>NC_136063.1:12640700-13840700 GCF_964261635.1 Lissotriton helveticus | reverse complement strand
GATCAAGCCCTGATCGTTGGACTGGGTAAGAGTGGTCTGCTTAATTCAGGCACTCTGTTCATCACCACCCCCTTTTCTGAATCATTTTGTCCACCATAAGCGTGGAAGGGTATACTCAGATGTGAGTCCCTTGCTCATTGCACCATCAAGATTCAAGCAAGCCGGGCCGACGACGCCTGAAATGGCAGAAACCGGTCCCCGGTAGCTTGTTTCCTTCCCAGTATAAGAATTGGCTTGGTAGTTTGGTTTGCCCTGTTTCCATCATGCACTGGGACAGGAACAGACTAATTTGCATATAGCCAAGTTCTGAGCTGGGATGGTGCAGTGAGCTAAAAAAGGGTGATGGATCAAGCCCTGATCGTTGGACTGGGTAAGAGTGGTCTGCTTAATTCAGGCACTCTGTTCATCACCACCCCCTTTTCTGAATCATTTTGTCCACCATAAGCGTGGAAGGGTATACTCAGATGTGAGTCCCTTGCTCATTGCACCATCAGGATTCAAGCAAGCCGGGCCGACGACGCCTGAAATGGCAGAAACCGGTCCCCGGTAGCTTGTTTCCTTCCCAGTATAAGAATTGGCTTGGTAGTTTGGTTTGCCCTGCCCTGTTCCCATCATGCACTGGGACAGGAACAGACTAATTTGCATATAGCCAAGTTCTGAGCTGGGATGGTGCAGTGAGCTAAAAAACGGTGATGGATCAAGCCCTGATCGTTGGACTGGGCAAGAGTGGTCTGCTTAATTCAGGCACTCTGTTCATCACCACCCCCTTTTCTGAATTATGAAACTCTAGCAGTACATATCAAGAAACCTAATTGATTTAAAAAAACGTTTTTAAACACATCAAGTAAATCACTTATTTACCCACATTCATGGGGAAGTGACTTAAAATGCCCTAACACACATGAAAGCATATTTTTAAGGCCCTTCCACCACTTTTGCGTCACTTTTACCATGGCTATGTAACTCAAAGAAACCAAATCTATTTGTAAAACACTTGACACAAAGCAACATTTTAAATACACAACTTTCTTCATAATTTTCTCCTTAAAGCATACAATTCTCTATTTAAATTAAATGAATCTTTTCTCACCTTAGCAAATACTTTTTGAGTTTTAAAACAGTCTCAGACACACACCAATTTGTCTTTAGCAGAGCAAAGGGTATGCACTCCAGAGGCTGCAACCAACAAAGGCACAGAAATGCTGTAATTCATCACACATATCTCTCATGTCACCCAATCAAAACTCTTCCCTCACTTTTTTCAAATCAACACCCTTCCCCCTTCTGCCCTTTCTGCCTTTTTTCCATAGCAACCACCTCCTGAAAGACCTCTGATGTTTGCAAGTTCACACAACAATGTTTCAATTGAACTCTGAACTCTTAGTACACCTGCGTATCCAGTGCAATCTTTCATAAAATGATTTTTTCTTGACCATTCAAATTACATCTTTCAAAGAACTCATCCATGCACCCTAACTTTCTGTTTTCAGCAATCAAAATCCGCCAATCACTGCTACTGATTCATTAGCACAGAAACTCCACAGTTTTTTTCATTACATACTCCTACTGTTTCAACTGCCATTTCATTACCACACTTCATCTGACTGCAGCAGAACCTCCTCTCACCATGTTTTCTGTCTGGATTGTTGGACATAGTTACATCTACTGGGCTCAAAATGTGGAAATCAACTGCATTGGCCACAGAGGATTAAGATGTCACCAATTGATACCATTGGTGAAAACCTTTTTGCATTTGCCAAAACCTGACCTGTTAATTGTGCACTGTGGAGGAAATGACTTGGGCACTTTGACTGGGGTAGGTCTGGAAATGCTTTTAAAGGACACCTTTGAGCAATTGATGGCACTTTTTCCTCAAACTGCCTTGGTATATTCAAATATATGCCAAAGACAGAAATGGAGGTGATCAAACGAATTTTGTCCACAAATTGAGAAATCGAGGAAGCATGTAAATAAGTCTATTTCAGCTTACATGAGAGACCATGGAATGGGCTGCATCTACAACAATAACTTGCGTTACTACATGCAAGATATCTACAGAGAAGATGGAGTTCACTTCTCAGATGAGGGGAACAGAGTTTTCATCCTGAATTTAAGACTATGTATTGGTACCTACTTATAAGTACCTAAATCTACCACAGACCCAAAAGCTCTTCTCAGAGCTACCCTAACTATGATCACTATAAACAAATTTTAAATGTAACTTTTTTTTACTAATTTTCACGATTTACGCTTTCCGGAGCGCTACCCGGTACGGGCACCGGACACTAACCGCGCGAAAATTTGAAAAAAATGTGTTTTTTTTTCGCACATATGGGCCTCCTCAGCCACCATCAGAAAACCTAGGGGGTCAGGATACGTCTACCATGCCCCCTTCTACCCATTCTGAACATTATTTGCCCTCCATCTTGTATCTCAATTCTACCGAAACACAAAATGGAGGACTCCCTTAACGCTGCCGGTTCGCGTACCGGGGCGCGCACCGGGAAGCGCTCGCTTAAAAAAGGTGGGAAAGTAATTCACAGAAAAACCACTGGAGACACTTTGACCAAATATAGATTAGCTCATACTACATACCAATCCCTATCATTTTCGCAAATTTGATTGGAATTCCATTTAGCCATTTAGCCTGTAGACCTCTCTAAATACCCTGAGGTAAATTACTTCACAAAACACATCTGAAGTGTTGGAATTGACAACCAATTAAAATGTTACTTTCATTTTCTACTTTTTTTACCTGACATTTGATTGGTTATGTACCTGAATATATATAAAGAAAGAGAGAGAAACACAGCCATTTTGACTACTACTTCCTGAAGTACATTGCAAGTGCATTTTCACTGACAACTTAAACTTGCTTTTAAAAGGTAAGATGTTATTTTATAAATTTGAAAGGAAAACTATGTTATGCACTTTAAATTAATTTGGGAAAACATTTTCAGATAGTTATATACTGTCCCTCTGTAAGAGTTAGACATTGAGAAAGGCTCATTTATTATAATTATGGATTGATTTAGGTATCTGTGCTATAATTATGAATTTACTTAGACTTCTTCACAGGCACTTTTTAATAGTACTACTTCACGCCTGAAACCATACAGTGCCCATAGATAACTTCTCTGTTATAAATTCACAAGTACCTGTCTGAACTTAAACCTAACAGTGCCCTATCTCTACTGATATATTTATTTTTTATGCAAATTACAGCAAGAAAATGGAAGGAGAGCAGATTATTTCCTTCAAAATTGTTCTGGAGAACAACACAGAAAAAGTTATTGAGGACAATGATGACTCAGATTTCATGGATGAATCACGGGACCATGAATTAGTTCAATGTGTAGATGCAGTAGATTCGCTGATTGAAAATGAGGACATTTCCGACAATTTGTTGTTAAATGTTCTGTTAAATTTGGAAAAAGAATCACAAAAATAAATGTATATTTAATAATCAAAAATTGTTCGAGACTTTAATCATTTTTATATGTAATTCATAAACTAGTACCTAATTGATTATAATGTAAAGTCAGACTTATAGTATACTGTGCAACTTTTTTATGTTACATAGTAGTTTTGCTCATAGTTACTTCCTTTCTCCAACTATATTATCTCCAATGTGTATTTAACATCTCTTTTTCATCTCCTGCCTCCATGTTCTTTCTGCTTTCCTGACAGACTATGATATGGATTCCATATTCCACAATAACTTCTGAAACAAAATGCAAGATATCTACAAAGGAGACGGTGTATATTAATTTTTTGACTCTGCATTGGTACCTACATATTGCTACTTAAATAAAAAAACAAAAAAAAACAACAAAACGAACAATCAATAAACATACAATATTTGAAAAGTCTATCATTCTTTTTTCCTCATAGTACGCTCCCCGGACCGCTTCCCGGTGCGCGTACCGGGCGCTCCCCACGCAAAAAACTAATTTTTTTTTATGCCCCGCGGAGCCCTTTTAAAGCCTCCACATCAAACCTAGGGGATCAGGGAGGATCTACTATGCCCCCTTATGGTCATTTCCCCCTTTGTTTTGGCCTCCTCTTGTCTCTCGATCCTACCGAGAGACAAGATGGCGGCCGCTCCGGACTGTTTAGAATGTTGACAGACACCGGAGAACCAATCAGCTTCGCTTCGCGAAGTTCCGTTACGCGTCAGGTACGCGAACCGGGGTGCTACCCGGAGCGCTGTAACAGATATATATATTTTTTTGAATGTTAATTTATAAAATCCACTGGAGCACATATATTGAGACCTAGCAAATGCACATCGGGCTAACAGTCCCTACAATTTTGCCAAGTTTCGTGGAAATCCATTCAGCCGTTCGGGCTAAAAGTGAATCCAACCGCCCTATGGAAAATTGCATGGGAAAAACGCGTTTTGGGACCCCCCTTTTTTCTCGGCCCCCCCTTGACGAAACCCCCCCAAACTTGCAGGGGCTGCTCAGAATCAAAATGTTCCTTTCTCCTGGAAATTTCAGCCAATTCCATCCTCAAACGCCAAAGTTATTCGACATAGAATTTTCAAAAATCCCATAGGAAAAAAATCCTAACTATATATACCTACTGGCGACCGCCAGTAGGTAATATATCTATATATATATATATATATATAGATATATTACCTACTGGCGGTCGCCAGTAGGTATATATAGTTAGGATTTTTTCCCTATGGGATTTTTGAAAATTCTATGTCTAATAACTTTGGCGTTTGTGGACGGAATTGGCTGAAATTTTCAGCAAAATGGAACATTTTGTTTCTGAGCAGCCCCTGGAAATTTGGGGGGAGTTGGTCCAGGGGGGGCCGAGAAAAAAGGGGGGTCCCAAAACGTGTTTTTAACATTGAGTTTTCCATAGGGCGGTTAGCCTCACTTTTAGCCCGAACGGCTGAATGGATTTGCACGAAACTTGGCAAAATTGTAGGGACTGGTAGCCCGATGTGCCTTTTGTAGGTCTCAATATATGTGCTGGAGTGGATTTTGAGAAATTAACGTTCAAAAAAAGATATATATCTGTAAGCGCGGACCAGGCAGCGCCCCGGTTCGCGTACTTGACGCGTAACGGAACTTCGCGTAGCGAAGCTGATTGGCTCTCCGGTGTCTGTCAACATTCTAAACAGTCCGGAGCGGCCGCCATCTTGTCTCTCGGTAGGATCGAGAGACAAGAGGAGGCCAAAACAAAGGGGGAAATAACTATAAGGGGGCATAGTAGATCCTCGCTGACCCCCTAGGTTTAATGTGGAGGTTTTAAAGGGGCCCCGCGAAGCAAAAAAAAAAAAATGTTTTTTTGTTTTTTTTCGTGGTTAGCGCCCGGTACGCGAACCGGGAAGCGTTCTGGGGAGCTTACTACAATGAAAAATGAATGATAGACTTTTCAAATGCTGTATGTTAATTGATTGTTGGTTTTGTTGATTATTTTTTTTTTTTTTTTTTTTTTAAGCTTTTTTTATTGTGTTTCATAATTTATTAAACTTTCTAACATTTCATTGTCAGAAATTTCATAATTATCATGGAATATACATTGTAGTCTCTGAGGTTGTAAAATGTCCTCATTTGCAAGGAGGTTATCTACTGCTTGTACACATTGCAGTAGTTCTTGGTCCCAAGTTTCATCCATAAATTCAATCTCATTTGGATCAATGATTTCTGTGTTGGACTCTGGAAGGACAATTTCAAATGAAATGTTTTGTTCACTTTCCATTTTCCCTGAAATTTGCATAAAAAAAATATATATTAGTAGAGGTAGGGCACTGTTGGGATTAATTTTAGATAGGCAGTTTTTAACAGAGAATTTATCTTTGGGCAGTGTATAGTATCAGAGTGGAAGTAGGAATATAAAAAAGTGTATCTAAATTTATAAGTACTACAGAGGGATAGTATATAACTAACAGAAAAAGTTTGCCATATTAACTTAAAGTGCACAATATACTTCAGTTTTAAAAATAACAACTTACCTTTAAAAAGAAGTTGAAGTTATTAATGAAAATCCTATTGAAATGTACACCAGGAAGTAGTAGTCAAAATGGCTGTGTTTCCTTCTCTTCCTTTATATATATTCGGGTACATAACCAATCAAATGTCAGGTAAAAAAAATAGAAAATGAAAGTAACATTTTAATTGGTTGTCAATTCCAACACTTCAGATGTGTTTTGTGAAGTAATTTACCTCACGGTATTTAGAGAGGTCTACAGGCTAAATGGCTAAATGGAATTCCAATCAAATTTGTGAAAATGGTAGGGATTGGTATGTAGTATGAGCTAATCTATATTTGGTGAAATTGTCTCAAGTGGCTTTTCTGTGAACTACTTTCCCACCTTTTTTGATGGTGCGCTTCCCAGGGAGCGACCCGGTACGCGAACCGTTGAGCGCCCCGGTTCGCGGACCTTAAGCGTTCCGGGAGTCCACCATTTTGTGTTTCGGTCGAATTAAGATACAAGATGGAGGGCAATTAATGTTCGGAATGGGTGGAAGGGGGCACGGTAGAGTTATCTTGACCCCCTAGGTTTTCTGAGGGTGGCAGAGGAGGTTTATATGTGCGAAAAAAAAAAAAAAATTTAAATTTCGCGAGGTTAGCTCCCGGTACGCGTACCGGGTAGCGCCCCAGGGAGTGTACTTTGTTGAAAATTAGTGAAAAAGTTAGAGTAAAATAATAATTGTGAGTGATTAGATGTAGGGTAGCTCTGAGAAGAGCTTTTGGGTTTATGGTACATTTAGGTACTTATAAGTAGGTACCAATGCACATTTTTAAATTCAGAGTGAAAATTCTGTTGCCCTCATCTGAGAAGTGAACTCCATCTCCTCTGTAGATATCTTGCATGTAGTAACGCAAGTTATTGTTGTACAGGGAGCCCATTCCATGGTCTCTCATGTAAGCTGAAACAGATTTGTTTACATGCTTCCTCGACTTCTCAATTTGTGGACAAAATTGGTTTGACCACCTCCATTTCTGTCTTTGGCATATATTTGAATATACCAAGGCAGTCTGAGGAAAAAGTGCCATTAATTGCTCAAAGGTGTCCTTTAAAAGCATTTCCAGACCTACACCAGTCAAAGTGCCCAAGTCATTACCTCCACAGTGCACAATTAACAGGTCAGGTTTGGGCAAATGCATAAAGGTTTTCACCAATGGTATCAATTGGTGACATTTTAATCCTCTGTGGCCAAACCACTTAATTTCCACATCTTGTAAATTGAGGTTAGGTAAATTCCTGCTTTCAACGTACCTTTGAGCCCAGTGAATATAACTATGACCAACAATCCAGACAGAAAACATGGTGAGAGAAGGTTCTCCTGCAGTCAGATGAAGTGTGGCAATGAAATGGCAGTTGAAAAAATGAGAGTTTGAAATGAAAAAAACTGTGGAGTTTCTGTGTTCATGAAGCAGTAACAGTGATTGGTGGATTTTGATTGATGAAAACAGAAAGTTAGGGTGTAGAGATGTGTTGTTTGAAAGATGTATTTTGAGTGGTCAATAAAAAATCATTAAATGAAAGAAAGCACTGGATATGCAGGTGCACTGAGAGTTCAGAGTTCAATTGCAACATTGTTGTGTGAACTTGCAAACACCAGAGTTTCTCCAAGAGGTGGTTGCTATGGAAAATAGGCAGAAAGGGCAGAGGGGGAAGGGTTTTCATTTGAAAAAAAGTGAGGGAAGAGTTTTGATTGCGTGACATGAGAAATATGTGTGAAGAATTACAGCATTTCTGTGCTTTTGATAGCTGCAGACTCTGGAGTGCATACCTTTTGCTCTGCTGAAGACAAATTGGTGTGTTTCTTAGACTGTTTTCAAACTCAAAGTATTTGCCAAGGTGAGAAAATATTTCTTTACTTTAGATAGAGAATAGTGTGCTTTAAGGAGAAAATTATGAAGAAAGTTGTGTTTTTCAAATGTTGGTTTGTCTGAAGTGTTTTACAAATAGATGTTGTTTTGTAACGCGAGAGGTGCGCAAAAGGAACGTTTACCGGTTCGCGTACCGGGTCGCGCCTCCGGATTGAGCTAACGGGAAGCTAACCGGTACGCGTACTGGGAGCGAAACAAAAAAAAAATTAAAAAAAAATTGTATTAAAAACATGTAAAAAATATTTTTCTTTTTAAAGAATAATACATTGTAAAGGTTTTGATATTAGCTATTAAAAAACCAATGAAATTCATTGAAAAAACCATAGGTTATAGACCATATATAGTTAGGAATTAGCATTTACAAAACCTTAAAAATTCACTGAAAAAACCATAGGTTATAGACCATATATAGTTAGGGATTAGCATTTAAAAAACCTTATTTTACTCACACAAAACCATTGAAATTCCATATATAGTTAGTTGTACTAACTATATATCACGCACCCGCAATCCACTGCTGATGATGTCACATATTACATCATTCATGACATGGTCAGTGACATCACTGATGACATCACTGATGACATCTCAAATGACATCACTGATGACATCACTGATGACATCTCAAATGACATCACTGATGACATCACTGATGACATCTCAAATGACATTACTGATGACATCACTGATAAAATCATTCATGTGATAATACGATGAACCTCTTCAGACTCTAATATAACCTTAGATACACTCAGTGTAAACACAGACTCACAGATTGTCACTCATCCATGAAGTTACACACACACCTAGACAGTCATGCAAACAATCAATCACACCTCCATTTCCTTAACTATACAGTTAAACACACCTTACTTATTCAAACATATACTAAAACATATTTACTCACTTATACAATCCTGGATACAAGTTCACAATGATCCATACAGCCACTCACACATTCACTGGCTCTTATGCACAGTTATTTATATATGTCAACTCTCACATGTACTGTATTTTACATATGTACTTAATTTGACATGTAGCACTGAGATATCTATTCACTCACCAATACAGTCATGCACACAGTCAACCGCCCATACAGCTGTTTCCAACATGCACTTTTGAACCCATACATCTATGCACAGAGTCATACACTTCCCAGCCACCCACACACACACTCAGTCTCCCATACAAATGCTTGGGCAACCAATCAATAACCTATATAGTTACTCATATAGCTACTGATCAACACATGCAGCAGTTTACAGAACAACAGACATAATGATGCACAAATTAAGACAGTTTAGTCACTAACCCATGCACTCAGTGAGACACATTTAATCACTCACTCATACATTCAGTCATGCACCTACTAAATCCATCGTCCAGACACTTATACATCGACTCATTCATAAATATGTAAGACATATTTTAACTTTACAGAAAAATACAGTCACTGGATGTTGTCATCAGTGATGTCATCAGTGATGTCATTTGAGATGTCATCAGTGATGTCATTTGAGATGTCATCAGTGATGTCATCAGTGATGTCACTGACCATGTCATGAATGATGTAATATGTGACATCATCAGCAGTGGATTGCGGGTGCGTGATATATAGTTAGTACAACTAACTATATATGGAATTTCAATGGTTTTGTGTGAGTAAAATAAGGTTTTTTAAATGCTAATCCCTAACTATATATGGTCTATAACCTATGGTTTTTTCAGTGAATATATATATATATATATATATATATATATATATATATATATATATATATATATATATATATATAATTCACTGAAAAACCATAGGTTTCATGATTGTTATAGTTAGCTGGACATTTCATTTGTACAAAACCATAGCAATTCCTCCGTTATAGTTAGTTGTGCTAACTATAACTTGCGCGCCCGCAATGCACTGCTAATGATGCCACATATTGCATCATTCATGACATGGTCAATGATATCACTGATGACATCTCAAATTACATCACTGATGACATCATCCAGTGAATGTGCTTTTGATTGGAATGTAAATATCTATTATATAAATACCAATCTGTATTGAAGATTGAGTGGATATATAACTGTCTGTATGGAGGATTTAGTAGCTGTCTGACTGTTTGTTTGAGTGAGTAATTAAATGTGTCTCACTAAATATATGGGTTAGTGACCAAACTATGTGAATGTGTGTATCACTGTCTCTGTTGTTGTATAACCTGCTGCATCAATTGGTCACTAACTACATGAGTGTCTATATTAGTTATTGATTAGTTGGCTGAGTATTTGTAAGTGAGACTGAGTGTATCAGTGGTTCGGTGGGAGAGTTGTTACTCTATGCATAGATGTGTGAGTGGTTGATTGTATAGTTATATGGGTTTAGGAGTGCTTATGAAAAGAGTTGTTTGGGTGTCTGAGGGGTGTTTATTTGCGTGTTGGTAAGTGAATATATGTGTCAATGGTACATATCCAATAAAGTAGAAAAATAAAAGGCATTGTATATGAGAATTGGTGTATATAAATAAGTATACGTAATTGGGAGAGTAACTGTATGAATGAGTGTATAATTGTGATAGATATTTTTGAACATAGTAACTATGATTTACTATCTGTATGTATAGATCAGGTGTTGTGCGTATAACTTAGTAGGTGAGGAAATGTAGGTGTGATTGATTCTTTTCTTGAGTGAGTAGCATCACTACATAACCAACTAGGATGACTGCTGAAGTGTCAATGTCTATATAGGTGTATGAGTGCACTTGATAGTGTTACCATTGATCAGTGACTGCATGTATAAGTGATTCTGTGGGTGAATGGACAGTTGTGTGGGTAGAATTAGGAATCAGTGAGTGCGTATGTAGTAACTGGTATGTGCGAGTCAATGCTTTCAAATATGGTACTCTGGATTTTACAGCGAGTGATCAAAGGTTATACTAGTGTGTGATGATGTGTATCAGACTGTCAAGTTGATCATGTCGTCAGTGATGTCATCAGTGATATCATTTGAGATGTCATCAGTGATGTCATCCGTGATGTCACTCACTATGTCATGAATGATGTAATATGTGACATCATCAGCAGTGCATTGCAGGTGTGCGAGTTAGAGTTAGCACAACTAACTATAACGGAGGAATTGCCATGGTTTTGTATGAGTGAAATGTCCAGCTAACTTTAACACTCATGAAACCTATTTTTTTTCAGAGAATTTCAAAGGTTTTTGTAAATGCTAATTCCTAACCATAACGTCTCCGAAAGTTATGAGTTTTTCAGTGAATTTCAAATGTTTTATAAATGCTCATTTCTAACTATAACGTCTCTGAAACCTATGGTTTTTTCAGTGAACTTCAAAGGTTTTTTAAATGCTAATTTTTAAGTGCAGTAGTAGTTCTACCTATTTTTTTGTACTGAATTTCTACAATTTTTTAACTTGTTATTTATAAATATTTTATTTATTAAACAAAATTATATATTTTTCTGAAAATTGCAACAAAAAAAATATTAAATTAAAACTGAAATATTTTTAATTATTTCGTTTTTTTGTATTTTCATATATTTATATAATTTTCTTTTTTAATTTTTTTAAAAACTTTTTCGGGAAGTTGCACACCCAAAGCATACCTACCTCAGTGGGTCCGCGTATTCTAGCTGCCATTTTGGAAAAGTCGTGATGGATCCGTGTATGGTGAGCGACGAGTACGTGTTTTTTTTCAGTTACGTTATATAAGTACAATGTTACGTGGTGTGCGTGACCGGTATGTGACCGGTCCGCGACTCCTTGTCTTGTGCATTCGAAACACATGCGTATTACGGTACACACGCTTGCGCAGTACGGGCCCCATGTGACGTCATTTACTTGCTGGGGCGCACTGGGTGCGTGACTCCCATGACATTTTTTATGTTCTAAAATGATATGTACGTGTCTTTAATGTACATATTAATGCAAAAGATTATCTAAGGTATTCATAAAAATAATATATTTCTACTTGTAATAAACATATTTGTAAATATATTTTCGATAAGTCACGTCGGGTGCACGCTTCGTGAGGACACGGTGCGCGGATCCCATGTGACCTAAAAAAAAGATTTGATTGGTTTATATAATTTCCCACTCTAACTATTGAAGGACCCCACCCATTTTGATTATTCTGTTAGGTGCAGTTGATGAGAGACATCGCTTCTTCTTCCATAGCTGGTTTTGGAAGTTTTGTGGTGTTTTAAAAAAATTGCATTGGAGAAATGGCATCTGGTTCGCAAGCTCCTCGTCATTCTTCAGATGAAGATATCATGGAGTAAGATCCACCAAAGCAGAGGCCTGAATCAGTGGTATGGAAATTGTTCACCTTTCCTGCCGGGGAAACAAGGTAAACGCAAGAAAAGTCACATGCTTGCTGTGTGACAGGGTCCTGTCGCGAATCACTGACAAGAAATACTCCTGTGGAACAGTGAGTATGTATAAACATCTGTGGACCATTCACCCGAAGAATTTGGCACGAGAAGAAATGAGGCAAACAGCAAAAAATCCACCACCAGGCACTGCTAGCACCTCCGAAGCGTCCACATCAGCACCACCATTAAACATTTGCCCAGAATTTGCTTTTCTGCAGCAGCACTGCACTAAATGCAAAACCATCATATGTTATGGTGAATAGACAGTGGACGCTATTTGTGCAGTTCAACAGAACCACAAATGCAATTTTCTTTTAGCTTTTTTTGTTTTTGGAATGATGATGAATTCCAAAAGCTAACTGTTTACTTAGTTCATTGTTTGTTCATTTTTTAAAAAACACAAAAAAAGTAAAACATCGTTAAAAAACTACAAATAAAAAATAGAAAAACAGAAGAAAGAAAAAGTTCTGAACTACCTTATCTAGTTTAAAAAAAAACTATAATTGCATGGTAATGTCTGAAAGTTTGGTTGAATGTATGTGTAGAGCATGATTGACTGAAAGAATGCATTAGAACTGTATGGTGAATTTATAGGGCCAGATCTATGAGGAAGTGCTGCAGCGTGACAATGCAAGCCCTTTAACTGCACCGTGCTGCAGCACTTCTGAAGCACAGGGATTTGACATATTTACATGATTACGTCGCTATTCTCTGCTCCCTCTGCACTAGCACACAAACTGCAGCCATGCAGTGACACAGACACCCTTGCACCATGGTGCAAGGATATCTGTGTCGTGGGTAGATTGTTTTTTTGTAGGAAGGGACTACTTCCTGCACAAAAACAATCACTAAAGGCATTTTCCTCCTTCAATGTGTGCTGTGGAATGCAGCATGCATTGAACGAGGAAAAAATGAGGAGAAATGAAAACATTTCGCCTTGTTCTGCCAAGCTACACCACCACTAGGGTGGAGCACCATTTACATTTATCGACAGATTTACACTTTCTCGTAAGTCTTGAGATGTGTTATTCCATGGGAGTTGTGTGGGAACAGACACAGCAACACCCATGGAACACCCCTTCATTGCAAAGTGTTTTAAAAAAATTGCATTGCAGAAATGGCATCTGGTTCGCAAGCTCCTCATCATTCTTCAGATGAAGATATCATGGAGGAAGATCCACCCAAGCAGAGGCCTGAATCAGTGGTATGGACATTTTTCACCTTTCCTGCCAGAGAAAAAAAGGTAAATGCAGGAAAAGTCACATGCTTACTGTGTAACAGGGTCCTGTCGCGAGGCAGTGACAAGAAATGCTCCTGTGAAACTGCGAGTATGTATAAACATCTAGGGACCATTCACCCGAAGAATTTGGCACGAGAAGAAATGAGGCGAACAGCAAAAAATCCACAACCCAGCACTGCTAGCACCTCCCGAGCGTCCACTTCAGCAACACCATTAAACAATCGCCCAGAATTTGCTTTTCTGCAGCAGCACTGCACTAAGTGCAAAACCATCATCTGTTATGGTCAACAGTCAGTGGACGCTATTTGTGCTGCTCAACCAAACCATAAATGCTAATTTGTTTTGTTTTTGTTGTTTTTGGAATGATGTTGAATTCCAAAAGCTAACTGTTTACTTAGTTTCTTTTTTGTTCAATTTTTAAAAAAGTACAAAATCGTTAAAAAACTACAAATAAAAAATAGGAAAACAGTAGAAAAAAAAAGTTCTGAACTACCTTATCTAGTTTAAAAATATAACTATATTTGCATGGTAATGTCTGAAAGTTTGGTTGAATGTATGTGTAGAGCATGATTGACTGAAAGAATGCATTAGAACTGTATGGTGAATTTATAGGGGCAGATCTATGAGGAAGTGCTGCAGCATGACACTGCAAGCCCTTTAGCTGCACCGTGCTGCAGCACTTCTGAAGCACATGGATGTGACATATTTACATAAATCTGTCACTATTCTGTGCTCCCTCTGCACAAGCATGAAATGAAAAGAAATGAAATGAAAAAGAAACTTAATAGAGCGCACTGCGGCCAAGCAGCTTCCTGGCACTGAAGACTCATCCAAGCTCACAGAAGGAACCCAAGGGGACTAGCTGGGGAATGCCTGAGAGAACAGAAAAGTTTTGAGGGCCCTGCGAAAGTGGGTGTAGATAGGGATGGAGCGTATGGAAAGAGGGAGACTGTTCCAGGACCGGGGGGCCAAGACCGAGAAACGGGTGCCCCGGTGCGTGATTTACGGAAACGGGGGACGTGGAGGAGAGAAAGTGATGAGGAGTGGAGAGTGCGGCTGGGGGCGTGGGAAGTGATGAGAGAATTGATGAAAAGAGGGGCGGAACGAGCGTGCGCCGGAAAGCGTGCACACTAGCACACAAACTGCAGCCATGCTGTGACACAGACACCCATGCACCATGGTTCAGGGATATCTGTGTCGTGGTGAGATTGGTTTTGTGCAGGAAGGGACTACTTCCTGCACAAAAACAATCACAAAATGCATTTTCCTCCTTCAATGTGTGCTGTGGAATGTAGCATGCATTGAAAGAGGAAAGAACGAGTAGAAATGAAAACATGTCTCCTTGTTGTGCCTCGCTACACCATCTCTAGGGTGGCACACCATTCACACGTATCTACAGATTTACACTTTCTCGTAAGTCTTGAGATGTGTTATTCCATGGGTGTTGTGTGGGAACAGACACAGCAACACCCATGCAACGCCCCTTCAACGCAAAGTGCTGCGTTTGAATGGGTCGTATTTTCAAGGAGAGGAAAAGCCACGCATGGTGGCTTTTCCTCTCCTTGTAAATATGGAGGAGTCCCCAGCGCCATCACTACTTTACAAAAAATGACGGACTGGTGGCGTTGGGGGCTTGTAAATCTTCCCCATAAGTGCTTAGGTATTGGCAGAGTGACACAATAAGAACATAGTACTGGAAGGCTGATTGACGAACTGCATGGGACTGACAGGAGGTATCCTAGGCTGCATGAGTACTACTTCAGTATTTAGTGGAGGGTACTAATAGTATGTATATGTTTAGAGGCGTGTAGAGATTGTGCACATAATATTGTATGTGTACTTGTGTTGGTGCCTAGGTCATTCTATAAGAACATCACTAGTAACTAGAAGGATGAAAGTGCTGCAAACAGAGTGCTCAGTTAATTTATAAGTGCTTGGGTATTGCCTCAATGCCTGGGTCATTCTGCAAGTGCATAGACAGTCACTGGGTTCCTAGAGTGCTAGTAATTGACATCAGGATAAGTTTATAAGCACTTATGTTTCAGCAGAGTGGTTAGATAAGAACATGCTTTTGTCAGGATGATTGTAGGAGTGGACACAGACTCACAGTGTGATTCCAGACAAGAATGACTATTACCTGGACTTTTTCAGGTCTGACTCAGTAGTCTGCAAGGAGTTAAGGGATCGCATATATTGTGCACATTTCACTGTACCACTGCTTGTCTCAATGCCTGAGTCATTTTGCAAGTGCATAGACAGTGACTATGTTCCTAGAGTGCTAGTTGTTGACAGCAGGAATGTTTATACACGCTTATGTTTCAGCAGAGTGATTCGATAAGGACATGCTTCTATCAGGATGATTGTAGGAGTGGACACAGACTCCACAGTGTGATTCCAGACAAGCATGACTATTACCTGGACTTTTGCAGGACTGACTCACTAGTCTGCAAGGGGTTAAGAGATCGCACACATTGTGCACATTTGACTGTACCACTGCTTGTCTTAATGCCTGAGTCATTCTGCAAGTGCATAGAAAGTGACTGGGTTCCTAGAGTGCTAGTAGTTGACAACAGGATACCTTTATAAGCGCTTATGTTTCAGCGGAGTGATTAGATAAGGACATGCTTTTGTCAGGAGGATTGTAGGAGTGGACACAGACTCACAGTGTGATTCCAGACAAGAATGACTATTACCTGGACTTTTGCAGGACTGACTCAGTAATCTGCAAGGAGTTAAGGGACCGCATATATTGTGCACATTTGACTTTACCACTGCTTGTCTCAATGTCTGACTCATTCTGCAAATGTATATATAGTGATTGGGTTTCTAGAGTGCTAGTAGTTGACAGTAGGATACATTTATAAGCATGTATGTTTCAGCAGAGTGATTGGATAAGGACATGCTTTTGTCAGGATGATTGTAGGAGTGGACACAGACTCACAGTGTGATTCCAGACAAGCATGAATATTACCTGGACTTTGCAGGACTGATTCAGTAGTCTGCAAGAGGTTAAGGGACCGCATACATTGTGCACATGTGACTGTACCACTGCTTGTCTCAATACCTCAGTCATTTTGCAACTGCATAGACAGTGACTGGGTTCCTAGAGTGCTAGTAGTTGACAGCACAATAGGTTTATAAGCGATTGTTTCAGCAGAGTGATTAGATAAGAACATGCATCTGTCAGGATGATTGTAGGAGTGGACAGAGCTGCTTTAGAGCCATAGAACAGACCAGCAGAGCAGCTTTAGAGCCAGAGAACCAGGTAGGTAGATCCGTTGTAGAGTCCGAGACCCAGGTCAGCAGAGCTACTTTAGAGCCATAGAACCAGGTCAGCAGAGCAGCTGTAAAGCCAGAGAAACCAGGTCAGCAGAACTGCTTTAGAGCCAGAGAACCAGGTCAGCAGAGCTGTTGTAGAGCCGGAGTACCAGGTCAGCAGAGCTGCTCTAGAGCCTAAGAAGCAGGTCAGCAGAGCTGCTCTTGAACCAGAGACCTAGATCAGCAGCGCTCCTCTAGAGCCAGAGACCAAGGTCAGCAGAGCTGCTCTAGAGGCCAAGAACCAGGTCAGCAGAGCTGCTGTAGATCCAGAGAAACCAGGTCAGCAGAGCGGCTTTAGAGGGAGAGAACCAGGCCAGCAGAACTGTTTAGAGCCAGAGAACCGGGTCAGCAGAGCTGCTCTAGAGCTAGCGAACCAGGTCAGCAGAGCTGCTTTAGAGCCATAGAACACGGTCAGCAGAGCTGCTTTAGAGGGAGGGAACCCGGTCAGCAGAGCTGCTTTAGAGCCAGAGAAACCAGGTCAGCAGAGCTGCTTTAGAGGGAGAGAGCCAGGTCAGCAGAGCTGCTTTAGAGCCAGAGAAACCAGGTCAGCAGAGCTGCTTTAGAGCCATAGAACCAGGTCAGCAGAGCTGCTTTAGAGCCATAAAACCAGGTCAGCAGAGCTGCTCTGAAGCCAGAGAACCAGGTCAGCAGAGCTGCTTTAGAGCCATAGAACCAGGTCAGCAGAGCTGCTTTAGAGGGAGGGAACCAGGTCAGCAGAGCAGCTTTAGAGCCAGAGAACCAGGTCAGTAGAGCTGCTCTAGAGCCATAGAACCAGGTCAGTAGAGCTGCTGTGAAGCCAGAGAAACCAGGTCAGCAGAACTGCTTTAGAGCCAGAGAACCAGGCCAGCAGAGCTGCTTTGGAGCAACAGAACCAGGTCAGCAGAGCTGCTTTGGAGCAACAGAACCAGGTCATCAGAGCTGCTCTAAAGGCAGAGAACCAGGTCAGTAGAGCTGATTTAGAGGGAGAGAACAAGTTCAGCGGAGCTGCTCTAGAGCCAGAGAACCAAGTCAGCAGAGCTGCTCTAGAGCCAGAGAACCAGGTCAGCAGAGCTGCTCTAGAGCCAGAGAACCAGGTCAGCAGAGCTACTGTAGAGCAAGAGGAACCAGGTCAGCTTGTGTCAGATTTGGTATGTAGAGACAGTCACCACTAATCTTTTTTCCGTTTTCTGGAGTAGTGGACTATTCACCAAAAAGAGCTACAATACCTCATCAAGGGTAGTAAGCACTATATAAATACAATCGCAAACTTCCAATCACCTCTTACTATTACATAATTCCTCATGAATTCTACAATCTAGATAATCTGAAGGCAAAGATGGCTTTAGTACCATTACTTGTGGAGACTGAGACCACAGTAATCCTGGAGTCCATGGTAATGATTTTAATAAAGATGTGTCTCGCCTCAGAGTACATCCAGGAACACTAAATGGGGCATATTATCAAGGGGCTTTATCTCCGCTTTTTTGGCTTTAAAAGCCAAGAAAGCGGAGATAAAATTATCTCCCTATTACCAAGCTGTCGCTAACACCAGTTAGCGACAGCTAATAGGAGATAGTGACCATCTTGGGCCCCGCTTTGCATGTCAGTGATATTTATCACTAATGACATGCAAAGTGGGCGTGCCAAGATGTTAGCGACTGAAAACAGTCGCTAAAATCGCTATCTCCTATTACCAACTTTTGGAGATATTCGCGCTAAGCGCGAATATCTCCAAAAGCTAACACTTGCCCAGGAGCAGTTCTTAGCCATGTTATCCAATGGGAGGTGGATAACATGGCTAAGAGCATTTGCTCGATAATGCATGAATATCGCTGACTTTTCAGCGATATTCATGTATTGCGGCCGTTTTTTATCGCATTTGCGATAAACCTTGCTAATAGCAAGGTTTATCTGCGATAAAAATCGCCGATTTGCGGCGATAAATTTTGTCTCTAAACAAGTTAGAGACAAAAATTATCTCTATTGGTTGGTAATATGCCCCAATATTCTGATGCCATCCAATGATCCATACACACCCTAACTCCCAAAAACTCCCTTGACAATCAAAAAACAATACCCACCCAAAACCCCAAAAAATCCCTTGCCACCTAAAAACCCATACCCAAACTAAAACCTTAAAATGTGTTTGCCACCCTAACCCCAAATAAATCCCTTGCCACCTAAAAAGCAATACCCACGCTAAACACTAAAACTTCACATGCCACCCAAATACCCTAAAAATACCTTATCACCCAAAAACCCATAACCACCAAAAACCTGAAAAACCCATACCAAACCTAAACCTGAAAAATACCTTACCACTCAAAAACACACACCGACCCGAAACCCTGAAAATTCCCTTATTATCTAAAACTGATACTTACCCAAAGCCATAACATTTCCATTGCCCCCCAAAAAATCAACAACTACCCTAAACCTTAAAAATTCCCTTGCAACACAAAAACCTATACCTGCCCTAAACCCTAAAAATTCCCATGCTAATCTGCAACCCATGCTCACTCTAAACCGTAAAAATTCCCTTGCCATCCGAAATTCTAACAAATTCCTTGCCACTCGAAGACCCATACCCACCCAAAACCCTAATAGTGCTCTTGCCACTCAAAAAACCAATACCCACGCTATTTAATCTGAATAGGATATAACCGGTGGATGTTAGATCCTGGGGTGCGATGAGGTCTACTTTGGTGTGGTGAAGAGCCGGCAGGGGCCTTGGGGGCCTGTAGATGAGGGTGCTGCAAAGAGTGTTGTTGGTCTGGATATGGAAGTGGAGGTGTTCCATGGTTGTCCTTTGGTCGTTTGAGTGCGTGGTCAGTCTGAGGGTGTTCTTGTGGATGATGGCGATGCCTCCTCCTAGTCGGTCGGTGCAGTCCTTGCGGGTTATTAGGTAGCCGGGGGGCATGGTGGTGGCGATGTCCGGTCTGGATCAGGGGTTGATCAAGGTTTCCATGAAGAAGGTGATGTCGGGAGAGGCCACATTGAGGAGGTCCCAGATTTCTATGGTGTGTTTGTGAAGGGATTTCACGTTGAGGAGTATGCAGTTGAGTCGGTCGAGTGTGCTGTTGGTCGGTTGGGTAGCCATAGGATCTGGCATGCTAGCGTGGGTGAGGATGGGGCTGCAGTTCTGGCAGAAGAAGGTTCCTTGGGTCTTCTTCGGTGATGCAAGGTTGCAGGTGGTATGGCGTCCCAAGTTGTGGGTGAGGAGGGTGCTGGCATCATAGCAGTGGAAGGTCTAAGAACCAGGGTCCCTGGTGCTGGGCATGGTCCAGGCACGGACGGGTGCAGACAGGCCTGCCTTTGGCACCTCAGCGGTTCAGCCGTGCAGCAGCTGCCATTAAGTTATGCTGGGGGGCTGGACAGCTGAGAGGCAGGAAATGCAGGAGAGGAAGGGTCACCAGAAGGGGCAGGCCATGGGGATCACAGCAACAGGGAGAAGGGTGGCAAACAAAGGAAAGAAAAAGATAAAAAGTAAAAAGCTGATTAAAGACAGAAATCAGAAAAGAGAGGCAAAAGGACAGCCCAGCAGCAGAAGAATGTGACGCACTACCACTAAACCATCAGATGTGAGGCGCAGGCAGGGGCCTGCGGGTGGAGGTGGGCCTCAAACTCCTGACCAAGGGTTAGCAGCAGCAACAGGGGCAGCAGCAGCTACCAGGCGGAGCTTCACTATGAAGGGAGCAAGCCCACTGGAAGGTCAGTGTTCACTACTTCCAATCCAATCTATGGGGCCTATTACTATGGTGGGCGACCGCAATGGGAAATGGGACTGCCTGCCAGAGGTGCGGCGGTGTCGCCATGCCAATTAGGATGGGACCAATAGCCTAGCGGTCGCATCCCGCATTTTTTACATGCTGTAGGCAGCACCCGCTGCAATGTAAAAAATGCATGTTGTGCATTGGCATGCACAACGTGACAGGCACCGTGCAGTGTGTGGCAATGTAGGTGGGTACCATAGGTACCCCACAAGTGCAGCCACTCATCCCCCCAAGCCCCCATGGGGCCCCCAAAGTGTTCACCACATGCCTTTCCATGGCGGAGTTTCCGCCATGGAAAGGCATCCCACCGCAGGCATAGTAATATGGATGCACCACCACCATACTGTGTGCCTTTTCCGCCCGGCTGGCAATCTGACTGGCAGAAAAGTGGCGGATTTTCTTTCCCTCCGCCGTGGTACCCCTCGGCATACAAATATGGCGGGTGTGAAACAGGGACATTTGGTGGGCGGATCGCCACCACCAGGCCAGCAGTGGTGATCGGCCTGATATTCTAATGGGCCCCTAAGTAACAGCAGGGAAAGTGTTGGACTTCAGAGGGGTTCAAATGGCCATTTACATTCTAGTCCAAACAACAGTAGGGAAGGTGTTGAACATCTGAAGGGGTCAAATTTACTATTCCCATTCCAGCCTAAGCAAAAGCAAGGAAAGTGCTAACTATCGGAGAGGTTAGATTTACTCTTCCCACTGCATTGTAAGCAACAGATGGGAAAGTGTAGGACTTCAGAGAGATTAGATGTGCTATTCCCACCCCAATATATATAAAACAAAAGGAAAAGTAATGGACTTCAAAGGGGTTATATTTACTATTCTCACTCCATCCAAAGCAACTGTAGGTAAAGTGTGGGGCTTTGTAAGGGTTATATTAACTACCCCCACTCCAATCAAGCAATAATAAGGAAAGCATAGGAATTGGATGGGCTAGATTTACTGTTCCCACTCCCATTTAAGCAACAATAGGGAAAGTGTTGGACTTAAGAAAGGTTACATATACCATTCCAATACAGTCATTCAAAAAAAAAATTTAAATACTAAAACATAAAATTATCAACCATAGTTAAATTAGAAAATATATACTGTATACATTTAAATACAATTCACAATTTATTATAAATATACAAAATAAATATATCATTAAATGAAATATTTAAATAAACATACGTAGAATTCACTTCTCTCACAACTACTGAAAAAAAGCACAAACACCAAGAAGATAAATAAAAATATAAATAAAACAATAAAAAAATTAAAATAAGTTATGTTATGTTATGTTATGTTATGCTATTGCCAGTTTTTATAGCACACAGCTGCCCCAGCAAAGGGGCGTCCCGGCGCTGTAGCTGGAAAAGAAACAAAACTTAGTCAGAGCAAGAAAAGAAACCAAATGGAGGAACCCTAAGAACCAATGGGAAAGAGAAAAGTCTTAACGGCTCTCCTAAATGCCAAAAACTCATCGATGGAGCGAATATGGGCAGGAAGAGAATTCCACAGCTTGAGTGCCAACACTCTAAAAGAGCGGCCACCTGCTCTGCTTCTCTTGAAATGTGGAACGACGGCTACATTTTGCCCAAATGACCTCAGCTACCGAAAAGGAACATAAGGAGTAATAAGATGTTCCAATATCTGAAGCGAGGATTGTTTCAGAATTTTGAAAGATAGACATAAAGTCTTGAATTCAATCCTCTTAATCAGGGGTAGCCAGTGGAGCTCACGAATAGTTTCTTTGGCCAAGCAGAATCTAGGAAGGCCAACCAGAGCCCTGGCGGCCGCGTTCTGAACGCGCTGCAATCTAGTAGTTTCCGTCAGGTTAGCTTCGAGCAAAAGTGAGCTCGCATAGTCGAGTCTGGATAATATGGCAGCCTGAATTATCAGCTATCGGGTAGGGGCATCGAAAAGATTTCAGAATCGGCCGTAGACTGCGTAAAATCCAAAAGCAGGAGGCCACTACTGTTTTTTGTGTGGATGGAAAAGCTGAGGGAGGAATCAAACCACACCCCCAGATTTTTCACCTAAACTGCCGGAAAAGGGATAGGGCCCAATTCTGACGGCCACCATTTGTCACCCCACAGATTGCTCTGCTTGCCCACAATCAAGACCTCGGTCTTTTTAGCGTTAAGCTGTAGGCAATTGGCCGTCATCCATCCGGCCACTGCATTAAGACCCTCATGAAATCTGGTAGCTTCAAGATCTGAATCCCCACTAAGTGCAACCCCCAGCTGCGTGTCGTCAGCGTAAGAGACCAAAGTCAAGGCCCAAGGCTTGGCGACAGCAGCCAGCGGCTGCACATAAAGATTAAACAGCGTGGGGCTTAGTGCCGATCCCTGCGGGACTCCCTGCTCGATGGAATAGGTTTCGACTCGAATGGTGGAGTAGTGACCCTAAAGGTGCGGTCGGTGAGAAACGACCGGAACCAATCAAGTGCCACACCATTGACACCTGCTTCTCCCAGACGCTGCAAAAGTATTGCGTGTGATACAGTGTCAAACGCGGCACTGAGATCGAATAATACGAGTGCCGCAGTTTGACCCGAGTCCAACACAAAACGCAGATGTTCTGTCATGGAGAGAAGTGCGGTCTCGGTATAAATAAATGAAACATATACAAATATTAAATATAATATACACTTGTTGATATATAATACTAATTTATTTTTGCATAGTCTAAAAAAACTATTGTTTCATTTTAAATATTCAATGATTTATACATTACATATTTAAATAACAAAAAAATAATAAAAAAATATTTTCATTCAAATAAAATGCTGCTACATTATCTAAAACTAATTATACCATAAAAAATATCAATTACAAATCAGAAATTAAACCCAAATAAATGAAAGAACAATTAAAACATTACATACTAACCATTTATATATTGATTTTACCCTACAATACTTAACATTAAAAAACTATTTGTTAAAATGTAATTAACCTCCCACCATATTCCCCTAAAAACCCCAATATCCCCCTACTAAATTATAAACTATTTGACATAGGTATTTGTAAATCGCACATTAACTCTTAGGCATCTTGGTGCTAACATATGTTTATGGTTACCAATAGTACTGAGCCACCAGACCCATCTGAATACCTTTCGAAAATTCAATTACACATTTAAAATTGCAAACTATATTTAAAAAAGACAATTTTATTAATATTATAAATATATATATATATATATATATATATATATATATATATATATATATATATATATATATATATATATTCACTGAAAAAACCATAGGTTATAGACCATATATAGTTAGGAATTAGCATTTACAAAACCTTATTTTACTCACACAAAACCATAGAAATTCCATATATAGTTAGTTGCACTAACTATATATCGCGCACCCGCAATCCACTGCTGATGATGTCACATATTACATCATTCATGACATGGTCAGTGACATCACTGATGACATCACTGATGACATCTCAAATGACATCACTGATGACATCACTGATGACAACATCCAGTGACTGTATGTTTCTGTAAAGTTAAAATATGTCTTACATATTGAAGAATGAGTGGATTTATAAGTGTCTGGATGAAGGATTTATTAGGTGCATGACTGACTGTATGAGTGACTGATTAAATGTGTCTCACTGAGTGCATGGGTTAGTGACTAAACTGTCTTAATTTGTGCATCATTATGTCTGTTGTTCTGTAAACTGCTGCATGTGTTGATCAGTAGCTATATGAGTAACTATATGGGTTATTGATTGATTGCCTAAGTATTTGTATGGGAGACTGAGTGTGTGTGTGGGTGGCTGGGAGGTGTATAACTCTGTGCATAGATGTGTGAGCAGTTGATTCACTAGATTTATGGGTTCAAAAGTGCATGTGGAAACAGCTGTATGGGCGGTTGACTGTGTGCATGAGTGTATTGGTGAGTGAATGGATATCTAAGTGCTACATGTCAAAGTAAGTACATATGTAAAACACAGTACATGTGAGAGTTGACATATATAAATAACTATGCATAAGAGCCAGTGAATGTGTGAGTGGCTGTATGGATCATTGTGAACTTGTATCAGGGATTGTATAAGAGAGTAAATATGTGTTAGTATATGTTTGAATAAGTAAGGTGTGTATAACTGTATAGTTGAGGAAATGGAGGTGTGATTGATTCTTTGCATGACTGACTAGGTGTGTGAGTAACTCCATGGATGAGTGACAGTCTGTGAGTGTCTGTTTACACTGAGTGTATCTAAGTTTTTATTAGAGTCTGAAGAGATTCATCGTATTATCACATGAATAATGTCATCAGTGATGTCATCAGTGATGTCTTTTGAGATGTGATCAGTGATGTCATTAGTGATGTCATCGGTGATGTCATTTGAGATGTCATCAATGATGTTATCAGTGATGTCATCAGTGATATCATCAATGATGTCATTTGAGATGTCATCAGTGATGTCATCAGTGATGTCATTTGAGATGTCATCAGTGATGTCATCAGTGATGTCATTTAAGATGTCATCAGTGATGTCATCAGTGATGTCACTGACCATGTCATGAATGATGTAATATGTGACATGATCAGCAGTGGATTGCGGGTGCGCGAGATATAGTTAGTACAACTAACTATATATGGAATTTCAATGGTTTTGTGTGAGTAAAATAAGGTTATGTAAATGCTAATTCCTAACTATATATGGTCTATAACCTATGGTTTTTTAGTGAATTTCAATGTTTTTTTAATAGCAAATAACAAAAGCTTTAACATTTATTTTTCTTTAAATCAAAAAATATATTTTACATGTTTTTAATACAATTTATTTTTTTTTAAAACATTTTTTTTGTTTCGCTCCCGGTCCGCGAACCGGTTAGCTTCCCGTTAGCTCAATTTGGTGCCGCGACCCAGTCCGCGAACCGGTAAACGTTCCGTTTCCGCAACTGCCGTGTTAGAAAACAACATCGTGACGCGTCGCGGCAGCATGACGTATCGCGTTGTCGCGTGATTCGTCATATGACGCGCCGCGTTAGTGTACCCGGAAGCGAACCGGTACGCGAAGCGAGGCGCGAGGCGCGAAGCGCAGCTTCCCGGAAGCGATCCGGGACGCGGCGCAAAGCGCGTAACGTAAACACAACAGGTCATGTGACTTGGTAATAACACTTTTCATTGGTTCATTTCACTTTTGGTTTCCTAATTGTGTAGGACTAGGTCATGTGACCTAAAATTAACACTTTTCATTGGTTTAGAACTATTGTTTTTCCCAAATGATGAAAACCCCTCCTTCTTTCCTCACTCTGACTTTCATCTTTGTGAGAGGAAGACCCTTTGTGATCACTGAGCAATGGCTTCATTAGTAGATTCAGCTGGTGCTTCCCCATCACCTCCACCACCTCCAAGGAAGAGAGGACCACCTGCTGAAGTTATCATTCAGCAAGAGGAGGAAGAAGAGGAAGAAGAGGAAGAGCAGGAAGAGAGGCAGTTTTTGCGTGAGGAGCCCAGGAGGTCTCATCTGAAAGAAAACTTTATTTGGCAATTTTTTAAATATCCCCGGGGCCAAAAAAAAGTCAATGCCCGGTACGTAACTTGCCTCATCTGTAAGAAGGATTTGTCCAGAGGGACAGATAAGAAGTACAGTTACGGGAATTATACTATGCATCGCCATATGGATAGGTGGCATCCTATCAACTACAGTGCTGCGCAGTTACGTGACCAGCAAGATAATCCCCCTTCTATGGCCAGAAGATCAGTTGTACAGGAAGTGACGGGACCAGAGGCGAGGGAGATGGTCCCAAATATACAGATGAGGTTCGGGGAAGTGAAACAAGTGTGCGTACGTTGCGGTCAGTTGATTTGCTACAGAGAAAGTAGCATCAATCTGATCAACAGAGCTATCGACAATCATGTTTGTCCGAAACGCCCCAGAGAATAAATTCTTTTTTTTTTGTTGCTCCTGTTGAGCCCTTTGCAATGAATCGTTTTCGTTTCCCCCCCCCAAAAAACCCCCCAAAAAATATAAAACCGTTCAAAAAATACAAAAAAAGTAAAAAAATGTTCAGAAAAATAATACAAAAAATACAAAACAACAAAAAGAATAAAAAAAAAAAGTTCTTATCAGAACTACCTCCCCTTTATAAAAAAAATTGGTAGAATATTTAGCACTCTGCCAACCTCTATTTCTTTTGGTTCGCTTCCCGGTTCGCTCACCGGAACGCGAACCGGGAGCGAACCAAAAAAAAAATTAAAAAAAAAAGAAGAGTAAGTATAAGGGAAGTAAACATAGAGTAATGTTAAAAGAAAGACAGCTATAGGGACTAAACCAGAGATACTGTTTAATAGATCTATTTACCGAAGAAAAGATGGAAGAGGGTATAATTGTGAAAAACAAAATAGATAAGGAAGTGAAAGAAAAAAAGGAGAGTAGAAGAATAACAAAGAAGAGTTTCTTAGAGAATGTGACTGAATGATCAAATTAAGATTAAAACATTGAAATAACAGAGAGAAAAAACAGAATGCAGAAAAGAAGAAGTAACAGAAAAGGAATGATTGAAACAGCAAATAAATGTAAATAACATAGGGGCATATTATCAACATAGGCGATAAAAGTTTTGCTGCTTTTATCGGCAGAAATCTGACGCTAAAGACGCTTTTGCGGCAGTTTTCTGCCGATAATGACTGCTTTTATCGGCAGAAAACTGCTGCTAAAGCCGCTTTTGCGGAAGAAAACTGCCGCTAAAGCCACTTTTGTGGCAGTTTTCTGCCGATAAAAGCAGCGATAATTTTATTGCCTGTGTTGATAATATGCCCTTTAGTGTGCTTGAACTACAGAGAGAAAGCATAATGAACAAGTAGTGAAAGAGTGATCAGTCAGAAACAGTGAGAGTAATAGAGACGGAGTGAGTGAACAAGAGTGAGGAAGTATGAGAAGAGAGGGACTGAGAAAAATAGTGGAAGGAGTAGAGTAAGTAAGTAATAGAGAAAGGAATGAGGGAAGTAGCAAAGGCAGGAAAGTGAGGGTTAAAGAAATGAAGTAGTGAAACTAATAGAAGTTAAATGTGATAGAAATGTAACGAAAAGAGTACAAAACATTTACCTTATAATTGTCGTTAACTTAGTCACTTGTTATTTTTATACTTTCAATCTGTGAAAGAGAGAACAAACATTTGAAAAATATTAAAACATGTATTTAAAAATTAGAAAAGACAAGGGAAAAGATTGAAGGACAAACAGTTTTTCAACAACTTTGACACTTACTGAAGCCTCAACTTCTGCATGCCCCTTACACAGTCCTAATTATATACATTTTAAACTGACGGTATCTTGCTGGAGATGAACTGAGGCCTATCTTGCAACATGGTGCATCTTTTACACTGCTGCTGCGTCACAAAAGTGGCGGAACAGCGGCGCAAATAAGGCGCACGGCCATCATAAATCTGCACTTAACATTTTAAATGATTGTTTCTAGATGCTGATAAGGTGTGGCCTATCCAGAGATTTGTTTCAGGTAAGTCCTACTCAGGGTTGCAGATGAAATTTAGGCTTCTTGAAAAGTACAGAGGAGATAATACATGTGCAGGCCTACCAACGAAGTGACTCATGTGCACTGCATTCTTCAACAAATGTCAGACCTCCTCTATCTCCTGGAACAGGCCTAAACCTTATCTACACAATGTGATGTGTAATGTTAGGAAACACAGGTAATGTAATTGAAAAACGTGCAATTTTATTTGCTCATTCCACAATCACATCACCTGTGTTTCCTTTGCTTAGGTATCTCATTGTGGAAATGTAGTCTATCATATGAAAGACTACGTAGAATGTGAGCACTGTATGCAACAACTTTGACACTTAGAGAAGCCTCAGCTTCTTCATGTCTACTACACATTTCTAAATGTATATCATAAATACAAAAAGTACAGAATTAATTATACATGTTAAATGGTTTATTTTTGCTGTTCTCAGAATTTATCAAATTTCACTAAAAACAGTGACTTGAAGGTATTCATCATATAACAGCGGGGAAAAAAAACCACAATCAAAATGATTGTGTTTAAAAAACCCATACAACATGACAAATCAGAAATCAGAACTCCTTAAAATTAACTTACTTTCCATGACGTCGAATGATGTCCTATGAACAGCTTACACTCTGTTGTGCTGTTATTATTTTCAGCCGCCACTTTCTGAAAGAAAACCTCCATCGTTTTGAAAAATATGTTACATACAATAAATGACTTCTCGCTCTCTACCACACGTTTCCACAAGGCCAAATCGTGTAAGAGCCATTTATAACTCTTGGAATTCTTCTAAGCAAATCCCGTCATTTTGTATTTCCGCAACTTTGAGAAAGAAAATGTTCCAGATCACTTTCACAATCCTGGACTAGTAATATCTTACCCTTCTTGCTCACTCATGTTCTACATTTCCTATGACACTGATACTGCTTACTATGAAGCAGACTTACACTACCTCTATGACTACTACAATGATTTAATTCTCTATATCACTTTTAATCACAAAGCAATTTAAAACAGTACATAAAATTATATCAACCCCTAGAATCATTATAGGCCAGTTACCTACCCTAAATTCTCTTTTCTGAAAACAGAAAGTAAAAATATTTTTAAGTAAAAAAGCAACATTGTATCGTAGTCAAATGGGAATCATTTCCGAAACAGCAGCTTTTTTTACATTTTCAATAAGCTGTGTAATAAGCGGATCTTGTCAAAGGACCATCATGTCATATAATAGCTGCAGTTAGAAATGTTCTTTCTAAAATCAACGACTGTGTAGCCACAACATTTGTAATTAAAGTTGAAGACTTACTTTCATCAGGTTTATATAGTTGAAATTTTAAAATGACATGATAACCAAAAGTTTGGTCAAATAATCTAGACAGCATTGCACACTTACATTACCTCTACTCCATGTTTTTATTGGCTGATTGAATTAGCTTATAAAAAGAAACAGTTTTTCTGAACTCATTCAAAGTGCAGTTATTTTTCCATGATGTCAAGTGTTATGGTAAGAACACCGTTTGCTTTGGGAAATACTCTGTTGTCCTTTAACTAATCCGTGCCCACCACTTTCTGTAAGAAAACCTTCTTTTTTTCCCAGGAACTATTTAAAACTCAAAAATAACTTTTGACTCTGTACTACACTTATCCTCAAGGCCAAATTGTGTAGGAGCCATTAGAACCTCTTGAAATTCCAAAGAGCAAATCCTGAGATTCCTTCCCTAAAATTTTGGTTTTAAAAACACCAGGTAAGAATTTTTAAGGTCAAAATGCAATTTTTTTTTAAAGTTAAAACAGAATCATTGCAGAATGACCAGCCATTTCTAGACTTTAAATAAGCTGTGTAATGTCCTGATGTTATTGAAGGACCGTCATGATATATAATTGCTGCAGTTACAAAAGTCCTTCCTGATATTGACAACTGTGAAGCCACAAAACTTTTAATTAAAGTTGTCAATTTTGTTCCATCAGGCCTACATCGTTGGAACATTAAAATAACATACTGGCCATATGTTCGTATAAATAATGTTGACAACATTTCAGACTTACATTGGCTACACTCCATGTTGTGATCAGCTGCTTTTACTAGCTTATTAAAGCACACTGATTTACTGTCTGGCAAAGTTAAATATATAAATTTTTCTGAGTCTACACTAGTAGTACTTGATACCCTACAGTTCTCGCAGTCATGCTGCCATTGATAAGAAAGCCCAAACAGGTGATCTACATCTACACCTTCATCATGCAATACATCAAGCATATACATTAAAAACTCCTGACAATCTTGCTGAATATTTTGAGAGAATTGTGTTTGACCTGAACATCTGTCTAACAGATTTCGAATTTCAGACACACTTTTTATTTTTGTTCTATCAGTGCTACATTTCTCTAACACAGAATATAACAAACTGCAAAATCTCTGATCCGAATTGACCACAATCTCTTGTTTTAAAGTTTCTAGAGAAAACAAAACATTAACCACTACATTAGCATAGCAGTTGACACCAGAACTGTTTTCAAATTGAAAACCAACAACATCTTCAACAAAATCCTTTTCCTTTCTGCTTATAATTTCTGGTTCATCGACTTTTCGTCTTTTTGCTACAACCTCCCTACTATTGGTCACATTTCTTCGTTTCCGGCCTACCACACGTTTCTCAAACAAAGGATATTGAGGCAAATGTGGCGCATACTCTCTTCTTAACCTATTGTATTCCTTAACACAGTCTAGATCCGCACAAATGTTTGTGACATCACACTCAATCAAGTACAATCCCGATAAAGTTCTGACTCGTGACAATGCCACATATGCCATACCCTCCTTGAACACAGAACTGCCAATATTCACCAATGCACTGTCTACACTTAAACCTTGCGATTTATGGATTGTCACCGCATATGCCAAGCAAACAGGAAACTGCTTACGGCGAACATATAAGTCTTTCACAAGCAAAAACCTAGCAGAGCAACGACCAATTAGCTGTACTTCCTCAATGCCATCAAATTTAATTTTTAAAAATTCAATTTCATCCCTATTTCTGTATTTCACAAAATCAACAACATTACCCATTGATCCATTTACCAGACCTCTTTCAACATGTAAATTCCTTTTTAAAATTATACGGCAATTTAAGCACACATTCAGAGTCTTTTCAAAACCCGCAGTTTTAGATATACTCTTCTCTAATGAATCCAATTTTGATTTCAAATCCTCAGACAAAATAATTGTTGATCCCATATGCTCTACTCTGTCAATAGCTTCGAGTTTCACAATCTCTTGGTTTCTAAATACAACATTTTGTTGTTGAAGATGGCACATTCTGCAAGAGTTGGCATCAAACATATTCCAGATTTCTTCTCAGTAATTTTCTGAAAAATATTCTCAGGCACAACGTCTTGTTCTGGATACAAATTTGACAGTAATCGTGCATGTAAAGCTTCTTTCCCATGCTCGGTCACTTTTCCGATTCTAACATCTTGTAGAATATTCTTGTAATCTTCATCCTTCGCCTGACGCATATTTTCATGCAGTTCAGCATAATTGAAGTTTAACCATATATTAACGTTGCCAATGCTCCCTAGGCACTTTATTTATTTATTTATTTATTTATTGCATTTCTATGGCGCAGCAGCTACCCTGAGGGTTTCCCGGCGCCCTGGATCAGCATTTTAGAAGACGTCTTGTGGCCGTTATAGATCAAATAACCAGGCTTTCACTCCTTTGCGGAATCGAAGATAACAAGGTTCCAGTCTGAGATGGATAGGGAGTGAATTCCAAAGTACTGGTGCTAGGTATGAGAAGGAGCGGCCACCTAGTCGAGCTCTTTTTATCCTGGGTACAGAAAATTTAGCTTGCCCTGCTGAGCGTAGATTTCTTGAGGGGATGTAATTGCTAACTATATTACATAGGTACTTAGGAGCTATTCCTGCATTTATTCTGTGCATATAGCACAGAGCTTTAAACTTTACTCTGCTGGAGATCCGCAGCCAGTGTAAGTTTTTGAGATGTTCTGTCATCCTTGTTCTCGCTGGGAGATTCAGGAGTATTCTTGCGGCGGAATTTTGTACCACTTGTAATTGGTTTAGTGTTCTATTCGTTGTTCCAAGAAATAACGTTACCATAGTCTAGTCGCGACATTATTAGTGCCTGGATAACAGTCCTTTGTGCTCCCTCTGGTAATTGCCATAGAATTTTCCTGAGCCATTTGAGGATCTGAAGGCATGTGGAGGCCGTTTTGGCAATGTGTATCTGCATGGTCATGTTGTCATCAATAATTATCCCTAAATTCCTTGCATGTTGGACTGCAATTGGAGTGTCGCCCATCTCATCAGGCTAGTGTGTTGGGTTCCAGAGATGCTTTTGATTACCGAAAATCAATAATTCGGTTTTGTCTCCGTTCATTTTTAATTTGTTCGTCTGGAGCCAGTCGGCCATTTTAAGTAATCCAGCACGCAGGGGCGAGACAGTGTTTTCGTTTGGGGTGGAAAGGGAGAACACCAGTTGCGTGTCGTCAGTGTAGGAATAAATGGTGAGTCCCATTTTTTCCGCAATTTCTGCTAGAGGAGTGACATATATATTGAATAGAAGGGGGCTTAGTATGGAGCCCTGAGGTACACCATAGGGAGATGAGTGTATCTCAGATCGATTATTTTTGGAGAAGATTTATTTTACTTCCTGGTATCTTCATGCGTGAGCATTTTGAACACAGGTTGTCCTTTCACTGGTGTCAGCTGCAGAAGATCACCGAAAACAATGATGTGTTTGCCACCAAATAACACATCATACTCTGTTTTGAGAACTTCTTGCATTCTCAAATGCACAAAGGCAAGCATGACATTGGAAACCATGCTTACTTCGTCAATGATAAGAAGTTTCATTGTCTTCAAGACTCTTGAAACTTCACAACAAGCATCTCCAGATAACTTGTGGTATTGTAATTTGTTATCATGCTCCACTGGCAGCATCAGTAGACGATGCAAAGTAATACCTTTAATGTTATGTGCTGCCAGTCCAGTTGGAGCGGTGACAACACAAGACAGCGATGACTCAGTCCTTTTCTGAAAATAACATGAAATTGCTTTAATGAGGAAACTTTTTCCAGTTCCCGCTTCTCCACTCACGTACAGTCGGACAGGTTTCAACGACGTACATGAACACTCTTTCTTCTCATGACTTAATCCATGATCAATTTGGTTGGTAACTTCGTCATATATTTTCGTCTGCTCAACGTTGAGTTTTCTTTCCAAGTCTTCTAAGTTAACCGCATCCTCCTGAGCATGTGCCATGGCTCTTTCCACTTCAATCATGGCAGTGGCAGCTTCATTTTCGATAACTGGTCCTCCTAGTGGATCCTGACTCAATGAAACAGAACTCTGACTGTCCTGAGAACTGTCTCTAGCAATCTCGGCTGCAATCGTTGCTTCCTGCTCGATTTCCGGATTCAACATTTCTAGATATTTGAGAAAAACAGGACATTCTATGGTCTCCTTGGCGGCATTGAAAGAAACTTCGTAACAGAGGAAATCTCCAAGCAGTTCCTCTTCTGCACGCCAAGGCTTGAAAAGTTGCAAAAGTGCTAAATAGAAAAACTCTTTTTTTTCAGGAGATTCGCCACTCAATTTTCGATGGTTTACCAAGTGGCATTTTCTTTGCTTGACGAGACATCCCTCACTTCCAATTACAGCATACACTCCTTTATCAATATCTTCTTTGATGTTCCTCTTGAATATGTAATTTTGTAGAACCTCATACAGACAAACATTCTCGAGGTGTCTGCTTCTATTTGGATAATATGTATCCAACATGTTGGTCTTCAAAATATCAGTACTGTTTGGCTCCTTTTCCGCCAAATACTCAATTTCCCGCACAGGTTTCAGAACTCGATTACTCGTTGCAGCAAGACCAAGACTCGCCCAAACGATACTCAAGGATTTGGCATAGAGACTTGCTGAAGACAACCGGTCAGAACATTCGTAAGCTCCGATTTCTCGATGTGACAACATCTTCAGACTGAAACTGTACAACTTCTTACTGAGGCTCTTTTCATGTGAAATGTCCTCCCACATATCCTTCAATTCTGTCTTTGGTGATGTAAGATGTCACATACCGAGCCACAGCCATACAGTTATCAGCCACGAACTGTATATCCATGTTAGCATTCCACATGGACAAAATCACTGGGTTGTAGTCCTTGATATACTTGGACTCTTCGTTCCTTTTCAAATTGTATGTGTTTTTAGGTGATTTCTTCATCACATTATGTCGCAGCGAAGACATCAAACTGTTCACTCTTCCTTTAGAAATCACCGGTCGTGGAAAGGCGAAACGACATTTGGTGTAGAACTTGTCCTTGTTTCTGAATTTACGATGACAGTACTTTCCGCAACGATGGCTTTGGAAGCGTAGAACTTGTTCTCTTAGGCTTTTGTCCTCCTTTGCGTTTGGAACAGCACATGTAGAATACTGTTCTATGAAAGTCATCACTAAGTCTTCTGGATCTGTTCCAAATTTAGGTGCATCCTTGATCCACAGCAGCATATGTATATGAGGAGCACCTCTTGCTTGGTACTCCTTTCTCCAGAAGAAATCCAACACCTCTCCAAGAGGTGGATTTCTCTTGTTCATGATGAAAGACATCATAGCTTCAAATCTATGATTGAAGTACCTGCATACATTCACTGGATCCAAAGAGCACAGTTCTCCGGGTGTCTTGAATTCGATATTTTCAATGTTTCCATTTGCCTCTCGTAGAAATTCAAGTAAGTCTTCCCAGCCATACTCGGCACAGCTGAGAGTGAGGAACCATGTGGGAGTTCCTAAGTTCCTCAGCATACATTTTAAATCACCATGACGACGGTACCAGTACTCATTAGTACCACGCTGACACGCCATGAGATTAATCAGGTGAGAATCCAAAATACTGTCTTGCACATTGACTTTATCCATAAAGTCACTTGCCGAGATGTTTTGCATCTGTATACCACTTTTCAAGATGTGGTTCACTGCATATGACAGTCCAGACAGATCGCTTTCAAACAGGAGATGAAACAAATAGGGAATGCATTGTCGAAACCTAGGATCTTCTGCATACAATCGTAAAGTCCGGTATTCAGAAGCAGGAATTTGATGAGTTCGCTCATCATATCTTCCTCCTTGACCTGTTGGAAATAGCTGTGGGAAACACCGACCTTCCAAACTTTCCTCCCAAACACTAATGGGACTCCCTTTGGCTTGTTTCATTTGAAACAACTCAATAGCATTCCCCATGACTTCCTTGGAATGCAAAGGATGAACACTATAATGTTCATATATTTCTTCACTTTTAGAGGGTTCTACTTTCTCAATTTGACCAGCACAGAAATCGCTATCCTCTTCTTCACTTACTTCCTCTTCTGCAACATATACATTCTTATAGTACTTATTGTTTTTTTTCAAATACAATGTTGCCTTTTTGACTTTCCTAACATCCACTAAATCTTGCCATATTTTCTTACTTTTTGTCGGAACCCCATTAACTAAGATAACCAGAGGTTCCTCTTCCACTTTTCTACTCCAATTGTATTAATGTTTTTCTTCAAATCTAGAGGCAAATAAACAACTCTTCCCTTTAATCCTCTCTGTAAATCTGATGGAGGCAATTTCCCTGTCTTTGGCTCCATTCTTACAATAGCCTGAAAGGGATGGATACTTTGAATCAAAATAGATTCATAAGTATTTAAATCCTTCAATTCAGAAGGAATCTCAACCAATTCCAGATTATTATGAACCGCTCTAGCAGGCATCTGGTTTTGATTTAATTTGTTACAACAATAAGTACACACACGTTGATCCAATCCCAAATCAAAACAATTTTCTACCATCAAGTATGTTGCAAAATCCTTCCATTCACTATTATTTTCCCTTTCACTTTTTGCATATAAATCCACTAACTTAGTCTGATTCTTATAATAAGTGCGTCAACAACACACACAAGTGAAATTAGGCCTCTCACTTGATTTCACCTGAAACGTGGCAATTTCCTTCTGTAAATTATCTGTACTGGAAACCTGTACACTATCTTCCACATTACCCTCTTCTTCTGGGTCAATTTCAACATTCTCCTCTTTACTTCCAAAGTAACAAAACTCAATTTCTTCACAAATATTCTTCACATCTATTTCAGAACCATGCAAAAGAGCAGTGCATAATTGTTTAAGCATAACTGCTGGACTCTTAGCATAATACAACATTCTAACTAATTTCCTCACTTTATTATGATGCACTGCTAGCATCCTGAAATGATGAAAAACACTCTGGCATAGTCTCCTGGAAAGACAAGCCAGTGAATGACCATGCAAACCTGTCACTTCTCTCACTCTGCAAGGATCTAATTCTTGCAACAACTTCATTTTCTGCTTCAAACTTTTCTTATTAAATGTCCGTACAAAATCACAAAGCAAATTGATGGAATCCTGTCGCACACTGCAAATACTACTACACTTCCAGGTGTACACAGGTCCCTTAGGACGTCTTCCTAAAACCTCATTACCTAACACCTCTTCTGCCTCTGTTTTTCTTTTTCAACTGGACAACCATCTTTCACCTCATAAGCTCGACCACTGGTGTCAACTGCATGCACCAAATCATTATCCTGGAAATAACTCTCCTCATTAAAAAATGCCTCACAACTTGAACTATGCATCCATTCTCCTGAAAAAAATTCACAAAAATTACTACGATTAACTGTTCTCTTCCATCTACTATTTGTTTTGAAATCATAAATTGCCTTGTTTAGCTTCCTAATTCTATTGATTATCAAAATAAATAACTTTCGCTTAATTTCAAATGCCTGATCAATAACTTTCTCAATTTTTTTTTTCTCTTATAAAAAACACTTTCTGCTGACCTTTCTTAATATTTTTTAACAAATTGCCAATTATCCTGTTGCGGAACATTCGTCTACGAATGTCCCTAAACTGATTTTTCCTTCTACTACCATGCACAGAGTTATCTCCTGCTCTAGCAGTAACATTTTTGATTGGCCTTCCCTTTCCGTTTAAATTGCTTTTCTTTTTCTGGACTAAAACATTTTCTGTAGTACTACTTTTTTTTCTACAAATGTTTCTTATGAATGATTTCTTTATCTTACCCGGACCTTTCTTGGTGACTTGACAAGTTTTTATTGTAGAGGTTCGCTGCAACAATTTTTTAAGCTGCTGTCTTTGATGTTTGGTAGCCTTTCGCCTTCTGTCCTTCGAAGGCATTCTTTAATTTTGAAATGATCTGCAGTTGAATCTGTGGTAAAATATAATAAAAAAATTTATTAACCACTATTAGCAAACAGTAAATCAATAACAGTCATCAAAAATTTAACACACTACTTGTCATTTTTACATAGAATAATTTTTAGTGCATTGGCAAATTTAGTAATCACAAATAGTAGCAAAGAAATTGAATGCTTCTATATTTGACCTGTGCTGTTTTATATGTGAATCTGAACTAATTTTATGAGCATATTTGACTATTTTAATAAAGACACTACACACAACCTATTTTTAAACTTTTGTTTAATTTTAAATGAAACGGTTTACATTTTTACTTTTCATTTCCAGTAACTCTTAAAAATAAATGTTTATAGTTCCATAGGCTCAGGCAGGTTAGCTTCCCACCCTATGTCATACAATTCTGACAAATCGGCATCCTCATCATGTTCTTCATCATCCTCAGGATTTAAATCATCCAAGGGATCTACTTCCACTGACGTTTCAATGACAAGTTCAATGATAAGATCGAGATCAACTGATTGCTCATTATCACTCATGGTTGATGTTGTCGTTATCTTTAAAGAAAGAGAACATCCCCGGGGATGCACCAGTTAACGTGCACCGCTGCTCTGCCACCCATGATGTGCCACATTTAAAATGTGGAGCACCATTGAGCAAAAACAGCACAGATGCGTCACGCATCTGTGCCGCAAAAGCAGCACATTGCAGGAATCACGTCGTAAGCGCGACATGTCTACTGCAATGCACAGGAGGAAGCCTCACATTGCATGGTGCATCACTCCTTATGCCTGTTTCAAACAGGCGTAAGGATTTGATTCAGCAATGCTATAAAGCTGACTCAGTGAAATCTTCTAAATTTCACTGTGTTAGTTTTACAGGGCTTTCATGCAAATGAATGCCCACCCTGCAACAAAACACCTATATGAAACCTGACGCAGGTTTCATGTGGCACAGGACTTTACAGCATGACACATCTGCCTAGATGCATCAAGTTGTAAATATGTCACAATATAGCAAATCTTTTGCACCGCCGCTGCGTCACAAAAGTGACGCACAGCGGCGCAAAAGAGGCACACACCTATCATAAATCTGTCCCTAACACTTTAAATGATTGATTCAGGATGACGATAAGGTGTGGCCTATCCAGAGGTTTGTTTAAGGTGAGGCCTACTCAGGGTTGCAGATGAAATTTAGGCTTGTTGAAGAATACAGAGGAGATAATACATGTCCAGGCCTACCAATGAAGTGAGTCATGTCCACTTCACTCTTGAACAAAGGCCAGACCTCTTCTGTGTCCGTGGACAGGCCTAAAGCTCATCTGCACAATGTCATTCGTAAAGTTAGAAAACACAGGTGATGTAATTGAAAAATGTGGAGTTTCTTTTCCTCATTTCACAATCACATCACCTGTGTTTCCTTTGCTTAGGTATCTCATAGTGCAGATGGAGTCTAGCATATCAAAGAGTACACAGAAGTTCAGCAGTGTATACAACAATTTTGACATTTACAGAAGATTCAGCTTCTTATCTTGTTGGAGATGATGTGAGGCCTGTCTTGCAACATGGTGCATCTTTTGCATCACTGCTGCATCGGTTTCATGTGGCACGGGACTTTACAGCATGACACATCTGCCTAGATGCATCAAGTTGTAAATATGTCACCACATAGCAAATCTTTTGCACCGCTGCTGCGTCACAAAAGTGACGCAAAAAAGGCATACACCTATCATAAATCTGTCCCTAACATTTTAAATGAATGATTCAGGATGACGATAAGGTGTGGCCTATCCAGAGGTTTGTTTAAGGTGAGGCCTACTCAGGGTTGCAGATGAAATTTACGCTAGTTGAAGAGTACAGAGGAGATAATACATGTGAAGGCCTACCAATGAAGTAAGTCATGTCCACTTCACTCTTGAACAAAGGCCAGACCTCTTCTGTGTCCGTGGACAGGCCTAAACCTCATCTGCACAATGTCATTCGTAAACTTAGGAAACACAGGTGATGTAATTGAAAAATGTGGAATTTCTTTTCCTCAGTTCACAATCACATCACCTACATTTCCTTTGCTTAGGTATCTCATAGTGCAGATGGAGTCTAGCATATCAAAGAGTACACAGAAGTTCAGCAGTGTATACAACAATTTTGACATTTACAGAAGATTCAGCTTCTTATCTTGTTGGAGATGAAGTGAGGCCTGTCTTGCAACATGGTGCATCTTTTGCATCACTGCTGCATCGGTTTCATGTGGCACGGGACTTTACAGCATGACACATCTGCCTAGATGCATCATGTTGTAAATATGTCACCACATAGCAAATCTTTTGCACCGCCGCTGCGTCACAAAAGTGACGCACATTGACGCAAAAGAGGCATACACCTATCATAAATCTTTCCCTAACATTTTAAATGATTGATTCAGGATGACTATAAGGTGTGGCCTATCCAGCGGTTTGTTTAAGGTGAGGCCTACTCAGGGTTGCAGATGAAATTTACGCTTGTTGAAGAGTACAGAGGAGATAATACATGTGAAGGCCTACCAATGAAGTAAGTCATGTCCACTTCACTCTTGAACAAAGGCCAGACCTCGTCTGTGTCCGTGGACAGGCCTAAACCTCATCTGCACAATGTCATTCGTAAACTTAGGAAACACAGGTGATGTAATTGAAAAATGTGGAATTTCTTTTCCTCAGTTCACAATCACATCACCTGTGTTTCCTTTGCTTACGTATCTCATTGTGCAGATGGAGTGTAGCATATCAAAGACTACGCAGAAGGTGAGAACTGTATGGAACATGGCTATGTAAGTCAAATAATCAAAATCTAAATTTGCCAAGCACACATGGGGGTGTATTTACAAGGACCTTCCACCACGGGGAAATGTCTTTAATTAAAATGGGAAAAATAACATCAAAGGGACTCAAATGCCTTTTAAATATACCCCAAGCAGCCTATGAAACTCTAGCACTACATATCAAGAAACCTAATTGATTTCAAAAATCGTTTTTAAACACATCATCTAAATCAATTATATACCTACATTCAAGGGGAAATGACTTAAAATGGCCTAAGACACATGAAAGCGTTTTTTTAAGGCCCTTGCACCATTTTTGGGTCGCTTTTAACATGGCTATGTTAGTCAAAGAATTAAAATCTAAATTTGCTAAGCACAGATGGGGGCATATTTACAAGGACCTTGCACCACGGGGAAAGGTCTTAAATTAAAATGGGAAAAATAACATCAGAGAGACTCGAATGCCTTATAAATATGCCCCAAGCAACCTATGAAACTCTAGCACTACATATCCAGAAACCTAATTGATGTCAAAAAACGTTTTAAAACACATCATCTAAATCAATCATATACCTACATTCATCGGGAAGTGACTTAAAATGCCCTAAGACACATGAAAGCGTTTTTTTAAAGCCCTTGCTCTATTTTTGGATCACTTTTAACATGGCTATGTAAGTCAAATAATCAAGATCTAAATTTGCCAAGCACAGATGGGGGCGTATTTACAAGGACCTTGCACCACAGGGAAAGGTCTTAAATTAAAATGGGAAAAATAACATCAGAGAGACTCAAAGGCCTTATAAATATGCCCCAAGCAACCCATGAAGCTCTAGCAGTACATATCAAGAAACCTAATTGTTTTCAAAAATCGTTTTTAAGCACATCATCTAAATCAATTATATACCTACATTCAAGGGGAAATGACTTAAAATGGCCTAAGACACATGAAAGTGTTTTTTTTTAAGGCCCTTGCAACATTTTTGGGTCACTTTTAACATGGCTATGTTAGTCAAAGAATTAAAATCTAAATTTGCCAAGCACAGATGGGGGCATATTTACAAGGACCTTGCACCACGGGTAAAGGTCTTAATTTAAAATGGGAAAAATTACATCAAAGGAACTCAAAAGCCTTGAAAATATGCCCCAAGCTACCTATGAAACTCTAGCAAGACATATCAAGAAACCTAATTGATTTCAAAAAACGTTTTTAAACACATCTCGTAAAGCAATTATATTCATACATTCATGGGGAAGTGAGTTGAAATACCCTAAGACACATGAAAGCATTTTTGTAAGACCCTTGCACTATTTTTGTGTCACTTTTAACATGGCTATATAACACAAAGAAACAAAATCTATTTGTAAAACACTTGACACAAAGCAACATTTTAAATACACAACTTTCTTCATAATTTTCTCCCTAAACCATACTATTCTCTATCTAAATTAAATGAATCTTTTCTCACTTTAGTAAATACTTTATGAGTTTCAAAACAGTCTCAGACACACACCAATTTGTCTTTAGCAGAGCAAAATGTATGCACTCCAGGGTCTGCAGCCATAAAAAGCACAGAAAAGCTGTAATTCATCACACATATCTCTCATGTCACCCAATCAAAACTCTTCCCTCACTTTTTTCAAATCAACACCCTTCCCCCCTCTGCCCTTTCTGCCTTTTTTGCATAGCAACCACCTCCTGAAAGACCTCTGATGTTTGCAAGTTCACACAACACTGTTTCAATTGAACTCTGAACTCTCAGTACACCTGCATATCCAGTGCAATCTTTCATAAAATGATTTTTTCTTGGCCATTCAAATTACATCTTTCAAAGAACTCATCCATGCACCCTAACTTTCTGTTTTCAGCAATCAAAATCCACCAATCACTGCTACTGCTTCATTAACACAGAAACTTCACAGTTTTGTTCATTTTAAACTCTTATTTTTTCAACTGCCATTTCATTGCCACACTTCATCTGACTGCACCAGAACCTCCTCTCACCATGTTTTCTGTCTGGATTGTTGGACATAGTTACATCTACTGGGCTCAAAGGTATGCTGATAACAGAAATTTACCTAACCTCAATTTACAAAATGTGGAAATTAAGTGGATTGCCCACAGAGGATTAAAATGTCACCAATTGATTCCATTGGTGAAAACCTTTTTGCATTTGCCAAAACCTGACCTGTTAATTGTGCACTGTGGAGGTAATGACTTGGGCACTTTGACTGAGGTAGGTCTGGAAATGCTTTTAAAGGACACCTTTGAGCAATTGATGGCACTTTTTCCTCAAACTGCCTTGGTATATTCAAATATATGCCAAAGACAGAAATGGAGGTGGTCGAACCAATTTTGTCCACAAATTGAGAAATCGAGGAAGCATGTAAATAAGTCTGTTTCAGCTTACATGAGAGACCATGGAATGGGCTCCATGTACAACAATAACTTGCGTTACTACATGCAAGATATCTACAGAGGAGATGGAGTTCACTTCTCAGATGAGGGGAACAGAATTTTCATCCTCAATTTAAGACTGTGCATTGCTACCCACTTGTAGGTACCTACATCAGCCACAGGACCCAAAAGCTCTTTTCAGAGCTACCCTACATCTGATCACTCATAATTATTATTTTACTCTAACTTTTTTCACTAATTTTCAACAAAGTACGCTGCCCGGAGCGCTACCCAGTACGCGCACCGGACGCTAACCCGCGAAAATTGAAAAAAAAATGGTTTTTTTCGCACATATGGACCTCCTCAGCCACCCTCAGAAAACCTAGGGGGTCAGGATACGTCTACCGTGCCCCCTTCTACCCATTCTGAACATTATTTGCCCTCCATCTTGTATCTTTATTCGACCGAAACACAAAATGGTGGACTCCCGTAACGCTGCCGGTTCGCGTACCGGGGCGCTCACCGGGAAGCGCTCCATTAAAAAAGGTGGGAAAGTAATTTACAGAAGAAACCCTGGAGACAATGTCACCAAATATAGATTAACTCATACTACATACCAATCCCTACCATTTTCACAAATTTGGTTGGAATTCCATTTAGCCATTTAGCCTGTAGACCTCTCTAAATACCCTGAGGTAAATTACTTCACAAAACACATCTGAAGTGTTGGAATTGACAACCAATTAAAATGTTACTTTCATTTTCTACTTTTTTTACCTGACATTTCATTGGTTATGTACCTGAATATATATAAAAAAAGAGAAAGAAACACAGCCATTTTGACTACTTCTTCCTGAACTACATTGCTAGATCATTTTCACTCACAACTTAAACTTGTTTTTAAAAGGTAAGATATTATTTTATACATTTGAAAACATTTTCAGATAGTTATATACTATCCCTCTGTAAGAGTTAGACATTGAGAAAGGCTTGTTTATTATAATTATGGATTGATTTAGGTTTCTGTGGTATAATTATGAATTTACATACGCTTTTTCACAGGCACTTTTTAATAGTACTACTTAATGCCTCAAAAGTACCTGTCTGAACTTAAACCCAACAGTGCCCTATCTCTACTGATATATTTATTTTTTATTCAAATTTCAGCACAAAAATGCAAGGAGAACAGAACGTTTCCTTTGAAATTGTCCTAGACATGAACAATGAGGAAATAATTGAACCCATTGACTTGGAATTCATGGATGAATCACGAGACCATGAACTTCTACAATGTGTAGAATCTGTGGATTATTTACTTCATTATGATGACGGTCAAATGTGGGAAGTTATGTTCACTCAACAAGAGGACACATCGGACAGTCAAATGTTAGACGTTCTATTAAATTTTGAAAAAGAATCAGAAAAATAAAATTATTTTAATATAAAAAAATTGTTTGAGTCTTTAATCATTTTTATATGTAATTCATAAACTAGTACCAAATTGATTATAATGTAAAGTCAGACTTATAGTATACTGTGCACAATTCCAAAAATACATTTATATTTAATAATCATTAATACTGCTACTTAAATAAATAAAAAAAAAAACAACAAAAAGAACAATCAATAAACATACAATATTTCAAAATATCATAGTCTATCATTCTTTTTTCCTTATAGTACGCTCCCCGGACCGCTTCCCGGTGCGCGTACCGGGCGCTCCCCACGGAAAAAAAAAAAAAACAATTATTTTATTTTTTTTGCCCCGCGGGGCCCTTTTAAAGCCTCCACATCAAACCTAGGGGGTCAGGGAGGATCTACTATGCCCCCTTATGGTCATTTCCCCCTATGTTTTGGCCTCCTCTTGTCTCTCGATCCTACCGAGAGACAAGATGGCGGCCGCTCCGGACTGTTTAGAATGTTGACAGACACCGGAGAGCCAATCAGCTTCGCTTCGCGAAGTTCCGTTACGCGTCAAGTACGCGAACCGGGGCGCTGCCCGGAGCGCGCTTACAGATATATATATTTGTTTGAACGTTAATTTCTCAAAATCCACTGGAGCACATATATTGAGACCTAGCAAAGGCACATCGGGCTGACAGTCCCTACAATTTTGCCAAGTTTCGTGCAAATCCATTCAGCCGTTCGGGCTAAAAGTGAGGCCAACCGCCCTATGGAAATTAACATGGGAAAAACGCGTTTTGGGACCCCCCTTTTTTCTTGGCCCCCCCTTGACGAACCCCCCCCAAATTTTCAGTGGCTGCTCAGAAACAAAATGTTCCATTTTCCTGAAAATTTCAGCCAATTCCGTCCACAAACGCAAAAGTTATTAGACATAGAATTTTCAAAAATCCCATAGAGAAAAAATCCTAACTATATATACCTACTGGCGACCGCCAGTAGGTAATATATATGTATATAGAGATAACTCTAATTACTAGTATATGCAGTAGACCTTTGTACTCTCTACCATTCCTATGAGACTCTTAGAGTATATCAATTTGTATCTCTTCCTTGAGTGACTTTACTACTTGTACATTTGCAATTTTTTCTATTTGTATATTTTATGTAACGCATGTAATCCTAAGTTCTTATGTTTTGCAACTGGTTCTTATCTAAAGCGCTCTGACACCTTCGTTGTAAAGTTTGCGCTATATAAAATCGCATTAAATAAAATAAAATAAACATAAATAAATTAAGGATGCGACCATACATAGTGATATATTCAGGAAAAAGACGTTGTGCAACAGTTATTTGCACGCTATTAGTGCACATCCACATTCTACCATTGATGCCATACCCTATGGCGAGATGGTTTTTGCCAGGCGAAATTGTAGTTTGGAGGAAGATTTTACAAGAAACATCAGTAACATTAAGACAAATTTCGCCAAGAGGGGAAATAATCAAGCTTGCTTGGACAAGGCAGAGAGGAGAGTTATATCACTTAAAAGAAATGAGATTTTGATGCCCAGAATGGGGAGGAAACCTGATGTAAAAAAATCAGACTCTGAGATTCTCTTTATTACTGAGTATAACATGCTCAGTAATCACATTTATAACATCTTGAGAAAGAACTGGCATCTCCTTGGAAAGGAGGGGTTTCGGAATACTGTGACATCTATGAAACCGAGAGTAGTTTACTGAAGGAGTAAGACCCTGAAGGACATAATAAGCCCTAGTTACATTAGGGACGTTTCCATTCCTCCAACAACATGGTTACCAGATGAACCTCTTGGTTTCCACATATGTGGTAATTGTAGTGTTTGCAAATTGTGTCTTAATCAGAGCAAGAAATTTGGGAATGATACATCAAGGGAGTTCTCGATTAATTGCTTTATCAATTGCAACACCACTTTTACAGTGTACATGATCACATGCTCCTGTCAAAAGAAATATATTGGGAGCAGTATGTGCAGTCTTAAACTGTGGATACAGGAGCATGCGATAGCTATCAAAAATAGGGATGATAAATATCTTGTTTCAATGCATATACAACAAGAACAACCGTATGACATGACCTTTACCTTTCAGCGCATTGATCAGGTTAAGATGCCGGAGAGACGAGGTGACAGGGAATTGCTTCTTAGACAATGAGAAGCCTCTTGGATATGCCGCCTAAGGACTGTGCAATTTGGCCTGAATACAATTGATGAGATGCATCATTCTTTGTGATGTAATTGCATGATGACTAAACGAGGCGTCACCGGCCTTAGCTTAAGTGACTCATGTTTTAATAAGAGATTGTTATAAAGTTTTTTAGCAATCAAAATCAATTTGAAATGTCAAATTATTGAGCTTTCACATGAGTAACAAGCTGTCTGTAATTTATGGAATTCTTACAGTACGAGAAATCGTTGATGTATCTCACAATTGTCAGGGTTTGTTCTGAATCTATTATAGTAAGATCTAAAAGGTTATTATCCCCCTATAAAGAACTGCTTGTACATGTGGTCTCTCAAATACATTTACCAATTGGGATCACAGATAAAGTATTCTTTGAATATAATTTGTTTGCATATACAAATTGGTGGGTTTCTTTGGGGTGAAAGAAGACCCCAAAATGGTCCTGATTGGGACTGGTAATATCTAATACCTATTTGTATACCAATAATGTATTATAATGGTTAGGAACATGTAAAAGCCATTTTGCCCCTATTATTTCACCTATATAGACTAACTATTGTCCTCAAATATGTCAGTTGCATCTATATGTATTCCTTACACACATCAGTATGGGATAGTATGTGCTGCACTTATGGGAAATTTTGTCACGCTCATGCGTTTGCTGGTTTATTAATAACATTTCAAGGAATACTGGCTAACCGCTAAAGGACATCTGATTAATTTCTTACGACCTTAGTGCTCTTAAGAACTCGCAATGACAAGGCAATGTTTTGAAAAAGAAAAACAAGATAAATCCGAATATAAGATCATATTCTAAATTTAATATTGCTGTTGTCGGTATTTTTTCACTTAAAAAAAGTGCACTTGTTTTTGTTTAGGGACCTCATAATGTGATCACTATGTTATGGCTGATAATTACAAGATGGCCGCCATGTTCCATCTTGCCCGGGATTCGCGAATTGGTTCAAATTAAATTCACATGCCCGCTCTGTTTTGGGGCCCTAGAATGCAATTTTTATTTTAGAGAGAACTTTTGTAAGATGGCGCCCATATACTATCTTCTACAGGTATTTGTTAATTGGCTAAAACGAAAGTCATATGACTTTTCGCTTCCGGGTGGCGCCCTTTAAAAACGTGAGTTCTTCGCGGCTCTGTTTGGTGAAATTGACACATTAACTTCACTGCATACGGTTATCAGGCCAATTCTTGGTAAGTCTCTGGGGGTACATGAATCCTCTGTTGATTTAGATATAATATGAAGAGATTCTATAGTGTCATGAGGGACAATAGAGTTCACACTTATGTTTGTATAATATTGACTTTAAATAATATCGAAATTCACTAATAGTTGCGCTAGTATTTGTGCCGCAAAACTGACACGTTCTAAAACTAGGAAATGTATTGGCACGTGCACAGGGACACTTACTCTAGTATAGGGAGTACTCTTTAAAGATGAAGATGTATATTACTGGGTTTCTTTTACCAAATTTAACTGAAGTTTTTGAGGCGTTAACAAGCTAGGTTGTTTTGACAAACCCCTGTGTGATTGTAAATAAGCCGGTTAGTGAGCCATATTGACAAGGGGAGTATGAACTTGCGAGACATAGTGCAGACATGCATTTGTAAGGGGAATAATCCGTGAAATCTCACTGAGCTTTGTAGCGAGACATGTTCCAAAGATGGCCGCCCTATTGCACTCATTATTTAGGAGAGATACACTCTAGCTATTGCGTCTTTATTGAAATGACGTGAATTAACATTATTGAAACAGGTAATTATAAAGGGAGGCATCCGATTAAGGGAAGTCCGAACATTGACAGTCCTGTGCAGTAATGTGCCTTCCATGCTTTAATACACCTAACGTTAAGTTCTAGCATTATTTCAAAGAAGGCTGTAATTAGCCATCGTCTTGCCTAGGATGTACAAGACTTTGGACCACAAATAGCCGTATTAACTATTCGATATATAATATGATTGGCAACTTTATTTGTTATACTTTGCACATAAATTAGCCTTCTGTTTATTATGAAAAGGTTGAATCACAGTACTGTATTTTGAAGGCTATTCATATAGGGATACATCACATTAGTTAATCAAATCTCTCTACTCTGTTAAGTAGTGAAGTCTTGAGAAATAATAGATATTGATGATAATAAACTGGACATACAGTTAGTTCTTGTATACAATGGAATTATCAAATTGAATAATATAGACAATTTGTGAATTTCTTTGGGAAGATAGTAGCATTAAATATAGATATTCACAATGTCTGCTGATATGTGGAGATGTGGTCCCTAATCAAATCTATTTGGATAGAGATAGAGATTTACCTGTATTAGTTTTCCTGACTTCTTTGTTTTTTCTGCTTTTTTACCATGGAAGTCATGTGATAAATTACCGATGTTAAAAGGAAGCTTGTGTATATATTTCTGATCTCTCTGTTTTAGGGATTTATAATTTCATTCCCAAAATTGTTATTATTTCAGATTCTCTGAACATTGTAAAGTATTTTATCTTTACTGGTCTTGAAAAATTGCTGGTCATTTGAAGAATACACTATATGCCATACGTTGAAAGGTATGGATTTTTATTGTCACATAACTTATTGTATATTTGTATATAGTATTAGGGTTTAATTTAAAAAAAAAAAATTCTCCCATATATATTGATGCAATTTGATGTCTAATTCAATGTTTTTGACCGCAGTAACATGTCTAGATACGGATTCAGAATCTTTTTGTTGGTATTAACATCGATTCTTGAACCTGTTTGATCAGCTACCATTTCTAGGATTGTGACCAGGCAACAATTATTGTATATAATTGTGAGAAGGAGATGAGTTTGTAAATATATTCACAATGTGTATTATTTGTATATTCAAGTTTTGTTATTGGGTCGGGCTCCGTCATTTTAAATATATGTATTTGTGTATTTTCTCAATAGCCATGAAGAAGTCTCTCAAGAGACGAAACGCGTCGGCTATGATCAATGGATTGGGTAGAAAGAATCTGTTTATGAAAAATAAAAGTGAATACTGCATCAAGAAATACATACCCTGGACTTGGATACTCGTTCTTTATGTGCTATTTTCATGTGGACTGTGATACGAAATTTCAATTATACTATATAGAGTGCTGAAACCCGTTTGTGTTGCATTGATTGTAGGACTTGTTCCTATTTTGTGGGGAGTGTAGGGGGGTGTGCTCCCTAGTTTCGTGCACCGCTAGCTACTCAGGGACACTATTCACGTGTTGGGTGTGGATCTTATCAGCCTCTGCCCTCAGTTATGTTGTGTTTACCAATTAATAAAAATAGGAAATGATGTTATCTTTAAAATTACACAAAATCAAAAAAAATCCAATGTGAGGAACCGGAGATCTGATTTAAAAAAAGATTTAGCTCTATATAGCACATAGAAACCTACAGTGCTTATTGCTACATCTGATTACGCCAGACCAGGACAAAGTCAAAGTTTCAGGCTGACTGTGATGAAGCACTGAGTGGTTACCCCTCCCGTTAGGCCTTGGTCAAAGTGTTTACCTTCTGACATAGAAACTTTCCTGGAGCACTCCTGTCCAATGAGGTGCAGGGCAACACCCAAGAGCATGACCATTTTCTCTGAAGTGTGGCATAAAGGTCTCACCAGAGAGCACTATTCCTCCATAATTCAATATCGCTGACATCTCAGCAGAGGAGCAGAGGAGCAAGAGGTAGATCCCAGAGTGTCCGCCTCCCTCCTTACCGATCTCAATCCATCAAGATCATCTGCGGCCAACCCCAAGGATCATCTCTCAGCATGACCCTTTTCAACTTCTACATGACACTGTTCGCCAACATCGTCCGATCGTACGCCCTCAACATCATCTCAAATGACAATGACACCCAGCTGATCCTCTCCCTCACCAAGGACCCCACCACTGCCAAGACCAACTTCCACGAAGGAATGAAGGCCGTCGCCAAATGGATGAAGAACAGCCACCTGAAACTGAACTCAGACAAGATGGAGGTCCTCATCCTCGGCTCCACTCCCTCCGCCTGGGACGACTCCTGGTGACCGGCCACACTGGGAACTGACTCATCGCTATCAATGACCCAGCAAGTCTATGCCGTCTCCTACTCCTGCTTCAACACCCTCCGCAAGCTCTGCAATATCTACAGATGGATCCCCACCGGAACCAGGTGGACGGTCAACCAGGACCTCGGCAGCAGCAGACTGGACTACGGCAACTCCCTTTATGTGGGAACCATGCCCAAACACCAGAAACAACTACAACGCATACAGAACGCCTCCGCACATCTCATCCTCGACATCCCCCACCACAGTCACATCACAGCATACCTGAGAGACCTGCACTAGCTTCGCGTCAACAACAGGATCACCTTCAAGCTCCTCACCCATGCTTACAAGGTACTCCACAACATCGGACCAGCATACCTCAACAAACACCCCAAACTACCAGCTCCACTCTGCGGACCTCGCCTTGGCCACTATTCCACGCATCCACAGAACGACCGCCGGAGGCAGATCATTCCCCCTCCTCACCGCCAAGACGTGGAACACCCTCCCCATCCACCTGCGGCAGAACCAGGACCTGCTGACCTTCAGGAGACATCTCAAGACCTGGCTATTCGAGCAGTAGCCAACCCCCCCCCCCTCAGTGCCTTGAGACCCTCACAGGTGAGTAGTGCGCTCTACAAATGATTGATTGATTGATTGCTTGATTGAAGATGGACCTGACTGTTCCTGCCTGTTCTGTCTTTTGTTTGAATCCCCCTAGTTTGCGAACCCTCCCCCTGCTCTGGTATTCTTTTGTAGGAGAGTTCTTTCCAACAGATTAGCCTCTCTGGAACGAGCAACTTATCACTTCATCAAAGCAGCCGGGCTAATCCTGTTAACTATGACCAATCATAGTAAACAACTGGAAGGCTGAATTTTGGGTTACAGACAAGACAGTCTTATAACTTCTTCGCTGTAAATTATAGGATAAACTCAACAATAGCATAGTGTTGGATTTATCAATACGATTCTCCTAAGTCCTTGCATTACATTTTTTGTTAATCCCTAGTGCTAGTTAAGCATTAATGAACTATTGCCATGTTTACTGATGTGGCTGGGGATCTACAAAGGGGAAAATTGAATGTGCAATTTCTCCAACACCAGGGTTTATAAAACCTATTTTATAAGGGCCCTGCTCATAGCTATAGGACCCCCCCACCCCTGTGACATTTAGGGGAGACTTTAGGGGTTCTGAATACATACAAATAGTATAGATCACCACTCCACACTGCTCCTAGCACCAATGTTGATTTTGGAAGACACTTTTCTACAATGGAGGAAGTGAAAAGTGCAATTTATATATCCCGGACATATACAACATCATTTTTAAGGCTCCTCCTTAAAGTTACACAACCCCCCTGCCCCTGGGCCACCTAGGAGAGACCCTGGGGGTACCTAATATGCCAATACATTGTAGAATATCAATTCCTAAATTTCCCTACCACCAAAGTCGAGCTTGAGTACAATTTACATGTTAAAAGCAGAGCTGCAACACAGGACTCCTTTTAAACTGATCTCAGGCTCTCAGCAGTGCACACATGCACGTGCAGAAAGAGCTGATGGCCTCTAAACTGCCATGCCCTATTCTATACTAGGGACTTAAAGGTAGTTTCAACCCCCTGCCCTATTATGTACTAGGGACTTATATCAATCAATCAATCAATCAGAGTACTTGTAGAGCACGCTACTTACCCGTGAGAGACTCAAAGCGCTGAGGGGGGAGGGTGGGTACTGCTATTGCCCGAAGAGCCAGGTCGTGAGGAGTCTTCTGAAGGCGAGTAGGTCTTGGGTCTGGCGTATGTGGGTAGGGAGAGTTATCCAGGTCTTGGCGGCGAGGAAGGAGAAGGATATGCCTCTGGAGGTCGTTCGTTGGATGCGGGGGACAGCGGCGAGGGCGAGGCTGTCGGAGCAGAGCAGGCGGGTGGGAGTGTAGAAACTGAGTCTGCTGTTCAGGTAGGTGGTCCGACGTTGTGGAGTGCTTTGTGTGCGTGGGTGAGGAGCTTGAAGGTGATACTCTTGTCGACGGGGAGCCAGTGTAGGTCTCTGTTAGAAGGGTGCCGGCCCCTGAGTGGCAGTGTCTGGTCGTTCTGTCCACGCAGTGACCTCCCTCTCCTAGGAACGTGCCGAGTGCTCGGGTTCTGACCCACAGAGGTGGGGGTTAAGCATTTATGGTTGCATACAGAGAGGTCTCACAATACCACAGACAGACACCACACCAGGTAGTTAGGGTTGAAATAGTTCTTTATAGATATCGCAATTCTCATCAGGTCAGGTAAATCACACGTATCAGGGGTATTGGGGTCAGATCTACTCCGAGGGTGGAGGGGATATGGGCAGAGTTCAGTCGGGGGGGTTCTGGTAAGAGTCCCAGCTTCTCACGGTCTTCCGGGAGGGGATGATTTGGAGTGTCTCTAGGAGATTAGTCCTACTGTCCCTGCGGGGATGAAGGAGCGTACCCGGCGTGTGACTCACAATCCTCGAGTCATGGGGTGCCCTCTGCCTCCGTGCGGGGGTCTCGGTGGGAGACTCACAATCCTCGAGTCCGCTTCCGTGCTTGGCTTAGTGCGGGCGTTGCTGCATGGGACTCGCAATCCTCGAGTCCGCTTCCGTGCTTGGCTTAGTGCGGGATGTCTTGCTATACGGTGTGTACCCCCTGATCTGGCTGGGGGCTCTGGAGTAGGCCTCGTATGCTCCGTTCGGGCTGGTGCACTCTGAAGTACGCCTCGTACTCTCTGCCCGGACTGGTGCGCTGCGGAGTACACCTCGTACACTCTAGGAGGAGCAGCAACCCGTCAGCCAGACTCTGGAGGTCCAGAAGCACAGAACCGCGATCACGTCTGCAGGGCTCTTCAGGTCCAGGGAAGACAGAGCCGCGACCACGTCTGCAGGGCTCTTCAGGTCCAGGGAAGACAGAGCCGCGACCACGTCTGCAGGGCTCTTCAGGTCCAGGGAAGACAGAGCCGCGACCACGTCTGCAGGGCTCTTCAGGTCCAGGGAAGACAGAGCTGCGACCACGTCTGCAGAGCTCTTCAGGTCCAGGGAAGACAGAGCCGCGACCACGTCTGCAGGGCTCTTCAGGTCCAGGGAAGACAGAGCCGCGACCACGTCTGCAGGGCTCTTCAGGTCCAGGGAAGACAGAGCCGTGACCACGTCTGCAGGGCTCTTCAGGTCCAGGGAAGACAGAGCCGCAACCACGTCTGCAGGGCTCTTCAGTTCCAAAACGACAACACCCCTTCTTTGGGAAACGGGGCCCCGTTATAGGGCTTCCAGCTCTTTGAAGTCCTTTCATCCAGCCCGCCAGGGCCTGGGGGTTCTCGCCCTCCGGGTCCCGCGTCCGGCCAGCTGGCACCTGGCTTTTTGCACGTGGGTGGCAGGCACATCAGATGACCAGCGGGGGCTGGAGCCGGCCTCGGGGGAGACAGGAGGTCTTGCTGAACTCCTCCGCCCCCTTCCCTTGGCATCTGTCGGCCATCACCAGGTTCAGAGATCACTCGGCCGGGGGTTTCGGTATTGGGGGAAGGAGAGTCACAGAGCCTCCCGGACCGGGTGTATCCTACGCTGGGGGGCGCTGTTGGTCCTTGATAGGGTTAAGGTCTCAGGGTCCTGGGGTTGGGGCGCTCCTCGGCGTTGTGGTGGCTTCCCCGGGGTTGGGGAAATCTGGGGGGTGTCAGGGGTTACTCGCTAGCGTGAGGCCTCACACAGTGCTCTGGGGTGTAGTAGGGGGGAGTTCTAGCTCCAAGAAGGGGACCTGCATGGGAGCTTAGGGGAGAAGAAGGTACGGGGGCCCCACACCAAGGTGGCCAGGTCTAACAGTCTCTCAGGTGGGGGTGATGTGGTTGCGGCGGGGGACGTTGACGCTCAGTCGGGCAGCGGCGTTTTGGATGCTTTGAAGTCGTCTTAGGTGCTTGGCTGGGATTCCTGCCGTAGTCCAGTCTGCTGCTGGCGAGTGCCTGTGTCACTGTTTTCCTAGTTTCGATCGGGATCCATTTGTAGATCCTGCGGTGCATGCGGAGGATGTAGTAGCTGGAGGAGGAGATGACGTTGACCTGTTTCGACATGGAAAGGGAGGAGTCGAGGATGAATCCTAGGTTGTGTGCGTGGTCAGAGGGTGTTGGTGCTGCTCCCAGTGTGGTCGGCCACCAGGAGTCGTCCCAGGATGAGGGGGTGGGTCCAAGGATGAGTACCTCCTTCTTTTCTGAGTTCAGCTTTGAGCGGCTACTCTTCATCCAGTTGGCGATGGCCTTTATTCCCTCGTGGAGGTTGGTTTTGGCAGAGGGGAGGTCACCCAATCATAGGGATGCGCCAACCCTTAGTGTACCCTAGTGCATGTAGCTGTTTTTACTGTATTATAAGTTTATTTTCACCATAGCACTGGTCCTGGGCATGGTTAGGCAGAGCCTAGGGTTAGTCAGAGTCAATTACCACCCGTAACAGTCAGCAAAAATTGGGGGTGCCCTGGGCACAGGATGACTTTGCATTAGACCCACAATATCAAGTCGCTGACTAAATTTGGTCACTCTGTGCAGTGTTATGATCACTTCTTCTCATGATGTGTGGGGTGTAATATAATGGTCCCCCCTGCATCTTGTAGTGATCATGTGATCTATAACATTTTAGGGATTTATGTGTTATTTGAACTGTCTGTCTTTACCTTTCCGGCTACAATTACAGGCGCTGAGAACCCTTCAGTGTAGGCTTTTTCCTAAGAAGCAAGTAATTATTATCTGCATTGGTTTCATATTTAAGGCAGAATACATGTAAGTAGTGTTCAGCGCACTTAGTACCTAATTGGGTAGATACTATTGGTCGTGTTCTTATACCTGTGTTTTTAACTATAGCAATATATAATATGATAGAGGTGGCCCATAGCTAGTTTTAATTTATTTTCAATCCCAATCTACTTCACACCCTTCTACATAGAAATCAAAGAACTATCATCTTTCTATTTGAGCAACATCAGGGCAGAGGGTCAAATGATTTTTTGGCGCAAATGTCTTTGCTGGGCCCGTTGGGTATTGTAGTGCCCACCCAATGAAAACCAGAGCCCAATGATGATGGCACTGCAGTTGGTGAGAGCTCATGCATCCTGAAAAGGGTACTTCTGGTCTCCTGAACTAATCCTATTACCAATTTTTGAATAAGTAGGACCCATGGAACAGCATACCTTATTACGAGTAACTTCTGACTGTGCTAGACCTGCTCAATAAAACACCTGTTTGGTATGCTTCTACAGCTTATAATCCGAGGATTCCATTTTTTTCCTCTACACCTATCCTAACTCTCCTCCACAGCATTCTGGAACAATCCTATGTGCCAATATGGCAGAACTATTCTTCCCCTGTGCAGCGGCTCCTGTGCCCACCCAGAGGTTTGGTCATGGAAATGAGCAGTCCCTTCTCTGTGGTCACTCTGAACAGGTTCTGGGAGCAGCTCCTTTCCCACTGGACTTGGTGCCTTTCTGGCTAGTTGGAAAAAGGAAGGGGCAGATCCAGGTGTTAGCTAAATCTGCTTGTGATAAGGTACCCCCCTTTAAAGTTAATCAAGTTACTGGGCTCAGCCCCAGGGCATCCTGTCAGGGAAAGAACAACACCTCACCATGCCCAAGGCTCTTTGTCCATTTTTAAAAGAGATTTTTGCTTAATGTTCAGACAAAATTAGATTTTTCCATTTAAGTTGACTTTAAATACCTATTGATTGCACCTACCCCTGCACACGAAGGTAGTCTTTCACGTGCAGCGTGCATCGGTGCACTCGCATATATGTGCTCATGTTCGGGTGTAACCAGGACAGGAGCCCTTACCCTAGCTGCTTGGCAGTGGCCTTATCTTTTAAGATTACCATGAAATACTATGAGTGTGACCCAGGTAGTGTAATTCTGCGACTTAAAGTCCTAAAAACCGGGTGTTCGAAAGCGAAACGTCCGGGTGCACTAAAAGCGCGCAACCTATTTGCAACATATTACAAGTATGAGTACCAACAAACTGTGAAGTCCTATGAAGTCCTAATTGTGAATATTTTCTCACAATGAGCTCCTGGGTTTGTATTTCATCTTTTGGATTTTGTTTAAGTGCCCTGTTTCCTTTATCAGATGAATTACTGTTGAAAAACTCTGGCGCAGCAGTGACACGCCCGCTGCTCGCCTCCCAGCAGCCCTCTTAAGGCTGACGACAAAATAGCATGTGCGGTACCCTCACTAGCATCTCAATGCTCCTGAGCATAAAGTGTAAACAATATTGCTATGATTCAAGTCTCCCTCCCCTTCAAGGAGTCTTTACAGAGCTTCTGCACAAAAAAAGAAACAGACTGAAAAACAGACATAATTAAACTGTGTAATTACTCAAAACACATATCTAGCTATCATAAAACACAGTTTGGTGACACATTTCTCTGCGTTAACTTGATGCAGCGCTCACCTCAGACACCTTTGTTGAAGCAGATCAGACCCTGGCTGTCTTTGAGAAGTACAGACCTCTTTAGTATATATCTCTGAGAGAGTAAGGATATATGGCTCTCACTTGAATCTGCTTCAAAGAGCTCTCCTGAAATATTTGCCTGTGGTGCCACCTTCCTGCTTATGTTAGTTTTATCATCCTTTCCCTGGATTACTTTAATTAGTGTAGGATTCCTCCGGTTATTTAGAATCTATTTAGGAGAACCGGAAATATTGTATGGAGTTTCAGATACTATTCCTTCTCTTTCACATTTATTGCCACTGAACTTCTTGTATGCCTCTAGCAATTGAGACTGGGCTTTTTAAGGAGTGTTGGACTGCCATTGGTGATTTTGTAACTTTATAATATGTTTTTGAGATTTATCGATATTAGTTTGGTTATTAATTTGTAATAAACCTTCTTAACCTTATTATCCAATTCATAATCTTCCTTGTGTAGCCAGATAGGTACACAGATATCAAATTGTTTGTTTAGTATTAACTCCCAGTTGTCTCATTGCAATCGTGGCCTTGAGCTCTTTCACTTTCATCAGTCACTCTGCATCAATGTCTTTAACCCCTTGTATTCTTGTGACGGAACCGCTCCGTCACAAGCCGCGGGTGTGCTGTGCTTGTAACGTAACGGTTTCGTCACGGCCCGCTCGCCGCTCCTGCGCGGCGCGAATTCCGCGCCTGCGCTGAGCGTTCTATTGGGCGGGCGGGGCCGTGACGGAACCGTTCCGTCACAAGCACAGCGCGCCCGAGGCTCGTGACGGAGCGGTTCCGTCATGAGCACGGTAGTGCAGTTTGGCCGCCCGCCCCCTTAGCACTGCGGCGGAATAGCCACCGCAGTGAAGGGGTTAAAACTTCATGTAGCTTCCTGGCTGCAGCTGGTTTGTTGTGGTGGCTTCAATGACACTGCGCGCCTCATGGCTCTCTTCTACCATGCTACCCGCTTCATCATTCTCATCACAGCAGCGTTCTTGCTTGTTATGCACCAGCTTGAGGCCCTGTGGCACTGGCTGGGAGCAGCAGGTGACTTGGGGGATCTGCAACCCTGGTGGTTTTTCAGGCCGCATAGCCTGCAGTTCTTTCTCTGGCTGGAGAGCAAGGTTAATTTTAATCTTCTTTTGGAAGTGTGCAAGTGCTGTCTACTCCCCTCATCTAAGATCCCAACGCACCAATGCATTCCTAGGACCTCCTGTACTATATTTTAATGCACGGCAGCACAGCAGGCCTTCCGGCTGCATTGCTTTGCATCAAAATAAAAGGGCAAGAATGCACCATATCTACAAGATACAGCACATTCCTGTTCTTCTCCCCTGCCGGCGCACAAACAGTCATTATTCCAGCCTCGTCGCCATTTGCTGTATCCATGAACCCCATCACTGGTGCACCGGCGCATGGGATTAACCACACGACTCTCTGGAATCTCATTCATTGATAAAACAGCAACTTGTGAGGAGTATATAGGTCAGTGGTACTAAATGCAGGAAACCCCCGTCTATTTCTGAAGTTAACACTGCAGGAGAGATCTCCTTCCACAGAGGTGTTGCCTTTCAATTGGGTAATTGACTGACACCAGGAGATTGGCTCTTTAAGATGAGGTGAAAGATGATGACTAACTTCGTCTTTATGTCCATTGAAGTGCATATATAACTGAGGAAAAGCCATATTCTTATTGCTTTGTGGAAAACAACAAGTGGAGACATTCAACATAAGAATAGCTCCACCATTGAACAATGATGTGTGGGAAGCTGGCTCTGTATATCTGCTTCACAGCGGCGGAAAGTGTGGAAAAAAATTACACGTGCACAGTTCGAACGGCCCTTGGCCGTGAGACGCACACGCCCACCGCGACGTCGGACGGTCCATCGAAGTGGCTAAAAAATACCAAAGTAAGGTATAGTGTGCACATGGTCCAGAGGATCCTAAGAGGTATAGCGGAGGCTAAATTAGATCATGTGTGTTAAGCACTTATTGTATTCACACAGCCAAGATCTGATGGCGCACACTCAGAGACTTAATTCAGACCCATTAGCTAAGTTTAAAAAAGGTATACTTATGTTTTACTTCTAGAACTAAGAAATGCAATTGTTGATGAAAATGGAATCATTACAGGTTTGTAATTGCTTTCAAAACAGTTCAGAATACATGGAAATTACCTTTGCATTAAGTTTTTGTTCCATCGACTATTTGAGGTGATATGCCTAGATAACACACCCTGGGTCCTACAGTACAAAGGTAAGTTGGAAAAATTACTTTTCAAAGTGCAGTTACTTTGGCTCCATGCACAAAGCAGATCTAGTCTTAGAACATTTCGGAGGAAAAAACACAACATGGGTTCTATGGAGAAAAAGAGTTACCGGTTTGCAGGTAAGTAAGGGCTGGATGCACGACCACTGTTTGCAGTCACAAACAAGAAATTGACCCGTTTCCGACCACAAAATTGATCAGCCCCATGTACAAACACTATTTTGCGAGTCAGTGACCTATTACCCACTTGCAAAATACAGTTAGCGACTCGTTATTAGGAAGAGGTGTGCCAAGTGCATCCCTTCCTAATAGCGACTCGCACTTCAATGTATGATTGTTTTGCGACAGCAATTGCAGTCACAAAACCCTAGCAGTTTACCACACACTTCAAGTAGTAAGCCGCTCGTCAATGGGAAGGGCTCCCCAGGGACCCCTTCCCCTTTGTGAATGGATGCGAAAATATTCTTTAAGGGCAGGCAGTGGTCCCACGGACCTCTGTCTACTCTTGAAAAATTCAACAAAAATGTTTCATTTTTCTTTTTTAAATGATCCTGTTTCCTTTAAGGAAAATGAGCTGCATTAAAAAAAAGCCTTCTTTATTTAAAAAGTACTAACAGACATAGTGGTCGGCTGACCCCAGGAGGCCAACATCCCTGGGAGTGCTAGCCATTCCAAATTGGGTCACAAATTACACCTGCCTCATGAATATTAATGAGGCATGCAATTTGCGACCCCATTAGGTGTCACTTAATTACACTGTTGTACTTTCCTATTCAAATAGTCTCGCAAATTGGTAGGGTCGTACATCTGACCTTTAATGCCTTACAATTCTGGGTGTCTGAGGTCAGAACTAAGGTTCCCCAAGGTTCAAGGAGGCACTCGAGTTGCATCACCAGCAGATCTGGGGCTGCGAGGTGCAGAGGCCTAATGTTAGCAAATGAGGCTTGGGGCCTTGGTGTGGTGTTGGGTTCAATCAGGCCTACATACTCTGTTAAAACTCTCGAACACCTTAGCATAGAAGTTGGCACGGACACTGGAAAATGCAAAAGACAAGTTTATTAAGACCCCATGGGGTGGTGGTACATTCCTGCAGCACCCTTCGGCAATGCAAGAAGTAGCACACCGAACATCGTTGTGCGGCCTCTTTTATACAGTTTAATAGCAATAAAAAGGTAGGCGTTTACAAGTTACACAATTTTAGGTACATATAAGGTCATTTTTGGAACACAGCCAACATGTGGGAGGAGTTTAGTAGTACTGGTCAGTTTGGGAGAACATTCCTAAAGGATGACCAGTCGGTGTATAAATGCGCATGTGTGCTTGACCAGTACTAAAAATATATATTTATCTTATATTTATCACAAAGGAGGGAAGAGGAATAGTAGTCCTATCTGTTCCCCTGAACTTGTCAGTATATATCAATTGTGGATAGGACACTTGTTACCACTTAGCCAGGAGATATACATTGAGAAACCCTCAGTATTTTTATCCTTTTTGTGTATATGTTTTTTCTTGTCCTGACGAAAGCTCCATAGACCTGCGGGCCGCAGAGCTGAAACATGTCGACGTATTACTAAGTGATATGCATAGGACCCATTACTCAGTCCTATGAGCATACCCACTCATCAGTTTTATTATAGCCACCCAACTACGTTAATAAAGTTTAGTTTGTAGTTTGAAGACAATTTTTAACACTCTTGTTTTTTGTTTTTTGAATACTTACCAGTTGGGTAAAACCTTATCTCTGGATACTGCCACGATACACCAGAGATTGCCTCAGGCGAGGCTGGCACGGTATCTTTGTCAAACCCTATGACTATTGCCATAACGCCAGTGTGGGGCGGAGAATAAGATACACCGTTACTCGGAATACACGGCGTTTATGAGGGTTTCTCAATGTATATCTCCTGGCTAAGTGGTAACAAGTGTCCTATCCACATTTGATATATACTGACAAGTTCAGGGGAACAGATAGGACTACTATTCCTCTTCCCTCCTTTGTGATAAATATATTATAAGCAGCGTGCAGCTGCGGGAATACTTTTTCTGACATCTGTCAAGAAACCAATACACTCACTGATCACTCACCATGGAAGACACGAGTGGCTTGAGTTTCACAGAGAGTGACATTAGTGAGATTTTAGCGGCACAACCTCTACTCCAAAACGCGTACTTGGTACAAGCTTTGGCCCAGACCGATGACTGGGAGAGCCTCACAGCCAAAAAACAGGAACAAATAAGGACTGCTATCCACCGAATTATAATGACTGAATACTTGCGATCCAAAACAGCACCACGAGGTCTCTGGATTACTAATGCTTCCAGAATCTTCCTCCACGACTTGGCATTTAAAAAAGATTGGTCGGCAATCTCATGGAAATGTACCCTTGATTATCTTGTGTTGATAGTAAAAACAGCAAGAAGACTGTCTGAAGCTCCATTAATAGAGATACAAGTTTGTGAAGCCGAACTTAAAAAAGGTATACAACCAGCTGTCTACAAGAAGAGACTCGAAGAATTAAATAAAGACATTTTGGAGAACCATGAGTATTTGATGCAAAACAAGTTACAAAAATTAAGCAAAGAGCTCAAAAAATTTAGCCAGGAGAAAATGCACCCATATACCAAAACAGATTATAAGGCAAGCGACACCACCGCAGATAATGATTCGGATGGGTGGAACTCCTCTGGAGGATCAGAAACTGGATCCGTAGACTCAGGCCCGAGAAGAGCTAAAGGGAATTACCGATCCCGACCCCAAAGGAGAGGAAATAGATGGCCCAGACAACATTTTATGGGTCCCCCAATGCCATTCTTCCAACCATTTATGCAACCATACCCAGGCTGGATGAATCCTTATAACCAAGGTGCACTCCAGATGCAGAACATGATGGAGATGCCTACACAAGGAATAAACAATCAATAGTGAATTTGAGTACACTGACACTGTCCAGAGAATAAGAAAGCATTCTCAATAAAGGACTTGGCTATGTACCGACTCCCAACCTTAATCTCTTTAAGTTGAAGTGTGAATTATCAGAATTTTGCCGCACATTAAAACTTAAAGCCCACTTCTCTGGCTCATTGTCATCAGTGAATGAAGGAGACACTACTCTAAGAAAGAAGTCCACCTTTACTCCTCCCATTAGTGTAGTCCAGGATACCCCGTGGTAATAGAGCGCGCTATAAAAGTTTTAATAATAATAATAATAATAATAATAATAGTCCCTATTGAAATCCAAGCCTTTGAGCAGGCCATCTTTACAGGAATTGATGAAATCCAACTAAATGCCAAAAAGCCTTTCCAAAATCTAACTAAAAAGGAACACCAAGCCCTGGAAGAACTTCGGGCTAATGAAGACATCGTAATAAAACCCGCAGACAAGGGTGGTGGTATCGTTGTCTTGGGAAAAGAAGGATATAGAGACCAATGTTTGAAGTTATTGGCAGACAAAAAATTCTATACCGAAATCACTGCAGATCCTACACCAAGACTTAAAACAGTGATCGCAATGATGGTTCATGAAGCTGAGACACATGCATGGATCAGTAAAAAGAAGCTGAATTCCGAATAACAACTGATCCGAAGATACCCTTTTTCTATTCCCTACCAAAAACACACAAGAACAAAGTCCCTCCACCCTGACGTCCAATAGTATCGGGAATAGGCTCTATATTAGAACCACTTTCAAAATTCGCTGATCAATTCCTCCAACCATTGGTCCAAAAGACCCCTGCTTATCTAAAGGATACTAGGGACCTGTTAAATCACTTGAAAGACAAATCTTTTGATCCTACTACAATGCTATTAGTGGGTCTTGACGTCGAATCTCTGTACACTAGCTTACCCCAAAAAGAGACCCTCGAAATGCTAGAGGATGTCCTCTTCATGGAAGATTGGAATTTCAAAACACCGAGACATTTTGTTCTTGAATGCTGCCGGCTGGCGCTAACCGATAATTACTTTGAATACGATGGCCAATTGTTTATACAAAGCCATGGCACCTCCATGGGGAGTGCCTTTGCTCCTTCGGTGTTTCAACTAAACAAGGGAACCCTTAAGGTATAGCATAGGGACCTTGGGCATTACATATTACAAAGAACATTGGTCCCTATGTAGAAGTAATATACAAAGAACACAATAATCATACACTTGATAAGTCGTATGTCTTCTGTCCGTCCGGACAGGGTTTTTTATTTTCTATTTAAGTTTACATTTTTTCAAGTTTCTTGAAGATGTCAAGCGGGCACAGCCGTGACCTTTAACATACAAGAGACAACAACAGGAAGAAGTGAAAAGCAAGAGATCTGTCTGTGCACTTGTATTTCAGTGAAACAGACTTAGGATATTTAAACAAACCACACCATTGCATTATTCAGTATTTACATAGAAAGTTTGTATATGGGGTTAAGGGTCGACGTTTCGATGCCTTTCCTAGGATATAGGCATCATCATCAGGACATTAGATGACATTATTGTTGTCATGATTAAAAAAATTTACATTTGCTTTACAAACATATTTACAGTGGGGAGAAAAAGGGAGAAAACAAAAAGAATAAACATAAATAACAGGTATATGGCACAGATCCTCTTTTGTTGTGCATAGAGTGAATTCGAGTGCCGCAGTCTTTAGATCAACCCTGGCGGTCGTTTTTGAAGGCAGTGAGGTATCGTGTTTCACAATAATGACAGCGAAGTGAATGTGAAAGAGGGTGACAGTGGTAACATGCACGATAGCGAACTCATAAGAGCATGTACCAGCATGACATAATAGATATTGAATGTGACATTTGTTCGTTGCATGCGTTGAAAAAATGTCTGAAAAGTGAGGGGGTATGATGAAATCCAACTTGTGGCATCATGCGAAAAACGGCGCAGTGGCTGTGAACATGTGTACATAATTTGGCGTCGTGAATACAGAGCAAAATTCGGATTAAACGTGCACAACCGGCATTGAGCATGCTTGTGTTCTAGGAAGGATTGGACAATTTAAAACACCTACGTGGTATAGATAACTCGCTTGGATTAGCGGTTCAGGGAAAAATAAATACCACTTGGGCAGGTAATCTGTGGAGAAGTAAAACTGCCCATTATACTTTTGAGGCGCCTGGCATGCACATTAACTAGGCATGGATGGAAGAGCGTGTTACCTGCAAAGCCGGATTTCAATTATTCACTTATCCGGTTACGCGAGCATGCGTATACAATGATACGTGGGGAGCACAATGGCTATCTGCAATAATGAATGCAGAGGTTACCGGCGGAAATAAGATAACACTAATAAATCTGCAATCTTAGTGCCCAAAAGGGGTTTAAAACTTACTGTGAGCACGGCTCAGCGTTGCCACGGGTCTGGCGGTCTGGTACTGCATCGGCTTGATTTCCCGGCTTTAAATCGCGTGGACAGTAACCTCGGGGATGGTAAACAGCGTGAGGGGACTAGGTGGTAGGAGTGAGGTGAATGGCAGTGTTCGCGGCGGCCATTTTAGAGTGGTGATTTCTGCTATAGTGAACATGCAGTTTAGAACAAGGGGAATTACAATTTCTACATTTTCTAAAAAATTGAATCACAAGAAATTAATTTCTAAAAAGTTACAACAGGGACGTCCAGTCTTCAAGTCGGTTTAGCCCATTCCGAATGCTGTTGGTGCGCAGAATCCAATGTAGCTCTTCTTTGTTCAATAGTTGTGACATGTCTGCTCCTCTGGGTGGTGGTTTAATAGTGGTAATCACAGTCCAGAGAAAGTCTTTTTCACTGTGTCCTTTTGCAGAAAAGTGTTCCACCAATGGCGCATTCGCTGTTTTACATTTTATCCTGCTCTTATGCTGGCCAATCCGCAGTTTTATTTTTTGACTGGTTTGTCCTATATAGATGAGCATACAAGGGCACAGGATGGCATACACCAGGTTCGCAGAATTACAATTAGATAAAAATTTTCGATCAAATTTAATATTGCCAAATTCAAATGTTTTTCCTTCTATAGTGGTGTCACAGCAAATACATCCACCACATTTGACATGACCTGTGAGTGGTGGAAGGCCCCAGACATCATTTATAGTCGTTTTTTGCAATGGTTGAGGGAGAGCTGCCCTGACAAGATGATCTTTAACATTCTTAGCACGTTTGAATGCAAACATGGGTTTTTCTAGTGTTAGTTGCCCCGCATTAAGGACTGGCCAGTGTTTGAGTACACTTTTTCTAATGGCATTAGAAGCCGGTGAAAATGTGGTGACACAGATTAGTTTATCTTGTGTATTCTTTTCTTTAGGTTCTAAAAGGGTCTCTCTTGGACAGTACCAAGCCCTTTTGAGAGATTTTCGTACCAGTTTACGGGGGTAACCTCTATTTCTCAGTTTTTTAGTAAGAATCTTTGCCTCTGTAAAGTAATCATCCCTAAAGTAACAGTTTCGCCTGATGCGGAGGAACTGGGAAAAGGGTAAGGAATCCCGTAAGGCCCGGGGGTGATGGCTAGTGTATTCGAGCAAAGTGTTGCGCTCAGTGGGCTTGCGGTGCAGTGTTATTGTAAGACGACCTTCTGTCTGTCTTATTTGTAGGTCAAGGAAAGGGATGGAATCCTTACTGGTGGACAAGGTATAGCAGAGTCCACCACTGTTGTTGTTTAGCCAGTGTTGGAAGGCTGTGAGGTTTTCAGGGGAATCATTCCATAGTAGGACAATGTTGTCGATATATTGTTTCCACAAGGCAATGCCACTGTGGAAGGGATTCGACGTGTGGAGAATGTTATTAGTCTCCAGATGGTCCATGTATAGAATGGCCAGGTTGGGAGCAAAAATTGCTCCCATGGATGTCCCTTTGACTGGACCGTAAAATTGTCCCTCAAATAGAAAAAAGTTTTTTGTCAAGCAAATTTCAAGGAGTTCAAGGATGAATATAGAGGGCACATTGTAGGGTCGCGGTCTTGATTCAAGGACCTTCTCTATTACACGAAGGGATTCAAATTGTGGGATAATAGTGTACAGTGATTCCACATCCAGCGTACACATAGTGCTGGATGTGGGATCAAAGGGGTAATCCTCTATGAAATTTATCATGGCCATACTATCCCTAATGTAACAGATGGTTTCCGGGACGAATGGCTTAATGAAATAATCTATGTAATGCCCTAATGGTTCGAGAATCGAACCACAGCCCGAAACTATAGGGCGACCTGGTGGTGATTGAGAATTTTTGTGAATCTTGGGCAGACAATAGATCACGGGAATCCGTGGAGATTTGATATTGAGAAAATCATACTCTTTTTTAGACAAAAAGCCTGAATCAAGTGCTCTGTTTGTGACAGTTGTAATCATGTCTTGAATTTCACCAGTGGGGTTACGTGGGAGTTTGCAGTAGTGCTCCTGATTGTTAAGTTGGCGAAGCACTTCATTTTTGTAGGATTCAATATCTTGAATTACTATCCCTCCCCCTTTATCTGCAGGTTTTATTACAAGAGATTGATTGGTTTTGAGGGAGGAAATACCATTCTTTTCTTCGAGAGTAATGTTGTAAGGAATGAAGGACCTTTTCTCTTCAAGGTCTGACAAATCCTTTAAGACCAGTTTCTCAAATGTAGGAATCTCAGCTGGAATCATACCAGCTGTGGGAGAGAATTTGGACGGTGGTCTGAAAGGGGTGTTAGAATGTTTGGGAATAGAAGGATTGAGAGTAAAAAAGCTTTGTAAACGAATTTTCCTAAAAAATCTTAGGAGTTCTGTTTGTGCTTCCTGGAAATTGGGCCGTACTGTGGGGACGAAGGATAAACCTCTACTGAGGAGTGACACTTCATTGCTAGATAGCATGTGATTTGTGAGGTTAAAGATTGGGAGGAGACCTGTTTCTAGAGTATTCGTGGCTGGATTACTGATAATTTCATTAGGTACAACTACCACCGGTAATGTTGGCGGCGTGTGAATCGTTCCCCGGGGGGTGTTTGTGGTTTGGGCCATGTTTTTCCTCTTCCTCTGGGTTGACCTCGACCACCCTCTAAAAAATTCCTATTAGATGGACCCGGGCTGTCACTTTGATCTGAATTGCCGGATGTGTCGGCTGTACTGTCAGTAAAGCCTACGTACTGTTGTCTCCTATTAAACCTGCCCCAGGGTCTCTGTTGTTGTGGACCGTTGTAAGGGCGATTAGTATAATAGTCTTTATTAAGGTACGGGTATGTTCTTTCTTGATTAAAGTTCTTAATGTCCTTCCTTACCTTAACTTGTTTTTTGTTTAATTCAAATTTATGAAACTCGTCTATAGTCTTGTTTATTTTTTCAAGGAGTTTACTAGTTTCCGTGCTAGTGGTATTGTCTCTAATCTGTTTTTCTAAGTCTGTTATTTCAATACTTAATTTTTGTAGTTCTTCTGTTGCAATTTCAATTCCCAGCACCATCCAGTGCCGGGAACAAGTTGTACTGATGTAGCTAAATCCTTTCAGGTATTTCGGATTAGTAGTAAAGACCCCTGGTACGTTGCGTACTTGTAGACCTAGTGGGATAGTGTTGGATTTCAAATAGTCGGTCAAAAGTCTAACCATTAGAAGCAGGCAAACCTCTTTTTTCTTTAACTTCTCTAAATCATCTGTTTGAGAGGTACTGGATGTTGATGGTGTTTCGGTTGGGTCCGAAAGGAGCGAGGGGCCCCCTAGTATTTTATTAATATACTACAAATTGTACATAGGAGGGTGAGGATCAGACATACCTGGTAAAGACAACAAGGGAATGAGAAGGGAAGTTGGGAAGATGACACAGGACAAGGTGAGCCCACTTGACATCTTCAAGAAACTTGAAAAAATTTAAACTTAAATAGAAAATAAAAAACCCTGTCCGGACGGACAGAAGACATACGACTTATCAAGTGTATGATTATTGTGTTCTTTGTATATTACTTCTACATAGGGACCAATGTTCTTTGTAATTTGCTCCTTCGGTGGCAGGACTCTATGTGAGTAATTTTGAAACAAAAATGTCCTAACATCAGACAATCCATACGTTTCCAGTATACTGTACTGGAAACGTTATATTGATGATGTCCTACTAATCTGGCGTAATGATCAAGACCTGGACCAATTCGTGGAGTGGCTAAACACACGAGACCGCTGGCTCCATTTCACTCACACAGCTGACAAAGGAAGTATTGATTTCTTGGATCTAACCATCTATATAAAAGAGAACAACATCGAGACAAAAACCTTCAGAAAACCTATTGCAAAGAACAGCTTTTTATCATATAAAAGCTTCCATCCTCAACCATTAAGAGATAACCTGCCATATAGCCAGGTTTTACGTCTCAAGAGGAATTGTAGCCAAATGTCAGACTACCATGATCAAGCAAAAGAACTTAGTGACAGACTTGTCAAAAGACAATACAAACCGTCTATTGTATCTAAATGCCGCAAGAGAGCTATGAATCAACCGAGAGAAAATCTCCTAAAAACCTATGAAAAAACAACCACAACAGATCTGATGACCTGTGTAACAACCTTTAGCCCTGTGACATACCAAATAAACAAACTAATCAATAAGAACTGGCATATCTTAAACACAGGCAAATTTGATTGGCCAAAACCGCGTTTTACTAATAGACAAACAAAAAACCTTCGTGATTTCCTGGTCCGCACTCGCCCGAAAAAACTGACAATAGAAAAACCAGTAAGAGATTTTCAAATGATGCCAGTGACAGGACATTACCCCTGCGGTTCATGTATAGCCTGCAAATCCACATCCAAAACTAAAACCTTACAACTGACACCTACAATGAAGTGGATTAAAAAAAAACACAGTAATTGCAATTCATCTCATGTGATTTATATGGTAACTTGCACATGCGAAAAAAAAGTACATTGGGATGACATGCAGAAAGGTGAAACTAAGGATAGGAGAACATAAGAGTAACATCCGCCTTAAAAAAAACACAACGAAGCTCTGTTCTCACTTCGCTGAGTTGAAACACAGTATTGAAGAACTGAAATGGACTGTTATTGAAAGACTACCTGAAAACACTCCCAGTGTGGAGAAAGTACTTTACGAGAAGGAACAACGTTGGGTAGATCGTCTGAAGACAAATAAACAAGGACTTAACGATGAAATTTCATGGCACCATTTCACTAGATAATTTAGACTGATTCCCTTTGTCAGTTAGACATAAATCTATAAGCACCATAAGTACTTTTATAAGAATGATGGAGGTTACTCACAATAAGATTTATAAACAACTTAAATGTTTTGAAATTTCATAAGTTGATTCAATGGTGCCGTTATAAATAACTTTAGGTTATGTTTGTGAACAATCATATGAACTTAGAGCCCGGTATTACGAGCGTTCCGCACCCCGGCATGTCCTCTTTCTATACCGATGAATTTCCATCTAAAACCCCGCCGGAAACGCGGCTCCGGCGTCCCGAGGGCAGAGCCAGCACAAGAAGCGGACACAGTTTCCGACGCGGGTAGGACTTTGTTTTCCAACGAAGCCCGTCACAAATACTGATTAGAAAATACTATTAACTTTGTAATCCCCCTTTTCGCAGCCTGTGACTAATTGTCAAAACCCTATGATTGGAGACTAAGGTAAGACCTCACACAAGGTATCTTTATGTTATCTCTATATTTGCTTGTTGCCAACTCAGAGATTATTATTGGTATTCCCACATACAGGTTCACGACACTTTTACCCAAACGAAAGGTACGAATCATGTTTGGTAATAATTGATTGTTTCTACCAGTACTTCTCTCTGTACAAACCTTAATATGGGGTGTGTGACATTAAATTCGTACATAACTTGACCTTAACGATAGTTCTTCATTAGACTTGATTAGTTTCTATGAATCATTCCCAGATTGTGACCGCATTTCTTCTCACTATTTTTGCTATTCTTGTGTAATTCGTCATGAGAGTTTTTCCTAAGAGTTTTCTTTTATAAAAATGAATCCAAATCGAAAATTTCTGTGTAGAAAGAGATCACACAGTTAACATATAAATTATATATGCATATATCACACAGATGTAATAAGCCAGATACTGCCTTGTTTTTCTCCCTTAGGTGAAAAAGCCTGAATCACAGTGGGTAAGACCCCTTAGCTTACAAATCAATGAACTACTTCACAAATAGTGAGAGTATTTTTATCCTTTTTGTGTATATGTTTTTTCTTGTCCTGACGAAAGCTCCATAGACCTGCGGGCCGCAGAGCTGAAACATGTCGACGTATTACTAAGTGATATGCATAGGACCCATTACTCAGTCCTATGAGCATACCCACTCATCAGTTTTATTATAGCCACCCAACTACGTGAATAAAGTTTAGTTTGTAGTTTGAACACTATTTTTAACACTCTTGTTTTTTGTTTTTTGAATACTTACCAGTTGGGTAAAACCTTATCTCTGGATACTACCACGATACACCAGAGATTGCCTCGGGCGAGGCTGGCACGGTATCTTTGTCAAACCCTATGACTATTGCCATAACGCCAGTGTGGGGCGGAGAATAAGATACACCGCTACTCGGAATACACGGCGTTTATGAGGGTTTCTCAATGTATATCTCCTGGCTAAGTGGTAACAAGTGTCCTATCCTCATTTGATATATACAGTACTAAAAATAGCCTGTTGCTGGGCAGGGCAGACGGTCATTGGCATCGAGAAAGGACGAAAGGGCATGCTGACCACGAGGCAGCGTGTTCATACAAAATGGAAGCCAAAGGATTCAAAATGGCTCCCGTACATTTTAGTCAAGTTAATAGAAAAGATCGTGTAGCTGAGCTAAACGCTAACTTAGGAGCTGCCAAAATACAACAGACGGCCCTTTTAGCGTTTAGCAAAAGCTACCTCATAACGGGAGTAATCAGGATTCTCATCATCGATATTAATAGCCATCATCTTCATCATTTCATCATTAATCATTTTCTCTTGCTTGATAATAGTTCGTTTGGATGGGATACAAGCTGTGATACATACAGAACATAGAGTAGGGCCACATTGAATACATAAACAGAGAAAAAAGAGTATTCCGATAATAATACATAGAATAGTTAGTAACTTCCAACCCCATGTACTACGTAGAGTCCAGAACCAACTAGAAAAGGTCCATGTTCCATTCTCTGGGTGAATCTCAGCAGCTATTTTATGTAGCTTAGAGATAGCATCATATACGGAAGGTGAATTATCTGGCACGTACACGCAGCAGCTACTAACGATAATGCGGCATGCACCCCCACGGTCAGCTAATATTACGTCTAGAACCATCCGGTTCTGGAGTGTCACAATTCTAGTAATCTGCAATTCTTCAGTTATATTTCCCAAAGCAGAGGCAGTTTCATTAGCAACAACTTCCACAACGCGTGTGAGCCGTCTTATCTTTCTGCTATTTAATGCAGCCCCTACAAACGAGAATAATCCCAAATTGAAATCTACATATTGCTGTAAAGAGGTATCAGTCTGATCCACATCATCAATGTCTAATGTCCTTTTAACTCTATTTAGCATAAAATTGTGATACAATACATAGTCATTATGATACATAGGTGGAGCAATAAACACAGGTGGTAATACAAAGGATATGTAACAAGTTCCTAACCATCCAATAGGAAGACGATGGTATCCCTTATTTCCACAAATGAAATATGTATTACGTGAGGCTACAAATGTGATTCCATTTGGGGTATCAAATGTAAGTGTGATATTACATTCACTTCGGCCTACAGGGATTGTACCTTTATTCCTAATACAAAGATCTGCTTTTGCATCAATGACAGTCATCACGTGTAAATTCGACACATTTATAAGTCTTTGATTTGTAAAAATACGAGGTGTAGATACATTGTCCGGACGGTATTCTTCCCACTCAAATTTAGTTCCTTCAGCTTGTGGATAACCATCCTTATCATTGAAGCATACTCCGTTTAGTCGGAAGAGTAGTCCACCTTTCGTTGGCCATCGCAAAGTAAAAAGAAGAGTGTACCAAGCATTGCAGGAACCATTATGAGAAAACGGGAGAGGAATAAGTGGAGTTCCTCCCCTCTTCTGATGCCCAGGCAACATTCCACATACCCAACAATTTGACATATTGGTCATATTGTGAGTATGGTGCAAAATCTGAATGAAACTGTTATTCAAGTAAGTCTGTCTATGACTCTCTTCATGATAAGGCAAAGTAAAATGAAAATGTTCAGATGGGCTTGGAGTGGTAGGCAGTAAATGTTCTCGTGGAGGAAACAATCGTTCAATAGTCCAAGCTATTACTGCCATTATCACCAAAGTCATGACAAAAAGGACAGCACCAAAAATTTTCTTATTTTGTGTCGAAAAGGGTGCCATAATTCACAAAACAAAGGCTCTTCAGAAGCAAAAATAAAAAAAATAAAAAGTTAGTGCTGAGGCCTGAGGCTGCCGCTGGTGTCTTCTCCAAGATTCAAGACGGGTGTCTCTATACTGGATAGAACTGATCCCCCCCCCCTTGATATTCCCGGCTTCCGTTTTCACAAACCTCAAACCGGTTACAAACCAGTCCTGAACCAAAAAAAAAATTCTTTCCTCGGACGCAGATTATACTTCACTCCATCAGAAATAGTGTGGTCCGGGAAGGCTCCCTCCGATTCATTAGACGTAACAGCTGGGCTCTTTTCTGCATCCAAGATGTCTCTGTAGTCGGACAGCACTGCAGGATTCACCAGGTCCGGGGAAACACGACGGCAATGGGTAGAATGAATCCACCGCTTCTTATTCGTGACCCTCACGGCCGTTCGAGTTGCAAGCAGCACTTGTTCAGGGCCATGCCATCTCGGTTCCAAACTGCTGGACCTCTCGAACGCACGTATCATCACGTGGTCCCCAGGATGAAGATCATGAGCCTCTCCAGCGGAGTTATCAGGGAGCGCTTCTCGAACCTGTTGATGAATAGAAAGTAAATCATTTGTTAATCGTGCCAAATATTCGTTCATCATTATACAAGGCATATCATATATCAAACGAGGCTTAGTAACTCCCCAAATATTCATCGGCCTTCCAAACACCACTTCATAGGGTGTGAGGCCAGATCGGGAATGTGGCACTGATCTAATAGACAGCAATGCCAAAGGCAAAGCGTCCGGCCATTTCAAAGACGTGGATGCCACGATCTTTGCTAGCTTCAACTTCAGAGTTGCATTATACCTTTCTACCAAACCTGCTGACTGCGGGTGAAATACAGGATGGAATCTTTGCTTGATTCCCAATCCTTTCAGGATGTACTCCACTACTTTCCCAATGAAATGAGGACCATTATCATTCCACCTAAACTTACAAACACCATAACGCGGGAAGTACTCTTTAAGTAACACCTTAGCTGTTGTCAATGCTGTATTGTCTTTCGTGGGGTAGGCCTCAATCAATTTGCTGAAGGCACACACCACCACTAAGACATACTTGAGGTTATTACAGCGCTCCAGCTGGATGTAATCCATTTGCAGTACTTCGAATGGTGCAGTAGGTGGAACAAACCCTCCTTTGGGAGTATAAGTCCCTTTAGCAGGATTGTGCTGTAAACAGATCAGACAGGTCTGAACTACTCTCTTAGCCGTACTAGCAATCTCAGGATGTTCCCAAACCCGTGTAAGCAATTTAGTAATTGCAAGAGCTCCAACATGTGCCAACCCATGTGTCATTTGAACAATTGCTTGTAAATAGGCAGCAGGTAATTTCCATCTCTCCATATCTTTGCTACGCCAGCAACCCTCATCATCCAACACTCCTTCAGTTGCCCATATCGCAAGTTCTGCTTCAGATGCTGATTTCTGTATGTCTAATATTTCTTCTCTAGCATCATGCCATCGCTCAGCTTGTGATCTCACCACATACATAGGAGAGTCATTTTGTAGCATAGCAGTCTCTCTCGCGATGCGATCTGCAAAAGCATTTCCTTGTCCTATTTTATCTGTCACCTTTTTATGTGCACTGCATTTGACTATCGCTACTTTCTTTGGACACAATAGTGCATTCAGGAGATCGCGTACCAATTCTCCATGCATGATATACACTCCATGTGAGGTCAAGAACCCTCGTTCTTTCCAGAGTAGGCCAAAATCATGCACTACTCCAAAAGCGTAGCGACTATCAGTGTAGATGTTCACACATAGTCCAGCACTTAACTCACATGCTTTCGTTAAGGCTATCAATTCAGCTGCTTGGGCCGATTTCTGCGGTATTCGTGCTGCTTCTACCACTGTCTTGAGTGTCGTGATCGCATAGGCTGCAGAAGTCGTACCATCTGGCAGCTTCACACACGATCCATCAACCCACAGTTCCCCATCTACATCTGGAAATGGTGTATCCTGTAAATCGATACGACCCTTTGTTTGCTCCTCAGTCAGAAAAACACAATCATGTTGTTCTTCCTTCTGGGTCTCAGCAACAGGATATGGCAATAAAGTAGCAGGGTTCAGAGTAGCACATCGCTTCAGTGTGATATGTGGCGCCAAGAGCGTTAGCTCATATCTTGTTAGGCGGGCACTTGTTAGATGCTGTGTTTTCGTTTGGTTCAACAAAGCATCTACCGCATGGGGAACTAACACCAACAGTTTATGTGACAAAACTATAACCTCACTCTGCCGCATAGCTACTGCCGTTGCTGCAACTGCTCGAAAACATCCAGGCAGTCCTCGAGCCACAGGGTCGAGTACCGCCGAGAAGTATGCACAGGGTCTCTGCTTATCTCCGTGTGTCTGCACTAACACTGACAATGCGCACCCATCTTTCTCGTGTACGTACAATGTAAAGATCTTCGTGTAATCAGGTGTACCTAGCACTGGTGCAGAACAAAGAGCTTGTCTCAATTGTTCAAAAGCATTCTGACATTCATCTGTCCATTCAATGGGAATTGGTGTAGTTTTAGACAATAATGCTAACAAAGGCTTAACAATGTGTGAAAATCCTAATATCCATTGCCTACAAAAGGACGTTAGACCTATAAAAGCACGCACATCTTTCTGAGTGCGGGGGACTGGTGTATCTAAAACTGCTTGAATTCGATCTGATGTCAATGCACGGCCCTCCTTAGACAAAAGATGACCGAGGTAGGTCATCTTGGGTCTACAATATTGTAACTTTTTCTTCGAAACCTTATGATTGTTTTTAGCAAGGAAAGAAAGCAAAGAAAAAGTACTCTCCTCACATTGTTCCTGTGTGTCTGCTGGAAGTAAAATGTCATCCACATACTGAATAAGAGCCACCCAGGACTGTAATTTAAAAGAATCAAGCTGTCTTTTCAAAGCCTGACTATAGATGCTAGGACTTTCTGTATAACCTTGAGGAACTCGACAGAATCTATACGATTTGGTATTTAATGTAAAGCCAAAAAGGTATCGACTGTCAGGATGTACAGGAATCGAGAAAAAGGCATTCTTCAGGTCGATGACTGTAAAAGTAGTTGCCGTCGGTGGAACCAATGTAAGCAACGTGGTGATATCAGACACCACCGGGTACTGGGGCAATACTATATTATTGATTTCCCTCAAATCAATGATAAAACGGAAAACCTTAGTATCTGTATCTCTCTTAAGGATCGGAAGAATTGGGCTGTTACAAACATTATAGGGAACTTCCTCAACCACCCCTGCCGTAATTAAATCATTCACAATATGTATCAATGCAATTTCGCCTTCCCTAGATATTTTGTATTGTGGAACACATGGCAGAGATGCTCCCTCCTTTACAGTAATACGCATTGGAGGAATAATCATCTGCCTTACATCAGTATCAGAAGTGGCCCACAACGTTTTTGGTAGGGAGGCTAACACTTCAGATTCATGGAGGAGACACACTCGCTCAATTTCTGGATAATTCTCATTTAACACAACCCGTACCCCTTCCGGAGCACAGCGGATAGTAGCTCGAAAATGCTTTAGCAGATCGAGCCCCATAATGTTATCTGGTGTGTTTGGGGACAGCAAAAATGGACATGGGGCAGAAAATGTATCAACATAAAATGTAACAGGTTGAGACAGTGGGCTAAAAGTAGGTGTTCCATCGAACCCTATAGCTGTAATTACCTCGCCAGACAGGGGAGCCTTTGGAACCAAGTGTTTGGACAAAGGGCTACGAGTAGCTCCTGTATCAACCAGAAACTGATCAGTAGAACCCAAGACATGTGCTTCTATATATGGACCCCTTTGATCAACTGGTACCTCAACCGATTCCACACCCCCATCCTACACAATCCTATGCATGACGCTCATCATGTGACTCAACAGAGTCACCCTCATTTATCTGGTATTGATTGCGTCGATCGAACGTGTTATAATCTGTCTGTCCACGACCCCCATGCTTCATACCTTCCACGATCATTCGCTCCACCCCTTGATCTTCCATAACCATTCCTAGACCTTCCACTTCCTCGACCACGCTGATTACGCTGTTCTCGAAGCACCGGACAATCTGAAACCCAATGCCCAAACTGTTTACAGTATGCACACTGATCTTCAGATATATCGGAACGGGGAGGAGGCGCATTCTACGATCCTCGTCTACCCCTATCATTCCCTCTCGTAGCATAAACCTGAGCCAACATCACCTTCGTCTTCAAATCCTTCACTTTCTGGTCACTCCTTTCTTTTGCCTCCAATTCCTGTCGTTCATAGTATTGAGCCATAGTTAATGAAGAAGCAGGGGTTGCCGTGGTCCATGAACTTTCACTCGCCTTTAATCCTTTTGCAATCTCCGGTAGGAGATTAGCCACACACTTATCAACAAACAAATGCCTGCCTGTATCTTCTGTCAATGATTGACCACTGTAATCATGAAACGCTTCCTCAAAGCGAGAAAAGAAATCAGAGACCGATTCGTCCGCCTTCTGTTTACAAGAAGCCAACATGGTCCAATCGATTTTCTTAGCGGGAACAAGTGTTTTTAATTTAGTCAAAATAGCCTCAGGGAGGTCTAAGATTAATTGGCAAGGTTTACATGCTGGTTCCCTGTCTAAATCAGCTTGAGCTATGTCCTTCCAACTTGCCCCAAGAATCGTTCGATCATCAAACTTACGAATCGCTCTCCACATATCAGGGGGCAATATCAACCCAAAGAACAGATCAATGTCAACTAGTGTCATAATACACGAAGAAATAGCACTTTCGACACTTTCATAGAAAGCTACCGGGTTTTTATGGGGGTCAGGCAAAGCGTTCTTAAGCGCCATAACATCTGCTCTATTCCAAGGCGTATAGACCCAATTGTATATAAAATAACCCTTTGCATCCGCAGACGATTTACTATCATCTGTACCTTGGCCTTTAGGAGGAACATACAAAGGCGCAGCTTCTCGCATAGGCATAACATTAATCGCAGTGTTCTTATCTGTTCTAAAGATAGAGCATTCTTTGGATATTCCCGTCGATCCAGACGCAGGCGAACCTTCCGTCTTTTTCAACTCCCGTAGCCGCGACGCCTCATTCCGTAGCTGAACCAAACGCTTGTAAAATTCGTCCGCATCTGAAAGAGCAAAGAGACCTTTACGAAAGTTATCACGACCCTTTGATATATCCTTAGGTTCTAACTCAGAGGAATACTTTCGAAATCGTTCGACAACTTCATCTCCAAAATGATCTAAAAAATACAATCACTCCTTATCAGACCATTTTGCCATATGCTCACTAATCTCAGAAACAGTTACAGTATTAATATTAAGTTTTCGTGCAAGCGAACGTAATTCCGCAGTTCGATCCGAAGATAACCTGGTACGTTGTGCACTCTGATTGTCCTCATCCAATTCCTCATCCGGGGCCGTAGGTGCAATATACGGAGGCGGGCAACGATCTAATAACGAAAAATCATCTATTTCATTAGTAAGGACAGGATAAAGAGGACGTCGAATAGGGAATTGACCATTAATCTGTAAATTACGTTCTCGAGTCTCCCTCTCTTTCTGTTCCTGCAACTCCTTCTCCTGTAGCCGTAAAGCTTTGTCACGCGCAGCCCTTCGCTGCACCTTCTCCGCCAAGGCTTCCTCACGCTTCATTCGTTCACGCACCTCTTTCTCCCACATACGCACACAATCAAACATATCTTGTCTAGACCTACGCTGAAACAAACACTGCTCTACATATTGCACTTTTCGTAAGTCGAATGACCCATGTAGTGGCCATTGCAATTCACGATCAGCTTTAGTATATTTATGCCATAATGTGCTATACATTAATGGCGGAAGGCCAAATTTTACATACATATCGCGATTGGGGGTCCCCTCTGGGGGAGCCGGCTGTGCTTCGTTTAATCGATAATTGGTACCATTTCCAAAGCAGCATATTCCTCAGAGTGTGCTGAGAACAGGCATGTCAAAATATCACGAACACGTGATACTACATAAAATGGCACTTAATGTGCTTCATACACGATGTGCCGCTCAAATAAAAACAAAGTTAGAGAAATATCCCTACATGCCTGCCTATGTGAGGTGCAGTCCACATATAAGTCAAATTCATAGGTCCAAACGTTAGCTAACTCAAACAAATTCAAATTCAAATTCAAAAAGCCACAGTAAGTGTCAGTAGACTACCTTACCAATCATAAGCTTACCAAGTATCTTCAAACGTCCAAGGTCCAACTGCCAATTCTTTAATCGAATCAGCCAAACGGCACTATACGACAATCCAAGATCAGAATCTCAGTCGAGGGCCGGCACCACCTGGAAGGTCAGATCAGAAGGAAGGGAAAAACACAGTGGGTGCCAAGACTCGGGTCACTCGGTGGCAGCGATCGCGTCCATGGCGAGTTTCCAAACCTTCGTCACGACCTCTCCTTCGGGCATCCGAGTCGCCGATGAGTCCCTTCGTGGTCGCCAATTTGTGGTGTTGGGTTCAATCAGGCCTACATACTCTGTTAAAACTCTCGAACACCTTAGTATAGAAGTTGGCACGGACACTGGAAAATGCAAAAGACAAGTTTATTAAGACCCCATGGGGTGGGGGTACATTCCTACAGCACCCTTCGGCAATGCAAGAAGTAGCACACCGAACATCGGTGTGCGGCCTCTTTTATACAGTTTAATAGCAATAAAAAGGTAGGCGTTTACAAGTTACACAATTTTAGGTACATATAAGGTCATTTTTGGAACACAGCCAACATGTGGGAGGAGTTTAGTAGTACTGGTCAGTTTGGGAGAACATTCCTAAAGGATGACCAGTCGGTGTATAAATGCGCATGTGTGCTTGACCAGTACTAAAAATAGCCTGTTGCTGGGCAGGGCAGACGGTCATTGGTATCGAGAAAGGACGAAAGGGCATGCTGACCACGAGGCAGCGTGTTCATACAAAATGGAAGCCAAAGGATTCAAAATGGCTCCCGTACATTTTAGTCAAGTTAATAGAAAAGATCGTGTAGCTGAGCTAAACGCTAACTCAGGAGCTGCCAAAATACGACATTGGTCAGGGGCTGCTCACAAGCAGGTCACTTGGTTGTGGAAGCAAAGTTCCGTGGTTAGGATCAGCACTGCAGGAGCCACAGGAACTGCACATCCGGTGGCGATGAGGCGGACATATGCAGAGTGCCAAGGAGATATCTGGAGTCATGTTGTTGGTAATGGAGATCTACAGTTCAGAAGAAATGATGCAGGCTTGATGAAGGAGGTTTCCTAAGGTGATGCGTTGCAAGAGAGGTAAGTTGGATTGTTGAAAGTTGCCTGAACACCCAAGGCCATGGGGTGTGAGGTGCAGGGTTGTCTTTATGTATCGGGTCTTCTTACCAGCTCTGGTCGGGGTTCGTGTGGACACTCAGGTTGAGGCTTTGGGTGTCTGGTAGAAGTTTGAGGTAGGTCGGGTTTCACTGGATCTCAGGTCAAGATCACTGGGGAGACAGCCTTGTGGTGTTGGGCCACTCGAACACGGGCCATGGGCATAGAGTGAAGAGTGGTGCAGAACAGCAGAGCTGGCTGGATTTCGGTTCTGAGTTGGAGTCTTTGGTTGAGCAAATCCGGTGCTCACGGGAGACAGAATCTTTTTAGTGAAGGCAGGGCAGGTTGTACGTGTTGTGGATGGCTGCTGGGTGTTGTACATGCCGGGGTTTTCTAGGTGCAGGTCAAAGTCGGGACAGGCCAGTAGGGCTTGGGCCAAAGCAGTAGGTGTCCTCTTCTAACTGATTCAGCACAGCTCATGGGTCTTTCTTCTTTCTTCTTCTGAAATCTGAGGCAGCAAGGATCAGGGTTGCCCTTAAATATTAAATTTAGGAGGGGCATTATAAGGGTGTACAGGTTGGGAAAATGGGTCCCTTCCATGGGTGTGAGTACACCACCTATTTTATTGGCTGGGTCCCCTCATCTTCAAGATGGAGGGAACTTGGATATGTGATTCACCTTGCCTCCACCACCTGAGGGTTGGGGTTGGCAAAGGTGGGCACACCTTTCTTCTTATTTTCATTTTCCTGTGGATTCTCTGACCAAAGTGAAGGGTAGAGAATGGGTGTGGAGGCATGGCACCTCTGCCAAGGATGGGCTTTGTTTCTGGACCCAGAGAGTGGAGGCTCTCTACCTAGGCGTCCAGAAACCTGTCTGGTGGTGGCAAATGGTGGGTAGCCACTCAGGAATCACAACATGGCTTATTGTTTTCCAGGGGGCATCTCAGGGGTGCCCTCAGAGTGCATTTTACATTAAAACTCACACTGGCATAAGTGAGGGTTTAATGTACTGAGAAGTTTTGCTAACTAACTTCCCAGGTTTCAGTAAAACCATTATGAAGCTTTGGAGTTCGTAATGACCACTCTTTTATGGCTTTACTGCAATTACAATGTCTAAGTCGAAAAATGGACTTAGACACTGTAGGGGTAGAGTGCTTATATACCTGTACCCTCACCATGCTACAAGAGTGACTTACTTGCCTATTGTGCGTGGATTGCAGGCATGCCACACAGGCATGTGTGTCATGTCGACCCTTCACTTATCTCTGCACCAAAACACACAGCCTGCAATGGCCACGTGTGGGTGTTAAGGTGCAGGGTCTCTAAGGGTGTCACATTAGGTGCTGCAGCCCTTAGAGGTCTTCCCTCATAGTTCCCTTTGCAGCCATGTTACCTTTTTACAAGGGGCTTACCTTTGGACAGAGATGTGCCAATTGTGGGTACAAAGGGACAGTTTTTGATGAATGAACATATTTGCTGGGCATGTGTTACATTCCTTTCTTTGCCTCTCTTATTTTTCCCCTTCCTTTTCTTTCTTGTGCTCTCTCACCTCGTGGAACATGGAACCATGTGCCTGCATGAGTTCGAGTATTGTCAGTTACTGCTTTAATTTTGCTCCTTGCAGATGCACTGTGCTGCTGTTATAATAAACGTAATCGTTCTCTTACCTCTTGGATATTTCATACTTTACAAGTTGCAACGATTCATCGAAAACATTGTTTGCTGCATCATCCCAGTGGCACAGGTGCGGCGAGGTTTTCTGGACCCGTTCTTCGTTTCCTGCATTCTTTCACCACCGGAACTGCTGTCGTTAACGCTGGTGAGATCTGGGTATTTATTGATGAAATCCAGATTATTTTAACTTCTTTGATGTGGTTCCAATGAATTTCTTCATGTTTGGGCAATTTTCTTGTTTCAACGGTCACCTCCTCCCAGTTGACTAAGGTTGCCCAGACAATGGAATGCCTTCAGTTCTACGTTGATGATCCTGGTGACGTCTGCTAGTCTCTATAGTTACTGTTGCTATATCGTAGGACTGACGCTTTCATCACCACGTGTATTTCTTTACTTGGTTACTGGTGCTGTGATGCTTTTCCCTGCATATCATTTTTGCTCCGTGCGATCTCCACGCCGGCTACGTCGTGTGTCATCACACTGGTGGCCATCTTGATTCCGCAGGAAATTCTCCCTATGTCGGAAGAGGTCTATTATTGGTAATTGTGACCTTCTCTGTTTAAGGAGTGTTTCTCGTCTATTTCAGTTACAAATTCATTTACAGAGATTTACTTTTTAACACTTGGACAGTGTTTCTTCGGTAGCTTTGTTAACTTTTCTACATTTTCTTCGTATATTGTAGTTTTTGGTGTTTCTTTCTATATATATATATATATATAGGATGCCTGTTCTTACTACGGTGACAGGCACACCACATTTTACCACATTATTAATCTGGACAACCCCTACTCTGCCTGTTATTTACGGTGACAGGCACACCTTGATTTTTATATACTTTCATCCTAATTCTATACATTAACCAGTTTATTTCAGCTGCCTTTTTTTTCTTCATTGCAATATTTGTTATTGTCTTTATTTGAATATTATTTAGAGATGTTTGTCTAAAATCTTGCGCCATGCAATATGATCCACCAAGTAAGTTTCTACAAAGTAAAGGTGGACCACCTATTTAGTGGTCAAGGTGGAAAGAAGAATTTATCACATATTTAAAAGCTATTGATGGTGAACACATGTCTGCTGAGAGAAAGAAGAATATTTTTCTTCATTGTTTAGGTTCTGAGGGTCAAGTGGTTTACAGGACTCTTCCTCCGGTAAGGTCTGAGGGTGATCATAATGATTATGATGAAGATATTTTGCACATTGAAAACAGATTTCAACCCACTACCAGTGTTGGGTTAAATAGGTTTAAATTTTATACTAGGGCCCAAGAAGAGGGAGAGGGCTTTGATGATTTTCTTACTGCTCTTCGTGAATTATCTTTGCATTGTAACTTTGGTTTGATCACTGATGAAGGATAAGGGACCAAATCTTTGTCCATGTGAGAAGTAAAAAAATTCCCAAAACAACTTTGGATTTTAGATGACCCTAATTTGGAGACAGCTATCAGCACTGCCAAGGCCTTGGAACAGTTGGAAAAGCGGATAAAGTCCCTAAATAAAGAGAATAAGCCTTGTATTTCAAGCAAAGTTTTTTTACTGTTATAGGTGTGGTAGTCCGGGTCACACAGCTTCTTTTCCATGATGTCCTGCTAGTGGGAAAGAATGTGGTAAATGTGAACGTATGGGGCATTTTTCCAATATGTGCGAGAATACCAATACCAAGAATAGTTATTCTTCTGTTTCGTCTTCAAGTTACTCCAAAGGGAAAAATTCTACTATTTTGCATGATCTATCCTTGGGTGAGGATATTCAGTCTGAACTAGAATCCGTAATTGTTGTTTCTATTCGAGACTCTTTTGATGTTTCAGAAGCTGACAAGATTGGTCCGCCAAAATGTATGGTTCGTATCCTTGGAAGAAAACTTGAGCTTATGGAAGGATCCCGTATGAAGGCATTGGAGTCTCAGAGACCCCTCTGAGAGAGTCCACTGCGTATAGGGAGCCTCTTGTAACAGAGATGCGGAAATGATATCACTTCCCTTGGGACCACAGTTTACCAGACTTTGGACGCAGCATTGACTCGTCTTCAGGTTTGTGTCCCGTCACCCTTCCCTTCCCTTCCCCTCCTCTTTCCATGTTGTGTCTCTCACCCTCCCCTCCTCTTTCCCTCCTCCATTCTCTGTCTACTTTCCCTGCTCCTACCCCCCTTCCCTGAATCTCCCCTTGCCTGCTTTTTCCCCTTACGTACATATGTCCTTCTTGTTTGTCTCGACCTTTCATGTAACTATGTTGTCATTCTCTAATAACTGTGAACCTTTGTAACGATGTAACCTGTAATCTATGGTCTGATACTCATGTAAAGCGCTCTGATACCTCCGGGTCTAGCCAGAGCTATATAAAACGTTTAAAATAAAATAAAAATAAAAATAAAAATAAATATTTCTGTTTGGAATCTTTTGGAGATATAATTGACATGAGATCTTTATGCAAACCTGATATTGTAGCACAACATTTTGATGGTTCTAATATTGATTTCATAGTTTTGAAAGAGAACCTCATTGAATTCAAAGAAAGCAGTGCATTTATTAAACTATATGTAGCCTTCAAGGGTGTGAATGTACTGGGGTGGCGTGATCAGGCCATACTTGGTATTGTGTTAAATCCCAGGGAGAAAGAACCAGTATCTGTTCTTGCTGTTACTGCTTCCAATACTGAAGATTTTATTCTACTATTTCCTGTTGTGTTCACTGAAAAGCTCGGTAAACTTAATGGTTTCAGTCATAGAATAAAAGTAAGAGAAGGATCATTACCTATCAAGCAAAAACTTAGAGGAGTTCCTATCAGTATTAGAGCTGAGTTGAAATCTATGTTGGATGACATGGTTAAAGGGGGAATTATCGAAGAGATTGAGTCATCTGAATGGGTTTCATCCATTGTTTTGGCACAGAAGCCTGACAAAAACATTAAGTTGTGTGTTGATATGAGAGCGTTGAATGCCAACTTGGTTGCCGATTGCCACCCACTTCCCAATATTAACGAGAGGGTGTGTATGTTGGATGGTGCATGCATTTTCTCCACTCTTGATCTGCAGTCTGCGTACCACCAAATTGAGCTCACAGAAGACTCCAAACACTTTACTTCTTTCATCACTCCTCATGGATTGTTTCAGTTCAAATGGAGGCCTTTTGGCCTAGCGTCTGCAGCATCTGTTTTTCAAAGGGCTATGTAACACATTTTTTAGAGATGTTGGAACATTTGTAAAATGTTTTCAGGATGATATCCTCATGTTTTCTAAGAGTGAGGATGATCATGTCCAACATTTTAAGGAAGTTTGTTTAAGACTGAGAAAGAGTGGGTTAACACTTAAATCCAGTAAATGCTATTTTTTTCCGCAAATCAGTGGAGTATCTTGGTCACACCCTCTCAGGTGAGGGTGTAGTACCAAAATAATCATTGGTCCAGGCTATTACAAATACACCTTCACTAGACAACAGAGAAAAACATCTCTCATTTTCTGGCCTATGTGAATACTATAGTACGTTTATACAGAATTTCGCCACCAAGATGGAGCCTCTCAGAGAGTTAACCAGAAAATCCACCAAGTTTGTGTGGTCAGACAGACAGGAAACAGCTTTCAAACAAATCAAAAGTGAGATTGTGAATGCTCCCACCCTCAAGTCAATCAATCAATCAATGAGAAAAACTTTATTTGTTTTTTGTTCGAAAAACCATAAAAATTACACAGATACAAATACATAAAAACCGTTGAATGATAATACATGATTTAGAAAGATAACCTGTACCGCAAGATAAATCTTCTAAATAAATAAACATGTCAAAAAACAACTTTACATATCCATACAGGTCCTAGATTTCACAGAAGCTTTTAAAAACCCTACTGTAAAAAAGATAAAGTCCTCTTTCAGCAGTTGAAGATACACAACCTGTCTAAAATTCATTCTTTTTAAAATAGGAACCAGAAAGTTCTTACAGGGAATTTCATACAGTTTGCATAAAAACAGGAAGTGCAACAAATCCTCCGGAGACTGTCTGTCGCAGCCACAGGGAGCTAACACTTGACCTCTGTTGAAACCCTTAGGTCTGGCGAGCAAAAGATGGAAGAGGTTAATGCGAAACCTGGTTAACAAAAACTTCTCATGTGTTGACAGAGACCCAATAAGATAAGGTTCCGTCATCGGAGTTGTCTTAAGCATGAACTACAACACTAGGTTTCAGCACCTCCTCGGCTTCCCTGTCCATTTTCCTTAAAGTCAAAAAGGCTATTTTAGTTAATTCCACATCTTTCTTGGCGATGAAGTCAGGTTTGGAAAACTTCTTTTAATATCCCTAAGCCTGGGGAAACGGGCCGAGTTTTCAAGGGACATACACTCTCTTAGAATCAGTTGGTTGAGTTAAATCTTTGTTCAGCCAACACTTTAGCCAGAAGATCAGGGGTCGCAAAGAAAAGCATCACTTAGGTAGGGGACCCCTAGTTCCTCGTGGATCGCTAAATTAGAGGTTCCTGCTGGAACACATAAAAAGCGTTTCAAAAAGTCATTCTCCACTACCTGGAGGGAATCTGCAGCAGTATATCCCCAAATGTTACTACCATAGGTAGATATGACCAAGCAGAGCAGCAATGGAGTATCTCCCTGACAAATGAGTGCCTTTCTTTTGTGCCCTGATTGCCTTATTTAGAGCATGCTTACACTGTGACAGGCACCACGATGTTGCACGGCAAGGATCAGAGTGGAATTGGCGACTTCTTGAGTGATGATTATTGCCCAGGCGTTCCAATAAGTCGGAGGTCAGAGTTTCCCAGATGTGAATGATGTTCTTAGTTTGAACTGGGTTAGGTTCTTCCTCCCTTCTAGCTACATAGTCAAGCAGGCTATGACAGAGATTGGTTGACCATTTTATTCTTTTAAGCACTTTGTGATGTTCCTGCCCCGTGGTAGTTCCAATAACTACTTGTAATTCTGCTTGTACCCGCGCCAGATTGAATGTGGCGCGGAGGGGCCTATGGTCGCTTTCCTCTCTATCGTCCATTGATAAACTTGCAGCATTGCTCCTGTTGGCTCCTTCCCTATTTTAGAGGCAATGTTGAAGATTGCTGTATTTACCTGAGCCAGATCCCCTTTTTTCCTCTGTATTCGGGGGCCTCATTTAAGTTGGTCGTCAAAAAGAACCGTTAAGTAGGAAAATACATTAGTGCGGGGAAACTTGGCGGGGCCAACACTAAAATGAAAACTCTTTTTCGATTGTTGCTCCACTTTCAACACGTAGGGCTTGGAATTATTAATTGCCAAATCACGGTCAGTCATGAATCTAGAGAATGTGGATAAAAGAGATTGAAAACCCAGTTCGGTCGTGGATATGAGGACGGGCGTCATCCGCATATAACAGGACGGGGATACCACGCTGATATACAAAGGGGTAATCGACTCCAATTGCCCTTAGTGCACTATCCAGTTCATTTATAGAAAAATTAAATAAAAACGCGTCAGAAAGCAGCCTTGCCAGACTCCCCTCTTATTCTCAAAGTACCTAGTGACCTGCAAATCCTGTGAAAACCTAACATTGGCTTTAGTTGATATACGCAGGTCCTCGAAATGATTGACAATACTGTTCTCCACCCCCATTGCACTCATGGACTGCCACAGTTTGTCCCTGTTTACACAGTCAAACGGGAATGACAAGTCCATGAAAGCAAAATGGATGGTTCCGGGGTGAGCAACAGTATATTTGCTCAGTATCATGGATAGATTAAGGACCGGAGCAACGGTAGAGCATCCCGGCCGGAATCCAGAAAGGACATCCGACATGATCTTATGCTCCTCTGCCCATGTTGATAATCTCTGTAAGAGGATGCGTCCTGCCACTTTAACCACTGAATCAATAAGCGAGATCGGTCTGTAACAGTGGGTGCTATTTCTATTGCCCTTCTTGAAAACAGGGACTATGGTAGAAGAGGCCCAAGACTGAGGACAGCCATTCTTTGCTGCTGCATTAAATACTGACTCCAGTATCGGGGCCCAGAACTGGAGGGGGAATCCCATCTGGACCTGGTGCTTTGTTAATGAATAGTCCTATAATAACTTCCAGGATCTCACCCCTTTCAAAAGTTATTACAGAGTCCTTCATGTCCCGGCTTTCTCTGCGATTAAACTATAGAGGGCAGTCAAACATAGATTTAAAGTGAAGTACCCACTCCTCCTCTGTGATGTGTGAATCTAAGCCCCCCCCATTTCTGGTCAAAATGAAGCCTGTTCACAACACTCCAGAACCTCGAGTTGTTCCTGAGAGTGCTTGAGTCAATCAGCTCCCTCCAGGCTTCTTCCTTCAAGGCGCCCTTCTGTTTGACCAGGGCTGGTTTGTATTTCTTTCGACAGGCACAAACCTCAGATTGAGTTCCCGCAGCACCTTTGAACCCTAGACTCATCACAGCCCATCTGAACTCTAGACTCACCGCAGCACCTCTGAGCCCTAAATTTATCATGACACCCTCCCCTGACAAACCACAGCTTGAGCTAAGACAAAATGCACGATTTAGCACGCGTTTTTTTAAAATCTAAATTGTTTTTTCTGTCCCTGCACCTTTTCTATCATGTTAATTAACTCCTGCACCTGTCGGTCCCTGTCTGCTCCTGTCGCCCTGTTGTTGAAGGCGCAGTAACGACCCCCGCACTTTGAAATTAACTTCCTAATGTGAATCTCAGATGTAGAAACAAACTCTTGTATTGATGTTTCACCCAAGTCGTCTTTCCGGGTGAATAGGATGACCATGCGTTTCAGGGCTCCTCTCCCAAACAGTCTTTCTAGTGTTCCGACAGACTGCGCCTCCTCCTGGGTGAAGCGCCCGGCCTGGAGCACCAGGACTAGGGCATTGGGCCCCCCAGGGCCACAGAGCTTCAAGCACTCCTTCACTTGTTCTTTGTAAGTTTCTGTACAGCACAGCACCTCTGACCCCTAGATTTACCATGACACCCCATCCCTAGACTCACCACAGCACCTCTGACCCCTAGATTTACCATGTCACCCTGACCCTAGACTCGCCACAGCCCCTCTGACCCCTAGATTTTCCATGGCACCCCGTACATAGACTCAGGGCCGGTCCTAGGATTCGTGGGGCCCCGGGCAGGATAGGAACATGTGAGGCCCCTCTAATTTGCATAGAATGTAGTATCACAGCAAGTGACATCATAAGAAGTGTCCACTGACTAATCATTTTTTGGCACTGTTGAAGTAGCTTTGCAAGAAGCTACCTCTCTAATGTGTACATCACTGAGATGGCTACAAATACAAATAATAGCCCTAATAAAATAAGTGCAAATATTTTAAAGCTGTATTATGTGGAAATGCAACACGTCAAACGGTGTTTAAAAGCTAGGCCTCTATTTCTCCAAAACCAATGTTTCCAGATTAGTGCATGAATAAAATTCCAAGACAGACTGTCCCATAGCTATACAGTGGATCTTCAGGTGGCTCCCTGATACTCCAGTTGCACCAATGAAGTTCAAGGTTAAGGCATTTAGTTTTAGCAGGCATGGACATCAAAATAAAGGGATCCATGATGGTTCAGGTGAGCGACCTGCAAATGCTCCAGTAAACAGAAAGCACAAATAAGAGGATGAGATGGCACTTGGAAAATAAAGAGGCAGGTAATTGAAAACTTTGGCAGAAGGCTCAATGTACTTAGCAGCACATGCTAGTTCAAAGACAATTTTACCTCTCCTCCAGCCTCCTACTTTTTTTTGCTGGTTCTGCCCACTTACATTCACCTCTCTCCTCTGTGCTTTACTTCCATCAAACTCTACTACGCTATCTTCACTGCTCATCTCTCCCCCAGCCTTATAACTTTTGTCACTGGTTCTGCCCCATTTCCATCTTCTCTCGATTTTCATCCTCTTGAACACTCTAATCTTTTCTCACAGATTTTTCCTCTTACACCACCTATTTCCATTCATTATTCATTCATATTATCATCTCTTCCTCAAACTTTATTTCGTGGATTCAGCCCCTTTTACATCAATCTCTCTGCTATCCCCAGCTTTGTTGCTTCTCTTTCTCGTTATGTCCTTATATCCATCTTTCTCCTCCATGCTGTATGCCTCATCTCCCCCCCGCCTCTTACCTTTTTCACTGATTATGGCATTCTACATCCACATCTCATCATTCCCTCTCTCTTCTCTGTATAAGCTTTCTTGATTGTTCTGCCTCTCTTACATCTACATACCGCATCCATGTACTGCCATTCTTCTCTCATTTCTTCCTTCAGGCTCCTAAGATTTCTTTGCTGGTCTGTCCCCTTTGCATCCACCTCTCCTCTTTGATCCCCTTACCTCTTACCTTGTCTCACTGTTTGTCTCATAAATCCATGTCTCCCTTCCATGCTCTACACTTTACTTTATCTTAACTACTGTCTCTTACCTTTCTCACAAATCCTGCCTATATTACACCCACCTCCTACCTACCTGCTGAGCTCTTCACCTCTCATCTCTCTGCAGTCTCTAGCCTTCTCTCACTGGTTCTACCTTTCTGAAAGTTACCTCTCCCCTGCCTCTCTACCCTAGCCTCTTACCTGCTCTTGGTTGTCTTGCCCTCTTATATCCAACACTCACCATTCCCTCTCTATGACACTTAAGTTTTCCTGAGGGTTCTGCTTCTCTTATATCTACCTCGCCTATCCAAGCACTGCCTTTCATCTTTCTCTTCTACTTTGTTCACGGGTTCTGCGTCCCTCATGTCCACCTCGCCCCTCCATGCTCAACTCTTTTGGGGATATTCCGAAAAAAGTCATGTGACGCATCGCAGCCTCCCCCCCCCCCACCCGTGCGGCTGCGCTGCACTGCGCGACAGCCAGGGAGCAGGAGAGCACCATATCTTCAAACACTTGGCTCTCTCCTCCCCTTTCCCTTGCACCGTCACTCGTTTCAGCTCTGTGCGCCATGTACACACCTTAGCGCTGAAGCGCTAGGGTGTGTGCATGAGTGTTGCATAGGTTTTGTACAGAAGGGTACACTTCTTGTGCAAAATACTATGCTGGGTACGATGCTACGCTTTTCCCACTTTGCATACGTGCTGCGCAGTGTAGTGCGCATGCAAAGTCGTAAAAGCGCATGGAGAAATGAAAGCATTTCTTTGAAGGGGCGTTAACTTTTGTCGCAAAACCATGTTCACAAATTTTGTAAATATGGTTTTGCGTCAAAGGGCATGGGTGGTTACATGGGCACGCCCATGTACCACCCCCTCGGCGCAAAGTAACGCAAAGCAGTGTTTTGCATGCACTTCTTTGCACTACTTAGAGGGTGCTTTCCAGCACAAAACAAGTTTTCGCTGGAAAGAAAATAGCAGCAAAAAAAATGTGCGCTGGTTAACGTCACTTTTATGACGCAAAACCTGCACAAAAGGTTTGAAAATCTCCCCCTTCATGTTTTATCTCTATCACCTCTACTCTCCATTCGCTGTTTCTGCCTCTCAAGCTTCCACCTCCCCTACATACCCTGCTATTCACCACTCTTCTCTCCGGCCTCTTACCTTGCTTCACATCTTGTGCCTGGGCGCAATACAGTCCCCTGCAGCACAGATGGGCCCACAACACTTCTGAGGGCCCCATCCCTCCAGGAGCCTCCCATTCAGCCTAGGGCCAATGAATATCTGTGAGATGTGGGAGACTCTGGGGCCCATTATCACATTCTGCAGTGAGGGACCCCATCATTTTGTGTTACACAACTGCTCTCATATTACTTTTCAGATGTGTAAACAATGAATGGTGAGTGGCCTGAGGGGTTATATGACTTGGGTGTATCTTGGAGGGTTCATTGCACTCCCCTTGGGGTGATAAGGATGGATGTGGGATCACCCCCCCCCATCGCTTCCCCTAACTGAATGTTAGCATCTCAACTTAACTTTTAAAGAGCGAATTGCTCATTCTTCCTTCGGTTCATGTAAATTACATGAAAATAAAAAACACCAAGCGCTTATAACGAGTTATTATTTATGTTCAACTCCTTTTATGTTTGTTTTGGATGAACATGCTTCTTTGAGAAAAAAAACAGAGTTGCAAAAAAAGAAAAGAATAATAAGCCCTTTATCCATTTCTTCCATAGAAGGAGCAGCGCCTTTTGTAATGTGAGATCACTCTAAGTTTCTGTGTTGTGAGCCCTGCAGGTTGCTCTGCGTTTCTTTCATGCAGGGGCAGGGCTCACTTCACACCTCACGCCAATTCAAGCATCTCCCTAACTGCTGTTATGCAGATGCAGCGATTAGGCTGATCAGGGCCCAATCTGCACTGCAGCATCTGAAAGGGATGGGGTGTCATATTGCACTTTCAGTCCATGGCAGCCGGGGAGTGAGGGGGCCCCCGCCGTGGGCCTCGCGCATTGCACCACGGCTGCAAACCCCAAGGGAGGGGGCTCCCCACCTGTTACTCTTACAATGGCACCATTTCAAAGGTTGATGGGCCCGTGGGGGGGCCCCCTCACAGTTACACAGCCGCGAGGCCCTGGGCGGCTGCCCACTCTGCCCATGCCTAGCGCCGGCCCTGCATAGACTCACCACAGATTGAACTAAGACAATATGCACGTTGTAGTACATGCTTTTTCAAAACTAAAATGTTGTTTCTGCTCTCTCATCATTTCTATCATGCGGATCAGCTCCCCCACCTGCTGGGTGTTCTCGTCTCCAGTCGCCCTGTTGTTGACGGCGCAGAAACGACCCCCGCATTTATCGATCAACTCCCTAAGTTTTGGCTCAGATTCCAACACAAATCGTTTTATTGACCGATCTCCCAAGTCCTCCTTCTGGGTGAAGACAACCACCATGTGCTTCAGCGCTTCCCTTCCAAGCACCCTCTGGATGGTGTCCACGGACTGCGCCTCTTCCTGGCTGAAGCGCCTGGCCTGGAGCACCAGGAGGAGGACGTGGGGCCCCCCAGGGCCACAGAGCTCCCCAAAGCGTCTCAGCTCACGCTGCACTACATCTCTTGGTGTATTTCTGTTACAGAACCCCGGGGTGTCCACGACCACCAGGCTCCTCCCGGCCCGGACACAGACCTCCCTCTGGCACTCCAGGGTCACTGTCTTCGGAGAAGCCCTGGACTCAAAGCGCCTCTCCCCGAGGACGGAGTTGCCGGTGGCGTTTTTTCCGGCTCCGGCGCTTCCGACAAGGACCATCCGCAGCTCTTCTGTTCCACCGCATGAACCGTCACCGAACCCACCTGCAAAGAGAGAGATTGTCAGGCGAGAAGAGATGGACCAGCAGGGGCTGTCAATCAAGACTAAAGGGGCGGAGACTGCTTCTCGGAACACCAGGTTAAAATCAGCAGCGCCCAAACTTCAACTTAATGAAAAGTTTAAAGTGACACATTTTTACATAAAAAATCAACCAAAAAGAGCTATTTATACTGAGCTGGATAAGAAGTGTACCTTCAATTCATGTAGCTTCCCGCAAGGCATTACGTAGGATGACAAAACTGGGGATGGGGGTCTCTCAAAGAGGCGTGAGCAGTCCAGGACAGGACAGAGGGGGATAACTTTGGGGTCAGGCTAAGGTGTAACCACCAGGGCACAGGTCCTAAAAAAAGAAGTGGAGGGACTAACCACGTTAGCAGGGGCGGCTGGTGACATTTGAAAGTGGTGAGCGTAAACTAATTTGCATATTGCACCGCAGCGAGCGCAGCGAGCGAGCCCGAACCACCTTGCATCCATCCATACATCATTCATGCATCCACCCATCTATACACCCACCCACCCTGCATCCATACATCAATCATTCATGCATCCACCCATCCATCCATCCACCCATCCACCCATCATGCGTCCACCCATCATGCATGCATGCATCCATACATCATTCATACATCCACCCATCCATCCACCCACCCATCCTGCATCCATACATCATTCAAGTCATTTGCGCAAGCTAGTTTACTGGAACACCGAAAAACACACACTCTTACCTTGCTGCCGGTCCCGCACACGTCACAGCGCCCCTGGCCAATCCTGGCGCCAGGGGCACAGGTACCCTCTCGCCCATTAGGGCTCCTGATGGGCATGCGCAACGCCGCCAAAACACAAGTGCGCATGCGTGGGCACGGGTATAAATTCACCCTCCGTCCCCACTCATGCGCACTTCTGTTGCCGTCTGTACAATCATGTCAATGAATCAACATGACGCCCGCCCGGCGGTCTGACGTCATGTTGATTCATTGACATGATTGTCATGCGGGAGCTGCGGGCGGCCGTCGGGCAGGGGGGGCTATGCCCCCACGCCCCAATGGACGAACCGCGCCTGCATGTTAGGCAGTATGCAAGTGACATCATGGCTCTTGACATAACAGGAAGTGGTATCACAACCCTTGACCTGACAGGAAGAGACATCACAAGGAGTGACATCAGAGCTTAACTCCTCACAAATATGTTTCACAGAGCTATCATGAGTACATTTGAGTGCATCACACGCTTTAACAAATGACAGTTTGTGTGGGGGTTGTGCCCAAAAAAATGACGCATCCCCCAAACCAAAAATGTGGACCTCAATGTACACATTTTTTTTGTAAAAACTCTGCCACAAAGAAACTGACAATAGGGAGAAAGGTGACAGTAAATGTATTCTGTTTAATTGGTTGCAAAGTCTGCAATTTTAAATACCTTATGGGGTTAAGGCACCTGCCGCACAGATCATTGCGTGTCCAGTAAATAGTCCTACCCCTAATACACACATACATATAATTAATTTTGAATCACGCTTAGTATTGTTGGAAAGTGCAATGCACAACTGAAGAGAAATCTGCACACTGTGAGGGACATGTTAGAGTACAGATTGCAGATTTTGTGACTGAGGGTCTGAATTTTACCTCTAAGTTGAACTTTGCTAGTTTGTAAGCGTCATAAGGAATAGCATTGGAGCCGCCAAAGTGGCGTTCACATATTTACTTATGCTGAATCTGTATTATTTGCTCGGTTTGTTACCTGTGTCCTTCATTAGTCCTAACTGAATAATCCAAAATATGTCTCACTGACAAAATTTACTCCTAGCAATTAAAAGAAAAAACGACCAAAATCCCCACCCAGGAAGTGGTCATTGTTACAGCATACGGGCGTAGTCAAAGCCTGTCTCTTCCTAAATTCGCCAAGCCAACATTCTAAAAACAACAACAATTTTTTCTCCTTGCCTTCAAAGAGGGAGAAGAGGGAATGGAGGACTGTGATTCATAGACAAGAAGATTACCAGTAATTAACCAAGTCAATACCTATCTTGTCCGCCTTCCTAGCCGCTGTCCGCAGTGAATGAGCGTATGCCACAGCCAGAGATAAATAGGCAAGGATATTGTAGTGAGGCGCAGGGCAGCTTACACATACATGACAACGTTGCATGGGACTGACACCCAAAGACATGCGCAGCATGAGAACAACACAGGTGCAGCACTGTGTGGCACACACCCACATTAGGAAGAGGTGTGGCGCCGCGGCCAGGGCGACTGTCTCCGGAATCTGGGGATCACGGTTCGATCCCCGGCACCGGCAACAGATTAGCCCAGCACCATGTGACTCTGGGCAATAGCTTGCTTAATCTTCCCGACGGCCCCCAGCGCCTAGAGACCCTAACGGGTGATTGTGCGCTTTACAAATGTGGATTGTTACGTCAAGGTCATGCACAGGGTAACTTACACACACTACATGAAGACGTAAAAACACAAGGAGATGCACAGGGTGGCTTACACACTGACACAATGACTTGGAAATGAGGTTAACGCCCATACCAAAAATAACAAAGCAACAAACTAACCCCACATGTAAGGATAAACAGGATGGGAACATTTTAACATAACCTGAGGATACTACACATATCTGTTACATATCCAAGAATTGGATCCATCACCCAGTACCCTTTATTAATATCAGAAGTGAACAGAAGTACAGAAACGTAGCTATCATGTGGAGAAGCGTGGCTCAGTGGTTAGAGGTGGCAGACCCGGAAGGTGAGATCGGCCGTGGACCAGGGTTCGATTCCCTGCCTCGGCGGGTCTCGGGCTCAAAAATTCCACGGACTCGATAATTCTCGTTCCGGTGCCAACTCGACTCACGGGGTCACACTCTGCGACTCTGGGCAATAGCCCTTTGCTGAGGAGTGGAATCAGAGAGACTGAGGAGAGACTATCCCTAAGCAGAAGTGCTGCTTGGGGGATTGGCCTGCAGTGGTTGCCTAACTGCCAAAGAAAGGAGAGAGGAACTTTGTGTACTTTCATCAACTTGTAAGGATCTCCAAGGGCATGAGAGAAGAGCTTGCCTCCTGCTGAAGTCTCAGGGACAACAGACTTCAACCACCAGTTCTCGAAGAGCCCTCTGGAAGTGCCTGCAGTTGTTTTGTGCCTTCTGAGAGACTGCATGTCGCAAGGAGCTGGAAGCGCGACTCATGAAGAAGAAGCATGTCGCCGTTGCAGCCGCTGCCATCGCATCATTGAACAAGGGTGTCGCCGCTGTAGCTGTCGCATCGCACCGCATCACAAGAAACGTCTCGCAACATGAAAGAACCGTGTCGCAGCCGCTGCCGTCACATGACTGAACAAGAATTTTGCCGCTGTAGCTTGTCCATCAAATCGCAGAAGCGCCTCGCATCCACTGAGAAGCGTGCCGCCGCAGCTGCTGTCGTTGCATCACTGAACAAGGGTGTCGCAGCTGCAGCTGTCGCATCGAGCCAAAGCACCTCGCATCGTCGGAGAAGAGTGTTGCCGCCAAAGCCGCTCTCGTCGTATCACTGAACAAGGGTGTCGCCGTTGCAGCTGTTGCATTGATTCGAGACATCTTGCAACATCGGAGGAGCGTATCGCATCAAGAAGAAGATGCCATCTTTGTTTCTTTACACCGGATCATCCATGCATCCCCGTCTATGCATGTAAGGAACTACCGCATCACCATCCCTGCAAAACTTTTGTTGTAGAGGCGTTACGCATCTTAAGGTATATTGACTCAAAGTGTCGCATTTTAAGATCTAAAGAGAACTATGCTAATTCTACCATGTTAAGTACAATATTGTGGATTTTTGTCGTTTGTGGTCTTGTATTAAATCTATATAAAGAATAATTATTTTTGATAGACAACTGGTGTGGTGTCCATCTGTAGTTTTGTCACTCGATTACAGTATGTGTTCACAAATTCTTTACACAATGCCTCTGAGATAAGCCTGTCTGCTCGAGCCAAGCTACCAAGGGGTGAGCAGGGGTTATTTTAGGAGTGTACCCCCTTACTCTGACTAGACGCAAGGGTCCTTATTTGTCACAAGTAACTACCTACGCAACTAGAGACCCCCAAATCTAACACCTCAACACAACAGTAAGTCAGGGACCCACCTGTGTCTCGGTGATGGAGCACTCACTAAATGACTCAGACAGCAAGCAATTGCAGCAGCGCCCTGATTGTGTGCTCCTAGGCATTGGTATTTTACTTTGTGTGAACACTGAACAAACACTCTGGGGTAGCAAATGGCTGGTAAATAACTGTCTACTTACTATTGAATGATTTTTAAAGCCAGCGTGACTCAATTAACATAAATATTTTCACAATGGCCCACAATCAGCCCACAAGCGTGCTTCGTTAAGAAAATACATCAAGTCCAAAAGAACGACGTGTAAAGCATACGTTGTGCTTTTGGCTTGCTGTATTTCTTCTCTTAAAGAAGCGCAACTGCAGGCTGATTGTGGGCCATTGTGAAAATATTTATCTTAATTTCAGCGCATGAAAGTGCTGCAATTGGAATGTTGGGTCCCAGGCCCACATGGTGTAGAATACCGGACACAGACACTGGATAATCTGGTGCAGTAACTGGCCACGAGCACGTGCACCCGGGCCCTTTTATTGCCCTGGGCCACGTCACTCATGACACCGGGATGGATGCATGTGAGGGTGCAAGTGTTACCAGTCCTTTTTGGATTGGATTGGCTGGGAGTACAGCTTCCTGCCAGACACTAGAACGTGTCCCGCAGGACACTACAGCAATTAATAGGAATATTTTCACAATGGTCCACAAACAACCATCAGCCGCCCTTCATTAAGAGGGAAAAACAGCAGCAAGTGCAGGAGCCACTGCAACCAGGAAATTACAATTTTTCGTGCCGCTCCCGTTCTAAAAGCGGCGGCGCAAATGCTCTCCTGGGATGTGCTGTGGATGGCACGCTCCACATGCAGCACTGCGTGCGCGCGTGCATGTGCGGATGCGCACATTACTGGGAACACTGGTTAGCCATGGCGGCTGGTATTAATGGGCGAAAGGGGAGTTGTCCTACTAGGTTCGGGCCCAGGGCATCAGGGGCCTCATTTATGAGAAATGACGCATCACTTCGCAGTGCACTCTCCTTGCGACATGATTGATGCGTCATATTTACTGTATGACGCATTATGTTGCAAGGAGTTACAGATACGTGACGTATTTTTTTTTTTTCACTGCGTCACTATTAAGAGGCTTTTTGCGGGGGAACGCCTCCTCTGCATACATTATACCTGACGCAGGTATAATGTAGCACTGGGGTTTACAAAGTGACGCATCTACTTAGAGGCGTCACTTTGTAAATAGTGCGCAACAGGAGGCATGTTTTACGCCGCCAATGCGTCACAAAAAGTGACGTAACAGCGGCTTAAAAGTGACGGAAGGCCTCATAAATGAGGCCCCAGGAGCGACGGGAGGAGAAAGAGAGACTGTACTAAACGCCATGCAGCAGCTTCAAATTTAGTGCTCACTACTTTGTGATTACACATTCAGGTTTTTTGGGGGGGAAGGGATGAGGTCAGAGACCTCCTGCGCATGTGCTGGTCGGGGTCAGGACTATTGCTCACCCTCGAAGCACACGCGAGATGAGTGATGTCAGCCTGAAGGGAGTGGCCAGAGAAAGCGGCAAATGGTTTGTTTTAAATGGGGCGCTTATGCTGCGGCCCAGGCGGTTTTAGCAGCGCGCTATTGAAATGAATGGCAAAGGGCAGGGGCAGGGCTGGCCTATCTAAAGACAGAGTACAGGGGGGCAACAATTGGATCTTGCCTTCGCGCTACTTTTAGGCCTCCTCTCCTTATTGGATAATGGGAGCTGGGCGCGTGGGCTGTGTGAGAGTTTGGCTATGCAGGCACAGCTCTGAATTCGGCATCAAAGGTATTTTACGCAGCAGGTGTGCTGTATTCCATGTGTTTCACTGTTTGCTTCTCGGGACAAACACTGGCACGGTCACTGCCTGCAGTCGCTGTGAGAGAGCGCCATGAGTTTAAAATTATACAGAGTGCAGGCGGCTCAGTCCCAGCACCTCCACCAACTCTCCTTTGATCTTGGAATCGTTGGTCACAGACACACCATCTCCCTTAAGAGTTCCACTCGGCCTGCCATGCCGTGGGCCTGGCCATGGTACCGGGGGGACTGCGAGGGAAGGCCACGCTGCTTACACCGGGCTACAGCAACAAATGCAAGTAAGTCTCACTGTCTCCACAGTCCACTTTCTGAAACCAATAGCTCAAACTCCAGGATGGAGCAAAAGAGCTTGCATTGTCGCCTACTCCTTAGCATGTCTGCTTCCTGTTTTTGTAATTGTAATGATTGTCTGTGATGTTGAAAGCTGAGGCCTCAGTTCTCAGTAAACAACTGTAAATGAAACTGGGAACCTTTTCTGGGGATATGAGATGAACAAGCCTACAAGGATAAGGAGACTGCAGATCAGGGGCGAGTGTAGATATTACCAAGGGTGTGGATAGTGGGGGACACATTTTGAAAGTGATTTGGGCAAGCAGTACAAATGCTAAACAATTTAGAGGTTTTGATTCTTTTAGATGAGTAACCATTAGAAATTATAGGTTTCTAAACGTATACATTTTCACCTATAATAATGGCTCGGAGTTCACTGGCTCCATTAAAAAATAAATCAGAGCCCTGCGTCTGAGCTGGAGGAAGGTCTTGCTGCTGGTCGGAGCTCTAGTGACAGAGCAGCCAGGGCTCCAGTGTGGGACCACAGATGTGAAGGAAGGGACGATTGTTAGTCCCCTGGTAGATGTGTTCAGAAAGGAGTCAAGATGAAGGTGTAGAGAAGTAGCAATCAAACTGTTTATGACCTGAGCTCGCAGATGTTTTTGCACTAATCATAAATGTCGGGGTAGAGCGGGTTTTCACTCCAGTTGCACAGGTGTTCATACAGTGATGTAATTTGAGGTGGTAGCGGCTGGTCCCCTCAAGGGGGATATATTCATATAGCGATCTAGGGTCTCGTTCTGTGTTTATACTGAATAGGCAGCTACCTACATCATTATCATATGAAATCTCTTTATTGATGTCATAACTACACTTTCACAATTGCCTTATTAACCCGTTAGCCTACTCAGATTTGCTTGTTAATGCATCATTTGCCCACTCGTTTTTAAAAGTTTCTCAGGGGGAGAACCCCCCAACTGGACTACCCTTATAACAGTCAGGTTTGCTCGCTACGCTCACAGCAGGTCACTTATCGATCACTTTTATGGACATTATTTTTCCTCTCTTTCTAAGCCTTGAAACTCCTCCTGTAGATTTCCCCACCCTGGGATTGAGGCTTGCTCTCCAAGTGATTTTCCCCATGAAGGCTACATACCTCTCTGCATTGTTGATTGCCCCTATAATTGGCTATGTAAATACTACCTAGGTACAATTTAATGCTTACTGCCAGTTTACTTGTAAATTGTCAGATTGTTACGGTGCGTAACTTGGCTTTTCTATTTCGGATTCAGAGGTTTTACTTCTGTTTGACCATGTGTATTAAACACCATCATGATGTCCTTCTGACGCTATGATAGGTACGTGGATATATAATTGTCTTATTGCATGGTATTTTCAATCACTCTATGAACGATGTCTGATAGAATATCAATTTCAGTAGACCTAGGATGTGGTCTATTCTCCTTCCTGTATGTTTTTGGTTCGGTAATTGGCCTTTTCACTGCCTCTAGGGAAATTACACCATTATAGGCATGTTTATCATATATATCACGCTTTGCCTCGGAACAACTGCATTCTCTTGCTCAAAGTGGTACACACATCTGATTTCTGAATTTCTATTTTTTTCCTTTTCTTCTTCCCAATATCTTCCACACGTGTTGTTAATTATACGTTAGATGACGTATACTCTTCACACCAATACATTTATTCAGGTACGTATTTTGAAATCCTGATGATGATCCTGCATTAATCACAGATTGTAGCGTCAACCTTAAACACTCTGACCCTTTAAATATGTGTATATGATGACTGGGTGTAGTAGTCTTCTACTTGATGTAAATAAGTGACCCCCATTGTGGACACAACTGATGGTCATTCAGTGTCTCATGCCTGTTTGTTTTCATGTGTTTAACACCTGTCGAGGATTACCCCAGTGGAGTTAATCTTCCACACATATAATTGTCTGATTAAAGGTGTGCTACATATCCATTTCTGATTACTCCTGGACATTATTCTTGTCTCCAGATCATTGTTATGCATTCATTGACTGTAGGGACCCTTGTCCCTGAAAGAATGTTCTAAAAGTGGCATTTTCAGACTTTCAATTTAAAGTCCAACTTGACAATGATTTGTGATCTTAAATTATGAGTCAAGAGACACTAAACTTGAAATGTTTATGGAGAAAAAGCAGGAAGAATTAAATCCAGGGAAGAACGAAAATGTTAGGATACTTTTGGCAGACAAGCTGGATTTGGGCATAGAACCATCTAGTCTTTAAAAAACCTCAAATAAGGATTGTGATAGAGGAGAGTCCCAATTTCACCTAACAATCACCTTAAGGCAATTTCCACCAATAAAACAAAGGAGTGAGGCTCACAAGAAGGACTCTGTAGGGAGCGCAAAACTAAAAGAAGGTCCCCGGTAGGTACTATTGAATGGATCACCGTTCTCCTCAGGTGAAAACTCCATAAGAGATGTGAAACCAAAGGTTTTAATAGAAGAATGGAAGGACCCCTAAAAGCTTTGATACCTGCCCACTGACTATACAGGGTGGAGAAAACTGAGAGTTCCAACTTAACAAAAAATTCCGTAAGAACTCAAGAATACTACCCCCTTCACCAGTGATTAGATGAAGACCTTTGTAGGAACACCACTTAAAAATATTTCCTCAGTGCCTTTCGTAGACCCTAAGAATATTATCCTTCTAAGAATGTTAAATAGAGGCACCAATTTCAGGGGAATAGCCTAAGGAAATAAGCATTTGCATATTCAAGCAACATATTGGTGAGCCAGATAGAACAGTTTGGTACTGTTAGAAATGGGATCTCTGGTTGGCTGAGGCTTGAGCCAAAGCCAGGCAGAAACCACCACTCTAGTCAGGGCAAGGGAGTTACACGCCAAAGATAACCCCTGCTCACCCCCTTGGTAGCTTGGCACCAGCAGTCAGGCTTATACCGGAGGCAATGTGTAAAGCATTTGCGCAACACACACACAGCAACAACATCCCAGGCCCCCCCACAAAAGGAACTCCACACAAGGTTATATATAAAAATAGCCTTTGTATTCTCAAAACACATCAGAATATTAATCACAGGATGTACATTGTGCCAACTTGGCATGGACAATATTTACAAGGGATTATGTACACCTGACAGGGCCACATGGACCACTGTCAGGATCAGCACTTGGTAGAGAAAAAGTAAAATAGATAACTTGGAAAAGTGAACTAAATTAGACAAGTAAAATAGGTCATGGAACGTACAGCCAGTAAACACTGATCATCACTGCACTATACTACATTCTGTGACATGAAATCCATCATAGACAGTATCCCACAAGTCTAACTATATTAGACCATAACCACCTAAGTAAACCTTACACTAGGGGCGCAAATCACACAGGGAAGTATAATCTCCCCAACATACACCTAAACAGGTAAAACAACCTCCTATGCATAAATCATATCTAGAGGCATCAACCACAGGGAGCGCAAAACATAGTATACACAGTACATTTCCTAACACCCCAAGCATTAGCACATGAATCACATTAGGGCATGCGCCCTATAAATGTAACAACCCCCCCTGGCCAACTGGCCATCTAGGAAGGGGCTCAAATGCCCTATGTCCACACAGTCAGGGCTGCTGCCTAAGCGGCGAAAGTCCAGGTTGTGCCATTGCGCCAAGACCTAAACGTGGCAGCTGCCCAATACTTCCTGGGCAGCTGAGAACAAGAACTGGGGCCTAAACGCTGCAGCTGGCACTAAGTGCTGAGCATCTGGGGAAGGCCAAAGTAGGGGCAAAGGAGTGTGACTCACTCCTGAGTCCAAGAGAACATGTCCCTAGGAAGAAAAACCTAAACGGTGCAGCTGCCCACTACTATCTGGGCAGCTGTGAAATCAAACTGCGGCAGGGGCTCTTACTGGCCCTTAGAACATTGTGCCAAAACATGGGAGCCCTCTAGGCTTTGAATCATCACATGCCCATCGTTGGAGCCCTTAGGCTCTGGGCAATGGTGGGGCCTGGATCTGCCCCTGGGACACTCTGGCCCTACAAGGAATAATTGCTCCCATCGATGGAGCGCCATGGCTCTGGGGGGAACACAGGCCCCCGGGACCTCAGTACCCCCACGGGCCTTCAGGACAAAAAGATAGCTATCAGTGGAGCGGCCCGCTGCCATCCAAGGCTGCTCTGAAACAGGGCACCACTCTGGTGCCTGCGGGGGTCCCTTCCCTCAATTTAGCACCTTCGCAATAGCCATGCGGCTCTGAAAAGAAGCCGCCATCGGGGCGGCCCCCACTGCGTGCCGTGGTGCACATGTGACCTTCCCCCCGCCCCAGCCTTCTCAGCTTACCGGCTCTCAGCGGGGAAAAAAACTCCTCTCTTGTAGTTGCGGCGGGGGCAGTCACCGGCAATTGCCTCATGCCCCACCCGCAGGAAATCCTCTACGGCTCTGGTGGTGCTCTCCCTCCTCATGGGAACCCCGCTGTCTTCATGCGCCAGTCTTCACTCGGTCCCCCATCTCGGGACCGGGAATTAGGGTGGAACCGCAGGACTCCGGGCCAACTCCTTTTCCGGGGCTCCCTCCTGGTCATGGGAGCCCTGCAATGCTCGCGCCTCTTCCGACTTCCTCCAGCCCAGCCGCCGGCCCCGCCCATGTCGCAGGCAAGTTTGCCAGACTTCTGGGCGGCCGCGGCTGGGCAGCAGCAGTGTTTCCCGGCAGAGAACAATGGGTAGGCTCCCTCAAAGTAAAAAATAAAAGTAGAAATGGGGTGGGCACCCACTAAGGCTCATTAACACGGGGTGGGCATCCGTACTATAAATAATTAAAGAGCGGGATGGCACCCGTAATAAGGCGCAAATAAGCAGGGGAGGCACCCGCGTTAGGAACATAAAGGGCAGGAGCGCTTCCCTCAGTGGAAATGACAGCGCTCTGCCCATAAATCGAGATGAAGCACTCCCTAGGCGCTAGGGGGTACAGAGACCATCAAGCCCTCCCAGGAATGACCCCTATGGAAAGAAGTGGGACCAGCAACAAACACGGCATCACAGGACAAGGCTTTTAGGGAAAGGAAAGTCAGGCCAGGCAGAAGGGCCCCCAGAAAGAAGTACTCCAGCAATCCAGGTGCTGGGCAGGGCCCAGGGAGGCAAGCCTTCCCCTGGACCCCAGCAGCAGCACTCCCCTGGTAGATTCAAGTCAGGAAACAAGAACATTTTCATGGGATCAGAGCCCCTCTTTTATACACAGGAATCCTTTGTTGTCAAAGGTGCAGGCAAGGGGCGAACCAGACGCAACTTATTCTTGAGCAATTTGTTTTGCTCAGCCTCTCTGCCTATTCACTGGATGGGTCAGGGACATCAGACACACCACAGGGGGTGGAGCCAGCATTGGGGAGGGAAGGCCCAGCCCTATTCAGGTCCCAGGTGCACTCCTCCCTCCCATCAACATGCAGATCTCTCCATTCACCATCGGGGCAGACCAATCCTGACTCCTGGAGCCAGGCACACCAGCCAGCTCCAGACAATCACAAGCCAGACAGTCAATTCACATTCACTGCACAGACATGCCAACTTCTAGAAGTATTCAACAACAAGGGGTGGTGATGGACAGAGTTTCTGAATTAAGCAGAATACTCTCACCCAGTCAAGAGATCAGGGCTAGATCCAACACCGTTTTTTTAGCTCACTGCACCATCCCAGTTCAGAACCTGGCTATATGCAAATTAGTCTCTTCCTGTCCCAGTGTATGATGGGAACAGGGCAAACCAAACTACCAAGCCAATTCTTACACTGGGAAGGAAACAAGCTTCCGGGGACCGGTTTCTGGCATTTCAGCCGTCGTCGGCCCGGCTTGCTTGAATCCTGATGGTGCAATGAGCAAGGGACTCACATCTGAGTATACCCTTCCACGCTTAGGGTGGACAAAATATTTAACAACAAGGGGTGGTGATGGACAGAGTTTCTGAATTAAGCAGAATACTCTCACCCAGTCAAGAGATCAGGGCTAGATCCAACACCGTTTTTTAGCTCACTGCACCATCCCAGTTCAGAACCTGGCTATATGCAAATTAGTCTGTTCCTGTCCCAGTGCATGATGGGAACAGGGCAAACCAAACTACCAAGCCAATTCTTACACTGGGAAGGAAACAAGCTTCCGGGGACCGGTTTCTGGCATTTCAGCCGTCGTCGGCCCGGCTTGCTTGAATCCTGATGGTGCAATGAGCAAGGGACTCACATCTGAGTATACCCTTCCACGCTTAGGGTGGACAAAATATTTAACAACAAGGGGTGGTGATGGACAGAGTTTCTGAATTAAGCAGAATACTCTCACCCAGTCAAGAGATCAGGGCTAGATCCAACACCGTTTTTTAGCTCACTGCACCATCCCAGTTCAGAACCTAGCTATATGCAAATTAGTCTGTTCCTGTCCCAGTGCATGATGGGAACAGGGCAAACCAAACTACCAAGCCAATTCTTACACTGGGAAGGAAACAAGCTTCCGGGGACCGGTTTCTGGCATTTCAGCCGTCGTCGGCCCGGCTTGCTTGAATCCTGATGGTGCAGTGAGCAAGGGACTCACATCTGAGTATACCCTTCCACGCTTAGGGTGGACAAAATATTTAACAACAAGGGGTGGTGATGGACAGAGTTTCTGAATTAAGCAGAATACTCTCACCCAGTCAAGAGAACAGGGCTAGATCCAACACCGTTTTTTAGCTCACTGCACCATCCCAGTTCAGAACCTGGCTATATGCAAATTAGTCTGTTCCTGTCCCAGTGCATGATGGGAACAGGGCAAACCAAACTACCAAGCCAATTCTTACACTGGGAAGGAAACAAGCTTCCGGGGACCGGTTTCTGGCATTTCAGCCGTCGTCGGCCCGGCTTGCTTGAATCCTGATGGTGCAATGAGCAAGGGACTCACATCTGAGTATACCCTTCCACGCTTAGGGTGGACAAAATATTTAACAACAAGGGGTGGTGATGGACAGAGGTCCCCGGTAGCTTGTCTCCTTTCTGGTGAAGAATTGGCTTGGTAGTTTGGTCTGCCCTGTTCCCATGATGCACTGGGCCAGGGACAGACTAATTTGCATATAGCCAGGTTCTGAGCTGGGATGGGGCAGTGAGCTAAATAACGGTGATGGATCAAGCCCTGATCTTTGGACTGGGTAAGAGTGGTCTGCTTAATTCAGACACTCTGTTCATCACCACCCCCTTTTCTGAATCATTTTGTCCACCATAAGCGTGGAAGGGTATACTCAGACATGAGTCCCTTGCTCACTGCTCCATCAGGATTCAAGCAAGCCGGGCCGACGAGGCTCAAATGCCAGAAACCGGTCCCCGGTAGCTTGTCTCCTTTCTGGTGAAGAATTGGCTTGGTAGTTTGGTCTGCCCTGTTCCCATGATGCACTGGGCCAGGGACAGACTAATTTGCATATAGCCAGGTTCTGAGCTGGGATGGGGCAGTGAGCTAAATAACGGTGATGGATCAAGCCCTGATCTTTGGACTGGGTAAGAGTGGTCTGCTTAATTCAGACACTCTGTTCATCACCACCCCCTTTTATGAATCATTTTGTCCACCATAAGCGTGGAAGTGTATACTCAGACATGAGTCCCTTGCTCACTGCTCCATCAGGATTCAAGCAAGCCGGGCCGACGAGGCTGAAATGCCAGAAACCGGTCCCCGGTAGCTTGTCTCCTTTCTGGTGAAGAATTGGCTTGGTAGTTTGGTCTGCCCTGTTCCCATGATGCACTGGGCCAGGGACATACTAATTTGCATATAGCCAGGTTCTGAGCTGGGATGGGGCAGTGAGCTAAATAACGGTGATGGATCAAGCCCTGATCTTTGGACTGGGTAAGAGTGGTCTGCTTAATTCAGACACTCTGTTCATCACCACCCCCTTTTCTGAATCATTTTGTCCACCATAAGCGTGGAAGGGTATACTCAGACATGAGTCCCTTGCTCACTGCTCCATCAGGATTCAAGCAAGCCGGGCCGACGAGGCTGAAATGCCAGAAACCGGTCCCCGGTAGCTTGTCTCCTTTCTGGTGAAGAATTGGCTTGGTAGTTTGGTCTGCCCTGTTCCCATGATGCACTGGGCCAGGGACAGACTAATTTGCATGTAGCCAGGTTCTGAGCTGGGATGGGGCAGTGAGCTAAATAACGGTGATGGATCAAGCCCTGATCTTTGGACTGGGTAAGAGTGGTCTGCTTAATTCAGACACTCTGTTCATCACCACCCCCTTTTCTGAATCAACTTCTAGAAGTGGCACTTCCACACTAGACACATTAAATCCGCGCACATCATCGCGCAGCATTTAATCATACGAGTCTGCACATACCAAACTCGACCCTGCACTCCCCACACAACAGGAACTACCATGGACACACATATCACCCATGCATTCCTCTGGGAGGGCAGGCCAATCTCACACATGCACTCAGAGAGCGCACGCTCTTTACACTGGGACACACTGTCAAAGTGCGCAAAGATCAGAAATCACTATAATTATGTAATATTAAAAGGCAAAAAGTTCAGGGGTAAACCTGCCAGAAGGTCCAAGTCCAACAGGTCCCTTGAACCCAACTGTAGCTGAAGGCAGGGGACCCTGCCTTGATGGATTCACATTTGCGTAGCAAGGAAGATGAGCAGATAACAGGGCTGAGACTCATCCTGAAGCCATCGTCAGAAGGGTAAGAGACCACATCTTATCCTTAGTCCCCAGCATTTTGGGTATGGCAAACTGAGAAGAAGCACAAAAAGTTCAACAGAGCGCCCTGCCACTGACAAAAATCTGGCATGTTACCTATTGTATCATGTGTCCGAACTGAGTAGTCACAGGTTGGCCTCGAGGCGTTCCCTCGGAGGTCACTTTTTTATAGTTAGCAAGCTAAGAAGGATGAATATTGTTTATCGCTTGGACCACCGAGCATGACACAGATGGCACGCTTGTCCCCTGGGTGTGATACAGGGTTGAGGCCTCACCGCTTGGACCGCTGGGCATGACACAAATGGTACGCATGGGCCCGAGTATGGTAAAAACAGCTGATATCTGAAAGAAGAGAGAGGAGATGTTAGCTTGGACAGTTTGCGTGACACCGATGGTATGTTAGGTCCCTGGACATGGGGTGCAATTTGGATGTTAGGAAAATATTTGGATCTGGGATCTCAGGTGTAGCTTGAGTTTGGGCAAGAGGGGCCTGTAGTTCTTCAAGTTATTCCTTTCCTTCACAAAAAGAATTGTTGTTTTCTTACTCCAGGAGCCAATATTCATAGACTATCGGGATCACTTAGTCCCGTGTACCTAGCAGGACTTCCGCTAGTCACAAAATAGCATTATTTTCCCTTTGTCAGTTTTGTTCTCATTGTCTTTTTGAAATTATTGCAAGGTATTTGATTTTGCAATGATGTGATGCTGTGGTGCTGGTTTATTAATGCAACTGCATAATGTCTGAATGTTGACTTTTGTTGCTGTCTCAATGTGCTATATGATGGTGTTTTCACAATCGTTATTCCATATCACAGTAAATTCTGCTATTTGCTGCTAAATTTCATTATGTTTTAATGATTGCACTTTCTTGTAGGTTGTGACCCTTCATAATCATTGCTACTTGTGTTTGTGAATTGCACATATTGATGCATCTGTAAAAAGCGTAGAGCTCATAGTAAGTAGTTAGAACCAGCAATTCCTGTGTATAATCTTTTCTCATGACCAGAGTAGGACCGAACAATTCCCAAAAACCTAGAAAACCTAGGGTGTATTTGACACTTAAAAAGTACCCAACTAATCATGGTTTGAACATTTAAAAACATGCAAACCAGGTTCCCCACACAAGCCAAACCACTTAACAAGTATTGCCATGAATGGCACGCACACACTAAGGCATATGCATTTCCCTGGCAAAAAGAAGGATCCTTTGACACAAACATAATCGAATGACTGTAGGGAGGGTTCTCCGGGGTGAGGTTATTGTAAAGGGCTTGTTCATTATCTTTGACCACAATTTAAATACATTTCTTTTGGGTGGGGAGCATTGTGGAAAAAAGACAAAAAAATATTGTCCGATATGCAAGAATTACGGCAAACACGGTCATGGCAGAATAACAAACTTTTATTAAGACAGGCGAGTTAATAATCTTGACTTGGAATGTGAACGGGCTAAGAACAAAGAGAAGGCGACAAAAAATCTTTGAATATCTTAAAATAATAAAGATCAATATTATTATATTGCAAGAAACCCACCTTCTTAATGAAGAGTGGTTTGAAATCATAAAACGTGAAAAATGGGTTGGGAACATTGTTTGTACAAACCAATCTTGTAGTATCAAGGGAATATCAATTATCATTAAAAAATCATCGAATTTCACATTATTAGAGGGATGTGCAGATTAAAGAGGCAGATGGGCTTTAGCTAACATCAAGTTGGGAAATAGTTTTTTCTCTGTGGTTGGGTACTATGGCCCCAACACAGATGATTCTGCACCACTTTAGTCCCTTTATACGCAGCTAATAACAACGTCCACGCCACTCATATTAGGTGGTGACTTTAACATCTAATTAGATCCTAAAAATGATAGGCACCCACCTGGCAGAGCTTTGAATCTTCCCAAAAAGGCATTTGGGGCTGGTTGATATTTAGAAAACCAAAGGGGACCATAGTAATAGATACACCTACAGGAATCACAAATATGGCCATGCATCTAGAATGTAATTCTTTTTAATTGATAAACTTTTAAGGAAAAAGGTGAAAAAAGTGTTCCACTTGCCCGCCCACCTCCCAGACCACTCTTTAGTCCAGCTAGAGATATGTTATAATCTCTTGCAGGGCTAGAAAAGGTGGGCATTAGATCATACTCTTTTTCAAGACCACCAAGTTATAGACAAGATAAGAGATACAACAGCAAACTACTTTAAAGATAACATCAATGGAGAAACATCTAGCCATGTAATTTGGGCGCTTATAAAGCTGTGCTTAGAGGGGTCCTAATTGGTCTAGCAATAAGTAGTAACAAGGAGAAAAGGCTTAAAATCACTCAGTTAGAGGTTTGATATACTGGAAAATAGGTGAGGTGGGAAGCATCAATTTTGAAGGAAGAACAAAGCAAAGCAATGGGAGAAATATTAAAAAAGAACTACGACCTAGCACTCTACTTGGAGGATAGGGTAAGGAAGAGGTAGATCGCCAGTTGTTTATCAAACTATGAGTATGGGGAAAATAGCGGAAAACTCCTAGCGTGGAAGCTTAAAACTGGCTCAAACAGAAATAAAATTATGTCAATATATAAGGGCAGCGAAGGGGCAAAAGTAGAAGATAGGGCAGGCATAGAAGAAGCTTTCGTAGATTTCTTCAGTCACTATATGAGGAACACCTTTCGCCTTCAGCTTCAGCAGTGGACCTCTACTTAAGAGACTCACAAATTCCTAAGCTGGTTGCAGATTGCTGCAAATTATTAAATGCAGTTATCACAGCGGAAGATGTTATGGAGGCGATAAACAGTGTGAAAAGAGGAAAGGCTGCTGGCCCTGATGTTATCCCAAATGAGCTTTACTTAGCTCTAAAGGAATCCTTAGCCCCTAAATTAGCGGACCTCTTTCACACTATCTATTTAGGAGGTTCCCCGCTTCCCAAAAATTGGAATGAGGCGACACTTAGCTTAATTTAAAAACCTGGCAAAGATCCCCTTAAATGAGAGTCGGATAGGCCCATATCGCTTCTAAACAACGACAATCGATATTGCAGTTCAGGAAAAGTCCCCTCTTGCAGTTCTTACTTTTAATGCTGATAAAGCATTTGACCACGTGAATTGGTCATTTCTGCAGGAAGTTATCCTTCACTACGGTCTAGGGGAAAATATCTCAAGAGCAATAGCGAATATAGCTCCTGTGGCAAAAATACTTATTAATGGTCGCTTATCAAAAGGTTTTCAGATCAAAAGGGGTACTAGACAGGGATGCCCGCTCCCCCCCCACCTTTTTAACCTCTACATAGAACCTTTAGCTAACATGATAAAGAGGTCTCATGAAATCACTCCTTTAAAATTCAATGGATGGAATTTGAAAGTGACATTATATGAAGATGACCCAATGATTTATACAAGCGACCTGAATAAATCCCTCAACAGTATAACAAGGCTATTAACAGACTTTGGGAGAATCTCTGGTTACAAAATTAACCATCAAAAGACTGAGGCCATGCATTGGAACACGATCACGCCGATGATAGAATCTAAAAACAAAATCAAATACTTGGGGATAAAAGTTCCCAAAAATATTGATGAAATTGCCCAAGTAAATTTGGACTTAAAAGTTAAAGAGATGAGGAAGTTATTAAAATCTTGGAGCTGTTTATCCCTTACTTTTATAGGGAGAGGCAAAGTTATCAAAATGGCTATTCTGCCAAAGTTTACTTTTGTACTTAACGCTATTCCTTTGTGGAGTTTAAATCACACTGGATAAAAAAGATTCAGAGCGAAATACATGACTTCCTCTGGATCTCTAGAGGAGTAAGGATAGCCTGGAAAAAGCTTTGCCAAAAGAAAAATCGAGTGGGTATGCCGGTCCAGACCTTATGATGTACTATAGAGCCTTTCACTTTGAGAATATTAGGAATCTTTTCGACCATATGAACTTTACTTTGCTTATTGGGAAGCAGTAACTGATCATGACCATTGTGTCTATAAGTTTGGCCACCCTAAGTACTTAAAAAAATTTAATTAAAGGTACCGGGGTCAGCGTACAAACTATGTTACAAGATAAGGAAAATATAGAAGTTTCCGTACTACAATCCACTAGCACCAATATGGAATTCACCGGGAGCACCTACTGTGTTGAACATGGCCTGAGCCAGGCTGAACTGGTTTATGTATGCCAGAGGAACTTTGTTTGTACCAAATTCAAAGGAAAATGTGGTATAAATATTGGGGCCCTGACTTCAGAACTTCAGATTACTGCTGGACCAAGGAAACTACCAGGAAGAAGAACTGAAAGAGCTGTCGGGAGGAGCACTGCCCCCTTGCAGTTGTTGCTTTGTTGGGTTGGCCTGCAGTTGCTGATTCTGTCTTGGGCAGGGAAAGGACTGGACTGTTCTTTCTGCATACTAAGTTTCTCCAAGGGCTTGATGTAGAGCTTGTCTCCTGTTCGATGTCTCAGGGAAATGAAAGACTTGAACATCTTCAGGGTACCAGCTTCTGGAACTGGCGGTTTCAGCCACCTCAGAAGAGAAAGGTAACCAAAACACCGTCAACGATGCTTCTGCCGGCTCCTGGACTTGAAGGTACTGCAAATGGCACTTTGCTGCCACTGAGCCGCTGCTTGCACCATGACCCTTGGGCACTGCACCCCGCATCCCCTCACTTCACACAGTTGCCCTGATATCTCTGACGATGCTGTGACATCGTGACTGGTGCTGGTGACTGCTCCATGACCTGTGGACATCGCTCGTGGAGAATACAGAGCACCATTGTGCTTTGCGGCGCAGCCCTTGTATCACCGACATCGCCACTCCAAACTGACATCGGTGCGACTGCCTGTACCGTGGTTTGGGGACAGTGCTCATAAGTTACAGGACACACCACCCCAACCTACACCGCAGCCTTGGCCCTTTTACGGCAGTGCCATCGACTCCATTTTGTCAACCTACACCACTGTCTGCACTGTGACAAGGGCCCGACGAGTCCTGCACCTACTTCAAGAACTGACGTCTGACGATGCCACTCCTAAGGAGCTAACAGTAAGGTACAACTCCCTGCATCTCCAAGGGTATTGGTACTGTACTTGAACCACTGTCACAATTCGCAGACCAATACCTCAAACCATTAACGCAAAAGACACCCACTTACTTGAGAGACACGAGAGATCTGCTCAACCTCTTACGGGACATCAACTATTCAGAGGAGAGTATGATTCTGGTGGGGCTAGATGTAGAGAGCCTCTACACTAGCCTCCCTCAACAAAAAACCTTGGATACTCTGGAAACACTCGTTTTTAATATGGATTGGCATTATAAGACTCCCAGACACTTTGTACTTGAGTGCTGCAGGCTGGCCCTTACAGAAAATTATTTCCAATACAACGACACCTTGTACCAACAGTGCCATGGAACCTCGATGGGGAGCACATTCGCACCAAGTGTAGCGGGGCTCTACGTCAGTAATTTTGAGGAGGAGCATATCAACAACGCAAATAACCCCTACCAAAAAAGGATATTATTCTGGCGGCGTTATATAGATGATATCATCTTGATTTGGGAAGGTGACATGGTCAGCCTCAAAAACTTCCACTCATGGATTAACACAAGAGATGAATGCCTCAATTTCACTTACATAGCTGACAAACAGAAGCTTGATATTTTGGACATTACCATCTATGCTGAGAATTACACTTTGCAAACCAAAACCTAATTTAAACCGACAGCAAAGAATAGCTTACTTTCGTACCAGAGTTTTCATCCCCGTCCCCTCAGGGAAAATCTTCCCTATAGTCAATTTTTAAGACTACGAAGAAATTGCAGTAAGACAAAAGAATAAAAAAAGCAAGCAGATGAGCTATGTGAAAAACTAAAAGATCGTGACTACCCCCAAAGTGTTATCAATAAATGCAAGAAAAGGGCAAGGAATCAAAATAGGGATAGTCTATTGGAACCAGCACCAAGTGAGCCCGAAGCAGATCTTATGACATGTGTAACCACATACAGCACTGCGACAAACAAAGTAAAAAAGATCATTAACAAGAATTGGAGAATCCTTACTTCTGCAAATATAGATTGGCCTATACCAAGGTTCGCCAATAAAAGGACACGTAACCTTAAAGATATGCTGGTACATACAAGACCACCTCCAAAAAAACACTTAGCAGTCCCAGCTATGGGATCAACGTACAGTAACTGGACATTTTCCCTGCGGATCATGTTCAGTCTGCCCACTAACCAAGACAGTGAAAGAAGTGCAACTGCTACCAGATTTGAAATGGACAATGAGGAACCATACCAACTGCAATACAAGTGATGTGATCTATATGATCACATGGCCTTGTGCAAAGCGCTATATTGGAACGACGTGCAGAAAGGTGAAACAGCGCATCTGCAAGCACCGCAGTAATGTCAAATGCAGAAAGAGTACCACCAAAATGTCAACCCATTACCTAGAGGCTGGCCATACCATTGAGGAGCTAAATTGGATTGTTTTAGAAACCCTCAGCAATAAGGACCACAATGCAGAGAAAATCCTTTTTGAGAAGGAACAAAGGTGGGTCCACAGAGTAGAAACTGACTCACAGGGATTGAATGATAACATCCCCTGGTTGAATCTAATAAAATGAGAATAAAACTGCCAAATTATAAAGACTTTGAGGTGCCATAATTGTGAATTGTCACCACTTACTGTATGTACATTTACAGCATTTTTCTGATACATTAAAAATCTCTTATTATTTGGCCTTAAAACCTGTGCCACTCCGGGAATATATGTTAATTACAATTTATTCATCAATTAGATCACTTCATTTATTCGTCTCAATTGCCTTGAATTTGGTCCTCTTCTGACTTCTTAATAACAGAACCGGAAAACAGACTTCCGCTCGTAACCACCAGTCTCTCCTCTATTGCTAACTCCAATCCAATATATCACGGCACCCGGAACAGGTTCCGTCACCCGGGCCCAGAGTGGTGGTGTCAGCACAAGTCGCGACCAGGATGAGACCGCAGGTAGCGGATGGACAGTACAACGCCGACGAAAAACCATAACGTATAATCGTCACCCCTGTTTTTCTCAATCTGTGCCCATTATTTCAGTAGGCCTCCGTGACACACTAGGAACCCGTTGAGGCACGTAATACAAATCACTGAAGGTATGTGCGTCATCCCATTGGGATTGCTGTTACCGCGATTTACCCAGTTCTCACATGCACTAATGCCGCTCCTTCACGCACATTTTAATCAAGGCACATGCGGTAATATGCAGTTAGGGGCTACATACACTAAGATACATTTCTTTAGTAAATTGTTAAGAAAATGAACGTTAAATTCATAGAGTGATGAGCACAATTTAATTTAAAAAAAGACACATCACATTACGTTATTTGCACCTTTGAAATGAAATGAGAGGCATTAATGCACCATACAGACAAATTGAGATTAAGTAGAAGAGTGTCACCTATAGAATGAGTAGAGAAATGTTGCCATGTTTCATTTCACAATATACTTTTTGAAAACCCAGCCCCATCAGTGAGCATACCTGATGAGTGAGAGACTTGATCTTTGCCATGACTTTGTGTTTTCACCTGAAGTATTGCCATTTTACAGTTGCTGAGCTAGAATGAGCTTTTTTAAAGAAAACAGAACCTTCAGTACACGAGTCCGTTTTAATATTCCCTCCCCTTGATTGTTTACGAATTCTGTTTTGCAGGTACTTTGTGACCTAACTCTGAGAAGGACTAATATATCCTTCCCGTCACCTCTCCATATCAGTGGACAAACCTCTTATAGGAAACAACACCATCAGAGATGCCCTCGGTCTCTACACACTATGCACTTTGGTCCGGAAGAAAGCCCACTCGACCTACCTAGGCAACCAAGGTCTGAAACATGTCGACGTATTTTAACCACTAATTCCAGTGTGTGGGAGCCCTAATAACTCTCTTAACACACGTTCATAACTTTTTAACCTTAACTCGAATCCAGACCCATTAAAGACTATTCTCTGGCTGTACGAGTTTTTAATTCTTAGCTTAACACCTCACAAATCACTGATCACTACTGCTTTTAACCAAGGGAAAACCTCCGGCTGGAGGATGCATAACTACTAACCCCATGATTATGCAAACACGTGATCAATTAGCGGAGAATAAAGATATACCGCTTTCTTTCCAACAAAAAACACGTGCATGAGGGTTTTTTATTTGGGACATATCGGTACACGACCTGCATACCCTGGTTATGCAGGACAAGTTATCCTTCCCTACTTGATCTTTATGATTCGAAACCAAGGACGCTGAAAGGATCACGTCTTCCTTCTCCCTCCACAATAGATTTTTTGGTCTTACTTATACCTCATTGAGGTCCTAACCACCACCAGAAAGTGTAGGTAGATCCCTTTATTGGTCCATAAGAATTGCCATCATTAGAATTAAGGCAAGAAACATGTTGACCTTTTTACAGTAGCACACATCCACACATACCTTACCATGGGAGGGTGCGTTTTTCGTTTTTAACCAGGGTAGTGGCCACACTGCATTAAAATTGTTCTGAGTGGACAACTATTCCCTGTTTTAATTCACGCTCACACCACATCACCACCTACACTCATATTACACATTAGGGCACTTACACGCACTGCACCCAGCGACTAACGGAATAAAGATCTCCGCCAAGTAGGCCCGATCACGGGCGCCTCATCAGGTATTGCAGCACCAACCCGAGTAGGAGCAGACCCAATGATGAAGCAAGACGACTGCTTGTTGGGTGTGTGAGGGTCTATTTCCATCAAGGAGGAATCCTGTCTGCTGAACCATTTGTACACCCACACAAAAGGGCACACATATCACGATCATTGACCTCTACCTCCGTTTCTCATTAGGAACTTCATACCTTGGTTTGCTATATTATGTTTGGGGCATGCATGTTGGACCTTTGAAATAAAAGCCCACCGTTTCCCCTCTTTGGAATAATAAATAATGTAGCATCCACGGTACCATCCCCATAAACACTTACTGGACCTACAGACGAATCAGATGTTCACCGAGGAAGACATGCATCAAAAGAACCTCTGACTAAACTCTTGTTCAGGCACAGGGCACATGAAGCTAAGCAAGGTTTTTCTTCCCTGCATTTGCCCAGCTGACCACTTCCAACGGGACCTGCCCTTGACCCTGCTTTTGACATCTGCTGGAGTGAGTCTTTTCCCCCAAGAGCTGTCCTCAGGGTCCTGGACTCTTGGCTGGTGTCAAAGTGTACTCCTAACAAATCCTGAAACCTGGGACATAAAAACCTTTTTGGTCAGAGAATGGGAACAAACCTGCTAAGATAATCAGACAAAGGTGTGTTGCCACTAGGTCATTTATTATTGTAGCCCGGCTCGGAGCTTTCTTGCAGCAGCAAATCCTTATCAGTGGAAACTCGGGGGAGCAGTCCTACCCTGCTGGAAGAACCTAAGCTCCATAATAAAATGTGATGTGGTCAGAATGCAGAAATCTTCACTGGGAGAAGATACCAATGGTATCTGACTGATGTAAGGATTTTCCTGGGAGCGAAATTCAACCTTTTTTCACTTTGAGTGTTTCCTGCCTACAAAAATGGTTTCACCTGAAGCATGTCTGACTGCTATCCAACATCATGGAACACTCCTCAGCCACAGCCTGCTGCTTGCCCCAGTGAAGATTTCGGACTATAATTTCAGAGAGTAAGGTCAAAGCTAAAACTTCCGACGAGGTCGATCCTTGTCACTGTATCCGAGCTGCGCTCCATTGCTGTCTGCATTAACTTGCGAGTAAGTACTGGTCAAGGGCAACCACAAAACAGTGATTCACATTTTGGTGCTGTCATATGTCCGGTTGTCCTCATTGGATTGTTGTTATTTTGGTGTTGTTTTGTTTATTATCCCCCAAACCATCCTCTGCCATGCTGGGCCTGTGCTGAGGATGGCTGCAAGCTGTCTAGTGCTCCCCCATGGGCCGCCCCTCTACATGATCCCAACAGGAATTGGAGTAGAAATGCTTCGCTGCCACCTCTGCCCTTCTCCGTCGGTGATCTGATGACATCGGGGCACAAGCTGAGCGCCACCGTAATCAGATCTGGCCAGAGGCACTGGAAGCCATTTGCTTCCAGCGCCTTGCAAAGAAGGAGGTGTTGCAGAGTGCAAAGAGGCTCTGGGGGAAAGGAAAGAGTTTTTCCTGTCCCCCGCTGTCTCTTTGCAGGGCATTCTTGCTGCACAATAGCGGGTGGGATCTAGATTGTGCAGCAGGAAAGCACCCATTAGCATGAGGGATGTTTATTAGCAATGCTTGTGTAGGGGAATGGCCCCTTGAGCAAAAATCATCTCCCAATAACTTGGAAAATGTTTTGCCCATATTCTACCAGTTGGGAGCCAATTGGCCATATTTTCAGGCCCATCTGTCCCCAGGGGGGTAGAAAGCCACTAGACACCAGCGATTCACTTATTTGAATGTTAGGGAGCGATGCTTTGGGTAAAGGTCACTCACAATTCTGGGGGCAATATTGGCTGTTTTCTGCCCCCCCTCCCACTCCCCCGGGACGGATCAGCCATATTTCTCAGGCACATTTGTCCGTAAGGGGGGCAGAAAGCTACTAGACACAAGGGATTTTTTTTTTATTGATATGTCTGGGAGCGGCCTCTAGGACAAGGGTTGCATCCCATTAAGGGGACAATATTTTGGCCATTTTCTGCCTCGGCCCTGGGGCATTGGCCATATTTACAGGCCCATCTGCATCCAAGAGGGGTAGAAAACCCCTAGACACTAGGGACGATGTTATTGATATGTCAGGGAGCGACCCTTGGGCAATGGTTACTCCCATTTTTGGGGCAAAATGTGGCCATTTTTGGCCCCTCCCTTTGGGCAGATCACCCCCATTTGTTGGCCCATCTACCCCCAAGGGGGTCGAAAAACACTAGACACCATTGAAAATATCTGGGTGTGTGTGAACTGGAGTTTGGCTGATGGTCTTTTTGTAATGGTGTTTTTGCTGGCTGTGTGTTCACTGGCATTTGGCTGATGGTATGTTTGAACTGGGGATTTAGCTGTCAGTGTGTGTGGCTTGCATTTTTGTGGTGGTGTGTGTGAGGTGGTGTTTGGCTGGGGTAAGGGTCACTCTGCCCCTGCAGTCAGACTTCAATGTTTTTTTATTAATATTAACTGTTTTATTTCCTGTTATCATTTGTGTTTCTGAGTGTCATGTTTTATTTCTCTTTATTATTCTAGTACAACATTTTTGATCTTCTTTGTGGCGACTCCTGCTTGTGGTTTTGGCACTGGAAGATCTGCAATTTGTCTAGGTGTCATGTGTTTGGCAGGAAAACTTTTTTGTACTATTTACTTCCAGCCTCCCTGTTCACTAAAGTGTGCAACATATATATGTTACCATACTGTACGAGCCTCGTCTTCATTACTACAATCTTTCTATTGGAGGAGCAGTAGCTTGGGTGTTGGCATCAGCGATGTGATCAGTGATTTCATCACTGATTTCCTTTAACATGTCACATATTGGTAATCAATATTTTGTCTATAATATTTATGTTGGCCAGTATAGCATCCAGAGTATTCCTGTACTATACCTTGTCCGAGGGTCCTTCACTCACCTGCTTGAATCATACTGTTTCTTTTTATATCCTCAGGATCTGACTGGACTTCTGGACATGTCTGAACCAAGGGGACTTTGATTCCAGGCACTTGACGCCCAATCCTGGGGTCCTGATCCTCGCCTGAAATAAAACAACATTAAAATCAGTAGAATAGACCCACCAGCTGCACTGGACAAGAAGCCCCTTCAGTCCCAGTGACACTGTCTGCATCCTAAAAGCAGGAGGAAAATAGCATTTTTTTTAACAAAATGGAGAAAAACTGCTTAGAATAGTACCCAGTAATCTCATTTTGAGCAGTTATTCCACAATTTAGGGAGGAAAAACTAGCACTGACCAGAGTTTGCAGTGGCGATACTGGCCAGTACACTGAACTCAAACGGCCCACTATCTCCTTTCAAAACTCCATTCATGTTGTACGGAAGCAGTAAGTATTCCTCATTAATGTGCAGAATTGTTTAGGGATATCTCTAAAGCATATGTGCCTGGATCTCAAGGGCTCCTCCCACACTCACTGGCTTTGCACAGCCTGGATTTAACATAATGTTTTAATTTCAATGGATCATGGGTTACCATTTCCTAGTGAGTTATGTGAGTTGGTAATGACACAAATTTCTTTTGTCAACAGCCTCTTTAAGACTTATATTTATACAGCGCATAAACTACCCTGAGGCCTCGCAGCGCTGGTAGCTAGAATCAGAGAAGCAACAGAGCAAGTGCTAGCAGATGGTTCCAAACAGATGAGTTTTTAAAAGCTTTCTAAATGCCAACAGATTATTATTCTTTCGGAGGGTAAGGAGAAGGGAATTCCAAATTTTTGCGGCATTGAAAGAGAACAAGCGACCACCCCAACGGGCCTTGTTTATTTTGTTGGATGTGGCCAAGTGTAATGAGCTAGAACGCAAAGCTCTGTGGGGGTGGTAGGGAGTGACTAGAGGGTGCATTATAACTGGGCCAGTCCTCCATATAGCTTTCTAGGTCAAACACATAGCTTTAAACTGTATCCTGGCTGCAATAGGGAGCCAATGCAGTTTCTTCAGAGCAGGTTTGGCGGACCGCCAGGGTGGTATTTGGTAAAGTAATCGGGCTGCACAATTCTGGTTGACCTGAAGCTTGTGAATTGCAGCCTGAGGGGCTCCCAAATAGAGAGCATTACCATAGTCCAGGCGAGAGAGAATCAAGGCCTGAACCATGATTCTCCTCGCCTGAAACGGAAGTAAAGGGAGAATCTTCCTTAACATTCTCATCAGACCATAACAGGTATATGAGGTTCTGGTGGCCGGAAAAGTAAAATCAAGGGAACTGTCCAACCAAATTCCCAGGCTCTTTATCTGTGTCTTGGGGGAGGGGAGGGGTCCCAGACAAGTTGGCCATAGAGGGGCGAGAATGTTGGGCGATGGATTGCCTAGCAACATGATTTCTGTTTTATCCCCATTTAGTCTGAGGCAGGAGAGCTCCATCCATCCGGCTACTGCCTCTAGACAGGGACCCAAAGTGCTAGACGACTCCTCAGCTTGGTTTAATGAAACCACAAGCTGGGTGTCATCTGCATAGGTGACAATTCTAATGCCAAATGGATGGACTAACTCCGCCAGAGGCCTCATATAAACATTGAAAAGTGTGGGGCTCAGGGCAGAGCCCTGAGGAACCCCACAGCTGAGTGGCTGCTTGGTGGAAACAGCCTCTCCCTCAAAGACCTGAAAGAAGCGTTCGTTAAGAAAGGAGACAGGCCATGTCAGCGCTGCGCTCGACACACCCATGCCACTGCGTCGATGTACTAAAATGGCATGGTTAACCGTGTCGAACGCAGCACTGAGATCTAACAGAATAATGGCTGCCTACCCTGCCCGGTCCAGTAGACTCCTTGTTTCCTCTGTCACTGCCAACAGGGCTGTCTCAGTCCCTTGTTGGGGACGGAAACCCGTATGAGAAGCACACAGCAGGTTATTAGATTCTAAATACTAAACTAAGATGTTATTTATGTGCTTCTCAGCCAGTTTGCTCATCCAGGGTAAGAGGGAAATAGGACGATAGTTGGATAAATTGCAATGATCCAGATTGGGCTTCTTTAAGAGAGCCCTGACCAGTGCACATTTCCATGATGTAGGGACTACGCCCGAGGCAATAGAGGTGTTGAGGACATCAAGGATAGCTGGACGAATCAAGTCAATGACTGACATGAGATACTGTGGAGGTGCTGGGTCAATAGGGGAGCCTATAGTGACTTTGGGGATTATTTTATCCAAAGAAACAATATCTAAGGGGGTGAATTGTTCCAGCATACAAGTGGCTGGAATATTGGGACTAACTATTGCAGCTGCATCTAGCTCAGAATTATCACGGGCAAACGTGGCATAGATAGTTTGGATCTTCTGGTATAAGAAAGTTGCTAGATTATTGCAACGTACAAGAGCTCCTTCTGATGGTACTGCTTCTTGGGGGGGCGGTGATCAGCGATTTAGCTATCTGAAAGATTTCCTTAGGTGAGTTGGCGGCTGTATTAATTTTTGTTTCATAGAAGAGAGCTTGTGCGGCTTGATTTCGGTTTTGTATAGCCTAATTGTTGTTCTGTATTCTGCCTTCCTGCACTGGGAACGGTCTTGTCTCTAGTTCCTCTCTAGCCTGCGGCAAGATTGTTTTAGGTCCCTCAGTTTGGGTGTGAACCATGGGGCTCCTTTTTGCCTGTTTATGCAATGCATTGATTCCTTAGGAAGGACAAGGTCCAGGGAGTTTTGGATCCAGTTGTTAAAATTACTACTGGCGGTGTTGGGATTAGAAACCTTCAGGGGTTTAAGGTCAGCGAGGACAGATTCCCATTGAGTGGAGGAGAGTTTGGACTACTTTCTACCCCACTGTTTTTTAGGATCTTGGACCGATAAAGATCTCCCAGTTACCCAGGTCAAATTTATTAGGTAATGATCTGTCCAGGGAAGGGGAAAGGGCATTTCAGTGGTCAGGGTTTCGATGTTACTAAACACATGATCTAGGAGATGACCTTTATTGTGTGTTGGAGAAAACCCTTTTTGTACCAAGTCAATCGCTTGGAGGCTCAACCGGAGATTATTGGCTGAGAGATCAAGAGTTATCTAAATGTAGATTTAGATCACCCAGCACAGTGAAGTTGGCTGAGGTAAGCGCTAAATTAGCAGCTAGGTCAACAAGGTTCGAAACAAACTGACCTAAGGCTCCTGGCGGTCGGTAAATTAAGAGACCTGAAAGGGTGTTTATCGGGGAGAATTCTAACGAAAAAGACATACTTTCACAGTCTGAGTGAGTGGTAGAGATATTACGACACTTATATAGATCTTTATAAATAATGGCTAGACCGCCTCTTCTACCTGTAGTGTGGTCGGCTCTCTTTATTGTGTAGCCTTGGGGGACTGCCCACACAATAGCTTCCAGTTGGAGCCAAGTCTCTGTGAGAAAAAGTACGTCTGGCTTAAGTTCTTCTATTAATAGAGCTATCTCAGTGCAATGTTTCGGCAGTGATCTGCAGTTAAGAAGGAACATTTTCCATAAGCTGTAATTGAAGGGTCTGCCAGTGGTAATGGGTGACAGCTTCCAATTACAGTATGTGCAATGGGTCATAGCGTCAGTAAGGCACATAGAGTGTAAGCATTTTGAATTGACTTAAGGTCTTAACTCGCATAGGCGTGAGGGGTCATAGGTAATTAGACTCCCGGCCACAAGACCAGGGTTTACGGCCCCTGGACCCTTATGCATCAGTTTAATACGCACAACAGCCTGTTTCAAGATGCAGTGCAGGTTTCTTCTGAATACCCAGTCAGGTGTAGCTTCAATTTCTAAATAGCAGGTCTTATAGTATCTTCATCAGGTAAAAAGGGATTGAGATAAAACATAATTCATTACATGATGTTACCTTTGTTCTTCAGTGGCTTCTTTATTGAATGCAACTTCACATTTTCACACCTGAAATAGACACAGGCACATTAGAACTAGATCAAGTCTAGATTTAAAAAGGACATTTATTAGCTGTATTAGCATTTATTAACAGTTATTAGCTTGATGTGAAGCCTGACCTCAGTGAATGGCAGGGCTGTCAGGTTGAACCTTAGTCATGCACAGCACTTGCCTGAGTCATTTCTGAAGGGAAGGGATACCTGTTGTGTCCTGCCTTGGGGAGGGGGCTCATTTGGAACTGTGGGGGCAGTCAAAGAGTGGGGCTACATCAGAAGGTGCTCTGGAAGGTTGCTCATATATAAAATGTAAAGGTAATGTTCTGCTTATGTCCTGTTATTTTATTCACTTTGTAATTTTTGTTACAGTATTTTTATGTTATGTGTATGAACAGTAGGCAAGAACCTTAATTAGCTAAATATACCAAAACACAAAAAAAAATATATAAAGCATCAAAGATATTAATTTTCTAATGATTCTTTTTTCATTTCATTTACATTATTTTGAGGTTCATTATGTTTGGAAAATATAAATAAGCATGTAAAAACAATCTAAATTAACTGTGAATATCATAAAACCCAAATACAAGCTAAATAGCAGGGTGGGACTCAAAGATGCATGTTTGGATGTGTTCACATCTGTGAGGCATTCACAAGAGGGCCCTGAAGACGGATGTATGTCAGTACAACGCGATCTTTTAGATCGCGGTACATGACAATGCTGCCATTACAACGCAAGTCGTTACAACGACTTGCGTTGTAGGGCGTGGATTGTGGAATATTATAATTTTATATTCCAACACCAGTCCACGTAACAGTAGGGGAGGTGTTGGAATATACAATTCCAATATTCTTTATGCAACAGCGCCATCCAGCGCAAGTCGTATTAACGACTTGCGTTGTAATGGCATCGTTGTAAAGGCAACGCAGTGTTTTCACCGCGTTGTTAACGATGTTCCCCCTGAAGACATACATGAATCTTTCACCCACTTAATGAGACTAGGAAGAAGTATCACTGACACCGGGGAGCAGCGAGACATCGGTGGCAAGGTTTGCCTTGTACTTTTAAGCCCGCCCACAAAAGAAACAAATGAGGACAGGATGTGCTTGAAACGCTGGCAACATAGCGCTGTCTTCCTGGGTTTGATCAGTGTCCTTGATACAACTTCCTTGCCTGAAGTGCCGGATAGGTAGCTCGGACTATCAGACTGACGGATAGCACTTCCCTTGCTTGACTTTAACATTGCTGGTTGGGGTATAAACAGTTAGCAAGCTGCACTTCACTCACTCTAATGACCAAGAAGGTCCCACAGTCTGTCAGGGCTTGAAGCGCCGGAGAGATCCTCTTTCCTCACTTGAAATGGCAGGCAGAGCAGTTTGAAGGGGCATTCAGCAAAGTATACCAACCCTATGTAAGCCTTCTAGCCAATAATGTAGCATGCAGAATGTATAAATGTGGAACATATAATAATTTAAGGTGGGCATTTTCCTGCTGTAACTAGCCACTAAAAACAATTTCACTAAAGAGGGCTGTACCTCTTTCTGTGAGGTAAACTACTAAATACAAATTGAACAATATTTTTACTAACTTTGATTTGAAGAAAGCTATAAAGTAAATCCAACTACTGTTTTTAATATATATTTAAAATAAAACTAAAATGGTATAAATTAGTTTTAGATAATATAAAGGAAAAGTAAAGTATAAAAAGTAAGACTTTGCCTGCCTGAAGCTCCAGTTGGCTAATTAGCATTACTCTGTCTGCAACCACACCCCTCGTCATAGCTTTCTCATTGATGAGGTGTAAAAGTTAACCTTAGATCAGAAACAAAGACTTAGACCATCTGGCAGGATGATCTGCGTGTGAATTATTTTACTAATTATTTCTCAGGAAAGCCAGATGGGTTCAGAACGAAGCCTGCCCCTTTTCACACTTAAGTGTAAAGTGTGAACTACGAAAGGGCGGAGTATTTTGATCCCAGGTCCAACTGTAGCTAGTCTTGATCTATTTGAGTGCAGAGGAAGCTCACCTCAGGTCAGTTTGGCGCGACTCTGGAGGAAAGATCTGCTTATTTCCTTAGAAACACCTCAGGTTATGCCATCAGCCATCTCCAGAGGCAGAAAGTTTGCCATTTTGATTTTCTATGATAATTGTTCTTGGAAATTACCCTCTCTGCAGGGTAATCCCCAAACATTTTGCCTACCTCCTCCTACTTTTTGCGGGATATTTGTTTGTTGGGTTTAGAACTCTGTGTACTTTACCACCACTAACCAGTGCTAAAGTGCTTGTGTTTTCTCCCTAAAACATGGTCAAATTGGTTTATACCCAATTGCCATATTTATTGTACTTGTAATTCTCTTTTTGAGTGGTATACCATACACCCAGGGCCTGTAAATGTAAATACTACCAGTGGGCCTGAATCACTATGTGTCACTCACTTAAGTAGTTCACCCACTTAAGTAGCCCTCATAAACATGTCCTAGGCCTGCTGTTGCAGTGCCATAATGCCATGTTGACTTGGCATTTAATCCCCTTGCCGAACATTAAACTCCCCTTTAATTCCATCTCTAAGACAGGTCCTACGTAGCCTAGAGGGCAGGGTAATATGTAATTAAAATGTAGAACATGTACTTTTAAGTTTTACATATCCAGGTAGTGAAAAACTGCCAAGTTTGTTTTTCAGTATAGTGAGGCCTACCCTTCTTTTAGGATAACATTGGGGATTCCTTATTACATTTAATACACTGTAATTCCTAAATGAGTGGAGGTTGATATGTCATGTTTGGTACTATGGACTTGTAATGAGAAACCCTCTTTAATGGTAAAGTCGATTTTATCACTACAATTTCAAAAATGCCACTTTTAGAAAATGTCAATTTTCCTGCCCTTAGCCCTTTGTGCCTGCCGCCAGCCTTGGGTCATATGCCTGGGTGTAGCTGACAGTTAGGACTTTGTGAATTCCTCTTAGAAACCAGAGCTACAAAAGAAACATCTGAAAAAAGCATTTAATTTAATTGAATGGAGATATATCAAAGGTGTTCTTGCGTACTGCTTTTCCACTACAGATTGTACATTTATTAAGAAACTAACTACATTGTTAGATTATGCTTATAGTCGTCTTAAGTAAGTGTGATCAAAGCGCTGCTCTTATGGAATATTTGCAGATATGTTTGTGATTTTAATGTTTTCTTTCTAATGTGATAACTATTTTAATATATTTGATACAATAAACATGCATTCATTTAGACAGTAAGGCAATAGTAGGATTAGCAGAGCCTAAATCAGTCAATAACTGGCTTGAAGGGTTGTCGTGGGGCTGAGCACAACCCCACTTGCACTTGAGTAGGCTACGCCCTGTCTCCTCAAAATAGCCTTAATGACCCTGCATTGTCAATGCAGCCAGATTGGTGCCAGGACAGAGAAGACAGGGACATTCCAGAACTTTAAGTTTTCCAGAAACATCTCCCACTTTCTAGGAGTAGGGCACAATGGTATAAATATAGGACTGTCTGACCACTCTTCAGTTCACTACTAGACCTCTGGAAGGACTTTCAGAGGACTACCTGCTGCTGTGACCTACTGTGCACTGTACTAGAGCTCTGCTGTACATGGACAGGCTCATTTGCTGCATGGAGCATGCCTTGAATCCTCAGAGGCCAGCCCTGCTCTTGAGCCCTGCATCTTCACCTGCACCTAAGACTTCCAAAAGCGACTCCTAGGGCTAGTGTGCTGGCCTCCTGTTCTGAGACACATGAACACAACAGGCTCCCACCATCTTGAGCCCAGACCTGGACCCAGCCTGAGGTAGTCCTGAACACCAATGAAGTCTCCATCCACTCTTGGGCCCTTGATTGTGGTGCTAAAGGCCTCCAGATGACCATATTCCAAAAGTGCGAAAAGGCACAATTACGCCAAAAAGTGATCTGAGAACCAGGTGGAGACAGTCACCAACCTGCTTACCTATCTGCTCATCGTGCATCACTGGTTGGATTGACTTTGCAGCTTCTCCCGCTAAAGACTTCTCTGTAGCAACAAATCTGTTTCTGCAGCTGCTTCACCAAAGTGGTATTTTTCTTCGGCACAACTTTCTGCTTCGCCCCGCTGGAGATTTTTGACTTTCATCTTGATGACTAAGGGCCCGATTATGATGCTATCTGGAAAGGCTCCGAATGGCATCCGATTCGGTAGCATCCGAATCAGAAACCTTGTTTCTGACCAACTCAGACATATTTCGGAACAACCGATCATGATGTCTGGAAGTCGTTTGAACTGTCCGACTCGGTTCCGAGTAACATGTTGGTCGGAACTGACATGTACAGGTCTACGGGCTGCTTTTCCGGATGAACAATTAGGATGTAGGATTCGGACAGCCCTTCCAAATCGGTTGTCTGGCACAGATCAGCTGTCGAAATCGGACTTTGGGGGCCTGTAGCAGGCCTCCCTTCACCCGGGGCCCTCTGATTCAGGGCCTTGGGGGTACCCATGGGTCCTCCCTTTCCCTGCATGCAGAGTGTGGCAGGCACCATGGGTGCCTGCCACCAGGTGCAAGGTTTTCCCCAACCACCCCTTTTTTCAATGAGAGCCTTTGTCTCCATTAGTAGCAGAGGCTCTCATTGGAGTCAATGGTTGTCCAACCATAAGGTGTTTGTACTCACCATAATCAGTCGGTTGGACTTCTCGAACCTGAGTCTTTTGGAAAGCATTCAAGATCCGTTTCAATTGGACTGCTTTCCAGAAGACATTGTAATCAACCCCAAAGGTAAGGATCTTCACCATGTATTCTCTCCACGGCTATCCATGATGAAGCTCTCTGCTTGGAAACTTCTACGGCCTAGCCCCACTGAGCTTCTACCTTCTCAGATACTTTTTCTTCAAGAAAATGCTGCGTCCAAAGGTTAGCTCTGATCGGGCACAATCCACTTCGTATATTCCGTCCTCCATCATGGCCGACCTTAGTTTTTGACTTTGCCCTAGCCGAGCATGACAGGATGCCCACGGTTGGCGATTTTCCTTTTATTTGCTATACTGAACATTAAACTTTAATAAATCATAACTCTGGTGATACTGATTGGATTTCCGTTATTTTATTGTCAAATTATTTATTACAATTAACTCTATTTTTCAAAAATGCTTAGGGATTTTCCTTGTGTTGTGTTTTCACTTTATTAATGTTTGTATGCGCGATAATTAATTTAGCATTGCCTCTAAGTTAAGCCTGAATGCTTTTTTTGCCAAGCTACCCAGGCCTAAGAACAGGTACATTTGATAAGTTTGTGGGGCTCTCCCTGACAGGTATTGTGTCTATTGCTTGACCAGGGCTCACACCCCAGTCAACCAACAACCCAATTTCATGGTGTGTAATAAGGCAAATAGGATGTGCTGCAAAAGTGAAACATTTGCTCTTGCATCTCATCTTGTGGGTATTCAGGAGAGTATCTTCTATTTGTGTCCTCCTTGGAGACCTGAAGGGTTGAACCTGCTCTAAATGTACTGAAGACTGAAAAGTGAATTCCCAGGGTCATTTGGCTGAACTCCTGCATGTCTACAGGGGCATCGAATACTACAAGAGGTATTTACCTGAAGTGTGTGCTGACCAGTTACAACCTGACTCTCAATGGGCCCTACTAGGGGTCCCTACTGAAGTGCTGCCTAAGGTCTTGGTAATTGACCAACAACAACTGCTCCAAAAAGAAGAGAAAGTTGGCTCTTAAAATATTTTTAACCTTCAAAGACTATCTTCCAAATTACTTGACTTTGGCGGGCAAAACATCAGCTCGGTCCCACTCAGAGCATTTTACCACCTGCAAAATTTCGATTTCAAAATCTTCACCATGAAAATGTGGGCAAAGTATCCAGATGCTGAAAGGACTTCAGAAGATGAGAAATTAGATTTTTTTTTTGCACAGGATTTTTCTGCCAAACCAACATCTTCATTGGGACTTCATTCCATAACTATCCGACTTGGAGAGGACTTAAGCAGATGCAGTCTTTAACCTTGCACTGCTTAATACTTTTGACCTCCATAACAAAGGAAGGAAAAACCTTTACCTGGATAACCTCCTGATGAATAAAATCTAAGCCCCAGTATGGTTGGCTTTAAATTGCACCTAGGTCCAGACCAACTGTGAAGAGTGACTACTGATAATAATGAAACGCTGCTCCTTTTTCTTGGCAGTCTTATGCCTCAAACAATTAAAAAATAATATCTTCAGTTTCCCTAATGGGTATTTGATCATATTTTATCTTTTTTTTACCCAACAATTTGTCTTGATTTTCAGAAATTAGCTGTAGGAGTTTTATTGTGTTGTTTCGACTTTTATATGTTTTGGTAATGCTAGATATTATTCATACTTTTACCGGAGTTGTGCCTGGCTGCCCCATGCCGTTGTCACCAGAGAAAAGTTCAGATTTATTTTCTTAAACTTATTTGTTGGACCTGACAATGTGAAGGACGTATCTCCTGGGAAGTACTCACATCTCCCCAATTAATAACTCATGTTCTTACGGCAGACTTTCAGGGCCTGAAGCATTGACAGGATGTGCTTTTCTGGCTTGGAATTCCAGTAAAAAAGAAAACATGTGACATGCTCTCCTCTGACGAGTTACAGGCTGGACAACGACAACTCCCCCAGTGGCCCATTTTGAGGGGAATGTTCTCGTGCCCACTCTGAAATGGAAAATATATCTTCTTGTCCAATGTGACAGACAACTGATCCCCGAAAAACTCGTACCCACAGAAGGAATTAAAATTAAAAGCATCTCCATTATATTTGAATGTCCAGGGATCTTGCTAAAGTGGTCAGCTTTCCAGGTTAATGGACTGCATGATGTTTTTTCTTCAGTGGATAGGTTGGGTAACGACTTAGCACTGTGACATCCCCTAGGTGATAAGTGTTGCACTTTAAAAATACGCTAAAGAAATATTAACACATTATTTCATTGCGGGTCACAACATAGGGGTCGATTCCGATCTGGGTCGGAAAGCACTCCGACTGCTCCAGATCCGGGGTGTTTTGCGACCAATCCGGACTCCTGCAGTCTGACCATGCGAGTACGATGCAGTCGGGCTCGGTTCGGTTGGACTCCCATAGAAGCCAATGGGAGCCGGTCATACAATACATACATGGGCTCCCATTGACTAAATGGATACGTCGCGGACAAGTGTGCCCCCTACAGTGGGTACGTTTTGGTGCCATCCGCACCGTACATGCCTATGTTGGGGAGATTCATGGGTCTCCCCCTGTGTCTGAGTCGTAAGGCTAAGGGTAACAGGGGGTCCGAGGCGGACCGCCAAAGCCCAACACCGGGAGCTATTGTGAGCCGGACGCTCCGACTCGATCCGGCTGTCCGAATCGAGCATCGTACTAGCTTGGTCGTGAATCGTCTCCATTGCCCACCACGGTTTGCTTGTGACCGAGTCGTACGGACCGGTTCAGACCTGGAATTGTCTCGTACAGAGATTTGGCGGTTCTTTGCATCGTACTTCGTCATCCAGACCCGTGTATGACTTGGACGGAAATTCAGTCTCCGAATCGGATCCGCTAATGCCAAACCCGATTCGGTGCCCTTCCGACCGAGATTGGAATCGGCCCCTTAGTGGGTGAGTTCAGTAGACGGCTCTATTACAGTAATGGGTGCAGCGTGATGTTGTCCACCATCCCCCTTACTCCTAAGTTCAAGAGGAGTGTATACAGAGGAGATCTCAAATAGAGAAAAGCAGGATTTCTCACAAGTTTATTTTCATCTCTAGGTAGTTCCTCTGTATTGGAGAATCCCCACAATCCTGCCGCGTCAAGGGCTGAACCCAGTGCCTTGGCCTCATATATTGGAGCACTGGTGTAATAGGTTTGGTTTTGAAGTACAATATTCATTGAGTTATGCACCCAAGATCTAGTGCCAATATCTCAGGGTCCTCAAATTAATTTCAATGATCCAATCAGGAGTGAAAAAGTTGTCTTTGGTGGCTTTATGATACTGCTAAAAGCATATGATTTAGGAATAACTGAAACGTGGATGAGTTTGGTTGGAATTATTTCATAATATAAAAATATGTTTTTAATAAGATTTGATCCTGTGCTTGTATTTAATGACTTCTATAGTGTTGCATGATGGTGGGGCATTGTGAATGGCTTCAGAATTTCTTGAGTTGACCATCAGCCCTTCTTTCATGAAGGCACAGCAAAAAAACGTGGGTTCTTATTCATGAAAAGTGTTGCATCACTAATTAAAAAGAGTGATGTGTCACTTTTCATTGCACCATCCTCTTTGTTGTACTATGACACTCAATTATTATAATTTTTTTTTTTTTGCAGAGTTTTATATAGCGCGAACTAGACCCGAACCGAATCAGGTATCAGAGCGCTTTACATATTTTTCCAGTTACGTTACATTTTCCAGTTACTTTCATTTTAGGCACGGGGAGATTAAGTGATTTGCCCAGAATCACAGGAGATTTTGGCGTCGTTACCGAGACTCGAACCCAGATCCCCAGGTCCGAGGTCGAGCGCCCTAGCTGTTAGGCCAACTCCTCTCCCCTCCTCTCTCAATGACGCGTGGAGTCAACAGATACGTTTCGAATCCTGACATATCTGATGACGTAATAATGAAACACTGCTGGAGTGCGTCTGGAAACGAACGCAACTCCAGTAATGGTGTCAGCACACATGGGCAAGTCCCATATGAAAAGCCCTGTCTCAGTCCTTACGCCTGCTTAAAGCAGGCTTATGAATTTGATGCAGTGAAGTCGAAGAATGGTGCAGTTAAATCTCATAGATTTTACTGCGCCACTTCAATGAGCATTTTTTGCGTGGGAACGCCCAGAATACATATATTTTACCTGATGCAGGTATAATATAGTGCACAGCTTTACAAAGTGACACATCTGCCTAGATGCATCACTTTGTAAATAGGGGGCAGTGTGGTGGGTTTTTAACGCTGCCGCAGCTCCACAAAAAACTGACGCAAATGGCAGCATAGGGCCTCATAAATAAAGGCCCCGATCTGCAGTTTGAAGATGGAACACTTCTTCCAGAGCAGCAGTCCAGCAGGATGCACTTTTGGTAGCAGTACATCAGTACTTCTTCCTGGCAGAGTTCTTTACAGGTCCAGTAGTGTACTGTCTTGGTTGGGTCAGAGACACTGAACTTATATCCAGTTGGGTGAGCAGTTAAAATATCAAAAATAAAATATCGACCTACACTAATATCGAGGTGACAATATCAAAGGGACAGAATATCGATGTTAAGAATATCAATGGATAGAATATCGACCCTTTGGTAAGTAATATCGATTTTTTTTATATCGATATAAGTAATATTGAAGTTAGTAATATTGATATCAAATATATCGATGTTACTAATATCGATGTTACTTATATCGATATTTGTATTATTGTTATGTTTTTTATTCTGAATTTAATATATATGTGCTATATGTGTGTTGTTTAGTGTTCTGCTGGTCTAAAAATATATGTATACAATTTTTATATGTAAATGTTTATTTAAGTTAATTTGTGTTTTAGTACGGTAGCGGGTTGTGGGTTTATGGGGGAATATTGGGGGAAGTAATTTAATTGTAATTAAGCAATAATTTATGTTCATTAATTGGTATTGATAATTATATTATTGTTAATTAATTATTCATTGCTAATTAATTGTTATGAATTGGTAATTAATTTGTATTAATTGATTAATTGATAAATATGTTAAGTGTATTATTTTAATATTGGAGTGTGTTGTGCGTTTGTATGGGATTAGCGTTGGAAATAATTTAAATCTAATTAAGTAATCAATAAGTGTATTGTTGGGTATTGATTAATAATTTATTGGATATTAATTGGTAATTATTTCAAATTAATTTGGTGGGGTTTTGAAAAGTAATTTATTGTTGTTTTATCATTAATTGGTAATTAAATATTATTAAATATTCTTTGATATTTTGTTATGAATATATTAATTAGTAATTAATAAATGATAATTAATGTTTAATGATTATTATTTTTGGGTATAAAAAAGTATCTAATTGTTCAATGTTTATTATTTGGTAATTATTATTTATTAATTAGTATTTATTGGTATTCATTATTAATTTATTGTTAATTAGTTATTCATTGCTAACTATGTTTTTCATAATTATTTATTGGTATTTGTAAATAGCTTAGAGTTATTTAATAATTTATTAATTAATTAATTAATTAATTAAAAAATATATATTATTTATAAGCATGCTATTTTTAACTTCTAAGCTATTTAACACTTTCCCTACTGTTGCACTCTATGGAGTTGGAATAGTAATGTTGACCCTTACGCTATCCAACACTTTCCCTACTGTTGCACTCTCTGGAGTTGTAATAGTAATTTTTACCCCAACGCTATCCAACACTTTCCCTACTGTTGCACTCTCTGGAGTGGGAACTGTCATTTTTACCCCTACGCTATCCAACACATTCCCTACTGTTGCACTCCAACACTTTCCCTACTGTTGCACTCTCTGGAGTTAAAATTGTAATTTTTACCCCTACGCTATCCAACACTTTTCCTACTGTTGTTTTTTTGGATTTGAAATAGTAGTTTTATTCCCTCTGATAGTTAATATTTTTTGTATTCATTTAGTTAATATAGTATATAATTGATTTAAAAAATATTAAAAATTATTTTTTATTTTATGTTATTATACATAATTATTTAATTTGTATTTATGTTATTATGTTATGTGTATAGATGTACTAGTAATTTATAATATTTTTTAATAATTAATAAGTTATTTAAATAATTATTAAAACTGCTTAAGTAAGAATATATATTATATATTATATGTATATGTTTAATTCATGTTTTATTAAATTATATATATTACTTATGAATTTTAAACACTATAAAATATGTATCACTCTTTATTTTATTTATAAGTATTATATAGTTTATTTTACATATTTTTTTAACTAAAAAAATTATTTTTTTTAAAATGATATTTTTGACATCAATATTTTTTTAAAGACATTTTTGTACTTACCATGTTGTAGATAGGATGTCGATATTCTTGACATCGATATTCTTAGTCCGATAATTTTGTAGGTTGATTTTTTGACCTTCGATATTTTGTCAGTGATCCATCCAGTTGTGCCTTTGAAATTGGAGTGACTTCAAAGAATGGTATTTGCAGTGCACAGAGGTCCTTTCTTCCCAGTCATGGCTCCAGACTATCATTAGGGGGTAATAAGCCCTTTCTGTGGTAACAGGACACTGCATATTCACATGTAAGTGTCAGCCCCTCCCTACCTTCCTGCCGGGGAAGTGCCATCAGAATGCATTTGAGTATTCAGACACATCATCATCATCACTGATGCTGTGTAGGGTGGCTAGGAAGCAGCAGTGATGTCGAGTAGGTTAAAATATTGTGACTAATATTCATCAACCATTGTGGGCTTGATATGGTTTATTAAATAGTGTTTTGGAACACCCCCACCTCTGATGATTTTCTAAAATTGAGTCACTTGTATTGATGTAGTGCTAGGGGTGTTGAAAAAATTATGATGGACCAGCTCTCAGGGTCAAGTGCAGGTTGATGGTAGCTGACAATGAGATCCAACTTTGAGAACCACTGGGCCCAGAAGAGCTATGGATCCATAGAGTGAGGGCGATAGATAGAGTGAGGGCGATAGATAGAGTGAGGGCGATGGATAGATAGATAGATAGATAGAGTGAGGGTGATAGATAGACAGATAGAGTGAGGGCGATAGATAGAGTGAGGGCGATAGTTAGATAGAGTGAGGGCGATAGATAGATAGAGTGAGGGTGATAGATAGATAGATAGATAGATAGATAGATAGATAGATAGATAGATAGATAGATAGATAGATAGATAGATAGATAGATAGATAGATAGATAGATAGATAGATAGATAGATAGATAGATAGATAGATAGATAGATAGATAGATAGATAGATAGATAAATAGAGAGAGGGCAATAGATAGACAGATAAATAGATAGATAGATTGATAGATTGATAGATAGATAGATAGATAGATAGATAGATAGATAGATAGATAGATAGATAGATAGATAGATAGATAGATAGATAGATAGATAGATAGATAGATAGATAGAGTGAGGGCGATAGACAGATAGATAGAGTTCGGGCGATAGATAGATTGATAGATAGATAGATAGATAGATTGATAGACAGATAGATAGATAGATTGACGGTGATAGAAACAGTGTGCTGGGGGAAGAGAGTGCACAGTTAGTGCCAGACAGGCAGGGGGTGTTAATTAAGTCCCTTGTGAGGAAGAGCCTGTTGAGGTCACTCAGTGTGGCATCCCATGACAGGGAAGAAAACACAGGAACATTATTGATTGCAAGTAACCCCCTCCCACATTCTGCATGTCTCCTCCCCAATCTCTCCCTGCCCCCTGTGGCTTCTGCTTCACAAAGGAAGAAAGACAAAAGCAAGAGTGTGGGAGGGGGCAAGGGGCGTGCTTTACAGATGGGTGCAGTGAATGGTGAGCGCTCAGAATAAGTGAACGAGAAGGGAATCATATGAGAAGGGGGGACACAGGAGTGACACAAGAAACAGAACTAGAAAATGGGATTTAATGAGTGAAACGGTATAAAATAAAGGAAGGGAAAGAGAAACACAGTAGTAAGCAAACAGATAAACTGACATAGAATGAAATAGAATGAGAGAATGGATGAAGTCAGGTGACGATAAATATAAATAGTTGGAGAGAAACACAGAGGAGGAAAAACTGTCAAGAGAAGTAGAGACGGGAAAGGAACAGAAGGGGATCGACTGAAAACGAGAACGCTACGAGCAAAACAGTTTAAGTAAATATCTTAAAAGCAATGTAAATCACAGTGCGACTATACACAAACCAAATAAAACGACGGGCGGGGGGGTGGGGAGGGGGATGGAGACGGTGCACACAAGTGAGGGCGCAGGACATGGCTGTTGGAAACATCTATTATCTCAAGTAAAACCTCCAACAAAATATTGATGAAAATGTGCAAAGGGATGTATTGACTAAGTGCCATGCAGAGGGTTGATAATCATAAAAGACATTATAAATGAAGTGTACAGTTCATAATACCTATGTACAATGTTGAACATTCACTTGTATATTTCCTTTCATAGTAGGCCATTTTGGCGTTCAATGAAATTTCTGTCTGCAGAGAACTTCAACAAAGCCTTGAAGTGTTGTGAATGCATGTAGCCTGTGTTGTAATGTATTTACCAGAGTTTGCACCCCCCTTGCACTCCCCCTCCTCCACACGCTAAGCGTGCTGCCCTACTGGAGTGGAAAAAAAATCGGGAAATCTGAGAAAAATAGTATAAAGTATGTCTATATCGATTTAGGATGGTATAGTGATAACTTTTATGCTTAACTGGATTGAAGACAATTACTAAAATGCCATTACAACCTAGAAGGTAGTAAAAAGCTGTGGTGACTTTGGGACACACTTCAGATGTAGTTATCTCATATGTACCTAATAATGTGTAAGTTAACCTCAGAATTGTTTTATTTGTTCCCAGTTGTGAAAGGTTGCTAGTTAAAAAGGACTAACTTCGTTGCCAATGCTGCAGAAAGCTTAAGTATAAATAACAAGAATATAGTTTTCGGTTCCTTTTTGGGAGAGTTAGCTTTTCCTCCGAGATAATGTTTTGAGCACAGCAAACATTCCTCACTGCCTTCTTGGTATGTGACCGCCTGTGTTGTAATGGTAATCGGGAGAGATACATTTGTTCTATGTGTGCACTATTTAAAGGCTGCATTTACTACTTAACTCTGCGTGTTAAACGGGAAACAAACTCTGCAAACAGTGCTCCTAAAACCTCGGTCCGTTCATTAAGTGAAAGTGTGGCCCGGGAAAAACAACAGAGCAGGGAGATGGACGTGGTGGGTCAAAAGCAGCTGGGGTGTTGTGTGTAAACAACAAGCTCTCAGCATTGTGTGGCGGGTGAGCGGATTCCTTTGAAGTGTGAGTGCCGAGTGAGGCTCACAGGTTGCCAAATGGTGTTTGATGTGCACGTGCCTGCACACATGCACTGTAGGCAATCCACCTGCTTGGGAGAATTTTTGAATGCCCCTTACTTAAGTCTCGCTGAGAACGCATGCGCGTCATCGCAGCGAGACCTAAAAATTATGACGACCTGCCTCAATAGAACTGGGGCTCAATTGGGATTTCTAATTCTAATTCCTTCTGGTGTCCTCATCCCACCGAAACATCAGTTTTATTATTAACCATGAACACATTGCCCTCTGACTGTGCTGTTACCTATAAAGCCAATCCTCCTCCTGACCACACCACACCATTTGATTATTCCCCTACCAGATACTCTTGTACTACTATTGGCGCTTTAATCATAAGCCATCACTACAAAAAATGGTCAATTATTTTTGCACCTATGTACTGGGATCTTAAAACAGCCAAAATCACCAGTCTAGGCAATGCTACCTCCATATTATCCTCTGATATGTTAGATAGATTTCCTCTTATGTGTCTTCCACACAATATTGCACCATCGATACCACAGCTTCTTCACACACTGACATAGTGCCCTTTGCTCCCACAATCAGGATATATAGACTTTTTGGCATGAAATGTCCAGCATTCCTTATCTGAACAATGACACCTTGCCAACAGCCTCAACACACGACACTTTCAAGTACCTCTCAAGTACCTAGCTTTTATTCACACGTGGTCTTCAATGCTCAACTTTACTTCACATCTCATCCATTACAAAAAACTTTCTTGTGCATAGCTATGTCCCACCCACGATGCTCGGGTGCACTCCCAACACTTTGATGGTTGGCGTCCCGTCTCGCCTTCTAGACACAAACGATAGCTTGAGTCCCGGCACTGCATCCATTCAGTTACTATTTTGTCTGTAATCCAGAAACGCTTCTGGGCTTTCACAAGTGCACCTAAAGATTGTGATTCTCAGCGACAGGTTCTACAACATATGCGTTGAACTGGGCTCATATGCCCTAGGAGTTATTGAAGCAGTCACAAATGAAGCAGCACTTTTGAAAGTCTGGAAAAATTAACCTTTATGGAAGGGATCTAGAACTTGTGGAGAGTACCACAGTGAGGCTTCATTGACTTCTAATGCCATGGTTTGTGAAGGGACATTTCTATGCATTGTAATAGTACATTATCTGAATTGCTTCTCAGCATTTCTGTGCTTGCCAAGTGGCAAGCATTACACCATGAACATTTTGCAGTGCCAAACTTACTAAAAGTGTTGCCCAGCTTACAATCAAGGAGATGTTTCACATCTGTACCAATTATTCTGAACACTTGGTAGACGAGGATGTTTTCAGACTCTAGGGGGTCGATTATGATGGCAGACAGACCTGCGTCCGTCCGCCAACCCCGAGGTGGAGGGACCGTCCGCAGGGGCAGCGGCGCTCCCTCCGTTGGAATTAGGATGCGACCGCCACCCTGGCGGTCACATCCCATATATTTAACATTGGGGCGGGTGCTGCTTTAAGCAGCACCCCCGGCAAAGTTAAAAATGCATGCTGTGCATTTGCAGGCACCGCGCGGTGCCTGCCGCATTGTGCATGCAAAGCGGCGGACGGTCTTGCCGTCCGCCGCGGACCCCCCAGCCATCGTAATCCGGCGGGGGGGTCAATTCAGGGAGAATGGCGGATTGCCCCCGCCAGCCCTGCGGAGGCAATCCGTCCGCCATCATATTTGACCCCTAGGTTTTTGATTATGTCCAGTGCTGCAGTCATGTTTACCTGTAAAAATCTAAGAATGCAGTAGAGTGTACTTTTTTCACATCACAATCAATATGCAACCAAAGATCCTCACATTTCTTTCCTTTGGCATCATCACCAAGCAACACTTCTGTAAACGGTTGCCACATGAATACTATAGTATTGACAGCCTCTAGGACTAAGATCAATCGGCTTAATGACCCACTTGGGATGATCAGAATGGACTACAAAGTCAATAGCATTCTTCATTAACTCTGAAGATTGCAAAGATGCTTTCAGCATACCATCTAGCAAGTGGCAAGGATCTATTACAGGGTAGCACTTCAGCTCTGGGGTAAATTTTTACAGGGCAACACACAATTTATTCATATACCTAGGTGAATTACTGTTAATACAAACAATATCACTCCAATCTGTGTTGAACTTGGTAAGAATTCTTTGCAGCAGCGTTCCACGTTTTCCAAAAGTCTGGTGTAATTTTTTCACCCCTATCCCAGATGCTTGGTGACAACTCTCTTTTCAGAGTTATACCTGTCACTACACCTTGCATTGGATTTTTAAAGCCTGAGGTGTTTGGCAAATCACCTACTAGCAATACTGACTCACTAGAAAAGGGCGCTGATGTTTCAAAGGGTTTCACAAATTCTATCTGTAGGTAAATGTGATGGTACATATTGGGAAAAATTCTTATGAAATCAGCCATTTTACCTATCAGTGAATGGATCAAATGTAGCCAAAATATCAAATATGATTTTGATATTTCCTGATTTTCTTCAGTTCATAAAATAATGAAATAAGACCTAAAACATGCTTCTAAACCCTGCATCTTTAGACCCTAGACCACAAAACTGAAAAAAGCTAATAGAAGAAGAAACATTTTTTTTGTGATACCCCTAAACAACAAGACTCAGGCAGAATAATGTTAGCCCAGTCTTTCTTGCTGCTACCTTGTATAACAAAGTACATCGTATTGACCGTTTCAGGAAGAAATAAAAATGACTCTTTCAATCTGCTTTTCCTTTCTTTGATTGGCATTTAGTTTGTTGTTGTGCAGGTGTTTGCAGTGGTGAGGGCTATTTCCATTTTGGTGGGGTTTTATCAGTTAATATAGGATTAAATCTAAAACAGGATAGAGGAAATATATGTCACCAGGTATCACGTGCTGAGGTATCAGCATAACAGTGCAGACCTACCTGCTCAGGGTGCTTCTGACATCCTGCAAAAGAGAGAGAAAGGGAAAGAGATCAGTTTCCAATACACAGTTCAGAAGTGCTGGCATAATGTCACGCATAATATAGGAATACATGATTAGTGTTTATCATTAGTTTATGAGCCCAAATATTGCAAAACATCTTGTGCTTCAAATACCCAACACATGGAATAATTCAGCACAACACCTTTAAATGAGATAAAGTAAAGAGTCATCTCTTAGTTCTTTGATATACAAGTATGGACAGTTTCCAAGAGCTTTCAATCTCCACCTAGGAGTTTATTCTACATTACCATATGAGTGTGCTTTCTCTTTAAAGGATCATTTATTGCTCTTTAGAGTTAGAGTCAGGGTCAGATGGAGTCATGGCCAGAGTTGTAGGGATCCTGGATATAAGAAACATTATTCAGCTCTCTTCTACTTCACCAGCTTCAGTTCCTTCCTTATCACCCAGTGTAATCATATCCTTCTCCCAGAACCTCATTTGCATGAAAGGAAATATGTGGGTTGCTCATCTCTTCTCTGGTGTGTGTAGCTTCTCTTCTTGGACTGACCATGATATGCTTGTTCTAAGGAACAACTCTCAAAATGTCCTTCCTTCAATCACTGCCCTTTCTTGCTATTTGTCTTAGGCAGTGCTTAGAATGAAAAGATGAAAGTGCAAGTACTCCTTGTGCCAGAGTACCTGTCCGGTGCTGAGAACTGCTGGTCCATTAAAATCATTAAAACATTGTTGAGAAGTGTTAGTACTATCCCTTCCAAATTAAAGTGCAGGTACTGAGTACCTAATAGTACCCGTCCATTTAAAGCACTGGTCTTAGGAGAACAATACACCTTGATTTCTTATAGTCTCCACTAGTAGTTGGTTCCACAGCACCTCCCCAGGAAACTGCCTCTGCCCCTTCTTCTGCCAGTGATTGGTTCCATAGTAGCTCCCCTGGAGACTGACTCCGCCTCTTCTGCTGCCCGTACCTCTTGAGCTTTATGGTAAGTGAAGTCCTTAGGACCTGGTGAGGTGTTTACCACCACTCTGCCAGTAGTGGAAGCCGACAACGTCTGATACATTAGTGTTCCCTCACATTGGCAAGTTTCAGTGAGTTTCAGTGATTTCCATTACAGTTGAGGTTTCCTCACAAGCAGTTGCCTGAAAGTTGTTTCCCTTTTGTGTGACTGGGACCTGTTCTGGTTCCATAGATAGTCCTCCCATTTGAGGTATTTCTGATCCGCATGTAAATGAAGAGTTGCCAAGGAGTGATGATCTGGCAATGGCTGTTTGGACACACAGGGTCACAATATCCAAGCTGTTTTTTTTCAAAGTAACTACACAGTATATATTTATCTTTAATGAATCTATATGGGCATACCTTTTTCACGCTCAATCATTCTCCTTAAAGCCTAGGTTTAGTAAGTCAGATGGACCCATTTTGAACAATCCTGGAATAAAGTTGGTCATGAGACAAGCTTGTGCTCTCAGGGTTCATTTATGAACGTTACATACCAAGGCAAATTTATATATATATATGATAAAGTACAGTATATGGCCTCTTGACTTAAAATAGAAGAACAGTACACATCCTGTACACATACAGAGGTGAGAACCTTTAACAGTATCACTCTAACTTCCATGTGTGAAGGGAGAGGGGCTTTTCTGTGACCTGTGCAGAGCTGTGGGGCTGTACGTGGAGGTCCTCCGTGCTTCCACTCGTGGTGTGGTAGAATTACTCCCTCTTTAGTAACTGACTGAAGTAGATTGATAGGAGAACAAAGGCGATACAATGGTGAGTCTAAAACTAGGATGATAATGCCAACCAGCAAATTGGAGGGGCAGGGATATAGCCATCTCAGAATACTATAAGAGCTGCCCTATATAAGTCCTTATATCCTGCAAACAATGTCAAGCATCCAACATTACACACTGGATATCATTATTATTATTATGTTTTTATTATTATTATTATTATTATTATTATTATTATTATTATTATTAGTCGTAGTAGCATAGTAGTAGTAGTAGTAGTGGTAGTAGTATTATTTTTATTGTCATCATCATTTTATTTATTTGTGTTTTATAGAGCTCAAACCTGACCCGTTAGGGTATCTGAGCGCTTACAGGATTCACTTGTTGTATACAAGAGACTTAGAGGGGGAGGTGGCTACATTTGGGATAAACACAAGAAAAACCATTTACGAGAAACAGGAAGTCCCTGATCCCAGGGTGGGATGCCGGGAGGTGCCGGGTGGATAGCATCCGGTTAGACCAATGAGAAGCAGTGAACGGAAGCAGGACAAGGTCGCTGATGTGATTTCAAGGCAACATTTAGGAGAGAAATTTGCCCATTAGGAAGGTTGTGGCATCCTTTCTAAAGACAAAGATGGAATTCTTCTGATGGCGGGTGAGAGTGAGTTCCATCATCCTCTCCCAGGAGATTCGAGGCGTTGAGGATTCTTAGCAATGACCAAAGTGATAGATCGGGCACTGCAGCAGGTATCGGTCACGAGGATCCCGGGGATCTCTTCTTTTTCTACAGGTTCATAGTTCTCTGCTGGGGGCCTCTGTTCTCTGTTCCAAAGACAACAGTCCAGCAAAGAACAATTAATGCTGTTGTTTATAAACAGGTTGAGCTGGATTCCCAGGCATGGACGTCTACGGTTGTCTTGGTGCTAAGTGTTCAAACAGACCTGTATGTATAGGTGGTTTCTGGGAGACAAGACAACAATACTCCCATGCTGCTTTTTTCAACCGACTGGGAGGGTGTTGCATTGAATTGAAGTTGATCAGATGTTAGGTCCTTCTGAGAGACAATAATGAATTTTATGAACTTTGCATTGTGACTATTAATGTCATAAAATTCTAAAAGAGAGATAGCTATAAGACGTGTATTATTTCAATTTGCACCTTCTGATTAGCTTTTTGAAGCGTCTTGTGCTGTTCATAAACTGAGGTGAATTGATGCATTTTTATGGATATTGAGAGAAAACATGGGGGCTTATTCACAAGCCCCTGGCACCACCGGTGCGTCACTTTTTGTGACATTCCATGGCGCAGAAGCCTGCGTGATATTTATAAGGCAGCACTATGCCACTTTTTTTTGGCTTAATGCTGCCTGATAAATATCAGTCCATTTAACGCGGTGTTCTGCATTAAAGGGGCGTGCAATGGGTGTTACTGGGGGCGTTCCAAGAAACATCCATGGCCTTTTGACACTGCCCAAGCAGGAAGGCCTGCTGCGCTGCCCTACGGCAAAACCTCATAAATGAGGCCCTAAGGGTCTATTCAGAAGCCCCTTGCGCCACCGGTACGTCACTTTATCCCATGTTGAAAGTGACACACCTGCGCCATAATGGTCTTGTAAATAAGCCCCCATGGTTTAATTTCCGGAATCTTGAAGGAGAATGGAATTCCATATTATGGTGGCTCGAACTAAAAATTGGATGGAAACAATGGCATGTGGGGCAGTGGGAGTTTGATGCAAAGGCAGACAGAGAAGACAAAAGGTGAAACCAAGCACACCCTTTCGGGTCATATCTAGGAGTAGATATTAGCAGCCAGAGCAGAAACTAAAACTTTATTTTTCATACTACTTCTCCTGCCCAACCCTTTATGGAGATTATATTTTCCTTTGTTACCATTTGCTCGTGTGCGCAGTTTTAAACAGCCATTTCAGCCTTGCAAAATGAACCTTTCACCAATCCTTCCTTTTTAATGCATATAACTCACCCCAAAGGTAGGTCCTGGACATACCAGAGTGCTGGGTGTAGTGTGTTTAAAAAGTAGGACATGTAGTTTTAAGTTTTACATGTCCCATTAGTGAAAAAAACGTTTTAATACCAAATGACCTGCTGTAGAATAACATTGGAGTTACCTTATTACATTTGTATTTTTGGAGATATTTTTTACTGAAACGTTTAAAATTGCATATCTCCAGGCATACCAAGGACCAGTAGATACATACCATTGGTAAGCTAAATAATTATTATGATTATAATTGTGTTGCTGGTACGGTTGGCAATGGCTGCTCCTCTTGTATCCCTGCCATATCACCTAAGGTGAGGCTCAAGTTCCAAGATGTATTTGGGAATATTTCCACTCCTTTGGAGTTTTACCCAGTCCTTTGATACCCATGGCAACAGTACCAGAGCTGCATTTTTCTTTCTACCCTACTCTCTGTAATGGTTGGTTATTAAGTATATACGGTGATAGGAAGTAGATTTTATCCCAAAGGGGGAGGTATATGAGAGCTACATTCAATTATAAGCTTAAATGAGGGGAATTCTCTTGATGCTTGTGGGGTGCTGTGTATTGTCAGTGCAACACAATGAGTCTCTTGTACCAATATTAGGCATCTGACAATACTCTCTTTCTTAGCATTTGTTTTATGGTTTTATTAAACCCTTCCACCACTCTGTTGGTCTCTAGGCGACAGCTATTGTGATGTGTTTAATTTGCAATAATTTACACATCTCACAAACAAATGCAACAGGAAATTTGTCAGAGGTTGGTGAAGATTTGCAAAAGATTGCCTTCTGACCAAAGAAAGCATTAGGATTTTGCAAACATGGGGAGCTGGTATTTCTCAGAGTGGAACAGCTTTGGAATTGTTAGTAGCACAGTTCATCAGAATGAGCATTTAGCTTCTCAGGTGCTATGGATGTGACCTTTACCTGCATAGCGCTCCCAACCAGGAACTGTGGAGGTTGTGGTCATGACACTGTGGTTGAACAGAGCACCGAAGCAGCAGTTTAATTTTACTCCGCTATCCCACGTTCCACACCCCTTGGTCAGAACAGGAGACTTTTCCTCTCAGGTCCAGCAGGGCATGACTCTCCTGCCAAAGACTGAGTCATGCCATTGGCAGGCTGGCAACCAGGATATTAGTTCCTGTTGTCCTGGAACTGCAGAGTGGGCTGAAAACAGCCTTGTCCTCCATGCCCACAGAGGATTGTGTCAAAAAGGGAGATAAAACTCAGATTTCTAGTGAAAGCTCCCTTTAAATGTTGAGCACCAGGCTTTTTCAGCAGGATGTGATCAACTTTCATATCCCCTAGTCATCAGAAATGTTTTACAGGGGGAGCAGTCCCTTAGGCATGGGCTTGTGCTCCTCCCACCAACCCTAACACTATCAAGGGCAGATTTAGAATAACTGGCGCATCCCTGCATATTAACAGGGATGCACCAGTTATTTTGCGTGATGTAAAAAAAACCTTGCAACACGATGGATGCACCGCATTTGCAAAGGATGGCCAGATGTGTAACACATCTGTCAGTGTAAAGGAGACGCAGTGCTGGAGTCGTGTCGCAAGTGCAACCCAACTCCAGCACTGCTCAGGGGCTGCCTATACTTGCTGTGCTGCATCACTCCTTAAGGCCTGCTACAAGCAGGCGTAAGGTTTTGACGCAGCGGGGTCGTAAAAGTGACTCAGTGAAATCTTGTAGATTTCACTGAGTCACTTTTACGAGGCTTCCTTGTGACGGAACGCCCACCTTGCATACATTATACCAGATGCAGGTATAATGTAGAGTAGGGCTTCACAACGTGACGCATCACACTAGATACGTCATATTATTAATATGTTGCATAGTGGCACATTGTTTACAGTGCCGTTGCGTTACATGAGTGATGCAACGGTGTTGTAAAGATGTCGCAAGGGGCTTGTAAATCTGCCCCAGAGTTCTCGGGGTGCAGCGTGAGGTGATTACCTCCAATCTGCTCCTCTAGCAGGGGAACAGAATGCCACCAGACACCAGGGCTGAGTTAAAAAAAAAATTAAGGGGTTGGGGCAGCCTATAATGTACAGGACCATGTCACCACCCAAAAAGGGCACACAATATTTCTGCCTCCAGGGGGAAAGATATAGAGGTGAGCCTCCAATCCACCCCCTGGGAGTGGGGGACAAAAAGTCCAATTGATAGCAGGGAAAATAACCACACAAAAAAAAGGTATGTTGATGGGGGCCCATCATGCACAGGTCAATGCTCCCACCTCAAAAAGGGTTCAGTCATTCTTCCCCCTGTGAGGCAGACTGGAGGTGCTTTCCCCAGTCTGCCTCCCCAGGAGGGGCATAATGCCGACTAGAGAGAATTTGGGCAAAAGGGGCAAGTGTGACAGGGGTGAGTGTCTGAAAAGTTCCAGCGTTCCGTCCATCATCTCTTTGTCTTTGCTTTGGCCGCCATAAGTGTGGCAGGGTATGCCCAGACGTGGGTCCCTTGCTCACTTTGCCGCTGGATTCAAGCTAGCCTGGCTGATGAAGGGTGTTACCCAGGAAATTGGTCCCAGCATGCTTGCTTCCAGTCCAGGGAATACCTGGCATGGCAGTTCGGGCTGGACTGCTCCCAGGAGGCACAGGGTCAAGACTGAATTGCATATAGCTGGGTCTGAACTGAGGTGGCGAAGGAAGCTTAAGAATGATGATGGGTTCAACCCAGATCCGTCACTCACATTGGGTTTTTGAGACTTTTGTGTTGCAGATGCTAGGCCCACACACAAAAGTGGGGTAACATTTTAATCAGGAGACATTTGGTAATATTTGGTGGTTCCCAATTTCAGAACTTTCCCTCACAGAAATTCAGAAAAATGTGTGTTTTTATTCAAAGTATGAGGTTTGCAAGTGCTCCTCAGTGGAAAAAGAACCTGGTTCATGTCTCCAGGGATGTGTACGACAGCAAGTTTGCACTTATTTGGGGTGCCACCAACATAGTCAAGTTAAAACAATTCCATACAGGGTACGTGCGTTATCATTAGCTTGACTCCTTGTGGCATAGTTTCAAGTTTTCGGGGCCGTACATGGTAATAGAACGTTGCCCTGGATTGTATACCATCCGTGATATTGTAACTTGCGCGTTGCTGATTGGCCTGTCACGAAGGAACCGGAAATAAAAATGACTTTGAGATGACTTCATGATATGTTGCATTAGATGGGGTTAGCTTACCAATGATAATCGATCCAGGTGTCGGTTTTTCAGCATAGACCCTGCAAAGATAAGATCGGGGTCGCACTGTACGTAGTTATGACATCATGTCTTGGGCAGACATTCGTGAACTCCTGGGCTATATAGTTAGGAAGAAGGAGTCTGGCTTTTGATAATGCACCTTATGGCCTTCCAATTTGCTGATTCTGGACGTGGGCTGAAGAGGTAGAATCCATTATGATCTAGTTTACAGCGTATATAATATCTCAGTGATCTATACGGATTTATGTAGTTTTAGAAACAGCTATGTGCAATGAAGATATTGTGGAATACTAGGCACCTGCATTGGACGTCTACTGACAGTTTACATGCAGCATGACCATCACTTTTGATGAGCTACGGATGGTGGGCCTGTGGAGGACTATTGTGGAGAAGAGTCTTGCCGGTGGCAGTGGCAGGCTCTATCTACTTGGCGCTTTTACCCTGATGGTCACACTGTTTGCGCTGCTGTCATAGCGTATTGTTTTTAATGTAGCGAGTGAGGCTAATTTTAAAAACGTTTCTTTGTGTGTCACTACTTTTTAAAATTGAAATTGCACCTCACCTCCAGGCTGAGTTAAGAGCTTGGGGGACCACGCAGTCCGCCCACTCCCGCCCGGTCCACCGCGTCCAATCATGGGCGTTTGAAGCGGAGGGTGAGGAGGAGCCCAGCACTTCCGGGCTCAGGGCTCACAGGTCAGCGCTCTAGCGACCCCTACTTTCTCTACAAATGTGTTTGGGTCAGCGACCGCTCAGCGGACGCGTGCAGCGGGCGCGCCGGAAGCGCGCCGAAGTCGAGCCAAAGTCCAGCCCGTCTGCGCCCGTCCGCGGCCGGACGGGGCGCGGGGCCATACACCCTGGCAGTCCTAAGTCCTACGACATACGGTATGGCAGACAAGAACTGTTTGATCTGTGTCCCATCACCTCCCCCCTTGTAAACACTCTATGGAGGCTCTATCGCTACATAGCTGTCCCTCATGTCCCTTTACCCCGGAGTACACTTTTACTACATCTATCACTAAAGGGATGCTAAAAGCGGCACTGCTTAATTGCAGATCCCTTAGGAAGCACTGCACTCAAATATATCACCTGCTTGAGGATGAGGATCTTAACATCTTGTTTCTCACCGAGACTTGGTTAGGTGAGCATTCTGACCCTGATATAATACAGGCCATGCCACCCGGATACTCCCTCTCCAGGATCGATAGGAAGGATGGTAGAGGTGGGGGGATCGCTATCGTAACTAAAGCTCCCCTAGAATGCTCCCTATCACCTATGACTATTGATCATAGTGAAGCGGGCGCTTTCACCATCATAATAGGGCCGAAACACTCGCTCTCGGGTGTTCTAGTGTATCGCCCCCTAGGAAAGCTATACGATTTTACTGACAGCCTTATGGAGGCTACTACTCATCTAGCACTAAGAAAAACGCGATTGCTAGTGTTGGGAGACTTAAATGTTCATTTTGACGATCCCTGTGATAAAGAAGCAGCGGACATTAAGTCTTAACTACTCTCCCTACAGCTAGAGCTTAAGAACCAGGACCCGACACACCAACAAGGACATCTGTTGGACCCTATATTTGGAAACTGGACTGGAGTGTATACCCTGTCCCCACAACCGGTACCTTGGTCGGATCACTTTACAATCCCGATGCAAATCCAGATAGCTGAAACAGAACTTAACACTGATAGGGCTTATCGATACCAATGTAGGAAGTGGAAAAAATTTTCCTTAGACACCTTTATAAAATCCCTTGAAAATGCTGAACCTCCAGGAGGATCTGACTGTGAGACAGCCTATAATAAACTACAGAAATGTATCACTACGGCTCTAGATAGTACTGCCCCTATCCGGACTCTAACCAATACTAAGAGGACTAAGAAGACTACCACGTGGTTCACTCAGGAACTACAGTCAGCCAAATCTGCCTGCAAAAAACTTGAGCGGGAATGGCGCACTAATTTTTGCCCAGAAATCAAAATCCTATATAAAACAGCACAAAAAGAATATAACAAAAAGATTCGAGTAACCAAAGCATCCCATTTTAACAAACGTATCGTGGAGGCGGAGAACTCCTCTAAAGAGCTTTTCAAAATCTTTAGGGAAATCTCTGTAATTACCACGAACAATACTTCCATAATGATTCGGTGGACACATGCAATAAAATTGCTAAGTACTTTGCCGGCAAAATCACTGACATTTATGCCAATTTCTCTGGTAACATTCAATCAGGCCTTGACTTTGCTGAGAGGGAAGATGCGTCCAGCACAGAATCTTGCCTATGTAATTTGACCATCCCCCCACCGGAAATATTTATGAAAACCTGCCAAAGTATCAAATCTGGCTCCCCTCGGGACCCTGCTCCCCCCAGAATATTAGGAGCTAGTATAACGGTTCTGGAGCCTTATTTCAGACATGTGCTTGAAGTTTCCTTTGCCACAGCCTGTCTGCCTGTGGACTGGAAATCTGCCATCGTACTTCCCATAAAGAAAAAACCTAATGTGAGCCAGGATATCCTTGAGAATCTACGACCGATCTCTTTATTACCATACTTAGCTAAAGTTGCGGAAAAAATTGCCAACTCTCAACTTATGGCACACCTTGAATCCCATAAGGCCCTACATAGCTCTCAGTCTGGCTTTAGGTCGGGCTACTCCACGGAGACAGCTCTCCTCAGAGCGACCAAAACATTACGGGAAGGAGCCGATGAGGGTAAGACCATGGCACTTATTATGCTAGACCTCAGTGCCGCTTTTGACACTGTAGCACATTCCATCTTGCTACAGTGTCTAAATAAAGCGGGAGTCACCAAGGAGGCACTGGGGTGGCTGAAAGCCTTCTTAACCAACAGATGCTTTCAGGTTCAGAGAGGCAACTTTCTCACGGATAGCATTGCCTTAGAACAGGGGGTACCTCAGGGCTCTGCCCTGAGTCCCACCCTGTTCAACTTGTATATGGCTCCACTGGCAGATGTGGTCCAATCGTATGGCGTAGTGCTAGTCTCTTACGCCGATGATACTCAACTGCTGATCTCCCTGTCCCAGGCTCCCTCTGTGGCTGCTGAAAACTTTAAAACCTGCATGAGTGATCTCGCAGATTGGATGTCCAAACACTGCCTCAAACTCAACGGCTCTAAAACTGAGGTTTTAGTAATAGGAGGTAAGGACACTAGCTGGACCAAAGACTGGTGGCCACCCTGCCTGGGACCTCTTCCCACTCCTGGTAGGGAAGCAAAGAACTTAGGTGTCTGGGTGGATACGAAGCTTTTGTTTGACAGCCATGTACATAAAATGGTAGGGAAATGTTTTGGGGTTATGAAAACCCTCAATCGTACCCTGGACCTCCTTCCCCTGGAGTCTAGGCGCACCATGATTCAGGCCCTAGTAACCTCCCGAATGGACTATGGCAACGTGCTCCTTCTAGGTACCTCGGAAAAAAACATCAGGAGGCTGCAGGTGCTACAAAACTCAGCAGCACGACTAGTGCTGAGATTTCCTAGAAGAGTGCCCTCTAAACCTACCTTAGCTACCCTTCATTGGTTGCCTATTAGGAAGAGAATCCTATTTAAAGCACTTCTCTGGTGCTATAGGATTATCTCTGATAAAGCACCGTCCTACTTGGCTGACCTCGTCGTTCCCTATGAGCCTAACAGATCCCTTCGTTCCATGGGAATGGGTTTGCTCAAGATCCCTCGTATAAAAAAAGCAAGAATGGGAGGTCGATCGTTCCGCTCGTTGGCAGCCAACAAATGGAACTCCCTCCCCACCAACATTAGGCTAGCGAATAATGAGCTCACTTTTAGAAAACTACTAAAAACCCATTTATTCACCCTGTAGTTCTCTTCCTCAGACACCCTGATTCTTCTCCACAGCGCGGGGATACGCCCGGTGGCGTCACCATGCGCTTTATAAGCCCCTTTAATAATAATAATAATTGTTCTTCCTTTAGTGTTTGTAACGAGGACACACATTGGTAATTTGGTAGCGGGAAAGGGCTTTTGGAGTGGTCATTCTCTAACATCTACTTTAATTGGCCCATTTCTTGCATGAAACCCCCTAGCTAGACAGGGGACTCGGTATATACAGGTCGATTGCTTGTAATTTGGGACCCTGACACAGAAGAAGGAGTTTAGTATGTAGAAGACGTTGCTTACCCTTGCTTTACGGGATAATAGGATTGCAATAGAACTAACATGGGGACGTTAGTAGAAATCATATTTGACTATGTGATTCTGAGTATAGGAAGATTATTGTAGAATGATCCAAAGAAGGCTGAAGAGTAGTATTATGCACTTATTAAATCATTTTTATACGAGATTTGATATGAACAAAGGAGTTTTTTGCACCTAAAAAATAACTTGGATTCAACAGAGATTGGATTACATCTCCAAAAGGCGCATTTTTTTTAATTACAGTTGATCATAAGTTTTGCTGGAGTCCTGCTTGCACACAGGTATTTCACATGAGACTAGGCAATGTCATTGGTAGGGAAATCTGGTGGATTCTAAGCTTTTTTGTAAAAATAATTTGGCTAATATTGGATACATGGAGTGCACATGATTCAATGATACTCTTTATATAATTGTAGTTTAAATAGGGGGTGCTTTACTACCCAACCCCCATGTTTGAACTTTTCTCGATGCTGTTTTTTTGACAACATTGTACACTACGAGAGATAGGGATTTTTGATTCATCCAAGTGAGTGTCTGTTTTATAAATTCCTTGTAAAATTCGTAAATATAGTGAAAATAGTTTTTAAATAAAAAAATGTATATAGGTCGGGATTCTTGTGTAGTTGGTGGTCTAGCATTTTAAGATTGATGTAAAATGTCAAAACATTGTGCATTTAAATTAATTGTAAATAATGTGTTTGATATGTGACATATTTTTTATGTATGGTTTTAATCTCAAATCCCTGATGAAGTCCTAAGGGATGAAACGCGTTGACTGGGCTGATGTAAATCAATCAACCAATCATAACATTTGTAGACCACACTACTCACCCGTGAGGATCTCAAGGCACTGAGGGGTGCTGCTACTGCTCGAATAGCCAGGTTTTAAGAAGTCTCCTGAAGGTTAGTAGTTCCTGGGTCTGCCATAGGAGGATGGGGAGGGTGTTCCAGGTCTTGCCGGTGAGGTGGGAAAATGATTTCTTGCCGGTGGTTGCTCTTTGGATGAAGGGGACGGTGGCGAGGGCAGCGGAGCCAAGCAGTCGGTTCGGGGTGTAGAAGGTGAGTCGTCTGTTGAGGTATGTTGGTACGATGTTATGGAGCGCCTTGTGTGCGTGGGTGAGGAGCTTGAAGGTGATCCTCTTGTTGATGGGGAGCCAGTGCAGGTGTCTCAGGTGGGCGGTGATGTGGCTGTGGCGGGGGATGTCGAGGACGAGGTGTGCGGAGGTGTTCTATATGCGTTGGAGTCTTTTCTGAATTTTGGCTGTCATTTCTGCGTAGAGGACGTTGCCGTTGTCCAGTCTGCTGCTGACGAGGGCCTGGGTGACTGTTCTTTTTGTTTCGGTGGGGATCCACCTCTACATCTTGCAGGGCATGCGGATATTGCTGAAGCAGGAGGATGAGACGGAGTTGACATTCTTGGTTATGGAGAGAGTAGAGTCTAGGAAGAACCCAAGCTGCATGCGTGGTCGGTGGTAGTCGGTTCTGCTACCAGTGCGGTCCGCCACCAGGAGTCGTCCCAGGCTGAGGGGGTGGAGCCGAGGATGAGGACCTCTGTCTTGTCCGAGTTCATTTTCAGACAGCTGTTCTTCATCCACTCGGCGACGACTTTCATTCCTTTGTGGAGGTTGTTTTTTCCGGTGATGGGGTCCTTCGTGAGGGAGAGGATCAGCTGGGTGTCGTTGGCAAAGGAGATGATGTTGAGGTCATGCAGTGGGGCGACGTGGGTGAGCTTGCAATGTAGACGTTAAACAATGTCGGGCTGAGGGATGATCCTTGCGGTACACCGCAGGTGATCTTGGAGGATTCGGATTGGAAAGGGGGGAGGTGGATGCTCTGGGTTCTGCCGGAGAGGAAGGAAGTGGTCCATTCCAGAGCCTTGTCTTGGATTCCTGCATTGTGGAGGCGTGTGCGTTGGGTGCAATGTCAGACAGTGTCGAAAGCGGCTGATAGGTTCAGGGGGAGCTCTCGGATCACTGCATTGTGGAGGCGTGTGCGTAGGGTGCGGTGGCAGACAGTGTTGAGGGAGGAGGATGAGGGCCGCGGTTTTGCCGTTGTCCAGCAGGGCCTTGATATCATCGGTGGTGGCGATGAGGCAGTTTTGGTACTGTGGTTGCTGTGGAACCCAGACCGGGACGGGTCCAGGATGTTCTCTTCGAGGTAGCGGCTTAGCTGTCTGTTGACGGTCTTCTCGATAACCTTTGCCGGGAATGGGAGCAATGAGATGGGCCGGAAGTTCTTGAGGTCCTTTGGATCTGCCTTGGGTTTCTTTAGTAGTGTGCTGATCTTGGCGTGCTTCCAGCTCTCCGGGAAGGTCGCGGTCTCGAAGGAGATGTTGATGGTCTTGCAGAGATGGGCTGAGATTGTGGCGCTGGCATTGTTTGAAGATGTGGTGTGGGCATGGGTCAGACAGAGAACTGGAGTGGATGGTGTTCATGATTTTTATGGTGTTGTCATTGTTTATGTTGGCCCAGGTGAGGAGGGGATCGATGTGGGTGGTGGCCGCGGGGTCTGATGTGTCTGTGGTTACCGGGGCGGTCAGGTTGATGAAGCTGTGATGGATGTCTGCGATCTTAAGATGGAAGAAAGTGTCAAGGGAGTCGCACAGGTCTTGTGATGGTGGGAGGTTGTGTTGGAACTGGGGTTGGAGAGTTCATTCACGATGTTGAGGAGCTCTTTGCTGTTGTGCACGTTGTTATCGAATAGGTCCTTGAAGGAGGCTCTTTTGGCGGACCGGACGAGGTGATGGTGTCTGCGGATGGCATTCTTGTGGGCTGTGTAGCTGTCTGGTGTCAGTTCGCGGTGCCATTTCTTCTCTAGTGTACGGCAGGTTTGCCTGGTGGCCTGGAGGCCTGCGGAAAACCAGCAGGCTTTCTTGTTGGTGTATCTGTTGGAGGGTTTTCTTGAGCGGGGCAAGAGTGTTAGCGCAGTTGTTGATCCATCGTCTGAGAATGCGGGCGGCGGTGTCATCGTCGGTGGAGTCTGTGGGAGGGCTTCGGGCGAGGGTGGTGTTTACCTGGTCTTTGGTGATTTTGCTCCAGCTGCGGTGGGGGATCTGTTGAGTGCGTTGGTGGGTGGTGGGTTTCCGGAAGTTGAAGTGGATGCAGCGATGGTCAGTCCAGTGGAGTTCGGTGGTGTGGCTGAAGGTGACGTGGGAGCTTGCGGAGAAGATGGGGTCGAGTGTGTGGCCGGCGAAGTGGGTGGGCATTGTGACGAGCTGTCTGAGTCCGAGGTTGGCGAGGTTGTCAATAAGGGTGGTGCAGTTGATGTTGTTGTTGTTCTCGAGGTGGAAGTTTAGGTCTCCGAGAAGGACGTAGTTTGTGGAGGCCAGGGCGTGTGTGCTGACAAAGTCGGCGATGGAGTCGCTGAAGTGAGGCCTGGGTCCGGGGGTCTGTAGACGAGAGTTCCTCTGAGGGTGGTGTTGGGATCGGTGTGGATCTGGAAGTGCAGGTGTTCGGTGGTGCTTAGAGTCGTCGGTGCTGGTTGAGATCTTGAGGGTCATCATATGGATGATGGCAATTTTCCCTCCTACTCCGTTGGTGCAGTCCCTGCAGTGATCTTGTAGACGTCCGGGATGGCTATGGCGATGTCGGGTGCCAAGGTCTCTGTCAGGAAGGCGATGTGCAATTCTGTCTGACCAAATAATTCAATAAAGGTGGATTTGAACATACATGCAAGACTCATGAGGAATTTAATTGAACTTTGATTATGGACATTTATGGCATCTTTTTGAAATTCCTCCTAATGCTCTAAATTGAGATATATTTATGATACATTGTATTCACCTTTTCATTTGTCTGGTTGTAAATGCTAAGTTGACATGGCAGTTTGACAGTGCATTCAGACTGCAATGGCAGGCTTTGGATATGTTTTGAAGTGCTATTTAAGTGGGTGGCACAATAAGTGCTGCTGGCCCAATGGTAGCATTTAATTTACAGGCCTTGTGCATATGGTATACCACTCTACAAGGAATGTGTATGTAAATGAAGTAAGCCATTAAGTATATGCCAATCAAACCATGTTTAGGGGAGTGATCACATGCACTTTAGCACTGGTTAGCAGTGGGAAAGTGCGCAGAGTCTTAAGGCCATCAAAATCCGAAAAAACTGAGGCAAGAAGGCAAAAGATCGGGGAGAATTTGGAACATGTTTTGTTAATATCATTGTTCTTGTGTAAGTCAGTAAATATGCGGAACAACATTGGTGTACTTGCAGTTGTTCAGCTTGACTTGCAGCCCCTCTAGGTCAGGTGATGTTGGTTGATATATGGGCCAACCTATGCTGTACTTATACCGGTTTTAAGAGGATCCACAGTCCATGCATCTGCCGCAACCCGCTTCCAGCAGTTGCTACCCCAGCCACTATTGCTGTTTAGCAGAGTGCAACTGTCCAATATCTAATACAGCATTCAGGAAGCGTCGATGTCCAGACAGAAAAGCCAGAATTTGAAAACTTAGTGAAGCATGCCAGTGGTCAGGATATATCGCCACCTCCCTGGCCTTTCCGCCACACCCTGCACATGCCTGCCTCAGAACCACAGTTGCAATGCCTTACAGTACTGCCAGCTATGTAAACATTGGACTGGAATCCTGAAAAATAAATTTAGCAGGAAGTGCACGTGTTATAACTCTTTCTGCTGCATGAAAGAGAGCCTACAGACCATGAAATATGTCATCACATATTAGTATAATCTGTGTAGGTCAAGAATGTGGTAAACAGAAACTGAAATATCTGAGCATTACTGGAACATTACTGACTAACTCAGTATCAGTGCCCACCTTTCATCCACTTCTACCCGCATGAAGGAGTAAGCCAGTAATATGGCTTGAGCAATTGCTGAGAACAGATTATGGTATTTTACAGGAAAAGTCATGTATTTGTGAATTAGACTCTCACCTCCAGGAGCTCCTCTGCCGGCTGCTTGCACTTCATTTCCAGCTCTGTGATCAGGTTTTTGAGTAAGGACATTTGACCAGACAGTTTTTTTATTTTTGTATTTTCAGCCATGATTATTGTCTGTCGTATCTCTTCCAGTCTCCTGAGCAGGGCATCCTCTTGCTCCTTCAGGAGTTGGTGAAGTCCTTGAAACATAGTCACAATTGTCCGCCTCTCTTCTTCCAACTTATTCTGTTGAGAATAAGGAAAGTAATTCAGTCTCTCCAGATATGTGATGGCATTGATGAGTCAAAAAATCTATATCCACCTGCCTGTACTGGAGATCAGTTTCTTCTTCTTTCTAAATTATGCTGTTGCTATTATGCCCTTCCATTTAATTTCCAAACTATATAACATATATATAATTTATATATGTATAGCTATATAACATATATATACCATAGAAGCCCCGAGAAGACATTGCCCTTTTCAATGCGAATCCTAACACTACCCATCCTTCAGACTCATGAATAGACAGACTGGTAAAATTCCACTTTTCATTCTATATAATACTGACCTCACCCCCTCTTATTTAACCTGGTTTGTGAAAGGCCTTGACCCTCGGTCGAAGCCTTCTGAGCTGTATCGTAATGGGCTCCTCAGTTTACTTTCCCACTGCCGCATATTGTTGCTGGTGGTCGGAAAGTAAACCAGCCAATCTAGCTGGTTTAGAAGCCGGCCAGTAATCCCAAGGGCAGGCCTTTCCACCCTTGGGATTACGATGCATGGTTTCCGACATTTATTTGAATGACATTTTTTTTCTATTTTATTTATAATAATATTTGTATTTATTTACTTTGTTTTTGAAATAAGTTTATTTTGTTCAAGATGTTTTATTTGTTTTTAATGTTGCACTGACTGGAGTGGGAATAGTAGATGTTACCCCTCCACAGTTTCCTTACTGTTGTGCAGGCTAGAATTGGTATGATAAATGTTACCTATCTGCAATCAAAAACTTTTAATACTGTGTATTTACTTCAGGGAGATTTGATAATTAATTATGTTAATTGGGTTAATAGTTTTTTGTTAAATTGTATGAGTGTGTTGTGTATTTTGTGGGTCTATATTGTGGAAAATACAATAGTTAAATTATTTAATAATTAATTATCATTTGCTATATGATAAAAATTGATATTAATATTGTATATAATATTTTTTGTTACGTTTTAGGTGCAGGTTGAGAGTTTTGTGGGGTTATAGGGTGGGAGGAACCACAATTACATTCATGTAATGCACATTATTTGAATGTCTAAATAAAAATGTTTACTGTATGAAAATGATTTATGCATTTTATTTGTAATAATATTTGTAGGTATTTGTGATGTGTATTTAACATTTGTAATATGTTTTAATTTTTGAAAATGTTAGTATCAAATATATTTGTATTTTCTATTCAACTTATACATTATATTTTTATTTATTTACTTTGTTTTTGAAATAAGCTTATTTTGTTAAAGACATTTTATTTGTTTTTAACGTTGCACTGACTGGAGTGGGAATAGTAAACTTTACCCCTCCGCTAACCAATACATTCCCTACAGTTGTACTGACTGGGGTTGGAATAGAACATTTTACTCCTCCGCTGATCAACACTTCCCCTACTGTTGTACTGAGTGGAGGGGGAATAGTATCTTTTATCACTTCGCAATCCAACACTTTCCCTACTGTTGCATCGATTGGAGTGGGAAAAGTAAATGCTACCTTTCTACAATACAACATTTTCCCTACTGTTGTACTGACTGGAGTGGGAATATCAAATTCTACCCTTCCGCTATCTAACACTTTCCCTACTGTTGTATTGACTGGAGTGGGAATAGTACGCTCTACCACTCCCCTATCCAACACTTTCCCTATTGTTTTGGCTAGAATGGTTTTAGTAAATATTTCCTTTCTGCAATCAAGCGCTTGTATTACTTTTGTTTTTACTTGAGGAAGATTTGTAAATTTGACATAGTTTTATTATTTTTGGTTTGTATGTAGTGGGCATAGTACGTTTTTATATATTTACTATAATAGTTTGCATAGTTTTGCATAAATTGTAGTGGGAATAGTATATGTATTACATTTTATATTTTAAAAACTATTTTATATTGTTATCATTTATATTATTATGTTTATTTATTAATGTTTTTATTGTGTCAAATAATTGTTTTCTATATTTTAAGAATTGTAAGTTGTTTACTTTTTTAATTCAATTAGAATGGTTTGCTTCTAAAAGATTTAATTTAATTGGTACATGTATGCAAATATATTTATATATATATATATATATTACCTACTGGCGGTCGCCAGTAGGTATATATAGTTAGGATTTTTTCTCTATGGGTTTTTTGAAAATTCTATGTCTAATAACTTTGGCGTTTGTGGACGGAATTGGCTGAAATTTTCAGGAAAATGGCACATTTTGTTTCTGAGCAGCCCTTGAAAATTTGGGGGGGGTTCGTCCAGTGGGGGCCGAGAAAAAAGGGGGGTCCCAAAACGTGTTTTTAACATTGAGTTTTCCATAGGGCGGTTGGCCTCACTTTTAGCCCGAACGGCTGAATGGATTTGCACGAAACTTGGCAAAATTGTAGGGACTGGTAGCCCGATGTGCCTTTTGTAGGTCTCAATATATGTGCTCCAGTGGATTTTGAGAAATTAACGTTTAAAAAAAGATATATATCTGTAACAGCGGACCGGTTAGCGCTCTGGTTCGCGGACTTTTCGCGCAACGGAGCTTTGTGAAGCGAAGCTGATTGGTTCTCCGGCGTCTGTCAACATTCCAAACAGTCCGTAGCGGCCGCCATCTTGTCTCTCGGTAGGATCGAGAGACAAGAGGAGGTCAAAACAAAGGGGGAAATAACTATAAGGGGGCATAGTAGATCCTCGCTGACCCCCTAGGTTTGATGTGGAGGTTTTAAAAGGGCCCCGCGGGGCAAAAAAAAATAATAAAAATAATAATTGAACGGCTGAATGGATTTGCACGAAACTTGGCAAAATATTAGGGACTGGTAGCCCGATGTGCCTTTGCTAGGTCTCAATATATGTGCTCCAGTGGATTTTGAGAAATTAACGTTCAAAAAAAGATATATATCTGTAACAGCGCTCCGCTTCGCGTAACGGAGGTTTGCGAAGCTGATTGGTCATTCTGTCACTGGGCTATAGTTGGGCTACATCTGGCTGATATTTGGGCTACATTTGTTTTTTTGTGTGTCTGGCGGCCATCTTTGGGCTACATTGGGCTACATTGGGCTTCATTGGGCTACATTCGGCTAATTAGCAAATAGCTCATCGCAAACTAGGAATGGTAAAGAATCGCTATTTATTCCTTAAAGTTCGCTATTTAGGAAATGCAAATAACTTTGATGATACATATGGCGGTTCATCTCTAACAAGATAAGAAGCATAGGGATAGATTTATGATGACTGGCGCATCACCAGGGATGTGTTAGTCATTCTGTGCCGCTGTTCCGTCACCTATGGTGTGCTGCATTTACAATGCGGCGCATCACGGGGCAAAAACAGCACAGATGCGTGATGTATCTGTGCCGTAAAGGTGGCGCATTGCTGGAGTTGTATCGCAAGTGTGATGAAGGTCCAGCAAGGGTCGGGGGTGCCCCTGTCGCAGGGTTTCTGTTCTCACACAGAACTGTGGACAGAGGATTGGAACCTCGGCGAATTAGGGTGTCCCAAAACTCACGTTAGTAATCAAAAACTATTTAGCAAGCTAGGTACAGTGTCACATTGGATATAACAAACTCTCAATGTTTAGACAATCCATAATATGAACTTATAGTACCTCAGGATACGTGGAACTCATGAACAGTCGGTCGTTATATATTTCTTAGAAACCAGAACATGGAGTTAAGAAGAACACATGTGTATTTGAAATGTTTATTTACTAATGCCGTCTTCTCAGGCGTAGTACCTTAGATAATAAAAGTACACATATTATCAGTAGCAAAATTACCAGCATAGTTACTAGTACATAAAAAGTGAATGGTGATAGTATGTTAACATGCTGTAAATGAATAAGAGTTAGCAACACTTATAAGCAGCCGCGGGCCGTGGAGGGAGTTACGGTGAGGCAGGGAGGCGGGGAGGGGGAGAAGCAGGGTGGAGAATACAAGTACACATATTATCAGTAGCAAAATTACCAGCATAGTTACTAGTACATAAAAAGCGAATGGTGACAGTATGTTAACATGCTGTAAATGAATAAGAGTTAGCAACACTTATAAGCAGCCGCGGGCCGTGGAGGGAGTTACGGTGGGGCAGGGAGGCGGGGAGGGGGAGGGGCAAGGTAGAGAGGGCTCCACCCTGCTTCTCCCCCTCCCCGCCTCCCTGCCTCACCGTAACTCCCTCCACGGCCCGCGGCTGCTTATATCTCACCCTCCCTAATACACATATTATATTATTTGCTAAGAAGGTCTCTTTGTGTTGGTTTAGGGCGTGCCCATACTTTAGTGTCTTAGATTTGAAGGAATCACATCAGCATACACCAGCTCTCTCTTCATGTGAACCGCATCAACTGTTGTGTATGTGTGTTCGGCAAAGCAATATAAAACCCGCCTCATGCCCAGAATTGGCAGAAGTTGCACTTATGTTATGAGTATGAAGTCGTGGAGATCAGACCTCATAACAATTCTGTATCGTGTTGTTCTTGAAACTTTAGCACTCGCTGTACAGATATAGTTTAACAAGTAAAGCAGATAGTAGACCAATAACATATTATTCTCATGTAAACCACGATGAACTACTAGGTGGAAAGCTAAAGCAACAACTAAATGTCGTGTGCAGAAGTTGCAAAAAAGGAAAAATGGCGTTTAAACCGGTAATGAGCCCATGCTAACTTAACACGGTGTAAAGATATCCAGGACCTAGATGACACCTCCTCATGATCCGGAAACGAACTGAATAAGATAATAGAAGTGCCATCTCATGAGAGCAGATTGCAAGTTTATATGTGGACGGTCCGCAAGGTAAAGCATTAAAAACTAGGAAAATTCAATGCTAAAGAAAAATAAAACAGCCAAGTACTTTATCGAGTCTTAAGCCAATAGGCAAGGTAAATAATAAAAACTTGACAATTAAGTCAATGAATTGTCAATGAAATGCTAGTACTCAGCATATGAAACATGAAAAAGGTCTATGACATAACTGTGTATGCAAAATAAGCTGCAACAGCCTCCAACAGGAAGTCACCGTCTTCATCCGAAAACAGTTCAGCCATCCAATTTAAAAGCGGAAAAGAACATACGTGCTCTCCCAGCACCGGATCCTCTATCACCATCAGAGGACAGCTCGGTGGGTTTTCAAGAAAGCTGTGTTCCAAGAAAGACTGTGCTGCCGCCAGTAAATTCCAGGGACCAAGTAGTCCATGCATCAATGCCACAGCCATAATCCTTTCGCCAGGACAAATCAACTCGTGAGTAATGATAGGAGTCATCAGCTGATTAAAGTCGACGTCAGGAGAAACCGGTCCGCAGAGACACAAATCAATGGCCCAATCGAAATCACAGGTCAGGCAGTGAAATACAGGCTGGACACAGGTGAAGTAGGAGAACCGAAAAGATAATCCATATGCCGTGCTTAATATCGCCAACGGCATTGTGCCATAATATTCTAGCATGCGATTGCGGAACAGTGTCAGCAGCTGCAGGGTCGGAGGTTGCATAGGAGGGACATCCATATTTAAAAATGTAAAAAAGCACAAGAGCGTCCGCTGGTAATGCAAGTAAAAATGCAATCCACGAACCAGAGTGGAGAAAATGGAATGAAAGGGAGCAGGGATGACTCCAAAGATTTTCTCAAATGAAGTCACGAGACCACTGGTAACAACTTTAAAAAAGTGTGCCAGGGATTTTGTGGAGGATGCGTTAAAGATAGTCGGAAACATGTTGCTGAAATTGAAAGGCAAACCTGTGTACGGGTGTTCGCTATGTGAAGTACGAAAGTTTCACGGGCCGAACTCAAGGCCACCTCTCTCTGAGACAAAAGAGCTCTTATTCTTGTCATGCCGTTGAAACGTGTCCCAAGGTTGGTATTTGTGGCCAGATTGAAAACTCCCTATGTTCATGTGTGGGAGGAAATAGAACATTTCTGCAGCAAATAACCCGTTCACTTACTGTTACGATAAAAGGAATACTTTTAATTAACTCAGAACAATCTTCATTATTGAGCATCAAATAACTACCATTTTTCAACAACTTGAACGTGGGGATGATAGCAGGAACTGGCGTGCCTTGCAACACGCAAGCCATATTTGGTCGGTGTTTGTTGCATGAATCGTGTAACTGTATGTGCCTACACATTAGTGAATGATCTGGCGTCTCAGTGCATTCCTCTCCATTCAGATAAACTTCTTGATCATCTTTGAAACATCTGTATGTGTATGGAAGCGACCAGACCTCATGAACAAAAGCACTACCTAAAGGTTCATAAAGACCTATTGGTATATATTTCATACAATTTGAAAACTTATATAAAGCAAAAGGCAGCGTTATTAAACCGTGGATAAGGCATGTTGCCAAAAAACCCGCAATCCTCTGCTGATGATGTCACTGAGCATGTCATGAATGATGTAATATGTGACATCATCAGTAGTGGATTATGGGTAATAGTATCTCTAGTTTACTCCCCTATAGCTGTCTTTCTTTTAACATAAGTGTGTGTTTCCTTCCCTTATACTTACTGTTTTTGGTTCGCTTCCAGTTCGCGTACCAGCGAGCGAACTAGGAAGCGAACTAAGAGAAATAGAGGTTGGCACAGTTCCAAATATTGTACCAATTTTTTAATAACGGGGAGGTAGTTCTGAAAAGAACTTTTTTTTTTATTTTTCTGAACATTTTTTTAATGTTTTTGAATTTTTCGGAACAGTTTTATATTTTTTTGGGTTTTTCTTGGAGGGGGCAATGAAAACGATTCATTGTAAAGGGCTCAACAGGAGCAACAAAACAAAAAAAAGAAGTATTTATTATTTTGGGCGTTTCGGACAAACTTGCATATGATAGTCAATAGCTCTGTTGATCAGAGTGATGCTTCTTTCTCCGTAGGAAATGAATCCATCGCAAAATACGCAGGTGTGTTTTACTTCACCAAATCTCATTTGTATATTTGGCACCATCTCCCTGCCCTCTGGTCCCGTTACTTCCGGTACAACAGATCTTCTGGCCATAATAGGGAGATTATCTAGGTCGTTCCGAAACTGTGCAGCACTGTAGTTGTTAGGATGCCACCTAGTCATATGGCGATGCATTGTGTAGTTTCCGAAACTGTATTTTTTGTCGGTCCCTCTGGACAGTCTATCTTGACATATAAGGCAAGTTACGTATCTTGCATTTACTTTTTTCTGACCTTTGGGAATTTTAAAAAATTGCCAAATGAAGTTTTCTTTCCGGTGAGACGTCTTGGGCTGCTCAGGCAAAAACTGCCTCTCTTCGTGCTCGTCCTCCTGTTCCTCTTCTTCTTCTTCTTGTTGAATTACAACTTGAGCAGGTGGTCCACTCTTCCTTGGATGTGGTGGAGGTGGTGGGGAAGCACCAGCTGAAGCTACTAAAGAAGCCATTGCTCAGTGATCACAAAGGGTCTTTCTCTCACAATGATGAAAGTCAGAGTGAGGAAAGAAGGAGGGATTTTCATCATTTGGGAAAAACAAGAGTTCTCAACCAATCAAAAGTGTTCATTTTAGATTATATGACCTAGTCTTACATCATTAGGAAACCAAAAGTGAAATGAACCAATGAAAAGTGTTATTACCAAGTCACATGACTTGCTGTGTTTACGTTAAGCGCTTTGCAGGGCCTCCCGGTTTGCTTCCAGAAACCTGCGCTTTGGCACTCGCTTCGCGTACCAGTTCGCTAACGTAGCACGTCATATGACGTATCACGCGACAACGTGGAACGTCATGCGGACGGGAGGCGTCACGATGTTGTTTTCTAACGCGGCACTTGCGGTAAAGAAACGTTTACCGGCTCGCGGTCTATTTCGCGGCATCAAGGTCAGCTAACGGGAAGCTTCCCGATTCGCGAAGCGGGAACGAAGAAAAAAAAATATTTTAAAAAAAAATTATTCATAAACATATAAAATATATTTTTGGATTTAAAGAAGAATACATTTTACAGCTACAGATATTAGCTGTTAAAAAAACAATGAAATTCACAGAAAAAACCATAGGTTATAGACCATATATAGTTAGGAATTAGCATTTACAAAACCTTGAAAATTCACTGAAAAAAACCATAGGTTATAGACCATATATAGTTAGGAATTAGCATTTAGAAAACCTTATTTCACTCACACAAAACCATTGAAATTCCATATATAGTTAGTTGCACTAACTATATATCGCGCACCCGCAATCCACTGCTGATGATGTCACATATTACATCATTCATGACATGGTCAGTGACATCACTGATGACATCACTGATGACAACATCCAGTGATTATGTGTTTCTGTAAAGTTTAAATATGTTTTACATATTGAAGAATGAGTGGATGTATAAGTGTCTGAATGAAGGTTTTAGTAGGTGCGTGATTGACTGTATGAGTGAGTGATTAAATGCGTCTTACTAAATGCACGGGTTAGTGACTAAACTGTCTGAAAGTGTGCATCAGTATGTCTGTTGTTGTGCAAGCTGCTGCATGTGTTGATCAGTAGCTATATAAGTAGCTATATGGGTTATTGATTGGTTGCACAAGTATTTGTATGGGAGACTGAGTGTGTGTATGGCTGGCTGGGAGGTGTGTGACTCTGTGCAGATCAATGTGTACTTGTATCAGTGATTCTATAAGAGAATAAGTATGTGTTAGTATATGTTTGAAAATGTAAGGTACTCTATGTTTAACTGTGTAGATTAGAAAATGGAAGTGTGATTGATTCTTTACAGGACTGACTAGGTGTGTGAGTAACTCCATGGATGAGTGGCAGAGTGTGAGTGTCTGTATAGGTGTATGAGTGCATATGATAGTGTTGTAAAGATGAGTGATTGTATGTATGAATGATTGTATGGGTGAATGAGTGAATGTGTGTGTAGACGTAGGAATCAGTGAATGCGTATGTAGTAACTAGTATTGGTGTGTCAATGGTTTCAAAAATTATACTCTGTATTTAACACTGGGTGTAACAGAGGTTATATTAAAGTTGAGGAGATGCATTGTATTGTCACATTAATGATATCATCATTGATGTGACCATTGATGTCAAAAGAGATATCATCAGTGATGTCATTTGAGATGTCATCAGTGATGTCATCAGTGATGTCACTGACCATGTCATGAATGATGTAATATGTGACATCATCAGCAGTGGATTGCGGGTGCGCGATATATAGTTAGTGCAACTAACTATATATGGAATTTCAATGGTTTTGTGTGAGTGAAATAAGGTTTTCTAAATGCTAATTCCTAACTATATATGGTCTATAACCTATGGTTTTTTCAGTGAATATATATATATATATATATATATATATATATATATATATATGTTTGCCATATTTTTATATTATTTAAAAATTATTACTTTGATAAAAAATTAAAGAGATATATGTAAATAACTTTTTTTAAATTTCATGTATTCATTATATTTGTTAAAATATATATTAAATCTATTTTATCTTTTAGTTAATGTTGATATTTAATATTATTTTTACTTTATATATATTTATAAAACAATATTTTATACATTGATATTAATTGCATATATATTTTTTTCTAAGGTTTTTATACTTACCATTATAAGTAAAGGATGACAATATTTTTTACATTGATATTTTGGTCACAATATTTTTGTATGAGGATATTTTTAGTGGCATATTTTGTAATTGAACTCACACATGATTGAGATATTACTTTTACAAAGAGTTCTTGCTTTGCCACAAATCCGGGCATGTAATATTTGTGTGATTGTGTGTGATAACCAGGCACAAATTTCAGGTGAATGATCCTGGTGAAGTTAAAATGCATGCAAGACAATTACGATGTCTTCAGGAAAGGATTCCCACAAATCGGTTCTGGAATGCTTTCCGAATGACTCAGATCGGGGAGTTCGACAAAGTGATTTGGATGCATCCAAATACGATCTGGTAAGACTCCCATTGACTTCAATGGGAGCCTGTGTTCCGAACGTAAACACAGGCTCCAATTTACAGAAGGGGTAGTTGGGGAAAGTAGTGCATCCTGTGGTGGGCACCCCATGGTGCCTGCCACACTGTGCATGCTTGGGAAGGGGAGCTCAAGTGTACCCCACGGGCCTGATTCGGAGGGCCCTGGATGAAGGGGGCCTGCTATGGGTCTCCAAAGTCGGATTCCAACAGGCGTATCATCTCTGCCAAACCAATTCGGAATGGCTGTCTGAACTGGTCATCATACTTGGTCGTTCAGAAACTGTCTCCATTGGGCTGTACGATACAGCTCCGAATGACTCGGACTGCCTTAATCCCATTGGAAACCGATTCAGACAGCCTGGTGTTGGGTTCCATGTATTAAAAATACATTATGTACCTTTAATATGTGTTTACCTTTGAATGTGGGCGCATGCCATGCTGACATGGGTTCCATCTCGAATGTGGATTGTAGAAGGTTAGAGGGCAGTTGTACTTCACTCATGCTCTATCCGGTCGTGTATGCTGATCATGCTTTACATAAATAAAGAAGTAATATTATTGAAATATTGAGTTCTCTTGCTAAATATTTACAACCTTAGATATGTCTTCAGCATATCATCAGATTACACTAAAGAAGGAATATTGTCATCTCTCATCCTTCGTTACTCCTGCTGGTGCATATAGATTTAAAAGAATGCCCTTCGGGTTAGTGTCAGCCTCCGCTGTTTTTCAACGAGTTATGGAATCCATGTTTTCTGGTGTGCCAAATGTTAAATGCTTCCAGGACGACATATTAGTCTATGGTAAAGATACTGAATCTCATAACAAACCTTAAGCAATTGTATTATCTATTTTATCTGAGGGTGGTGCAACTTTAAAGGCTGAAAAGTGCAAATTTGCTGTTGAAGAAGTGAATTATTTAGGATACAAGTTATCAGCCAAAGGTATGGAACCCAAAGAAGATTTGGTGTTAACCATAAAATCCTTTCCCACCCCTCAAAACAAAGATCAATTAAGATCATTTTTCAGGATGTCAGAATTTTATGCAAGATTCATTCCTAACTGCAGCAGTAAAACACATAATTTAAGATTACTTATAAAAAAGAATCAACATTTTCTTTGGTCATCTGATGTAGAAAAGGAATTTCAATCCATAAATTTAGATCTATGTAAAGCTATTCCTTTACAACCATTTGACACACATGACAAATCCATTGTCCAGAATGCGGCGGCTAAGATGGTTCTTGGTCTTCCCAGATTATCTTCAGCATCTTTGGCGAGAAGAGACCTGCACTGGCTGCCAATCCAGTCTAGGATCTCTTTCAAGATTCTATGTCTTGCGCATGGGGCTGTGTATGGGACTGGAACAGATGATATGAGATCCCTTCTTCACCCCTATATCCCCACGAGATCTTTACGCTCATCTAGTAAAAATCTTCTCAAAGTTCACAGATTTACAAAGGCAACATGGGGAGGTAGAGCCTTCTCCATCTTAGCCCCCAGACTGTGGAACTCTCTTCCACCTGATCTTTCAGGACAATCCTCATCTGTGCTCTTCCGTAAAGCTTTGAAGACCCGTTTTTTACTGAGGCATACCAGTAACGGTACATTTAGGGAATTTCATCTTGATGATCTGTTTTGCACCTTGATGCCCTTGGGCTAAGTTGCGCGGTAAAAGTCGCCTTTCATTCATTCATTCATTGTGGTTACCGATGCCAGTCTGGACAGTTTAGGTGCGGTTCTGCAGCTTATAGAAGGAAAGGATGAAGTCGTGGCCTTTGCTTCTCGTACTTTCACAATTCACTTTTCTGAGTCCAGTGGAAGCTATTCCTGTTCCTGACAAACCATGGGTCAAGTTAGCTTTGGATGTCATTGGACCCATGTTTGTTTTGGATGAAAGGAGTAGGTATGGGTTGGTGTTGATGGATTATGGCTCTAGATGGCATGAAGTAAAGGTTGTAAAGTTGGCAACTACAGAGGAGATTATTAAGTTTCTTCAATCTTTATTTTTAAAGGAAGGTTCCCCAGCGGAACTGGTTACCGATAATGGAGTACAATTCATGTCCAAAGATTTTCAGGAATTTCTGTCACATTGGGGAGTCAAACACATCACTACTTCTTTATATCATCCCCATAGCAATGGCTTAGTAGAACGCTGCAATAGAGTGATAAAAGACAATATTCAGTTGTCTGCGGTCAATGGGTTAGACTGGAGTAAAGACTTGTCTAATTTATTATGGGCTTTGCAGACCACACCCAATGCTGTCACCAAAGTTTCTCCCTTTACCTTATTAAAAGGTAGAACTGCATCTTCCAAGCTGGTTAGACTCTGACTGTGTGATCTTAGTACTCCTAAGGTGGATTTTGATCAAGTAAAAGCTGAACGTCTTACGGCCCAAGATAAGTATGTCACGAATGAACCAATTAAAGGGAGGAAACAGTTTGCTTTTAAAGTAGGTGATTGAGTTAAGGTGAAACTTCCTGGTTTTACAGCTAAGGGACATTTCAAATTTTCAAATGCTTTGCAAATCACATGCATTAGGAAGAGATCTGTTAGACTGAGAAATGGGAAATGGTGGAACATGGAAAGATTATCCAAACAAACTTTACCTGGTAACCTTAATGTTGAATCTGGTTCCAAAAATGTTTCTGGAAACATCCATGGAGAATCTGGTTCCAGAAATTCTGTAAGGGAACGCAAACCTCCTATTTGGTTTAAGGATTATGTTCAATTGTGATTTGTATCAGTTTTTTTTTTAGATGCATTGTTATTTTAATTAGTTTCTGTTTGTTTTGTTTAAGGGGGAAGATGTGTTGGGTTCTATGTATTAAATATATGTTATGTACCTTTAATATGGGTTTGCCTTTGAATGTGGGCGCATTCCATCCTGACATGGGTTCCATCTAGAATGTGGATTGTATAAGGTTAGAGGGCAGTTGTACTTCGCTCATGCTCTAGCCGGTCGTGTATGCTGATCCTGCTTTACATAAATAAAGAAGTTAAACCTTCCTTCCAGGAATCATCTTTTTTTCACCTGGACGGCTCCCTTGCATCATTTTTGGTCGTCAGGAAAGGTGACCAATTCGGTCAGAAACAAGCCTACCGAATCAGATTCGACTGAATCGAATGCCGTTCAGAGCCTTTCCTAATGACATCGTAATTGGCCCCTAACAGTGAGACATACATTATGATAGATGGAATACTAAGGCATTCTGCATAGCCATTGCATAGTTAGAATATTCACTCCTTCACAGAAAGAATGTAACCAGTCCTGATATTGTGCATGTGCATCTGTGTTAAACCTGATGTCATGAAGAACTGACCTGAACACTAGCTCTCACGCTTCATTTTAACAACATAGGGCCCGATTATGGTGTGGGTTAGTGTCGGTGCAGATCCGCCCAACATTGGACTCAGCAATCTTACCTTCATATTACAATGTGATAGGTCAGACCACTGCAACCTGGGTGAAAGACCAACACCTCTGACAGGATTGGAGATCTTGTTGGGCTGTCGGCCGGACATATAATTCCCAAATGGCAGTGGGATTATGATTGGGCTGTTTTTTAATCGTTGAAACTGGGAACTGTGTTTTTATGAATTTGGGGCAATTGTAGGGTCTTTTTAATACTTGTTTTCGGAGTGTGTTAAACTCCTTGCTCCTTCACTACCTGATGCCATTTGGAGGGAGCCACATGTCTTGAGCGGTTAGCGCTCCAGTTTTTAGACACCTTTTTGCACGCTGCACGCCCATTATTCTATTTAATGGACTTGGGACAGGTGCGCAGCGGACGCGCGCAGCGGGCACGCCGATGGCGCGCCAAAGGCAAGCCCATCTGCGCCCATCCGCGCCAGTACGGGCCTAATGGCCACAAGCCCTGCTCAAACTTCACCGGCCCATTATTTTTATTCTTCTGAACAACTGTTAGACCTTCGTGTCGACCCTGACATGGATTGTACTTTGCTGCACCCCCTTTCTATGGATAGTGCATCTGGAAATTGTAATAAATGTGGGTTTACACTGACCCCCCAACCCCTAAAATACAGCCTGACTTTAATAACTCCACTTATACCAACAGATGTGAGACTAACAGTACTGCTAGTAATTCTTCCCCTAAGGATGTTGAATTTACTTTTTTTAGTGTTAATTGTCGCTCACTTCCAGAACATAAAGCAGATATATTTGACCTTTTAAATTATGAACATCCAGATGCCATCTTTTTAACGGAAACATGGCTCCATGAAAGCTCAGGGTCTGATGTATCGGCTGCGCTCACAACTGGCTATTCTATAGTTAGAACAGAACGTGAAATTAAAACAGGTGGTGGGTTGGGTATAATTTTTAAAAATCAGTATAAGTGCAAATTTGATCAGCTAACCTGGAAAGATAGTGAGGCTATGTCATTCAAACTTGCCCTCAGTCCTCAGTTTACCTTCTCAGGAATACTACTTTATCATCCACCAGGCCGTGCTGGCCTGTGGGCCTCTACTTTCCCTGATTTGGTCACTTCCAATTTACTCCGTGCAGCTAATTTTACAATTTTAGGTGACTTAAATATTCATTTTGATGATCCCATTTGCCCTGCTAGCATATCTATAATTTCTGAGCTAGCGGCTATGAATTGTGTGCTGACTAACTCAGGACCGACTCATGTAGCAGGACATTTATTAGATCCAGTTTTTTCGGATATACTCAGCTTGCATTGCGTTTCAGCCCTCCCTGTCATCTGGTGTGATCCTTTCATAGTCGCCTGTAGCGTTATGGTAGAACAGATTAATCAAACTTTACCCAATTTGGGGAATAAATGTAATTCTAGAAATTGAAGCAAACTTGACATGGATCTTTTTAACCATCATTTAATGGATACCATGCCCTCCATCAATCAGACCTCTATGACCGATTTAGGGACTATTATGAATCGGATTTCTAATTCTGTTGATATCTGCCTCCCTCTTTCCTCCAAGAAAGTAAAAAATCATCGTCCTCCAGCTCCCTGGTTCTCATCTACTTTACAAAAAGTGAAGAATAAGTGTAGAGCATTAGAGAGACACCGGAGGAGAGATTATGCCCCAAAATACCATTCTCCCTGTAATACTGCCTGAGCCAGGTATGTAAATACTACTATTTCTAATGCTCAAAACTGCCCTAAAGTCCTGTTCAAATTGGTTAAGGAACTCTCTGGTACTGTCTGTCAAGCTCCACAACTAATTATTAGAATCGCAATGTGAGGAACTTGCGATATTTTTTCTTGATAAAGTGGAGCAGATCTATTCCAGATTAAATACCTTTACGATTTCAACTTTACAACAATGCATGGCTACTCCTGTTTTACCTAATCTTAGAATTCAGTCAGAGGTTCAGGAGGAGACCAGCATAAATAAACTTGAACAATGGACTCCGTTTGATACAATCTCTTTTAATCGTATTTTAAAAAATATTAAATCAGGTTCCCCTCGGGACCCGCTTCCTATTACTATATTGCAAAAAATTGACTTATCTGCTTTACAGATGATTGAGGAGCTGCTTAATGCCTCCTTACGCAAAGCCCTGATCCCTCCTGAATTGAAGCATGCAATGGTTCTTGTAAATGTAAATGTAAATGTAGAGGTACTTGTATAGCGCACAACTACCCGGAGGCATCTCAGTGCTTGTACGAATACCGCTGAGGAACTCTTCCTGGCCTTTCCCTGTGAAGTGCCAACTCCTGGGTACCCCCCAGGGTGAAGCCAAGCATCCTAGAGTTGTTGGGGCCATTGTGAAGATTAAGCAAGCTATTGCCCTGAGTTGCAGCATGGGGCCCATGATTAGAATAGGCACCGAAGCGAGAATTAACAGGTCCGAGGAAATTGAGCCCAAGACCCGCCGAGGCGGGAATTGAACCCTGGTTCCGGGCCAGAATTCTGCATCAGGGTATGCCACTCTAACCATTGAGCCACACTTCTCCACTTCTTCCGCTGTTACAGAAACCTAATGTTGACCCAGCCCAATTATCCAACTTTTGACCCATTTCCCTGCTCCCAGTTTTCTCCAAGTTATTGGAGAAACATGTGAATTCGCAACTAACTCACTATGTGGAAACCCACAAGCTCTTACACCCATCTCAATCGGGGTTTAGAGTAGGGTACTCCACAGAAACCACACTTCTGGACTTCTGGGAATTAGTGAAATGTTGCGTAGTCGTTTGGATGTTGGTGACGCTGTGGCGCTCATATTGTTAGATCTGAGCGCTGCATTTGACACGGTGTCCCATACTGTGCTTTTGCAAACGCTCCGATCCATTGGTGTGACTGGAGTTGCCTTGAAATGGCTGGCAAATTTATTGTCTGATCGTACGTTTCAGGTTTCTTCCTCAAAAGCATTCTATAAAATCCATGCCTCCCCCACAGGGTTCAATTCTTAGCCCCTTATTGTTTAAAATTTATGTTAAACCATTGGCTGACATTGCTGAGGAGGCTAAACTGTCAATTTTTTTCCTACGCTGATGACACCCAAATAGTCTTCTCCCTTTCTGCTAAAGGAGCTTCTAGGCCCTCTTCTCTTCAAGATGAGCTGAGTAAAATCATGCAGTGGACACAAGTTAATTCACTTAAGCTCAATGGGGAGAAGACAGAGGTGCTCATCCTAAAAAAAAACAAAGAGCTTTGGTGCCCCCAACATTAGCCCCCTGAATTGGGTGCCACCCCTCAGCCTACTAAACAAGCCCGTAATTTGGGTTTTATAATCGATGATCATCTCTCGATGAGGCCTCAAGCCATAGAGGTGGCTGCAACATGCTTCTCCATACTTAGATGGCTCAAATAGATTTTATGGATGTTGCCAGATTCCACAAAAAGAACAGTAATCCAGGCTTTGGTCACCTCTCCCCTGGATTACGGCAACATCCTTTTTCTTGGAGCTAATAAGGAGGTTAATCGTAAATTGCAAATTGTCCAAAATGCTACTGCTTGCCTGCTCTGCCAGATTCCTAAATTTACATCTGTCTCTAGTTCCTTGCGCGACCTTCACTGGTTAAAAGTGGAGAATCGCATCAAATTTAAGACCTTAACTTATATGTATAGGATTAAAATAGGCAAGGCCCCTCAATATCTGAGATCCATTGCTCAATTGTATGTCCCTCCTCATCCTCTGCGCTCAGCCAATCAGACAAAATTTGTAGTCCCGAGATATAGATTATCCAGGGTAGGGGGTCGATCCTTTTCTTATTTGGGTCCTACTTTGTGGAATTTTCTCCATCTCCCTTTGAGGAATGAGCCTAGCTTTGTGCAGTTTCATAGGATGTTGAAAACCTGGCTTTTTATTCAATAGGTCTGCATCTTTCATTTGTTCTCTGACCTTCTTCAGGCGGTGCCGGGAAACCCTTGGGTAGCTGAGTGCCTTATAAAAGGCTGTCAGGAAGTAACCTTGGCAGACACCACATCAATTTTTCAATTGTAGCTTGTGCAGCGGGCATTTTCTGCCTTTTCTGCACAAGCTGCAATTGTAGGATGGATGTTTACGACCACCCATAGGGATTTCACCTCCAAATGCAACGGGTGGAACCGCCAACCTATGGTCGGGAGTTTCCAATCCGCTATGATGTCCATCGGACACTCGTCCGATTGACATTATAATTAGGCCCATAATGTCCAATGTTCAAATGGTAAAGGTCTTCTAAGACAATATCAAAAGTATTATATTGTGCTGCATTCATATCTTCTTAGCAATATAGACTTGCCCTGCATTCTCAAGGTAAGTAGTAAATCTATAATACTCTAACTATTCTATATTAACCCGTTGACCGCGGCCGTAATTCCGCCATGGCGCTGGGGGGGTCGCGCGGCACCGCCATGCTTGTGACGGAACCACTCCATCACAAGCCACGGGAGTGCTGTGCTTATGACAGAGTGGTTCCGTCACAGCCCCGCCCGCTCATTAATTCACCCGCGCAGGCAGGGAATTGATGCCGCGTGGGCGGAGCGGCCGCGACATGACGGAACCACTCCGTCATGAGCATACAGCACCCGTGGCTCGTGACGGAGTGGGTCCATCACAAGCATGCAAGGGGTTAACAATATGTTGGAAGTTGATATTGTCGAGTTGATATATGCAGAGGTCAGAATTTCTGACCTTGACATTGGCACTTAGTTGGAGCCCACCCTCACCTTCAGAGCCCTGTATTCCTCCTCTTCTTTTAGCTTGCTGTGTAGGACACCAGCCATTTCTTGTTTCAGAGGCTGCAACCAATCCTGGAGTACACCCTGCAGAGAAAATTATTTATAAATTATGCTTCTGAAGAGGTGCACCAAGGGATGGTGACCAACTTACACTCATTTTTGATATATCAATGCATATTATATGCATACAAATTGTTAGAAATACAAAGTAAAGTTATCTGATTTGTATCTCAGGTCCAGACACATAGAAATGCATAAAACATATGCAAACTGCAAAATATCCTTTAGCAATATATTCTATCACGGTGTGTGTCCGTGAATCAATTCTTGACATGAGAACACATTTGTGCTAATAAAAGAGTGGAAACACAACTGGTGTTAATAACAGCTGCTACAGTCCTGGTTGTTTGTGTTGTTTTCACACTCTTGTGCCATCATTTTTGCCAGAAACAGAATCATAATTACACAGCATAGTATATTGGTGTCATTTGGGGAACTTCACGTAACATAATGCAAAATTTCCAAAATTGCCTGAATTCAACCTACCAAATTAGAATTTCACCCAGACTTAAACAAAAGGCTCACAATCAAGGCAGACCACTGAAAAGCCTTGCCAAATTCAGAATCTTTCAATATTACTGTGAAGCTTGAATAGTTTAAAATTAATTATATAGTAGTAGGCGGGATTGTGTAGCACTGAATTTTAATACAATGCATTTGTCTTTCTCAATATCTCCTATTCAAGAGTGAACTTTTAATTCAGCAGGTTCTATGCTCTATTTTGTAGTCACTTTTTAGCCGTGGCTTTCAATGATTTTTACCCGATTAATATTGCTGTTACTGACATCAAAACAATAATTTCCTCCTGAAAGGTAATACATCAACTTTGATTACAGTGCATCCCTCCACATTAACACCTGAAGGCTCTAAACTCTTTCATTCATAAATGTAGTCAATGTGTGATTGAAAATTCTGCATTTATCATTCCAGACATAATATTACAGGATATTTCCATTCTATTAGATGGATGATGATGGATGATGGATGCAGGAGGCAGAGCCGCCCTGATCCTGTTGGACCTTTCTGCGGCCTTCGACACGGTCCATCACAAGTGGAATTCAAGGAAAGGCATTGAAGATCTTACAGGCCTTCCTCTCCAACAGAACTCAGTCGGTGGCCCTGGGAGACTTTGAATCGCGTCCTTTTGTGCTTCCCTGTGGAGTTCCCCAGGGGTACTCACTCAGTCTGACCCTTTTTAATGTGTACGTCGCTACCCTAGCCCCGGTTATTCGATCCTTTGGTTTTAATCTTACAGCATACGCAGACGACACCCAGATAGTGGTGTCACTGCTGCCGGGCGAAACAGGTAGCACAGCAGACAGAATAAGAAGCTGTATGCGAGAGGTGGGCAGTTGGATGGCTCATAACTGTCTCAAACTTAATTCCACAAAGACAGAAGTGTTGCTCTTTGGTTCCAAGGACAATCTTTGGTCCCCTAGATGGTGGCCTGATGAAATGGGACCCCTCCCCTCCCCAGTGGCAAAGGTTAAAAATCTGGGTATACTGGTGGACGACTCTTTGTCCTTTAAACCACAGATCAATGCACTGTCCTCCTCTACGCACTACATCCTCAAAACAATCAGGAAAGTTCTTCCTTATCTGGAGAAGGAGCATAGGAAAACTGTCGTTACTGGTCTGGTCCTCTCACGCTTGGACTATTGTAACAGCCTGATGTTGAATGCCCAGCAGGGCCTACTAAACAAACTCCAGATCCTGCAGAACGCAGCCGCCCGCCTGATCACTGACACCCCTAAGTTTGCCTCGGTAGCTCAGGACTTGGTGAAACTCCACTGGCTGCCAGTGCGTAAAAGAATAGTTTTCAAAGCACTCTGTGTGGTCTTCAAGGCCCTGCATGATCTGGGCCCTAGGTGTATGAAACTGCTCTTCCACTGGCATAAACCAGCAAGAAACCTGAGATCTGGGGAGCAGGCGCTATTAACAGTCCCCAGAGTTAAGAAAGCGCATTGGGGAGGCAGGAGTTTCTCTCTTGGCGCGGCAGAGGCGTGGAACAGACTGCCACTCAATCTCAGACAATCTCCGGATCTGATGGCTTTCAGAAGAGCGCTCAAGACCTGGCTCTTTACTCACTAAGCTCTAAACCACCCACATACACTGGCTTAATCACGTTAGCGCTAGGACACCTCCGGGTAACAGAGTGCTCTACAAATGTGAAAATAAATAAATAAATAAATAAATATTAGGAGCAAAATATTACAGCCCTTGACTCATTTAAGACCATAATGTATGCTGGGACTTGTAGTCCTGGTTCCATTTAAGTGAATTAATTGGATTATATTTGGAGATTTCGATAGATTATTGATGCCAATCCTGGAACAGGATCTGTTGTCCCGGATTGCACTGAGCCCCCTGGTGACCTCTTACCTTGTACTCCTCGGCCGCCTCCTGTGAGGGCATGAGTGTGTGCGACTTGTGTGCTGCTGAGAGGCTGCACACCAGGCAGATGGGCTTCAGGTCCTCCTTGCAGAAGACTTTCAGGGGCTCCTGGTGGTCCTCACACAGATTCTGTTTCCTGGCTCCACTTGGTGGCACAGGGATCTGTATAACCAGCTCTACCATGTTCAGAAGTTGCCTGTTAGGTCTGAGGTTACCCTGGGTACACACTGCTCTGCACTGGGGGCAGGGGGTGCGGGGTCCTGCTCCCTTCCAGTACTCAGTGATGCAGGAGCGGCAGAAGTTGTGTCCACACTCCGTGATCACTGGATCTTTATAAAACTCCAGGCAGATGGAGCAGGTCCCTTCCTGCTGCAGACTCTGCAGAGGGTTTGCAGCCGCCATCCTGTCCACAGAAGGTGAGAATGAAGAGATGTTTCCCTTTCCTTGAGTGTCTAACAGAGGTGTGGCCAGAGCTCTGAAGTCACTAGACCTGGTTCTGCTGCATTCCATCTGTCCTTTGGCCTCACATGCCTGCTCCAATGAACAATACAATCTGAGACAGCTCTATCTGAGGCAGATTTAACGCAAACTGACAGAAAGTATTGATTTAATATTTGCTTTCCAGGGTAAATCTTTGTTTTGTGCTGGAAAGTAGCCTAAAAGTAACCAATGTAGTGGTCTGTGCTGTGTCACTGCTGGTTCTGTGCATGGTGTGAGCCCTGCTGGGGTCTGTGCTGTGTCACTGCTGGTGCTGTGCATGTTGTGAGCCCTGCAGGGGTCTGTGCTGTGTCACTGCTGGTGCTGTGCATGTTCTGAGCCCTGCAGGGGTCTGTGCTGTGTCACTGCTGGTGCTGTGCATGTTCTGAGCCCTGCAGGGGTCTGTGCTGTGTCACTGCTGGTGCTGTGCATGTTCTGAGCCCTGCAGGGGTCTGTGCTGTGTCACTGCTGGTGCTGTGCATGGTGTGAGCTCTGCAGGGGTCTGTGTCACTGCTGGTGCTATGCATGGTGTGAGCCCTGCGGGGGTCTGTGCTGTGTCACTGCTGGTGCTGTGCATGTTATGAGCCCTGCGGGGGTCTGTGCTGTGTCACTGCTGATGCTGTGCATAGTGTGAGCCCTGCAGGGGTCTGTGCTGTATCACTGCTGGTGCTGTGCATGTTCTGAGCCCTGCAGGGGTCTGTGCTGTTTCACTGCTGGTGCTGTGCATGTTCTGAGCCCTGCAGGGGTCTGTGCTGTGCCACTGCTGGTGCTGTGCATGGTGTGAGCCCTGCAGGGGTCTGTGTCACTGCTGGTGCTCTGCATGGTGTGAGCCCTGCGGGGGTTTGTGCTGTGTCAACGCTGGTGCTGTGCATGGTGTGAGCCCTGCAGTGGTCTGTGCTGTCACTGCTGGTGTTGTGCATGTTATGAGCCCTGCGGGGGTCTGTGCTGTGTCACTGCTGATGCTGTGCATGGTGTGAGCCCTGCATGTGTCTATGCTGCATCACTGCTGGTGTTGTGCATTGTGTGAGCCCTGCAGGGGTCTGTGCTGTGTCACTGCTGGTGCTGTGCACGGTGTGAGCCATGCAGGGGTCTGTGCTGTGTCACTGCTGGTGCTGTGCATGGTATGAACCCTGCGGGGGTCTGTGCTGTGTCACTGCTGGTGCTGTGCATGGTGTGAGCCCTGCAGGGGTCTGTGCTGTGTCACTGCTGGTGCTGTGCATGGTGTGAGCCCTGCAGGGGTCTGTGCTGTGTCACTGCTGGTGCTGTGCATGGTGTGAGCCCTGCAGGGGTCTGTGCTATGTCACTGCTGGTGCTGTGAATGATGTGAGCCCTGCTGGGGTCTGTGTCACTGCTGGTGCTGTGCATGGTGTGAGCCCTGCAGGGGTCTTTGCTGTGTCACTGCTGGTGCTGTGCATGGTGTGAACCCTGCTGTGGTCTGTGTCACTGCTGGTGCTGTGCTTGGTGTGAGCCCTGCAGGGGTCTGTGATGTGTCACTGCTGGTGCTGTGCATGGTGTGAGCCCTGCGGGGGTCTGTGCTGTGTCACTGCTGGTGCTGTGCATGGTGTGAGCCCTGCGGGGGTCTGTGCTGTGTCACTGCTGGTGCTGTGCATTGTGTGAGCCCTGCAGGGGTCTGTGCTTGGTCACTGCTGGAGCTGTGCATGGTGTGAGCCCTGTGGGGGTCTGTGCTTTGTCACTGCAGGTGCTGTGCATGGTGTGAGCCCTGCATGTGTCTATGCTGCATCACTGCTGGTGCTGTGCATGGTGTGAGCCCTGCAGGGGTCTGTGCTGTGTCACTGCTGGTGCTGTGCATGGTGTGAGCCCTGCAGGGGTCTGTGCTGTGCCACTGCTGGTGCTGTGCATGGTGTGAGCCCTGCAGGGGTCTGTGTCACTGCTGGTGCTCTGCATGGTGTGAGCCCTGCGGGGGTTTGTGCTGTGTCAACGCTGGTGCTGTGCATGGTGTGAGCCCTGCAGTGGTCTGTGCTGTCACTGCTGGTGTTGTGCATGTTATGAGCCCTGCGGGGGTCTGTGCTGTGTCACTGCTGATGCTGTGCATGGTGTGAGCCCTGCATGTGTCTATGCTGCATCACTGCTGGTGTTGTGCATTGTGTGAGCCCTGCAGGGGTCTGTGCTGTGTCACTGCTGGTGCTGTGCACGGTGTGAGCCATGCAGGGGTCTGTGCTGTGTCACTGCTGGTGCTGTGCATGGTATGAACCCTGCGGGGGTCTGTGCTGTGTCACTGCTGGTGCTGTGCATGGTGTGAGCCCTGCAGGGGTCTGTGCTGTGTCACTGCTGGTGCTGTGCATGGTGTGAGCCCTGCAGGGGTCTGTGCTGTGTCACTGCTGGTGCTGTGCATGGTGTGAGCCCTGCAGGGGTCTGTGCTATGTCACTGCTGGTGCTGTGAATGATGTGAGCCCTGCTGGGGTCTGTGTCACTGCTGGTGCTGTGCATGGTGTGAGCCCTGCAGGGGTCTTTGCTGTGTCACTGCTGGTGCTGTGCATGGTGTGAACCCTGCTGTGGTCTGTGTCACTGCTGGTGCTGTGCTTGGTGTGAGCCCTGCAGGGGTCTGTGATGTGTCACTGCTGGTGCTGTGCATGGTGTGAGCCCTGCGGGGGTCTGTGCTGTGTCACTGCTGGTGCTGTGCATGGTGTGAGCCCTGCGGGGGTCTGTGCTGTGTCACTGCTGGTGCTGTGCATTGTGTGAGCCCTGCAGGGGTCTGTGCTTGGTCACTGCTGGAGCTGTGCATGGTGTGAGCCCTGTGGGGGTCTGTGCTTTGTCACTGCAGGTGCTGTGCATGGTGTGAGCCCTGCATGTGTCTATGCTGCATCACTGCTGGTGCTGTGCATGGTGTGAGCCCTGCAGGGATCTGTGCTGTGTCACTGCTGGTGCTGTGCATGGTGTGAGCCCTGCAGGGGTCTGTGCTGTGTCACTGCTGGTGCTGTGCATGGTGTGATCCCTGCAGGGGGTCTGTGCTGTGTCACTGCTGATGCTGTGCATGGTGTGAGCCCTGCAGGGGTCTGTGTCACTGCTGGTGCTGTACATGGTGTGAGCCCTGCTGGGGTCTGTGCTGTGTCACTGCTGGTACTGTGAATGGTGTGAGCCCTGCTGGGGTCTGTGTCACTGCTGGTGCTGTGCATGGTGTGAGCCCTGCAGGGGTCTTTGCTGTGTCACTGGTGGTGTGTTGCATGGTGTGAGCCCTGCGGGGGTCTGTGCTGTGTCACTGCTGGTGCTGTGTTTGGTGTGAGCCCTGCAGGGGTCTGTGCTGTGTCACTGCTGGTGCTGTGCATGATGTGAGCCATGCAGGGGTCTGTGCTGTGTCACTGCTGGTGCTGTGCATGGTGTGAGCCCTGCGGGGGTCTGTGCTGTGTCACTGCTGGTGCTGTGTATGGTGTGAGCCCTGCGGGGGTCTGTGCTGTGTCACTGCTGATGCTGTGCATAGTGTGAGCTCTGCGGGGTCTGTGCTGTGTCACTGCTGGTGCTGTGCATGGTGTGAGCCCTGAAAGGGGGTTTGTGCTGTGTCACTGCTGGTTCTGGGATCCTCTATGGTTTCCATTTCATTATAGGCAATGGGCAGTTACTGGGGTGCCTGGAGCTGACTGATGACGGATAAAGGTGAACAAACCACTCCGGGTAAAGCAGGACCGAGAACACAAGTTTCACTTTCCTTCTACGTTTCAAAGTGCAAACATCGACTCCTGCCTGCTCAGAGACAGCCGAGAGCATGTGTGGATGTTTGGCTCACCCTTGTGACATATGATGGTCAGTGAGTGCCTGCTGTCAGTGAGCACCTACTGTCAGTGAGTGTCTACTGTTAAGCAGTGCCTGCTGTCAATGAGTGCCTGCTGTCTGTGAGTGCCTGCTGTCAGTGAGAGCATGTTATCAGTGAGCGCCTGCTGCCAATGTGTGCCTACTTTCAATGAGTGCCTGCTTTCAAGGAGTGCCTTCTATCATTGAGTACCTGTTGTCACTGAGAGTGCTTGCTGTAAGGAAAACAGAGCAAAATTTTCAACTATGACCAGTGCAAGAGCTCGTTAAAAACCCACAAAAACAGACACCAGAAGAACCACAATCTCCAATCAAAACAAATCAGAGAGCAATCTATAGTTGGCACAGCATTCAATAAATCAACTAAGTGACCGCATGACCACAGCCTAAACAAAGAGACAGTAGAAGTGAGCCATGAACGCCAGAAAGAACCTACAGCATATAGGAACGGATTGTCATCATGTGAAGAGACCACTGGTTCCTTTAACCCCTTCCACGCTCATGACGAGCTGGGCTCGTCATGCAGTAGCCTCCTCGCACGCTCATGACGAGCCCAGCTCGTCATAAACCAATGAGGATCACGAAATCCCAGCACAGCAGGGGAATTCCCATAGCATCCAAGAGGTTAAGGTACGCCCTGCGCGCCCGCGCACCTATGTGAATCTGAGCGCACAGTGACTTTGTGAAGAGCACACACCACCAGAGGCAGGTATTCATGTTAATCACAGCGCCCTGTAGAAGCATGATGGGCGCTGCAATTAACATGAATACTGTCAAAAAGGCACATAGTCTGTTGTATCTATCAACAAAAGGCATTCAGCAATCATAACAACAGGACGTGTGCTTTCACAATCCCTAATATGTATTAGGGGTTGTGAAAGGCTGTTAGGCTTGCTGTGTGCCTTTTGTTGATAGATAGGGCGACCAGAATCTCAAAGCAAAACCGTGACATTTCACACAACAGAAAATGTACTACACATACTGGCCAAGGTTTCAGATTGCTATGTGTGACATTTTCAAAATTTCAGAGCTATTTGGACACAAGTCCTAAAAAAAAGAAGTGGGGAAACTAATCTAGTTAGGCAGAATGAAAGTGACATCACGGTTCGCGACATCATGGCGCGCAACATCACATCACAGGAATCGACATGGCATCACAGGAATTGAAATCACAGAAAGTGACATCACACATGGCATCACAGGAATTGACATCACGGAAAGTGACATCACACATGGCATCACAGGAATTAACATCACACATGGCATCACATGAATTGACATCATCAAAAGTGGCATCACACATAGCATGACAGGAATTGACATCATAGAAAGTGCTATCATACATGGCATCACATGAATTGACATCATAGAAAGTGACAATACACATGTCATCACATGAATTGACATCATACAAAGTGGCATCACACATGGCATCACAGGAATTGACATCATAGAAAGTGGCATCACAGATGGCATCACAGGAATAGACATCATAGAAAGTGGCATCACAGATGGCATCACATGAATTTACACCATAGAACGTGGCATCACAGATGGCATCACAGGAATTGACATCATAGAAAGTGGCATCACATATGGTATTTTTTGGAGAATGAATAGCCCTACCTGTGAGGAATTTGTGAGTTGGATCCATCTCGGAGACAGATATCCCCTTCCTAGACCTGAAGAAACACATTGTATAGAAAACCCACTGATCGCAACAGTTTACTTCTATACAACAGCCACCATCCAAGGGCGCTGAGAGATAACCTACCCTTTGGGCAGTTTTTGCGCATCAGACATAATTGCAAGACAATCTCTGTTTACAAAACAGAAGCTAGCTCTTTGGTCGTTAACCTCAGGGCAAGAGGCTACCCAGAACAATAGATCATGGACTTCATGAAACGAGCCAGGAATAACCCCAGAGAGACCCTCCTTGAGGTACAACCCAAACCAACTCCAGACATGTTACATCATTCACCCCAGATTCAGCCCGCATCAAGAAAATTATTCTAAAACAATTGGCCATTTTAGGTACAGGTCACCTATGCATCCCTAGGCCTAGGTTTGCATAGAAACGGACACGTAATCTCAAGGATATTTTGATACACAAGGCCCACACAAGCTAGACAAACTACATAAATAACCTTGTGGGGATTCCTGCTGGTAACAGGGCACCATCCGTGTGGCTCTTGCGCAGTACGCAAATTGACATATGCGGTAAAGGAGATCTCTCTCATTGCCAACTTCAAATGAACATTAACCCGCCATACTAATTGGAACACTACTCAATGCATTTACATGGTCACCTGCCCTTGCGGTTGAGATATACAGGGATGACAATGCATACAGTCAAGACCCGGATAACAGAACATAAAAGCAACATACGATGTCAAAGGGTCACCACCAGACTGTACACACACTTCAAAGATGCCAAACACACCCTGATTCCCTAAGGGGGTTATCTTCAAAGCACACACACAGATCTTGCAGCCATCTCTATTCAGAATAGAGCAGGGATGGGTTCACAGACTCTCAACAAACAATGAAGGGTTTAAATATGATATCCCATGGGGTTCCCTGACCTAGGTTGTATCCTATCCACGATACGTATTGTATGTGTTTACAAGAGGCCAGAGTCTGCAGGATAGATTAATGCGGTCCCATGTGTTCGCACACAAAACAGTCCAAGACAGTCGACATTGGAACATCACGACCTTGGATACAAACCTCGTTTACCAACTGCAACAGCGATAACCTGGTCTACCTGATCAATTGTCCTTGTGGGTATCATTATGTTGGTATGACCAATCGGAAGGTAAAAACACGAATGCTGGATCATCAAAGCACCTTTCGGTGTAAGAAGTCTAACACCAAACTAACCAGACACATTGTCGAGTTCAATTATTCCCCTGATGCTTTTTCATGGACGTTGCTAGAAAAACCATACATTCCACCGCATCTAGGTGATAAAGCAAAATATCTATTTTCAAAAGAACATAGATGGGTGTTTAGATTGAGCAGCGACACCAGAGGCCTAAATGATACAATCCCATGGACTTCACTGTGAGGTCGGGATTTCTATTAAGATCACTGTACTCAGAAGGGCCTTTTCAATGATTCTAGATTCCTATATCAATTGTTAGAGCAAAATGGATATGGCCTATAGACAATTTGAATGTTGGGATTTTCTATCATTTGGATAGCAATGGAGTCATGATACACGTACAACATACATTTACCATAATAGTGACAGGTCATAATTTGTTAACATACAGTTATCATCACAAAAACATAGATTAGGGGTTCGGAAATTCCCCTTTTCCTCCTTTTCTGAGGTGAAGAGCCAGGCAACATTAAGATCTTCTTATTCATGAGTTCCCTATGGATAACGTTATAACTTTATTGTTCGCAGGGCTAAAGGACACACATGCTCTGTGTAACACAAAATTAATTCCCGTGTAGTAGTAGATAATGGATTGAGAGGTTGTACTGTGGCTCCATCCAATTTAACAACTGCTGATAGTAAAGAGCAGGCGTCTTGTAGAGTCATAGGTATATATGAAAAAAAACTTCCATCCCGGCATCTCAACGCTATTTTGGGGCAGTTGATCGTCGCGCATTCTATAATTCCAACAAAGAGCCCGAATTGTCTTTCAATTAAGTATTTCACAATAATAATCTTGCAAACATCTGTGGACACCCACCATATTATTTTTATGAACTATTTCGCTAAACCTAATACAGACGCATAGACAATGAGAAACTACACGCTTGCTAAGCGTCACTTCACTTTATAGTTCTTCGGAACTGCACGTCATGTGACTCGGCGTTCTTAGTTGGCTTTCAAATTATAACGATAGCGGCACCCTCGGGCATTATAAAATTCCAATATAGGGCCCATAATGTTTTCCAATTAGTTTTACAATAACAATCTTGCAATCATCTGTGGAAACCAACTATATGATTCTCTTGAACTATTTCGCTAAATTAACACAGATGCATAGACAATGTAAAACTACACGTTTGCTACGCTCATGTTGTAGTTCTTGAAAACTATAAGAGTCTCTCTCAATGGTCTAATAGGACATTTAAAAGACTCGTTTTTAGGACAACTCGTATGTAGATGAATATACGGTCATAGTCAGAGCCTTAATTAAACTATCAAATGAGAATATTTTCTCTTGACTAATACAACTGTGACCAACCTACTGTGGAGTTGGAGGGTTAATTAGCATTCTACTATTGAATTTGTGTGGATTATTTCACCTCTATGTCGAGATTGCATTGATTATTTGTTTTTAATTTGAGAATGTTTTCATACAGACTCAGTTGGGGTTATAATACACAAGACAAGCATTTCTTTGTATCTCCCTTCTCCCTCAAATAAGTATACTTTACCTTATTTGCAGAGTGGGGTCTCATACACCTGAGAGTCTACCGGGTGAGGTGAGGCCAATACCACATAGAGGACAGGTGAGTGGATCCATCAATTCTATATACTTTTATGGAGTCATTGTTGAAAGTAGTATGTAAAAGACAGAAAGGAAGTTGTTTATTGATATCATATATCCTTATGACTATATTGTTGTCATACGCATTGTTTGTTTTGTAATTTTGTCTTTCAGGTGTGAAAATCACTATGCCTGTATGGCGGTAATATGACAATTACATTTTAATAAGCTTTATCACATATGCAGTAGCAGATTAAGGTCCTGAAGAAAGCCTGGACAAGTGGCCCATCAGGCTGAAACTAGTCGACCGAATTTCTTTTTAAGAGCAGCGGCTTATTTGTTTTCACGCCGCACCTGCACAAATTTTTATTAGGTTTGGGAGAGATACTCAGAATAAATAAGTTTGTTCTCCTCCATATCCTTTTTAAACCACTATTTCACATGCACTGCACTCTTTCTTTCTTCTTTCTTCATCAAACAGCCAGTGGATATTGTGTAGAGACATTGGATAACTATGGTATACAATTGGTTATTGGACATCCTTTATAACTCTATATAACGGTCACAGAGATCCATACATACTTTGTACCACATCACCTCCCTTTTGTATCAGAAGCCTTGAGTGGTATAGAACAAAATATACCCACATGATGACACTGGCCAGGATTGGCAGTTGATGGAGATCTGGTTGTTCTGTAATGTTCTCTATGCACACCTGTGTTTTTGGTATGTGTTCCGAGTATGGAATGAAATTCTCCATTCGGTACTCTCGCAAACAATATATGATATATGTTTGACGCTGTGTCTCTCTCTCTTACACTTTTGTGGACCACCAGATGTTGTTGTTTTTTGATTTGCAGATAAGTACTGGCCATCTCTATACATGTGTTTCCGGATTATTATCCGTCGCCAGTAGAGATTAGGCATTTCAAATATTTGGGGTTGCTGAGCAGGCTGCCAAAGTATTCTCGGGTCACAGTACCTCTCAAGGCATGCAGGTGCCTCTCCACAAGCTTGTTAGCTCAAATCTCTCAAGGGAGCCTTTTAAACAGGAAACCAATGTGGGATCACACTGCTTCACCTCTCAGCAGGTTCGCCCCTGAGCATTATGGTGCATGCAGTTCGCCATGCATGTTTACTTGCAAAAGTCGTTTGAGTATTTCACCAGGTTGGTGCAGATAAGTACTGGCCATCTCTATGCACATGTTTCTGGATTATTATCCGTCGCGAGTAGAGATTAGTTATTATGGGGATTGTCTAGGCTATATGGCACTATCGCCAGAATCCAATGTGTAACTGCATACATATAAACTGATTTGTTTCACCAAGATGGCCCGCCAGAACTTACGTTTATCCTTATTGCGGCCAGTTCCATTAAGAATTTGCAATTTTTCTAGCCCTGCAAAACACTTGCAGTTTTAACCCACCCCGATTACAAGACTGATTATACACCGCCACGTCAATGTGTGTACATACATATTCTCTCCATGAGCACGGCTTACTGACTTATTATGCACTTCCTTTAACTAATTCAAGATGGCTGCGCCATCCTCCGGAGGTCCGGAACCCCTTCCTTCCGCTGTCTCAAGTCTCGCAAGAATTCCATTACTTGCGGGAATGCTCTTCTGATGCCCCTGACATGGCATAACCCACCATCCTGGTTTCGGAGGCAGGGTAGGTAATGAGGCGGATGTTCACGGAATGCTGGTAAGTAGCTTTCTCAGACTAAGGATTCCCTTGACGCCATGAACTACTACATAGCTGAGTTTACACAGCGGGGCGATTTGAGGTGCCGTGTTCCCATCCTTAAACTTCCTCTGAGGCCAACAACCCATGCCTCACCCTCATTGGTGGTTGTAGCTATTGTGGCCTTGGCGCTTTGGCAGTGTGCAATTTACTAACATCACTTGTACCGCTCTGAGCCACACAGCACATAGCCCCATTCTACCTGTGACACACAGGCACTCGTTTGCCACTATGGGGCAGGTCAGTCTGGACTGGACCTTCGGCACCTCCCACCTGTTAACTGCCGTTCGAACGTTTTTGTCGCCTGGGCCCGCTTGGCTTGTGCATTAGATATGAGGTTGTTTTGAATAATGCATTCAGGATCTTCTTTCTTCACCTAATTAATTTAGGGCACAAATCGGTGTCCTTATGACCGCCGGATACTGTTGCGGGCCCCCTTAGACAACAGTTTTGATGAGCTCCGGTTCTACCTTATCTGTTATTTTATCGTTCAATACCATTGAGCTTATCCTAGACTCCTGGTATTTTTAATACGCATCCAGTGAATGAATTTTTATCCTACAACTACTCCACAAGCACGGTGTAGAGCATGGGTGTATGACTTTGTAATACACCAGTACACTTTAATGTATGTGTTTTTTTCACAGATTTATGAGATACCTGAAAAATGTGTTGCTAACAAATGCCTTTTGTCCCTGTATTTAGGTTATTTACCTGAAAACGTGGTATGTAGTTTTTCCCTTATCACGTTGTGTAGATAGCATTTTGCTGGTCCTGAAGAAGTGCATTGATCCTCCTGACACCCAGGGCATGAAACATGTTGACCTACTGAGAGTAGAGTGTACACAGCTAGATACATAGCCTCTAGTTCACTGCCAATCTCGCTGTTTCTAATCATGCAGTTTACCTTCCTGAATAAATTACTGCTAGGGCTAACTGGCCTATTCTAATCCACTCCCTTCACATCTACACATACTAGGCCTCTTACCCCCACTGCACCCAATGGCAGGAACAAAAGATTCCCGCTAAAGAGCCCCGTACTGGGTATTGCAGACCCGACCTGACGAGGGGCAGGCTCATATACCTAGCTTGCTAGGTGTGTGAGAGACCTAGTTCCATAAGGGGAATTCCTCCCTCTGTTTGTGCATAGTGTGGAATCGCCATCACTGGCTTAGATCCCACCTTGTATCTCACTGTTCATTCACTTTGACTCAGAGGAACTTCATACCCTTTTTTCCTCATCACACATGGCATCACATGAATTGACATAATAGAAAGTGGCATCACAGATGGCATTGCATGAATTGCCATCATAGAAAGTGGCATCACACAAGGCATCACATGAATTGACATCATAGAAAGTGACATCACACATAGCATCACATAAATTGACATCATAGAAAGTGGCATCACACATGGCATCACAGGAATCGACATCTCTCATGGCATCACAGGAATTGGCACCACAGATGGCATCACAGGAATTGATATCATAGAAAGTGAAATCACCCATGGCATCACAGGAAATGACATCACCAATGGCATCACAGGAATTGACATCATTTATTTTATTTATTTATTTATAAAGTTTTATACAGCGCAAACTTGATCCCGAAGGATATCAGAGCACTTTACAATTTGAGGCAAAGGTAACAAATCAGAACACCAGTCCAAAATTGGGAATCCAATGGGCATTGAATCAACCTCAGCTCAGAAGACGAGCTTCGGAGATCGAGTAAGACATCCAGGGTTTACACGCCAAGTGATTGCCACGGCGGCACAGAAACACAAGGATCTTCCCACTGGCTGGTGTTGAAGACCAATTACAAATTAAAGAAGGACTTCATACCCTAAATGAGCTGGAGTTTGTCGGCTGACATCCTTTGCCTTACAGTTGAAGCCTTTTTTGTTGATACAATCTTCTTTCACAAGGCTGTCCAACCTTTTGCAGTCCTGATGAAGACCCACTTTTAGATGCAGACAAATCAGCGCATCCTATCTAGGGTCGAAACGTCGACGTTCTGTCTATGTATCGGTCCGCACTGAGTTTCAACGAACTAAAGAAATAATGAATCAGCTTTGAAACAAGTGTAACTAATAGTGGACACACGTGATTCAAATATTGTATATATAGGTATGCTTATGTTTATGTTTACTGTCTAATGTCACATGAATTGCCATCACAGAAAGTGACATCACACATGACATCACATGAATTGACATCATAGAAAGTGGCATCACACATGGCATCACAGGAATCAACATCACACATGGCATTACAGGAATTGACATCACAGATGGCATCACATGAATTGAGATCATAGAAAGTGACATCACATATGGCATCACATAAATTGACTTTTAGAAACAACAAGGGACCCCAAATTAGTCTGCTCGGGACCTCGGGGAACAATTTTTTACAAACAACAATGGTCCCATGCAAAGAAAAATTACACAGTAACAATAAATATAGACGTGAATCCAATCTATATTTTAGAGTGACGTGTCCAGCCGGACAGAGGTCATTCAAGTTTACTTAATAAACAAGTTTCCAAAATATAACAAGAATACCTTCCACAGTGCCCCTGTGCGGTACACAAGCCTGTGCCCAACACTTGCGGGGTGAGAACAGTCGAAAAAGTGAAGGTAAGGGTTTAAGGCAAAACAACGTTTTTCTGCTTATACATTCATTGTACAGAAAATATCAACTTGCACCATTACATCAATTTTACAATCAAATATGTTTGTATAAGGTGCCTGAGCGAGTCGACGGCGTTTCGGTTCCCTTAAAGGGTAATAGGAACCATCATCAGGACAAAGAAAATAATTGCCTTATAACATTAAACCTCAAATTGTTGCCTAAAGGAAATTGGGAAAGAATAAGAAAATTGAAAATTGACATTCTTTAACAAAACGGACAGTAACATTAAAAATTAAAATTAAAATTAAAAACCAATGAAGTGACTCTTGGTGCAGGGTGTACTAGCATACTCCTATCATGCACAGTGAAGTTATTCTGCCGCATCTCAGAGTGAACACTTGGTGTTGGTCATGATGTTTAAAAATAGATGTAGTGCCATCTATCATTCTAACGTGAACAGGGAACTCTTAGTAGGCAAACTACCGTCCAGTACGCAGTGAGCAGGCTCATTCAGGTGAAGTGACCGCGGTACTATGGAGCTGCAGTGCCTATTTAGGATGGTGGGCGGAGGCGGAACCTTCGAACGACGTGCTTACCGAGGTAGTGTCAATGTGGACCATGGCGAGGCAATGCTCAGTGTGGTCCGGAGGGCAAGCCTCTAAAAGTCAATGAATAAATAAATCTGACGTTAGAGGTCGGGCATTGTAATGCCGGAGATTAAAGTGAAAACAGCAATTGCGTATGAGCTTACCGAATGTCGGGCTGCCAGGGTCCGAGTTACACAGTCGTAACTGGACGGCGCCAGGGTCGGCCTGCGGGAGTCAGGAGAGAGGTATTACGATCCCGCCCTGTTACATTAAATGAATTAAAAGGGGGCGGCCAAGCTGTAATTCTTACCTGAGTTGGCGATCATTGATGTGTTCCCTGGCGTGCTGTTGTGCACAGCCCAGGAAGTGAAAAAGGGGCGGGTGTGTCGTGATTGGCCAGTGCCCGTGAGGGATAGTAAAAACAAACAAGGGGTGTTCAGTGCAGGAGCCATCTTAGGTGAAATATAAGGTGATATCCATGCACAGTGACATTACAGAACGCATAATTTACTAGAATTGATTTCGAGACAATAAATTACACGGCATTCATTCCAGAGTCTTGTAATTATTCCTGAACAGTCTAAATTAGAGCAGTCCATTCCTCTTGAAGGTTTAGGCCTGAATTCAGGCTGTCTGTCTTCAATATCCATTTTAGTTCTTCCCTGTTAAGCATACGCGTCAGATCGCCCCCTCTTGGTGGTATTCTGATCTGTGTGATGACCATCCAGCGAATCTCATTCTCAGTATGCCCTTTGCTTGCAAAATGTTCAACCAGTGGGGCATTCGCAGTCTTACACCTGATGCGGCTCCGATGCTGGGATATCCGTTGTTTAATTTTTTGTTTTGTCTGGCCAACATATATTAGGTTGCAGGGACATAAAATAGCATAAACGAGATTAGAGCTATTACAATTCGTAAAAGTGTGCAGTTCATTCTTAACATTTTTATACACAAACTCCTTGCTTTCAATTGTCAGGTCACAGACCACACAGGAGCCACACTTGAAATGGCCCAAAACGGGTGGTAGCGACCAATGGTCATGTAGAGTAATATTCCTGCCAGTTGCAGCTGGTAATGCCGCCCTCACCAATTGATCTTTAAGATTTTTACTTTTCTTGAAAGCAAATAGTGGTGTTTCCCAGTTGAGGGGGCCTGAATTCAAAATGTGCCAGTTCTTTTTTATGCACTGTTTTACCTGGTTGGATATCGAGGAAAATGTTGTCACACACACTACTTTGTTCTGACTCTCACTTTGTCTGGGCTCTAGTAGGACGTCACGAGGACAATACCATGCTCTTTTCATTGCGTGTTTTATAAGACGCTTAGGATAACCTCTAAACCTGAGCTTCTCAGATAGTATGTCTGCCTCTGTAAAGTAGTCCTCTCTCTTGAAACAATTCCTCCTTAACCTCAAAAATTGTGAGTAGGGTAGACTATCTCTGAGAGCTCTCGGATGACAGCTATTGTAACTCAAGAGGGTATTCCTCTCAGTGGATTTGCGAAATAGAGACGTGTATAAGAGACCCTCATGATGTTGAATATTAAGGTCTAGAAAGGGAATACTTTCTTTGTTGTAAGATAGAGTAAATGTGAGACCATTACAGTTGTTACTCAGCCAGTGTGTGAGGCCCGGTAAATCTTCAGTTGCGCCATCCCAAATTAAAAAGACGTCGTCTATGTAGCGCTTCCACACGTGTATGCCCTGATGAAATGGGTTGCTGCCTGACAATATGGTGTGTGTTTCCAGCCAGTCCATATATAGAATTGCCAGGGTGGGAGCAAAAATGGCGCCCATGGAGCAGCCACGCACCTGCTGATAGTAATCGGAGTCATAAAGGAAAAAATTCTGTGTAAGACAGATCTCCAATAGCTGTATTATGAACAGGGTGGGCACCCTGTGGGGGCGAGTCCTTGTGTTTAGTATGCTTTCCATTACAAGCAATGAGTCTCTCTGAGGGATATTAGTATATAGGGACTCTACGTCTAATGTACATAGAGTCTCATGTACAGGATCAAAAGGAAGGTTCTCAATCAAATTAATCATGTGCATGCTATCTCTAATATAGCACGCAGTAGTTGGCACAAAATCTTTCAAAAAGAAATTAACATAGTGGCCCAAAGGTTCCAACACTGAGCCACACCCAGACAATATTGGTCTACCCGGGGGATTGTCCATCCTTTTATGGATTTTAGGTAGTGTATAAAGGACAGGAGTTCTTGGGGTGACAGTATTCAGAAAATTGTATTCATGCTTGCTCAAGATACCATTTTCAAGCCCTTCCATGGTGATTGTTTTAATAAGTTTCTGAATATCCTTAGTAGGATTACAAGGTAATCTACAGTAGTGGTCAGTATTAGATACCTGGCGCAAAAGCTCATTCTTGTAGTTTTCAAGGTCCTGAAGCACTATACCCCCTCCCTTATCTGCTGACTTAATAATCAGGTTGGTATTGTTTCTAAGGGAATTGATTGCCAACTTCTCTTCCAACGAGATGTTATAGGGTATGAAGAGATGAGATTTCTCTATATTGGAGATTTCCTGCAGAATCACTTTTTCAAAAGTTACAATTTCTTTAGGAATCATGTTGGACGTAGGGGAAAAGGTGGATGGAGGGCGAAATGGAGTCGTGACACTTTTGGGCTCCATTGGATTAAGCTCGAAGTAGGAGCGTAATCTTAATTTCCTAAAGAATGCAAGTAGTTCAGATTGCAGATTTAGGAAATTCGGGTAGGTGGTTGGGACGAAAGATAACCCTTTACTAAGGATGGACAATTCCTCGGTTGACAAGACATGGTTGGAAATATTAAAGATCGGGATGACATTTAGATTAGTAGTGTTTGCTACCACTGATAAAACTTCTGCCTGGTCTGGCGTTCCCCCGGGGGGTTCTGCCATCGTTTCTGTTGCTTCACCCTGCCTCTTTTCGGGGTTTCTGGATTGCCCCTGGATAAAAAAGGAACCTGGTTAGGTCGATGTCCACTTCCCCCTTCACCAGGATCCGAACTATCGGATGAATCTGCTGAGGAGTCGGTGAATCCCACCACAGTATTCCTCCTGTTAAACCGGCCCCAAGGTCTCGGGTTTTGCTGATGTTGCTGAAAGTTACGATTAGTATAGAAGTCTTTATTTAAGTATGGGTAGGCACGTTCTAGAGTGAAGAGTCTGATGTCTTTTTTAACCTTGTTTGATTTCTTAGTTTGCTCAATACGATGAGATTCAGAGATTGTTTTTCCAATTTTTTCTAATAAAGCCTTTGCATCAGTGATAGTTTTATCGTCAGCTATTTGCTTTTCTAAATCTTGAATAGTTCCTTCAAGTTTTTTGAGTTCCTCGCCTGCAATTTCTATCCCTAGCACTAGCCAGTGCCTGGAACAGGTGGTGCCTATGCCACTAAAACCCGATATATATTTTGGATTGTCCGTAAAGACTCCTGGAATGTTTCTAACCTGGAGACCGAGGGGAATCGTGTTCGATTTAAGGTATTGGGTAAGCATTAAGGTCATCAGCTCAAGTCTCACATGCTTTTTCTTTTGTTTTTCAAGTTCATCAGAGAGATTAGTACTGCTTGTAACATTGGTTTCGTCTTGATCAGAGAATAGGGATGGGCCTGCACAAATTTTGTTAATATACTCAAGTGAATATAATGGGGCTGTATCAGACATTACAATAAGAAGGAAGATAAACTAAGGGAAGGTGAAAACCGCTTGTGCAAAGGTGGAGAAGCTAGTGACCACTTAGGAGAAGTGGGAAGGAGGACAAAGCCCTTGCAATCTATTGATTGCGCATGATTACTTTTAGAAACAACAAGGGACCCCAAATTAGTCTGCTCGGGACCTCGGGGAACAATTTTTTACAAACAACAATGGTCCCATGCAAAGAAAAATTACACAGTAACAATAAATATAGACGTGAATCCAATCTATATTTTAGAGTGACGTGTCCAGCCGGACAGAGGTCATTCAAGTTTACTTAATAAACAAGTTTCCAAAATATAACAAGAATACCTTCCACAGTGCCCCTGTGCGGTACACAAGCCTGTGCCCAACACTTGCGGGGTGAGAACAGTCGAAAAAGTGAAGGTAAGGGTTTAAGGCAAAACAACGTTTTTCTGCTTATACATTCATTGTACAGAAAATATCAACTTGCACCATTACATCAATTTTACAATCAAATATGTTTGTATAAGGTGCCTGAGCGAGTCGACGGCGTTTCGGTTCCCTTAAAGGGTAATAGGAACCATCATCAGGACAAAGAAAATAATTGCCTTATAACATTAAACCTCAAATTGTTGCCTAAAGGAAATTGGGAAAGAATAAGAAAATAGAAAATTGACATTCTTTAACAAAACGGACAGTAACATTAAAAATTAAAATTAAAATTAAAAACCAATGAAGTGACTCTTGGTGCAGGGTGTACTAGCATACTCCTATCATGCACAGTGAAGTTATTCTGCCGCATCTCAGAGTGAACACTTGGTGTTGGTCATGATGTTTAAAAATAGATGTAGTGCCATCTATCATTCTAACGTGAACAGGGAACTCTTAGTAGGCAAACTACCGTCCAGTACGCAGTGAGCAGGCTCATTCAGGTGAAGTGACCGCGGTACTATGGAGCTGCAGTGCCTATTTAGGATGGTGGGCGGAGGCGGAACCTTCGAACGACGTGCTTACCGAGGTAGTGTCAATGTGGACCATGGCGAGGCAATGCTGAGTGTGGTCCGGAGGGCAAGCCTCTAAAAGTCAATGAATAAATAAATCTGACGTTAGAGGTCGGGCATTGTAATGCCGGAGATTAAAGTGAAAACAGCAATTGCGTATGAGCTTACCGAATGTCGGGCTGCCAGGGTCCGAGTTACACAGTCGTAACTGGACGGCGCCAGGGTCGGCCTGCGGGAGTCAGGAGAGAGGTATTACGATCCCGCCCTGTTACATTAAATGAATTAAAAGGGGGCGGCCAAGCTGTAATTCTTACCTGAGTTGGCGATCATTGATGTGTTCCCTGGCGTGCTGTTGTGCACAGCCCAGGAAGTGAAAAAGGGGCGGGTGTGTCGTGATTGGCCAGTGCCCGTGAGGGATAGTAAAAACAAACAAGGGGTGTTCAGTGCAGGAGCCATCTTAGGTGAAATATAAGGTGATATCCATGCACAGTGACATTACAGAACGCATAATTTACTAGAATTGATTTCGAGACAATAAATTACACGGCATTCATTCCAGAGTCTTGTAATTATTCCTGAACAGTCTAAATTAGAGCAGTCCATTCCTCTTGAAGGTTTAGGCCTGAATTCAGGCTGTCTGTCTTCAATATCCATTTTAGTTCTTCCCTGTTAAGCATACGCGTCAGATCGCCCCCTCTTGGTGGTATTCTGATCTGTGTGATGACCATCCAGCGAATCTCATTCTCAGTATGCCCTTTGCTTGCAAAATGTTCAACCAGTGGGGCATTCGCAGTCTTACACCTGATGCGGCTCCGATGCTGGGATATCCGTTGTTTAATTTTTTGTTTTGTCTGGCCAACATATATTAGGTTGCAGGGACATAAAATAGCATAAACGAGATTAGAGCTATTACAATTCGTAAAAGTGTGCAGTTCATTCTTAACATTTTTATACACAAACTCCTTGCTTTCAATTGTCAGGTCACAGACCACACAGGAGCCACACTTGAAATGGCCCAAAACGGGTGGTAGCGACCAATGGTCATGTAGAGTAATATTCCTGCCAGTTGCAGCTGGTAATGCCGCCCTCACCAATTGATCTTTAAGATTTTTACTTTTCTTGAAAGCAAATAGTGGTGTTTCCCAGTTGAGGGAGCCTGAATTCAAAATGTGCCAGTTCTTTTTTATGCACTGTTTTACCTGGTTGGATATCGAGGAAAATGTTGTCACACACACTACTTTGTTCTGACTCTCACTTTGTCTGGGCTCTAGTAGGACGTCACGAGGACAATACCATGCTCTTTTCATTGCGTGTTTTATAAGACGCTTAGGATAACCTCTAAACCTGAGCTTCTCAGATAGTATGTCTGCCTCTGTAAAGTAGTCCTCTCTCTTGAAACAATTCCTCCTTAACCTCAAAAATTGTGAGTAGGGTAGACTATCTCTGAGAGCTCTCGGATGACAGCTATTGTAACTCAAGAGGGTATTCCTCTCAGTGGATTTGCGAAATAGAGACGTGTATAAGAGACCCTCATGATGTTGAATATTAAGGTCTAGAAAGGGAATACTTTCTTTGTTGTAAGATAGAGTAAATGTGAGACCATTACAGTTGTTACTCAGCCAGTGTGTGAGGCCCGGTAAATCTTCAGTTGCGCCATCCCAAATTAAAAAGACGTCGTCTATGTAGCGCTTCCACACGTGTATGCCCTGATGAAATGGGTTGCTGCCTGACAATATGGTGTGTGTTTCCAGCCAGTCCATATATAGAATTGCCAGGGTGGGAGCAAAAATGGCGCCCATGGAGCAGCCACGCACCTGCTGATAGTAATCGGAGTCATAAAGGAAAAATTTCTGTGTAAGACAGATCTCCAATAGCTGTATTATGAACAGGGTGGGCACCCTGTGGGGGCGAGTCCTTGTGTTTAGTATGCTTTCCATTACAAGCAATGAGTCTCTCTGAGGAATATTAGTATATAGGGACTCTACGTCTAATGTACATAGAGTCTCATGTACAGGATCAAAAGGAAGGTTCTCAATCAAATTAATCATGTGCATGCTATCTCTAATATAGCACGCAGTAGTTGGCACAAAATCTTTCAAAAAGAAATTAACATAGTGGCCCAAAGGTTCCAACACTGAGCCACACCCAGACAATATTGGTCTACCCGGGGGATTGTCCATCCTTTTATGGATTTTAGGTAGTGTATAAAGGACAGGAGTTCTTGGGGTGACAGTATTCAGAAAATTGTATTCATGCTTGCTCAAGATACCATTTTCAAGCCCTTCCATGGTGATTGTTTTAATAAGTTTCTGAATATCCTTAGTAGGATTACAAGGTAATCTACAGTAGTGGTCAGTATTAGATACCTGGCGCAAAAGCTCATTCTTGTAGTTTTCAAGGTCCTGAAGCACTATACCCCCTCCCTTATCTGCTGACTTAATAATCAGGTTGGTATTGTTTCTAAGGGAATTGATTGCCAACTTCTCTTCCAACGAGATGTTATAGGGTATGAAGAGATGAGATTTCTCTATATTGGAGATTTCCTGCAGAATCACTTTTTCAAAAGTTACAATTTCTTTAGGAATCATGTTGGACGTAGGGGAAAAGGTGGATGGAGGGCGAAATGGAGTCGTGACACTTTTGGGCTCCATTGGATTAAGCTCGAAGTAGGAGCGTAATCTTAATTTCCTAAAGAATGCAAGTAGTTCAGATTGCAGATTTAGGAAATTCGGGTAGGTGGTTGGGACGAAAGATAACCCTTTACTAAGGATGGACAATTCCTCGGTTGACAAGACATGGTTGGAAATATTAAAGATCGGGATGACATTTAGATTAGTAGTGTTTGCTACCACTGATAAAACTTCTGCCTGGTCTGGCGTTCCCCCGGGGGGTTCTGCCATCGTTTCTGTTGCTTCACCCTGCCTTTTTTCGGGGTTTCTGGATTGCCCCTGGATAAAAAAGGAACCTGGTTAGGTCGATGTCCACTTCCCCCTTCACCAGGATCCGAACTATCGGATGAATCTGCTGAGGAGTCGGTGAATCCCACCACAGTATTCCTCCTGTTAAACCGGCCCCAAGGTCTCGGGTTTTGCTGATGTTGCTGAAAGTTACGATTAGTATAGAAGTCTTTATTTAAGTATGGGTAGGCACGTTCTAGAGTGAAGAGTCTGATGTCTTTTTTAACCTTGTTTGATTTCTTAGTTTGCTCAATACGATGAAATTCAGAGATTGTTTTTCCAATTTTTTCTAATAAAGCCTTTGCATCAGTGATAGTTTTATCGTCAGCTATTTGCTTTTCTAAATCTTGAATAGTTCCTTCAAGTTTTTTGAGTTCCTCGCCTGCAATTTCTATCCCTAGCACTAGCCAGTGCCTGGAACAGGTGGTGCCTATGCCACTAAAACCCGATATATATTTTGGATTGTCCGTAAAGACTCCTGGAATGTTTCTAACCTGGAGACCGAGGGGAATCGTGTTCGATTTAAGGTATTGGGTAAGCATTAAGGTCATCAGCTCAAGTCTCACATGCTTTTTCTTTTGTTTTTCAAGTTCATCAGAGAGATTAGTACTGCTTGTAACATTGGTTTCGTCTTGATCAGAGAATAGGGATGGGCCTGCACAAATTTTGTTAATATACTCAAGTGAATATAATGGGGCTGTATCAGACATTACAATAAGAAGGAAGATAAACTAAGGGAAGGTGAAAACCGCTTGTGCAAAGGTGGAGAAGCTAGTGACCACTTAGGAGAAGTGGGAAGGAGGACAAAGCCTTTTAATTCATTTAATGTAACAGGGCGGGATCGTAATACCTCTCTCCTGACTCCCGCAGGCCGACCCTGGCGCCGTCCAGTTACGACTGTGTAACTCGGACCCTGGCAGCCCGACATTCGGTAAGCTCATACGCAATTGCTGTTTTCACTTTAATCTCCGGCATTACAATGCCCGACCTCTAACGTCAGATTTATTTATTCATTGACTTTTAGAGGCTTGCCCTCCGGACCACACTGAGCATTGCCTCGCCATGGTCCACATTGACACTACCTCGGTAAGCACGTCGTTCGAAGGTTCCGCCTCCGCCCACCATCCTAAATAGGCACTGCAGCTCCATAGTACCGCGGTCACTTCACCTGAATGAGCCTGCTCACTGCGTACTGGACGGTAGTTTGCCTACTAAGAGTTCCCTGTTCACGTTAGAATGATAGATGGCACTACATCTATTTTTAAACATCATGACCAACACCAAGTGTTCACTCTGAGATGCGGCAGAATAACTTCACTGTGCATGATAGGAGTATGCTAGTACACCCTGCACCAAGAGTCACTTCATTGGTTTTTAATTTTAATTTTAATTTTTAATGTTACTGTCCGTTTTGTTAAAGAATGTCAATTTTCAATTTTCTTATTCTTTCCCAATTTCCTTTAGGCAACAATTTGAGGTTTAATGTTATAAGGCAATTATTTTCTTTGTCCTGATGATGGTTCCTATTACCCTTTAAGGGAACCGAAACGCCGTCGACTCGCTCAGGCACCTTATACAAACATATTTGATTGTAAAATTGATGTAATGGTGCAAGTTGATATTTTCTGTACAATGAATGTATAAGCAGAAAAACGTTGTTTTGCCTTAAACCCTTACCTTCACTTTTTCGACTGTTCTCACCCCGCAAGTGTTGGGCACAGGCTTGTGTACCGCACAGGGGCACTGTGGAAGGTATTCTTGTTATATTTTGGAAACTTGTTTATTAAGTAAACTTGAATGACCTCTGTCCGGCTGGACACGTCACTCTAAAATATAGATTGGATTCACGTCTATATTTATTGTTACTGTGTAATTTTTCTTTGCATGGGACCATTGTTGTTTGTAAAAAAAAAAAAAAAAAAATCACATAAATTGACATCATAAAAAATGCCATTACGTGAATTGACATCATAGAAAGTTTCATTACACATGGAATCACAGGAATCAACATTAAACATTACATCACAGGAATTGATATCACAGATGGCAGCACAGGAATTGACATCATAGAAAGTGGCATCCCACATGGCATCACATGAATAGACATCATAGAAAGTGACATTACAAGCCACAACTTTACAGGAAGTGGCATCACAGGAAGTGGCATCATAGAAAGTTGCATCACAAGCCACGACTTTACAGGAAGTGGCATCACAAGAAGTGACATTAAATAAAGTAGCCTCACAAGCCACGACTTTACAGGAAGTGGCATCACAGGAAGTGACATCAGTTCTAAAACCTTCAAATATATGTTTAGCAGGTCTATCATGTTGTTAAGGAAGACACAAAGTATACCCAGGAAACTTCCACATCACTGGACTCATTAAACTCTATGTCAATAACCATGAGTGGGTATTGTAACACCCAGAACCCATGGGTGAATGTCCAAAACTTACTTAACCCTGCTCATGGAGCGCTAACGGTAGAAAATAAACTAAGTGCTCAAAGTGCACAGGCCTCAACGAGTGAAGGGAATATTGTCCAGCAAAAAAAGGAAAAAAAAGAAGTCGACACTGCAACAACACAAATCAAAACTGAGGGGACGTCAAACAAGGTGAGTGACAAACACATTAAATTAAAACTGGTAAAAATAATCCCCACAAAAAATACCAATAGGATTGAATATAAGTGAGACGTAGCCTGGCAGAGGTGCTCTTAAACAAAGATTGAGCAAAATGAACTTCTAGTAATAAATGTTAAACTATACAAGGTCAATAAGAAGACCCAAATGCCAAGGCATCAACATGAGTACACAAAGCCAGGATCCCACACCTGACTGCCCACAAAGACCCACGAGTGGAATAATAATTCCAATAATCTGGTTATACCAACACCCCAGTATGTATGACAGGGTCACCAAGACTGCCTCAACAAAGGAAACAACTTGAGATTGATGGCAGAAATACCGATGCGAAAACAACTCCCCTCGACCAACCTGCTATCAATGAAGTTCATCGCTCAGGGAGAGAAGAAGCAGACGGAACAAACCTTGTCTACTTGGAAGACTAAGGAGATGGTATAATTCATTTTAAATGCAGCTCAAGAGTTTGAAGCCTGGGGCATAACACTTTCAAAGCTCAAGGTAAGGCTATACATTATCCTAGCTACTTTAACACAGAAAGTATATCTCCAACCCTGGTTCAACTGCTGTATACTTGGTACTACAAAGCACTGGAGGCAAAATGGGAGACACTGAGCAAGAACTAATCAAGCAGTGGGGGAATCAGAATGAATATAAATGGCACTGGATTGCACCATCCCTAAACGGCACTGCATGAGAGACCCGTTAAAAATAGAGCTATAATGGTAACCAATCATCATTAAATGTTCTGTCCTGGAACATCAGTGCGCAAAACTGGAACTGCAAAACAACAGCCCACCAGACAATTGGAAAAAATATGAGAACATTGCCATCCAAGAGACTTGGTTGATTACCCTAATTCTAGTGGCTGGTTAAAGTCCCCACCATGTCAAAGCAATGAAACAACAGCTGTATGGGTGGTCAAAGGGTGGCCTTGCAGTTTACGTCTTCACTGCATTCAATATTACATCTAACCAGTTGCCTAACTCTACAAGAGATTGCAAATAATTAAGAGCAATTCATGGCACAGTCATACAACATGCTCAATAATGTTGAGAAATGTTTATCACATCCAAGCAAAAGGAGAAAATTAGCGCTATTTGACAAACTAACTTCAACGATAATGGAAATAAGGTTTGAGAACCCAACATTGGAAATAGTTGCAACAGGCATCTTCAATTCCAATTTAGTTCATACATCAGATAAAGACGAACATCCAGCAGCTGAAAAATCAATATGGTCAGTTACCTCTCATGCATGTTTGGAATTCAAGCAACCTGATCTGAATGGACAAAAGTTAGTAACAGATCTGGAACATCTTGATCTGAGAGTTAGAAACCTCCGATCCGCTGACCTCTCCATCGCCGAAACCCTGTGCATCTGCAGAGCCAGAACAGGCGGAAGAACCTTCTCCTACATCATGGCCAAGACCTGGAACAATCTCCCTATCGACATCAGATGCGTCCCCTCCCTGAACATCTTCAGAAAGACGCTCAAGACCTGGCTCTTTGACTGGAAGGAGTTGCTTACCAGCGCCCTGAGACCCTTACGGGTGAGTAGTGCGCTTACAATTCTGCTGATTGATTGATTGATAAATGGTAGATCCAAGCAGGATAAACCCCTGAGCTATACTTATCACAGAGCTAATGCCCGCTCAGCAATTGATTACACAATTCTCATATTTCCATTCCTCGCACACGTCAAGAAGTTTGTCCTCAAATACACTACAAGAAGTGACCACTCATTCCAACATCTCAAATTAAGCATCTCTCCTCCCAGGCACTCAATACCACCATTTATACTGGGGCAAGTAACAACATTCAATTTGAAGCACCTTAGAAGGTCAAGTAACTCTCTCCCTGAATTAGCAGACAGGCAGACCATTGACTTTCTGGATATCACAATAAAACCATTGGATCATCATCTGTACACCACATTATACAGAAAGTCAGCTGAACGCAATACTCTGCTGAGATACACCAGCCATCACAACCGGAGCCTCTGTGACAACCTACCATTTGGTCAATTTCTGCGGATCCGGAGGAATTAATCCCTGAAGGAGCACTATTTCCAGGAATCCGAAAATCGAATCACGTGCCTGACGGTGAGAGGATACCCTAGGAGACTAGTTAAGAGAGCTAGGAAACGGGCCTGGTACAACAACAGAGAGACATTACTGACACCTAAACAACACCAAACGAACAACAACAGAATGATTTGTGTCACAACTTACTGTACCAGAAGTGGGAGAGGTATACTGCTGTATACTTGGTACTACAAAGCACTGGAGGCAAAATGGGAGACACTGAGCAAGAACTAATCAAGCAGTGGGGGAATCAGAATGAATATAAATGGCACTGGATTGCACCATCCCTAAACGGCACTGCATGAGAGACCCGTTAAAAATAGAGCTATAATGGTAACCAATCATCATTAAATGTTCTGTCCTGGAACATCAGTGCGCAAAACTGGAACTGCAAAACAACAGCCCACCAGACAATTGGAAAAAATATGAGAACATTGCCATCCAAGAGACTTGGTTGATTACCCTAATTCTAGTGGCTGGTTAAAGTCCCCACCATGTCAAAGCAATGAAACAACAGCTGTATGGGTGGTCAAAGGGTGGCCTTGCAGTTTACGTCTTCACTGCATTCAATATTACATCTAACCAGTTGCCTAACTCTACAAGAGATTGCAAATAATTAAGAGCAATTCATGGCACAGTCATACAACATGCTCAATAATGTTGAGAAATGTTTATCACATCCAAGCAAAAGGAGAAAATTAGCGCTATTTGACAAACTAACTTCAACGATAATGGAAATAAGGTTTGAGAACCCAACATTGGAAATAGTTGCAACAGGCATCTTCAATTCCAATTTAGTTCATACATCAGATAAAGACGAACATCCAGCAGCTGAAAAATCAATATGGTCAGTTACCTCTCATGCATGTTTGGAATTCAAGCAACCTGATCTGAATGGACAAAAGTTAGTAACAGATCTGGAACATCTTGATCTGAGAGTTAGAAACCTCCGATCCGCTGACCTCTCCATCGCCGAAACCCTGTGCATCTGCAGAGCCAGAACAGGCGGAAGAACCTTCTCCTACATCATGGCCAAGACCTGGAACAATCTCCCTATCGACATCAGATGCGTCCCCTCCCTGAACATCTTCAGAAAGACGCTCAAGACCTGGCTCTTTGACTGGAAGGAGTTGCTTACCAGCGCCCTGAGACCCTTACGGGTGAGTAGTGCGCTTACAATTCTGCTGATTGATTGATTGATAAATGGTAGATCCAAGCAGGATAAACCCCTGAGCTATACTTATCACAGAGCTAATGCCCGCTCAGCAATTGATTACACAATTCTCATATTTCCATTCCTCGCACACGTCAAGAAGTTTGTCCTCAAATACACTACAAGAAGTGACCACTCATTCCAACATCTCAAATTAAGCATCTCTCCTCCCAGGCACTCAATACCACCATTTATACTGGGGCAAGTAACAACATTCAATTTGAAGCACCTTAGAAGGTCAAGTAACTCTCTCCCTGAATTAGCAGACAGGCAGACCATTGACTTTCTGGATATCACAATAAAACCATTGGATCATCATCTGTACACCACATTATACAGAAAGTCAGCTGAACGCAATACTCTGCTGAGATACACCAGCCATCACAACCGGAGCCTCTGTGACAACCTACCATTTGGTCAATTTCTGCGGATCCGGAGGAATTAATCCCTGAAGGAGGACTATTTCCAGGAATCCGAAAATCGAATCACGTGCCTGACGGTGAGAGGATACCCTAGGAGACTAGTTAAGAGAGCTAGGAAACGGGCCTGGTACAACAACAGAGAGACATTACTGACACCTAAACAACACCAAACGAACAACAACAGAATGATTTGTGTCACAACTTACTGTACCAGAAGTGGGAGAGGTGTGGTGCCGCGGCCAGGGCGACTGACGCTGGAATCTGGGGATCAGGGTTCGATCCCCGGCTCCGGCGGCAGGTTAGCCCAGCACCATGTGACTCTGGGCAATAGCTCACTTAATCTTCCCGATGGCCCCCAGCGCCTAGAGACCCTGATTGTGCGCTTTACAAATGTGGATTATTATAATGAGATCAAAACAATAATCAATGGGCATTGGAAGCTTATATCAGATGACCTTGCAATACAGTAACCACCTATGCAAGCCTTCAAAAAAGCGAAAAATATCAGAGACCACCTGGTCTGCTCTCTCCTTGATACGCCATTGAAACCGACCATCCAAACGATGTGGAACCTTCTCGAAGTGGTGGGACATTTTAAATGGACACGATGTAAGGCTTGCAAAATGGTGATTGAAACCAGATCCCTTTGCTACAAACATCACACTATTGAACTAAAAGCACACACAAACTGTAATTCAAGTTACGTAATTTACACCATTGTATGTCCGTGCAACCAACTATTTGTCGGTCAGACAAGACAAAATGTTAAGACACGGATACTGCAGCACTGCTGTAGGATTCACTGCAACCCCCCTGGTGCCACATTAGTGGAACACCTTAGGACACAAACACACTCACCAGATTCCATTCAATGGTTGGTCCTTGAGAAAGTGTCCTTGGGAGCAAGGGGAGGGGATTTGCATCCCTTCTTGAACCTAGGAGAATGAAAGTGGGTGTACCTCTTAGACACAGTTAACAATGGGCTCAATGAACTAGATGGCACCATAGAGCAACTGGCAGGTCTGATCACTCAAAATATATGGACTTGATACTGTTGAACCTCATGGCCACCGAGGCCGGTCATTTGGAGCCTAGACTGTTGATCCATCGTCCCACAGTAAATCCTATGTTATATTATACCAACTGCTGTTCATAATGCCACATGTGAAATGACAATGCAAGGATTTTAGGAATTTTGTATACATTAGACATAGTTAGCAACGGTTTGCATGAACTAGATGGCACCCATGCGCAATGTGAGGGTCCAACCACTGAACAAATATGGTTTGGATACTGTCGAACATAGGGCCACTAAGGCTGGCCATTAGGAGCCTCGAGTGTTGATTTATCTTATGTTATGTAAGACAGTATGCTGTTCTAAATTGGCATATGTGTAAAGATGGGAGACGCGCGAGCGCTCGATCCAGGATGGGCCACCGCTTGAGAGCCCTAGCATGTTTTAAGCCAGTTTTTCGGCTTATAATGACGAATTTCAGTCAGAAAATTTCGCTGGACGAGGTAGCTACATTAATAAAGGCCTTACCTTCATTGTGGAACAATTTCCTTGGATTTCAAACAGCGGAAGTGGGTTATTTCATCACCTGGTTCCTGCTCCCAGCTCAGCATTCAGGTACAACCAGGCTTTCAGTCAAGGGGGCGGAGTGAAATTTCAAGAAAGGGCCTGGCTCGGGCCTAGCCACTCCCCCAGCCCATTTTAGTTTCTGCACCAGTCATTTCTTGGTTATTTCCACAGCTTTCACTTTATTTCACATTAACTCGCTTCTGCAATTATAAATCTGAATTCTTTTACATGAAAAATGGAAAACAAAGGTCAATTTATAATAAAAGGAGGCAGCAAGGTTCTCCTCCTCCTGCTAAATCAAAAGTAGTAGAGTCTACAGAACCCTCACTATCTTTAATATTAGAAGAAATTCAGGCACTTTGTGTTAATACAGACACAATTGCATCTGAAGTAAAAAATGTACGCAAAGACATGGCCAGTCTGTCAATGAAAATATCGGATAATTCCATCAAAATACAAGATAATAAGGATAAAATTGACACATTTACTCCACTTGTGGCAAAAATGTCACCTATGTGCTCAACACTATTGGGCATGGAAAATCGTATCAGACAATACAATCTACGCATATTTAATTTACCAGAAGATGTTGAGGGAAATAACTGTAGATTATATTTGGAGAATCTAATACCTGGCCTTTTACAAATTACAAATTAAATTTCCAGAAAAGTTTGAAGTGGATAAGGCTCATAGGATTCCCTCGGATGTATGTCAGTACTTTACAACGCGGTTTCTACAACGCAAGTCGTTACAACGACTTGCGTTGGAGGGTGCGGAATGAGGATTATTATTATTTTATATTCCAACACCAGCCCATGTAACAGTAGGGAAGGTGTTGGAATATTAAAATATTCCTTAACCAACAGTGCCACCCAGCGCAAGTCGTAGTAACGACTTGCAATGTAATGGCAGCGTGGTAAAGGTAGTGCGGTGTAAACACCGCGTTGTAAACGATGTTTCCCAATTCCCTCACATAGGAACCCTCAACACATAAAACCGCGACAAATGATCTTTAAAGTTCTTCGTCACCACCATTTGGTTTTAATCAGAAAAGCAGCAAGAGAAATACCTTCATTGATGGTAAATGGGAATAAAATATTTATGTATCAAGACTTCGTGAAAGAAACTGTCTGAATTTGCAAAGAATTTACTGCTCTTCGTCCTCAATTACGAAGTCTGGGTTACAAATATGGTCTCTTTGATCCATTTGGAAGGATACTTTCTCAAAATCTTTTCAACGCCCTGAAGATTTGAGACATTTTTTAGATCATCAGTCACAGTACTCCATGGATACCAATGACTCTGCTACTTGATTTCTGCCAGTTATGTATTTTCTGACACAATACTGAATTTCTTTATAATGGGCTCCAGCGGTTCCGGTCATGCTTGTAAAGCGTGTGTGCGTTTCATGTTTCTCATTTATGTCTTCTGTGTGTCGTTTTTTTCATGTTTTTTCATTGTTCCTTTCCTTCTTCTTTCTCTGGAGCTACCTTTTTCTTATCCTCTTGATCTTCTTTTATTTTCCTCTTCTTGATCTCTTTTCTCCTTCCTTCTATTATGGCTAATACACACAATATTAAAGTAGTTTCATTAAATGATTGCGCCATCCAGTTAAACGTACAAAAATTATAGATTATTTAGGTAGTTGCAAAGCTGATATTTGTTTTATACAAGAGCCTCATATAGATCATAACATTTTAGATTATATGAAGAAGAAATGGGTAGATGCTATTTTCTCTTCTCCTGCTAATGGTAAAAAAACTACATTGTCAAATTTTGAGTAAAACTTTTGATAAGGATGGTAGATATATTCTCTTTTTATTAAATGTTTATGGTCCTACAGCAGATGACCCTATTTTTTTTACTAATCTTACAACAGAGGTTCTAAGGATGGGTAATGTCCCTTTAAGTGTTGGTGGTGATTTTAATGTTATCTTTGACCCTTTATTAGATAGATGATCTCTTACTAAATTTCACCCTTCTAAAGTTTATTTTGCTTTCAAATCATTTATGCAAGCCACTGAGTTAGTTGAATATCTCTTCTATTCAAATTGATACTTTAAGCAGAATGAAGTCTATTCTTTTACAGACAACTGTGCCTTTAACCTCATCCAAAGAGACGTATGATCCGCAAGTTGCAAGGACAGCGGCAGAGATACATACCCTATTATCGACAAATTGCCCCGTGCATTTCGTAGAAATGTTAGGTCAAATCTTAAACATGTCTGATACCAGTGGGTTCGCACATGTATTTAAGACAATTTTTTCGGGACTGTTAGCACCCTTTGAAACAGTTCCGGGCATTTTCCCGAATTTTGGGCATTCTTTATTCGGCGGCCTGCCTCTTCTTTTGGGACTCGTAGCAGGAATTTTATTTTTGATCCTTCCGCTCCGATATGGCAAGCCAAGCCACAGACAAAACTCTAGCTACGATGGAAAAAACGATCCTAGCAATACGCTACCGAGACCGAATCACTAGAGTCCTCGGATTAGCCCGGCTAAGAGATCTGAATACAACTTGGTTTCTTTCATTCAGACCAATCTGGCAAGATTGCATCTTACCTGTGCTTCAATGTCTGCTATGCGGAGAAGAATGCGTGTTGGACGTCTGTCTTACACTACCATCAGCAGTACCAATGGATATCGATACTTTGCTTGGTTCGGTAACGGCTCATGCATCGTGTTGTCCCCAGCGGCTACCTATTCTGATGACGGCATTCGTTGAGACTTCACCTTTACGATTAGGTGGCGGTGAAGTACGAGATGAAAGCAGCACCACACAGGTACAACCTTCTGTGAGCATTGCTGATCCCGACATCGATGATGGCAATGATTCTCACATATGCATTATTGCAGCTTTTTCGAACTTGGTCGAACTTTCACCTACTGTTGTAGACCAATTTTTCGCAAGCCTCTCTGATATGATGTTATGTTAAAATGTTATGTTAAAATTTGATAAAGCGCGACAGCTGCCCCAGCAGAGAGGCGTCCCGGTGCTTGGGAACCACAGAAAACTGTACGGAGGAAGGGAAGAGAGGAGGGGTAAATTATTAAAGGGGGGGGAACAGATGGGTCTTGATAGCTTTCCGGAAGGCAACCAGGTTTTCCAGAGAGCGAATGTTCAGTGGCAGGGTGTTCCAAAGCTTAGCCCCCAGAACCTTAAAAGAGCGACCGCCAGTATGGCAGAGCTTTGTGCGAGGGATGGTCACAAGGTGCTGGCCTAATGAACGTAGGTTGCGCCGAGGCACGTACGGTGTTAGGAGAGGGCGCAGGAGTTCTGGGCGCCCAGATTTGAGGATTTTATGTGTCATAACAAGAGTTTTGAACTGGATTCTGGCTTCGATGGGTAGCCAGTGCAGTTTCCATATGGTAGCTCTGACGGAGCATTTGCGAGGTAGACCCGTCAAGGCTCTTGCCGCGGAATTCTGCACACGTTGCAGTTGCGCAATCTCTGCTTTGTTGGCGCCGAGGAGTAAGACGTTGGCGTAATCCAAACGGGAGAGAATTGTGGCCTGGATGATGAGTTGTCGAACCTTGGAGTCGAAGAAGCCGAGTATGGGATTGAGGCTCCTCAGCAGTGCCACACATGTAGCTGCCACTTTTTTTGTGTGGGTCTGGAAGCTCAGTTTGGAGTCCATCCAGACACCTAGGTTTTTGACCACGGATTTGGATGGTGGGATTGTACCCAAAGACGAAGGCCACCAATGCTCATTCCTGTAGTTAGTGTTCTTTCCAAGGAGCAGTACCTCCGTCTTTCCTGCATTAAGCTGGAGGCAGTTGTCCGTCATCCACTGAGCCACTGCCGTCAGGCCATCCCTGAAACGCGTGGCCTGGGCCTGGGCAGATTAGAAGAGTGCTGTGGAAAGGAGCTGTAGATTTTTTGCACTTTTTCTATGAAAAAAGTAGCCAGGTTTTCGCAGTGCTGTACAGAGGTGATACTGGGGGAGGGGGAAGTGCTGCTCTGTAGTTCTTGTACTAGTTTAAAAATAGTTTTAGCGGGGTTAGGGCTAGAGTTGATTTTATCTGCATAAAAGGATGCGCGCGTGGAGCAGATAGCTTTATGATACATTTTTTGTTTGGCTAAATATAAGATTTTGTCACTGTCCTTATATTCTCTTCTCCAGGCTCGTTCGGCCTTTTTACACTCTTTCCGCATGGATTTCAAGGTGTCGTTATACCACAGATTAGACGGGGAGCTGCGCCCCTTGGTCCATTTAGCTGGTACGAGGGCATCTAGTCCACGGGTGATCCAGTAATGGAAGGCATCATAAGTCAGGTTGATGTCCATATTTTCCTCAGGGTGGAATTCACCTAAAGTAGAGTGTAAATCGCTGGTGAGAAGTTTATGCCAAGGTCTCTTTAGGCGACGGGTAGGCTCCGCCCTGTTGAACGACTCTCTAACCAGTATGGTGATTTTGATTAGAAAGTGGTCAGTCCAACCCATAGGTTTGGGCTCTTCTATCCCAACCTCCGGGATGTTGGTAAAGACAGGGTCCAATGTGTGCCCGGCTGAGTGAGTAGCAGCTTGGAGCAGAGATTTTAGTTGTAGGGCTACAAGATCGGCCAATAGGTTTTTGATGGTAGAATCTTGGGTTTGGTCGAAATGAAGATTGAGATCTCCTAGTATAGTGAAGTTAGCCCAACTTACCACTAAAGAGTTTGCCGTATCAAGAAGAGCTTCGATGAATTTAGAAGCTGATCCAGGGGGACGGTATATATAGAGTCTGGATAGAGCAAAGTGGGGGCCCGTCGTGATCTTAAAGCGTGCACATTCACAGCCTGAAATATCTTCCTTGATGAAGGAACAGATAAATTGCTTTTTATAAATGACTGCGATGCCGCCACCTCTAGCATCTCTGTTTAGAGTCTTCATTAGGTAATCACCTGGTAGTGTAAGGTTAGGTATACTAGTCGTATCATCACGAAGCCAGGTTTCGCATATGAAGAGTATGTCAGGGCTCTCGTCAAGTAACAGGGTGTTTACCTCTAAATGATGTTTAGTGAGAGACCTGACATTCAGTTGTAGAACGGTAAGAGGGGTAAGTTTAGGAGAGCCTGATCTATGGCCGGAATGGCCGGGGCTAGATGTAGCAAAGTGGCAGGACTTACATTGGAGGCATGTCTGTCCGAGGTCGTCTAATATCTTCGCACAGCTCTGGCCAGGATTCAGGGCGATGAGATGTTCTCTATTGTAACGGTGGTATTCCCGTGACCAGGGGGTCGGGCGAGAGGCGATGTCTTGGCGATGACGGGCGTAGACGGGCTTGCCTTAGGCGCGCCTTTGGCGCACAGACGGCGCGCCCGCTGCGCCCATCCGCTGCGCGTCCGAGGTATACACATGTTTTAATAGAGGAGGGAAGGAGGGATGGGCGTGGCCTCAGAGGGGGCGTGGCCTCGCGGGTCACCGGTAATGGCGTCAAGAAATGATTTTGTTTCCCTCGAGTCCGCGGCAGCGCTCAGTCGGCTGCGCGGGTAGTTTAGGACCAAGCTGGGCCCTGATTCAGCAGCGAGGAAAGTGAGGTGAGGTTAAAAATACAACAATATTAGTGACTCTCAAATTTAAAAAAACGCTCCCGGCTTCCGCCTCAGGAGTGTGAGTGATTCTAGTGAGGCGCTTGCAATCAGCATCTATTTATGGAGCGAGCGGGGGGCGTGGCCTCAGAGGGGGCGTGGCCTCGCGGGTTGCCGGTAATGGCGTCAAGAAATGATTTTGTTTCCCTCGAGTCCGCGGCAGCGCTCAGTCGGCTGCGCGGGTAGTTTAGGACCAAGCTGTGCCCTGATTCAGCAGTGAGGAAAGTGAGGTGAGGTTAAAAATACAACAATATTAGTGACTCTCAAATTTTAAAAAACGCTCCCGGCTTCCGCCTCAGGAGTGTGAGTGATTCTAGTGAGGCGCTTGCAATCGGCGTCTATTTATGGCGTGAGTGGGGGGCGTGGCCTCAGAGGGGGTGTGGCCTCGCGGGTCGCCGGTAATGGCGTCAAGAAATGATTTTGTTTCCCTCAAGTCCGCGGCAGCGCTCAGTCGGCTGCGCGGGTAATTTAGGACCAAGCTGTGCCCTGATTCAGCAGCGAGGAAAGTGAGGTGAGGTTAAAAATACAACAATATTAGTGACTCTCAAATTTTAAAAAACGCTCCCGGCTTCCGCCTCAGGAGTATGAGTGATTCTAGTGAGGCGCTTGCAATCAGCATCTATTTATGGCGCGAGCGGGGGGCGTGGCCTCAGAGGGGGCATGGCCTCGCGGGTCGCCGGTAATGGCGTCAAGAAATGATTTTGTCTCCCTCGAGTCCGCGGCAGCGCTCAGTCGGCTGCGCGGGTAGTTTAGGACCAAGCTGTGCCCTGATTCAGCAGCGAGGAAAGTGAGGTGAGGTTAAAAATACAACAATATTAGTGACTCTCAAATTTTAAAAAACGCTCCCGGCTTCCGCCTCAGGAGTATGAGTGATTCTAGTGAGGCGCTTGCAATCAGCATCTATTTATGGCGCGAGCGGGGGGCGTGGCCTCAGAGGGGGCATGGCCTCGCGGGTCGCCGGTAATGGCGTCAAGAAATGATTTTGTCTCCCTCGAGTCCGCGGCAGCGCTCAGTCGGCTGCGCGGGTAGTTTAGGACCAAGCTGTGCCCTGATTCAGCAGCGAGGAAAGTGAGGTGAGGTTAAAAATACAACAATATTAGTGACTCTCAAATTTTAAAAAACGCTCCCGGCTTCCGCCTCAGGAGTGTGAGTGATTCTAGTGAGGCGCTTGCAATCAGCGTCTATTTATGGCGCGAGCGGGGGGCGTGGCCTCAGAGGGGGCGTGGCCTCACGGGTTGCCGGTAATGGCGTCAAGAAATGATTTTGTTTCCCTCGAGTCCGCGGCAGCGCTCAGTCGGCTGCGTGGGTAGTTTAGGACCAAGCTGTGCCCTGATTCAGCAGCGAGGAAAGTGAGGTGAGGTTAAAAATACAACAATATTAGTGACTCAAATTTTAAAAAACGCTCCTGGCTTCCGCCTCAGGAGTGTGAGTGATTCTAGTGAGGCACTTGCAATCAGCGTCTATTTATGGCACGAGCGGGGGGCGTGGCCTCAGAGGGGGCGTGGCCTCGCGGGTCACCGGTAATGGCATCAAGAAATGATTTTGTTTCCCTAGAGTCCGCGGTAGCGCTCAGTCGGCTGCGCGGGTAGTTTAGGACCAAGCTGTGCCCTGATCCAGCAGCGAGGAAAGTGAGGTGAGGTTAAAAATACAACAATATTAGTGACTCTCAAATTTTAAAAAACGCTCCCGGCTTCCGCCTCAGGAGTGTGAGTGATTCTATCTAACTACGAGAATAACTTTTAAAACAACGAGCACACAGCGTTCCCTGAACTCTGAATTCGGCCTTCAGTTTTTGATAAACAACACTACTGAAAATAATTGGAACTATTTTTTCCCCTGAAAGCAAAATTATTTTTTTCCATTTCCAAAATATTTACCTTTTTTTAGCACATGCTACTCTGCTTAAAGTAGAACTATTCTTAGAGAACAGACCTTCTATTTTTATAGACACTAGAGACAATAGTTTACCTCAGCCTCTAAGACATGTACAGCATTGTATAAATATGTGATGAAATGGTCTCGACCTTCTTTTCTGAATTAAGAGCCATTTCATAAATGTAATTTTCGCAATTCATTCAGCAAATATTCATATATGCATTTTCTGAATGATACCACTGCTTGAACAAACGTACAGTATAAATACTCATTTTCGTGTATATACCATACACCATTTCAAATGCAATTATGTATTTTGGGGTGGGTTGGAAAACACACATGCATCGTTATATGTTTAGTATTGCTTAGTATTTAGTAATGATGGACATTATACGTGAAGTGGGTGTTGTGAATGTATCTAGGACCCTAATTAAATATTCCCGATTCATGCCCTTATGTGATTATAACAAAACATATCCTTATAAAGGCATAAGAATCATGTCCATATTTTGTCATAGCCAATGCAGTCCAAATACAGCAAGGCTACTCCCATAGACTCCTAGAAAATGCAACGCGTTCTTTAAACAAACCAAGCCTCCAGCAGCCCGGGAATTTCCCCTGCTTTTGTTTTGATTTGCACAAGAACTCCTGGAGTCCAGATAGAACTGTAAGTTCTTAGTGACGTCTTATGTCCAACCTTACGTCAAACCCGGCACCTTCCAGGTATAAATATACCAACGTCTACTTGCCCGACGCCCAGCTGATGCGAGTGCCGAAGGAAGCCGACCCTTCCATTTGACGCACTGAGAGAGATGCTGTCTTTTCTCCTGCTGAGAAATCCAGCTCCGGTGTTTCCAGTCAGCCTTGCGGGATGCTGGGAGATCGAGTCCTGAGAAATAGATACAAGACCTATTTCATTCTAAAACCAAGGTACGGAGCTGATTAGATCCTTAGAGAATTCTTGATTCAGATTCTTGGCAAAAACCTAACTTAACTTAAACTGTAACTTACTTACTCCTTCCCACGTATTAGGCTTAGGTCAGGTACACCGGGGTAGGCGTATCTTAGAAGCACCAGTTGAGTACGTTTAGTCAATGATTTTATGTATGTATATATTTTATCCATTTTAAAGTATCATATGGCTCAGAAACCATATCAATGCTTTTACAGTATTATTTCATAATACTACTTTTACTGTACGCACTTTACTTTACAACAAGTATTGCAATTGTGGCAATTCACTTCTCTTGCACGAGAAAGAAGACTGCTCAATAAATAACACCTTTTATTGAAAACGCCCGTCTCTCTATTTCTTTGCACTCCTGGTGAAACTAAGTATGCACGATTGACTGAGTGAAATAGCTATCTATTGTTTTCACACGACTCTGGGGATATACTCCTTATTCTGGAGGGAGCAAAGTTGTCATGTTCATGCGGTTGTCAGAAACTAATCCCTTCTTGTCTAATTCAGGAAAGTTAACTCCTTCCTGTTCATTCGAGAACGTTTCTAGTGACCTCTGAGCTAGCTGGCATACCTAATTAAGTCTAACATATTCAGTAGAAACCTAGATGACCTCAGTCCTACGTCTAAACTATTGTTTATGTTATTCCAATGCGCAGAGCCTATTGGGAATATAGGAACTATACTACAAGACCTCCTGGAGAGGGAGGCAGGCGAAGACACATTGGCTAGCCTTGAAATAAATTAAATGAAATTAAAAATACATTTATATAGCGTATGGCTACCCGGAGGCATTCCAGCACTGGTAGCAACAGGTGAATAGAGTTCGGCCAACTTAGGGGAACAACCAGGTCTTTACCAATTTACGGAAGGCCAGATGATTAGTTTCGTAAGTGGAAGGGAAGGACATTCCATAGCTTTGCTGCATTATATGAGAATAGCCAACCCCCACTTCTGGCCTTCCTGGGCCTGAGAATGACGAAAAAATTAAAGGCCTCTGAACGAAGACATCTGTTAGGCCGGTAAGGCGCAAAGATATTTTGAATGATGGAGGGACCCTTTCCCACTAATTACTTGTGGACGATGCATAAGGCCTTGAAACTGACTCTCTCCATAACAGGGAGCCAGTGGAGGGATTCCAAGGTGGGTTTAGCGGATTGATGTTTGGGAGTGCCCAGGAGAAGTCTTGTCCCCCAATTCTGTGTAATCTGGAGTCTAGAGAAGGTTGTAGTGGGACTGCCCAAATAAAGGACGTTCCCGTAGTCCAACAGTGACAAAATGAGATCCTGAACTAGGTTTTTTCTTGCTTGGAATGGGAGAAGGGGAAGGACCTTTCCTATCATCTTTAGGATGCTGTGGCATGCAGCTGCCATCTTCCTTGTTTGAGTCTTGAAAGAAAGATCTTGGTCCATCCAGACCTCATCCATGATAAAGGTTATATTGTTGCACTGAATTGTTTTTTAACTGTATTTTCAAGGGTCCATACTTTGATATAAGTGCTTTCCTGGCTCCAGGGTTTAGGCCGGCTCTTCAACACAGGTTGTTTTTTAAAGAGTGAGGGTAGTTCTATGATGAAGCATAACACTTCTGGTGTGCGAGGACATCGCGTCATATTTTTGAGTATGTCCAATACTAGGCTCCCGTAACATGAGCATGGTGCAAACATGTGTTGATTAAATAACTTTAAAGTTTTTTCATCTGGAAGGCTCTTTCGTGTGCAACAGACACCAATCCCTCCCTCTACAATGTCCTACTGTGAGTATAAAGTGGCCCAGGTTTGAATTACTAAGTACACAGGGATGAATGTAGAAAGTGTGAGACACGTCAAATAGCAGAATGCCTCAAAAAGCCTATATCATGGCAGAAGGTTCATTTGAAGTGTTTTGAATGTTTTACTCATAAATAAACACAGACACAAGTAAATAAAAAGATAGAAATGCCTATGAGCATTTCTTACACATCTCCCCCCAAACTGATCAGATGTCAAACATAATCCTAAATACAACCAAACATATCCCACAATGGTGCTCTCTAAGACAAGTGAGGGCTCTCATAATGCTCTCAAAATGTATGTAGTCCATAAAAATCCCCAGATCTCACCAGACCCTGATATTTGGTTTCAATGTTGAACCCAAAAAATCAAAACACATTACTGTGATTAAGGCTCTAAAATAAATTGGCTGCCCAGGTGTGTATGGATGGATAGCCAGGTCCAGGTTTTGCGGTGAGCCGAGATTAGTTGTAGACCGAGCAGCAGCAATAGAGCGGTGGCAGCAGCTTTGTGTTGTGGAGCCGAGCTGCACTGCGCCCCACCGGGAGCCACTGCAACGAAAGTCAAGGCGGCGGCACTAAAGAGTGGATTTGAGAGCCGCTCCGCTCCGGGAGCCACAGCGCCTCAGCGCTGCTTCAAAGGCGGGGGAGTAGCGGTGACGAAGAGCGGTAAAGAGGAGACCGCACCGGGAGGCAGAGCCCTCTGCGCATCAGCAATGAAGCCGCTGAAACGAAAGTCAAGGCGGCGGTGAAGCAGTAGCGGTGGTGGCAGGGGGAGTTCAGGTGAGCCGCGAACCGCGCAGTGCCTTAGAGAAGGAGGCGCTCACCCGTAGCTGAAATCCCAGTCCAGGGTAGCAGCAGCAGTAGAAGGAGAGCCGCACCAGGTCCTGAATCGCTATAGCACCACAGCAAGGAATTGTAGCAGGAGTGGCAGGAGAGCCGGCCTGCAGTAGCGCTCTGGATCGGATTTGAAACAACAATAACACCTATGACCTAGCTGTTCCCAGTGGTTGGTGTTTCAGCTCCAGTGGCTCCCTTTGAATTTCATCATTCTGCCTGGATTTCTATTTGAGAGTGTGGTCACATAAACTGCAACCGTAGGCTAGGCCACTAGAGGAAGGAAGCAAGGTGCAAGGAAGCCAGAGACTGTCGAGGAAGCAAAGCGAAGTGGGGAAAGAGAGAGAGAAGCCGGCGAACGTGCAGAGTGTGGTCTGCTGAGGCCGGCAGGAGCCAGAGAACCTGCCAGTGGTGACGGTGTTGGCATGTGGTGTTTGCTGCGGTTTGGCTTTTGGCATTTGGTGTGTGGTGCGGTTGGCGGAGCCGCGGGATCAGAGGTGTGCAGAGTCGTGGACACAGGAAGCGACCGCAGGAGGGGCGTGAGGTGCAGTCTAAACTCTGTGCGGTGCAAGCAGTGAGGAGCCGGGAGGAGCCGTGACCGCAGGATCTGATGATAGCGGTGGCGGCGTAAGGAGCCGTGCCAGCCTGCCAGAAGTCGGGAGCTGGAGCCGGTAGCTGGAGGTGAGGAAATCCTGTGAAGCGTGCAGCGTGAGACAATGGGCATTATTCGAACGGGTCGATCAAAGAGTGCAGCAAGGTGGAGGAGAGACGCTGGGGTTAGGGGCTCATTCTTTACTCCCTTGCTCCCCTGCCGGGTACATAGAGGAAAACGAATTCCCTGCCTCCTTCCATGTTAAAACACAGAGGGTGTTAACGCCGAGCCTGGAGTAGACGCAGCTGAGGGATTCAGTGTGGGCAGTAGCTACGGAGGTGAACCACTGGGAGCCATGAAGGCCACATGAGCATGAACCTCCACATCCAACCCACAATTCAGAGGCAAATTTGAGGCAAATTATTCCAGACCCAGTGGTAATTAGCAAAATTGCAAGCTAGCTCTTTTGAAATTCAAGAGCATGTTTCAAGTATAATCAATTGTTGATTTATGTCAAAGTGCATTAGTACCTTGTGTTAAGCATCAGTCTACAATTATAAGCATTCTTCTGCTTGCTGTTCTTGCTGTTCTATAGCAGTTAAATCACAGTTGTTGAACGGAGCATGGGTAAGCAGGACAGAACTTTCTAAAGCAGACACAGGAAATCACAGTAAATCTCAGACAATAACTCTTAAGAGGTGGTACTTCAGAAAAGTGATATGAGTGCAATGAGATCAGGACGGGTCAGGCAGGTGCCCCCGCTACAAAAAACACATAAACAAAAGAAATCACAAACAAACTCAACTATAACAAGGGGGACATCCCCAAAAAGACCCCAAGGGATAGGAAATTATCTTTCCTCAACACCATCTCAAATGGAAACTAATCCTGTGAAAAACAAAAGGCCGGAACAAAAAATAAACAAATCTTTCTTTCTGAAAGACTCAGCAGCAGCCACCTTTTCGGAAACAGGGAACATCAAGGGTTTGCTTACACCCCTTGCTCCACAAAAACTAAAAGCTGCTGAATTGCAAGAAGTTCCAAAAGTACCTCATGTATTGGCAACCCACATAGGGCCTGGATATAACGAAAGTGTGGGAATAACAGATCAAATAACAAAGGAGTTAAGAAATGATACAAATTCACCAACAGTCCATCAAACGAAAAGTGTGAAAAAAAAACAATTGTCCAGGCAATTATACATTCAGTTAATAATAATAAGAATGATTTGGGAGACACTAAGCCAATATGCATTGATCTGAATTTGGAATCGGATAAAATAAATCCGCAACAGGACGATACAGCAACAAGAAGCAAACTTAAAATATCGGAGCATTTCCATTCGACACTTTACAGGGACAAACAAATACAGTATAATCAATGCTTTGACCCCATTGTAACTTCGCGTGATATAAAGGCTTCAACCTCATGGTTACACTCAACACTAATAATGGAGAATGTGGAATTGGTTGAAGTCTTGGAAACAAAAACATCGAATCAACCTAATTCGGGAATTATCCAGGTAAATATGCAAATAGATTCTGTAAAGCAAAAAGATGGAAAGCAAAAAAATACCACAAGTCTCTCCAAAAAGATCTATTGGTATTGAATCAAACCAGGATCCAAGCTCAATTATAGAAATATCAAGTCATTGTTCTACCCAGATTGCTACGGAGGGAAAGTATGATTTACCATATGGTCCGCTAGGTATTATAAGGCAGGATCCAATTGATCAATCCAAAATTCAAACAGAAATAAGTGTAAGTCCTTCGGCCCTTTAGCAGGATAACCCGAAAGCAAGAGGATTTTATGCAAGTAAGCTGAAAGAATATACCAACCAAATGGAGATAGATAACTTATCCTCTTTATATTTTTTAATTTTTCAATACCTTGCAAACATCGATATCAGTATTAAATATGCAATCAGACAAATTGGACGTCCAGATTGATCTTATGAATATTATGGCAACTCACGTCTCTAGTATTAATACCAAAATAGATATGTTGACCAATCAAATGAGGAAATTCCAATCACTAAAGAGTACAGATCCACAATGCAGCTGCACATGTGATCAAATAATAGATAAATTAAGTACATTACCAGCTATATTAATTGATATATTGAAAGAAAGAAATTACAAGTCAACTATAGAGAAAAACCCACCGGAAGATAAGCAAGAGCAATTGCAGCTAATAGGAAACCTACCAAAAAATGACATTTATAAGCAACAGGTTGGGCAACCGAATGAGCTAATCTGTGAAAATATACATGAAATCCAAAATGACATGTCATTGATCCTCTTTTCGAATAGTGGCGAAGAATACATTGCGACGAAACCCAAAATGGTTCTTACTCAAGTCTTAACAAAAAGGCAAAAAAAAACATGCTAGAAAAGAAAGGCAGAACACGAATGGTCCTATGCCAAGTGATGCAGAGGTCAATACGTGCTACCCATTGTTTAGCGTCATGAAACAAAAGAAATCTCTTCCAGAATTAGAAACCACTAAAAGAAAGTGTACTTTGGTAAATCAACTGTCGGATGGCACCATGCACTCCGGCTCTAATTCTACAGAAAATAAGGTTAGTGAAAATAATGTGAAAACCTGGCACGCCAGTCAGAAGGGCAAAGACAAACTCACCCAAGTGAAATTAGTTTCGTTTTTGAAATAAAGTGATACAAATGAAAAAATTAAAAAAAGGTTGCACATTTAGACAGCTTGCAGATAGAGATATCGACAACAGACAGAAAACAGGATACATTAACAGAAACTTCTATAGGGCAAGATCAGATCAAATGCCCTGAGGTACCATTTTGTAAATGTTCTGAACAGAATCAAATGGAAAGCCGAAAAATTACTAATAACAACACACCAATAGTCCTAACAAGCAATTGCTATAAGAAATATAACAATCACGAATGCACAGTAACTGCAAGCGTGGATAAAAAAATAGTGATCACGTGTTCTCTAGTAGACAGTAACAACCAATATGAGCCCCATTGTATACCAGCCAATATACAGCTTGAATAGAAAATTAAAGGAAAAAATTCCTCCCATAATCCTGGGCAAACAAAAAATAAAATTCCAACGCAGAATCAAGCAAGAGAAGAATCATCTGAACATGCCTCCTTAACTGAAACAATGAGTTCTGGTGACCAGTGGCAAATTACATTAATACCGCTATACACGTCAAGAGGAAAGCAAGATAAAATTAAATAGAGCCAATATTTTGAGGTGATAACATTACAGTTTATTGAAACGACAGATTTACTTTCAGTCAAGTTCGTGCCAAACATACATAATCCACTCTCAGAGGCAACAATATCTTCATGGAAATTTGAAAAATTGGTCAATCAAATCTTGCTAAGGAGTAATTTGAAACTTGGGGTATAACAATACCAAAATCAACACCGCAGCGTTACCCTGCTCCATTCGCACAAGGGGTCAATAAGCTGAGTACACACTCTCCAGTGTATTCGATTCTGCACAATGCCCGAGGTCCAACAGGTACTGATACGGTGTCTCCAACAAGAGGCAGGAGTAACTATAGGTATTGGTCACCATTAACACACAGTAGGCAAAGACCAGTTACTGAAGCAAAACCTGCTTGTCAAAATGAGAAACTAGATATACTTTCCTGGAACATTGCAGGTGCAATTACAACGCTTACAGATGGAACTCTAATGGAAACCTGGGCCCCATATGATATTATAGTACTGCAAGAAACCTGGCTGACAGAATTAATTCAGCTACCTTGATTCACAGTACATCAGGTGGATGCAGTAAAAACGAACAACTATGGAAGAGCAAAGGGTGGTCCTTCGGTATACATATCAAATAATTTTAAGGCAGAATCTGAACAAATGCTGACAACTTCAAATAATATACAAATGATAAAACTTAACATTGCGAGCGGTCACTGGATAACCTCACTAATTTTGTTTAATATCTACGCTCACCCAAATGCCCAAGAAACATTAACAACATTCAAAAAGATAATCAAGGAAATAACCAAAGTAAGATACAATACTCCAACCTGAGAAATAGTCATCACAGGTGACTTTAATACTCATCTCATCTGTATACCAGATGAAGACGACCAGTTATTTGTAGAAAATGAATTATGGTCAATAAAACATCAAACTGCCCATCAATGGAGGGAGCCAAACAAAGTGGGCAAGGAACTAGTTACAACCCTGGAACATTTGGGTTTGAGAGTAATCAATGAGTGAACGTCGGATGATATTCCACCAAGTTTAACATAATATGCCCCAACCACAGGGTCCGTCATTGATTACACAATTCTAAGCTTGCCATTAATCCAACAATTAAGTTTGTTCAAAATTAAGTGTAGCATGGAAAGTGATCATTTGATGCAGCAAATAGTAATAAACACTAATTTGGACAAATTTCAACCAGTACCAACATTGGTTGATGGAAGTGTATAACCGCCTATAAAAGAGTGAACTGGTCAAATGAACGACTACCTGAACTTGCAGCTAAAGCCAAAGCAATACTGGAGGATAGTATAGTGTTACGGCCTTCCATGTTAAAAGCTTGGAGTAAATTTGTGCTCGAAGTAACGAAACAGAACTCAAAATTAACTACTGAAGGGATCACAAATCATAATTACTTACCAGCACTATAAATTAAGGGGCTAAAAAAAGAATTGAGAAGAGAAATAAGGAAGGTAAAAAAACAAGGTAATAAATCAGATGCTTGGGACAAGCTAAAATACTGAAAAAAGAGTTTAAGAAGCATGTCTGGCAAGAAAAACGAAAAAGAACAGATGAGATTTTGGAAAAGATGGTCTATAACTGCAAACAATCAGATGCTAAAGCATTTTGGAAAATAATAAATGGCCTAAATAAGTCTCTTAACACAAAAGTATCAACAAACATAACAGAAGAAGCTCGGGCTGTGTATTTAGCTGAAAATCAATTGAGGATTAACGAAAATAACAACATTAATCAAACTATTGAACTATCATTACATCATGCCCATGTACCTGAACAGTATGATACATTGAGCACTAAAATTGAAAAGGATATTAAATCAGCAAGAAGTGATAGTGCTCCCAGACCAAATTGCATCCCACCAGCCTTGTTCAATACTGACCCAAAATATTGGGCCAATCCCATAATGCTATTATTCAAAGAGGTGGAAAATACAGGTTCAATTCCTGATAGCTGGAGAGGATCGATAATAAACCTTATCTATAAGGGTGGTGATAAAACAAATCCATCCAATTATAGATTAATAGCACTTACTGATACAGAATCAAAATATTATGCATCAATAATATTGGAAGAGCTAATAGAGTGGTCAAAAGACAAGAATCTGATTCCATTTCAGCAAACAGGATTCTGGAAGGGAAACAGTACTACAATTAACATGCTAGCAGTATCAGTAATGGGGGAAAAAAGCAAACATCTATATTTATATACGTTTTATAGACCTCAAGACTGCCTTCGACCGGGTGAATCGTTCACCCCTTTGGGCCAAATTAAGAAGTTGGGGCATACAAACAAATGTACTAAGAGGAATCAAATCATTATATACAGATATGTGGATTCAAATTAAAGTAGGGGATGGGACCAAACTGTGCTAGCCCCAGACCTGTTCAATCTATTTATGGAGGATTTGTCTCTCCACCTGGATTCAGTTAATGCACATGCACCAAGACTAGGGTCATTGACGATATCCCATTTAGCATATGCCAATGATATTCTACTGCTGAGTCAGACGGAAATTGGTCTCCAAAGACTAATTGAAAAAACAGGGACCTATACAAAACTTAAAAAATTATAAATAAATATCTCCAAAACAAAAGCTATGCGTATAGGGAGGAACATTGGCGCATCTTTAAAGATCAAGTTGGATGATCAAACCATAGAAGAAGTCACTACCTACACGTACTTGGGGTTTAAATTCGATACAAATTTTTATTTTCAAGCGCAACAGAATTGCCTGGTTAGGAAAAACAAAGCTTTGATACATGCATTCAGCTTGCTAGCAAAACAACTAGATGGCCCCTCCTATCAACCACTGCTTACAGTAATTAAAGCAAAGCTGCTCCCTTCGCTAACTCATGCAAGTGCGGTGATGTATGGTAGGGATGCTAAATTGTTAGACAGCTTACAAACTAAAACCTATAAACAGGTTTTACATCTACCCTCTAATGCCTCCCCAGCCCAAATCCATCTAGAATTTGGAGTAAAACTACCTTTACAACGCATCCCATTACATCGCATACTACCTTTACAACGCATACCATTACAACGCATACCATTACAATGCATAGCATTACAACACATAGTACCCTTACACTATCCAACACTTACTCTACTGTTGCAACCCCTGGAGTTAGAATAGTAATTTTTACCCCTACACTATCCAACACTTACCCTACTGTTGCACCCCCTGGAGTTATAATAGTAATTTTTACCCCTACACTATCCAATACTTACCTTATACGCAATGTAATGTTATGCGTTGTAATGGTATGTGTTGTAAAGGTAGTATGCGATGTAATGGGATGCGTTGCAAAGGTAGTTTTTAAAAATGTGTTGTAAATGCATGCTATGTATAGGAATGCGTTGTAATGGATGTTGCGTTGTAAAAAATGCGTTGTAAAGGTAGGCGTTGTAAAAGTATGCGTTGTAACGTCATACATCCGTTGTTGAAGTATTTGCAAATTCACGACAAAGCAGTAAAACAGGCTGTAGGAAGTATCCAAAAAGGCAAGCTATAACAGTGTATGACATTGATAAGGAGGTTAACATTGTGGCAATCTATGACATCATGAACCATAGAATCATGCTTGCCATATATCCTAAGTACCCCCCACACAAATAACCTGTTAAAAACTGTAAAGTACTTGTAACTATGGTCTGAATATATTTTACGAAACTGTATTATAACTCTGTTATGTGATGTATTAATACATATAACATTTTAATGAAGATGGAGCGACAGCCTTTTTAAAAATGTGTTTAAACTGTATTTTGTATTGTGATGGTTTTTATTAACTAAAAACAATAAACAACAAATGTATTATTATTATTATTATTATTCTTTGCATTTCTAAAGCGCATCAGCTACCCACAAAGGGTTTCCCGGCGCATACAATGAGTTTCTTTGGTGTTGTAGTTAACAAGCGAATTAGATGTTAAAGAGCCAGGTCTTCAAAGCTTTTCTAAAGCTCAAATAATTGGCTTCATTTCGCATTGTGGCTGGCATAGAATTCCAAAGAGTAGGTCCCAAGAAGGAGAAAGATTTTCCTCCTATACGCATCCGTTTAATTTTAGGAGTAACAAAACTCTTTGCCGCAGCAGAGCGAAGAGTACGAGAAGGGCAATAAGGACGTACCAAAGTTTGAAGGTATTTTGGGGCTTTTTTCATATGGATTTTGTGCATAAGGCAGAGCGATTTGAACTTAATTCGATTTTCAATTTTTAACCAGTGCAAGTCTCGAATATATTTGGAGGTAGAGGTAGTACTGGCAATTTTGCAGAGCAGTCTGGCTGCGGCATTTTGAACCATCTGCAACCTTCGGATCGTGGCTTTCTTTGCCCCCAGATATAAAACGTTTCCATAATCAAGCCTAGAGGTGAATAAAGCATTGATTACCATTTTCTTGGTCGATTCAGGTAGCATCCAGCAGATCTTCTTAAGCCATTTTAGAATGGCAAAGCACGTGGATGATGTTTTCACAGCTTGCTGGTGCATATTGAGCGAGTCGTCAACAATGATGCCCAGATTCCGTGCTTGCATCACTGGGACTGGGAGCATGCCCATTTCCTGCGGCCAATGTTGTGAGCCCCATAATTCTTTATTTTTACCCATAACTATCACCTCAGTTTAATCCCCATTTAATTTGAGGACATTTTCCTGCATCCATCCAGCTATTTTCTTAAGTCCATGTTTTAATGTAGAAGGACTTTCCCTATTTTCTGAGGAGAGCGCAAAGAACAACTGGGAATCATCAGCATAGGAGTACATTTGTAGACCAGTGTCTTCTACCACCTTCGCTAGTGGGCTCATATACAAGTTGAACAGTAACGGACTAAGTATAGAGCCCAGTGGGACTCCATGCTCATAAACCTGAGTATCTGAACTCGTTGAGCGAGAAAAGACTTGGAATGTTCGCTCATTTAGAAAAGATTTTAACCAGTTTAATGCAGCGCCTCAGATGCCTAGGGAATGTAGTGTGCGCAATAATACAGTGTGTGATACCGGATCAAATGCGGCACTTAGATCTAGTAATACTAGTGCCACTGTTTCACCATCATCCAACAGATGGCGAATGTTTTCAGTGACTCCAGTAGGGTCGTCTCAGTTGAGAAACCTGCCCTAAATCCTGATTGGCAGGGAGGTAGTAGGTCATGAACAGCAATGAATTCGATTAAAAAGCGATGTACATGCTTTTCCAAGATCTTTGAAAATATCGGTAGTAGGGAAATGGGTCTAAAGTTAGAGGTCAGATTAGGATCTGCTCCAGCCTATTTTAGTAGAGGATGAATCATGGCATGCTTCCATTCTTTCGGGACGGTCTCTTCCTGTAGGGATAGATTTAGAAGGTCTGTAATTGTTTCCATTGACTTTTTATCAAGTTTTTTAAGTATGGAACAGGGTAGAGGGTCTTTTGGAGACCCAGATTTTATGGTGTTAAGTAATTCAATCACATTCTCAGTAATGAGTTTTGGCCAAATCTCTAACAAGCTGCTGGGGTTGTAAGCAGTCATGCTTTTTAGAGATGTATCAGTCAAGGAATATAACGGAGTGGCAACTGTTTGGCAGCTATTGCTTTGGTGTTTTCCTATCCCTTGATAGATTTTATCCACTTTACTAATGAAAAAAGTGGCCAATAGATCACATTGCTGCTTGCTTAGATCTGGTAGAGTTGGTAGCGTTTTTGAGCCTGCCAGTTCTTTCACCATTTTAAATAGTGCTTTTGACCGATTAAGCACCCCCACAATAGTGGCGTTCACAAAATCAGATCGAGCCTTACTACAAAGTGCATGGTATATGTTTAGTTTGTTCTTGTATACCTTTTTTGCGTCTGATGAGTATGTTTTCCTCCAGATACGTTCGAATGTTTTGCACTCAGTTTTTTCTAGTTTCGGCGCTTCTGTGAACCATGGGGCAGGAGGTCTGTGGCCTTTACATTTTAATTTTGTTCTTGGTAAGCAGGTGTTAATTGCTGTCATAAGCCATTTCTGTACTATTGTAGATAATGACTGGACAGATTGTGCAGAGCATGGGGTATGCGAGTTCAAAAAAGTATTCAGCGCATCAATATCCAGTTTCTTCCAGTTCCTAATAAATATAGGTTGTTCAGATATGTCCCCCGTTTTTCTTAAAGTGATTTGAAGTGAAAATCTGACAACATAGTTGTCCGACCAACACAACGGTAGTGCAGGGAGAACCTTTAAATCTTTGATGTTAGAAAAAACTGGGTCCAGTAGATGACCTGCAGTATGCGTAGGTCCCGAATTGAGTAGTTTAAGATTCAGAGAGGCTAAGTCGGCAACAAATTCTGCAGCCTTTCAACAGTTAGGATTTTCCAAATGCAGATTGATGTCACCAATCAGGGAAAAGTTTGATGCCTTCATGACTAGTGGACCAATGAGTTCTGGGAGAGCCGTCGTCCAGCTAGTTGCCAGCCCTGGCGGACGATAAATAAGTGCCCCTGTTAGCATATAAATGGGGGTAAGAGCGAGTTTGTAAATTGCTGCTTCACAGTTAGGACATAATATCTGGGTAAGGTCACAGCTATATTCCTTTTTGAAAATGATAGCAATCCCCCCCCTACTTTATTTTTTCGGTCTAACCTTACCATTGCATAGTGTTCTGGCAAGGCCGCTGCAATATCAGGTCCCGAACAATCTTGGAGCCACCTTTCTGTTAGGAACAGGGCATCCGGTTTTTCATCTGACAGTGTATGAAAAATATCCAATTTAAGTTTGGGTAGAGATCTGCAATTCAGACTAAGAAAGGAAAAGGTTTCCATTTTGGATTGACAAGTGAGTTTCTTATCCAACCCCTTAACTCCAATAAACTTACTGGCTTCTGATATTGCAAAGTTACACTCGTTACAAGGTTCAATATCACCACTCAAGTGTAGTAAACTACAATGTGCTAATCGTGGAGTTCTTAAGGCCATCAGTTGTTCTGAATTATATGTAATTGACACGCACCCATTTTCATGCGTTGTGATATCTGAGGTCATTACATCTACTCGTGCCTCAGTGTCTTTGACATTCCTAGGTGGCAGAGTTGGGGCTAAGGCCCTGGGTCCGGTCCCGGCGCGGACGGCGCAGACGGGCTCACCTTCGGCGTGCCATTGGTGCGCCCGCTGCGCGCGTCCGCTGCGCGTCCAATCAAGGGGAACCATCTATACTGAGCTACGCCCAGCAACTAGCCCGCTACTCGCTCCGAAATACCCATAAGATGGCGGCGGTATTCTGCGGCGGTCTCCGGGTGATTTTTAAGGTTCCTGACCTGTCCAAATCGACAGATCCAGGTACGGTGAATGGACTTGTGCAAATAGGCTCAATGTGCTAAATGGATATGTGCAAATAAGCTCAATATGCAGAATATAAAACCAAGCGCAAAATTATAACATCAGCCACAATTTAAACAGTTTTTAAAACTCTAAAAGCAAGAACCCCCGGCTTTCCGCCTCATGGGTGATTCACTCGTAGCAGGAATTGATCAGGGCAGTGTGAATAGGCGTCTTATATACTGAGCTACGCCCAGCAACTAGCCCGCTACTCGCTCTGAAATACCCCTAAGATGGAGGCGGTATTCGGCGGCAGTCTCCGGGTGATTTTTAAGGTTCCTGACCTGTCCAAATCGACAGATCCAGGTACGGTGAATGGACTTGTGCAAATAGGCTCAATGTGCTAAATGGATATGTGCAAATAAGCTCAATATGCAGAATATAAAACCAAGCGCAAAATTATAACATCAGCCACAATTTAAACAGTTTTTAAAACTCTAAAAGCAAGAACCCCCGGCTTTCCGCCTCATGGGTGATTCACTCGTAGCAGGAATTGATCAGGGCAGTGTGAATAGGCGTCTTATATACTGAGCTACGCCCAGCAACTAGCCCGCTACTCGCTCTGAAATACCCCTAAGATGGAGGCGGTATTCGGCGGCAGTCTCCGGGTGATTTTTAAGGTTCCTGACCTGTCCAAATCGACAGATCCAGGTACGGTGAATGGACTTGTGCAAATAGGCTCAATGTGCTAAATGGATATGTGCAAATAAGCTCAATATGCAGAATATAAAACCAAGCGCAAAATTATAACATCAGCCACAATTTAAACAGTTTTTAAAACTCTAAAAGCAAGAACCCCCGGCTTTCCGCCTCATGGGTGATTCACTCGTAGCAGTAATTGATCAGGGCAGTGTGAATAGGCGTCTTATATACTGAGCTACGCCCAGCAACTAGCCCGCTACTCGCTCTGAAATACCCCTAAGATGGAGGCGGTATTCGGCGGCAGTCTCCGGGTGATTTTTAAGGTTCCTGACCTGTCCAAATCGACAGATCCAGGTACGGTGAATGGACTTGTGCAAATAGGCTCAATGTGCTAAATGGATATCTGCAAATAAGCTCAATATGCAGAATATAAAACCAAGCGCAAAATTATAACATCAGCCACAATTTAAACAGTTTTTAAAACTCTAAAAGCAAGAACCCCCGGCTTTCCGCCTCATGGGTGATTCACTCGTAGCAGGAATTGATCAGGGCAGTGTGAATAGGCGTCTTATATACTGAGCTACGCCCAGCAACTAGCCCGCTACTCGCTCCGAAATACCCCTAAGATGGAGGCGGTATTCGGCGGCAGTCTCCAGGTGATTTTTAAGGTTCCTGACCTGTCCAAATCGACAGATCCAGGTACGGTGAATGGACTTGTGCAAATAGGCTCAATGTGCTAAATGGATATGTGCAAATAAGCTCAATATGCAGAATATAAAACCAAGCGCAAAATTATAACATCAGCCACAATTTAAACAGTTTTTAAAACTCTAAAAGCAAGAACCCCCGGCTTTCCGCCTCATGGGTGATTCACTCGTAGCAGGAATTGATCAGGGCAGTGTGAATAGGCGTCTTATATACTGAGCTATGCCCAGCAACTAGCCCGCTACTCGCTCCGAAATACCCCTAAGATGGAGGCGGTATTCGGCGGCAGTCTCCGGGTGATTTTTAAGGTTCCTGACCTGTCCAAATCGACAGATCCAGGTACGGTGAATGGACTTGTGCAAGTAGGCTCAATGTGCAAAATGGATATGTGCAAATAAGCTCAATTGCAGAATATAAAACCACGCGCAAAATTATAACATCAGGCACAATTTAAACAGTTTTTAAAACTCTAAAAGCAAGAACCCCCGGCATCCGCCTCAGGGGTGATTCACACGTAGCAGGAATCAATAAAAATTGAAATAGTCTCAAACAGGTGAGCGGAGGGTTCCAAAAAGACCAACACTTAGACTTGTCAAACCTCAACAAGCCTTATCCTAGGTCTCAACATATTCACAGAAATGCATTTATTAAAATCCAGCTGTCTCCTTGTGATTGGTCCATACAATTGTAACTCTCCAGCACTGTCTCCCTGTGATTGGTCAATACACATATAACTCTACAAAACTGGTGTTTTCTCTTATTTGCAGCTCTTTTAGATGCACTGCCTTATTCTTTTGCCAGCCGAGGGCTTCAAAAATCACACATTTTTCAAGAGATGCATAGCTCCAGGCCATGACCAGTATAAATGTAAATGTGGGATACTTGTAAAGCGCACTGTTACTCTACCCGAGTGTCCTGGCGCTATACAACCATTACAACAACAGAAATAGAATGAAACTGGTTTTCTGCACTAGGCAGTAATTAACATTCCAAGGCATGTCTGATGCACAACAAGGAGAATGGAGTCATTTTCACCAACCACAGTTTGTGCTGTCATCACTATGACAGCTTAATAGCTATGTATTAATTTTAATGACTTGGAAACCACAAGAGCTGCACAACACCAGGTTTCACTTCAATGGCCCAGCAGAAACCTCTTGCAGAGGGAGTGAAGTGAAGGCAGCAAACCTAGATAGACGTCTCCAAACACATGAATGTGTCAGTTTAAATTGTAATTATCAGGTTCCCATGTTTGTAAGGCACCAAAACAACAATGTATCTGTGTGACAACAGCAACAGAAACTAGTTGTGTAAAAAAATACTCTGCTTTACTGGGACATGTTAGGTTGTATTGTGTGTGACTGCTGGGTGACCTGTCCACCTCTTACAATATCTCTTGCTGCTGCTAAGTGTGTCACAAATCAGTTGTCAATTGGTTTATAAGACAAGGATGCTACTGTGCACTAAGCAGGCCCAGAGTCATCACTGTGCATGTCAGGTGGCACACCCAGCTCTAACTGGAAATTGATAGCAGAACTGGGTGCAGAAGTGATCAGGTTGGTCACTGGTGAGTACAGAGTAGAAGCTCATCAGTTTAAAGCCTTCTATCATTAATGCTTTTTAGATATTTGAAAATAAATATAGAAAGAAAACCTTCTGTGTCCTGTCCTATTCATATTGTGTATAAACGTGGGAAAATTTTTAATCAGTGCTCGCCGGAAGCTCACAATGATGTCACTAAACCTTTTTGGTTGCGATTGCAAAGTAGAGGCTTGCAAAGGAGAGCAACTCTACCTCCCTATATATGCAACCCCAAACTGCATTTTATTGAAGGATCCTATGTCCAATGAGATTTTTAAAAAGATGTTTCCAATTTTGGAAGAAACTGGGAGAGGAAGCAGAGGTTCTTTAGCCAACTGCCTGCAAGTCCATCCCTCTATGATCACTTACAAGATCCTAAAGGGAGGAGGCCCCACAGAGAACACTTCCAGTTCCTGCCCCAAAAAGGATATCTTAAGACACAATACTTCTGATGTTTTATGTGAGCTTTCTTTGACAGGTGTATACTCTTCCATTGTTGATTCACTCGCTCTTAACATAACTTCCAAACCGTGTATATGTTGTCTGATTGGACTACACAATAAGGCATCCATTTATAGTTCTGCTGAATTGTACAGTTGTGTCAGGGGAGGCCAAAGCAGTGGTTGCCATCTTCTCAAGCACTGGGTTCTTCAAAATAGTGTTTTATGGTTGAAGGTAATCTCCTTTGCAAGCTGCATGAAGGCCATGTGGGTCTAGGTGTGTGTAATTCACATAAAGTCCACTGGACACAAATCAATGGACTAGTGGGGAAATGCAATGACCCTCAAGAAGCAAGAAGGCTGTTTGTCACCACTGAAAAAAAAAGTCAGGGCTGAAAGACTATAACACTGCAGTTTCCTGTACCTGTGAGCAAAGTGTCAACTATCTCCTGTATAGGAGAACACACTGCAAGTGCCAGAATGACTGAATGATTGAATGATTGGTCATATTAGGTTCAAAGATGGTGAGGCTCAGATTTCATTTATCCTTTTATGGTTGATTGAAAAGCCAAGTTGTTAGCAGTTTTCTAAAAATGGAAAGTGATGGTGCGATTTTCAGTTCATGAGGACGATGGTTCCAATGTAGAGCCGTTGATCTGAAAAAGCTTCTTCCGCCCACAAGAAGCGTTTGAAAGCAGGATCCACTATGTATGATAGTTAGAATGAGGAGCACGTGGTCACGTAGATGCAGGTTCAGGGTCTTTAGACCCAACATCTTCTTAGTCTTTGTTTTCAAATGATGTAATGTTTAGGTATATTTGCATCCACACAGAACTGTTCATGCTGTCTTTAGGGTATTATAGGATTTTAGTTGATGAAATATCAGTTTTCCCAAACACAATATTAATGTTGATACATTTGCAAAAGAATTAACAACATTTACCATTATATACAACAGATAGAACTATGAAAAATATTAAATACTGCAACAATTGGGGCGATGTGTACAAATGCTTTTGTGCGGTCATAAATGGCCTGATTGGCACAGTCTTGTAATTTCTGACACAAAAATGTTTTTACACAAATTGTAATTCAGTAACATGTTAATGCCACATAATTTGGGTTTATCCATTCGTTATTTGGAAGGGGCGTAGTAAAGGGGCTCCTTTGAAATACTTTATTGCTCTGCTATGTATGAATGTTTTAATTTTTAATTGCAGAACATTCATTTTTTACTGACAACTCGAAGCTGGTTGTAACCATTTGCAAATGGGAAGGGGTCCCCACGGGTCATTACTTTGTTACTTTTTTTTACTTGTTACTTTGCCACGCGAGGAGCTGGGCATTTGAATGACCGCGACTGGAGACAATAATAAAGGAATTCAGAGCTAAGAGGACACCATGAAAGTCCCAGTAAAGAACTCCTGGGGGCCAAGTCAGCTGTACACAACTCACCGAGAAGCGGGCACACTGGGAGGGGAAACGCTCATGACTGCCACAACAATGGCACAGTTAGAACGGAATGGAAACAAGCACATGGCTCCTTGAGGAGCCGGAAAGCTTCTGTGGAAGGGGGGGATGGGTCGACATTTTTAAAGTATTTTTTATCTGAATACTACAAACTTCGGCCTATGAATCGAATGCAACTTTACAAGCCAACATGTGGAGAAGTGTGGCTCAATGGTTAGAGCGGCAGACCCTGATGCAGAGGTCTAGCCCGGGACCAGGGTTCAATTCCCCGCCTCGGCGGGTCTTGGGTTCAAATTCCACGGACCTGATAATTCTTGCCTCGGTGCCTATTCCAATCATGGGTCCCACTCTGCAACTCTGGGCAATAGCTTGCTTAATCTCCACAATGGCCCCCACAATGCTAAGAATGCCTGACCTCCACCTTGGGGGTGCACAGGAGTGGACACTTCACAGGGAAAGCCAGGATGGGTTCCACAGCAGTATTCGTTCAAGCGCCTTGAGACCCTTGCGGGTGAGTAGTGCGCTATACAAGTATTGATTTAACGTCACTGCTCGTCAGTGTGAGAGAGTGGATTATTAGGGTGGATGGCAGCCTTCAGCTGGATTAGCTCTTTTCTCGAAGGCTGCACTCAAGCGGTACGTTTGGCCTCATTCACTGCACCCAAGCTAACTATCACCTGTGGGATCCCACAGGGATCATCACTATCGACCTATTGTTAAGATCTCATGTCGGTGCAGTGGTCTCGTCCTGTTTCTTTCAGCTTCGAAAGATCAGAAAGATCTGCCGTCTGCTCACTCAAGCAGCGCTGATACAGGTCTTGATAGCCATGGTGCTATCACACGTAGACTACGCCAACTCAATCTACCTATTTTTATTCTATAAAGGGGTTTTGTCCTTACGGGAGCGAGTCGGACAGATATAAGTGTAATCAAATAAAGATTACTCGGTCTCGGATTTGTTTCAGGCCGCTCTATTTATTTTTGAGAGCCCTACAGTATTTAATCAAATTCTTCTTAGATGCCTGCATTGATCCAAAATGATTTCATCGTTAAACTTAAATACATTTATACAGTTTCAATGTCCAAGTCTTGACTCACCATAGTACATATAGAAATCATATATGACTGAAAAAATTCAAATCTAAACAATGATACATAAACAGATTAATTTCAACATTCTTCATACTCTTCGAAATTCACATTAACAGTGAGTACACCAGTACTTTTTTGAACAAACTATCAGTCCAATGTATTGTATTGAATCTTTCTGTTTTTAGGACTGAAATAGCGGGGAAAATATACTTTTTGAAATACAATGTCCTTGTGGGACCCTCTGCGAGAAAAGAGGGTCCCACAAGTAACAAATAATAAATTGTCGGGTTTTTAATGAAAAACCCGACAATTTATTATCGGATTTGGAAACGCGTCGACTGTTTCTTTAAATTCATCTTTTCTCGGGGTAGAATCCAGGGACACATCTTGCAAAAAGTCAAAATCACCTTCCAAAATTCCCTGACCTGGTATATTAATTAATACCTGTTTTAATTCTTTTATGGGGTTAGGGAATATCTAATGGTGGCATTTAAGAGTCAACTCCTGCCAAGTTTTGGAGAATGTTACTGGTTAGAGGCGGCAGACCGTGAAGCAGAGGTCAGGCCCGGGACCAGGGTTCAAGACCCGACGCGGTAGGATCTTGGGCTCAATGTCCGCGGACTCGATAATTCTCGCCTCGGTGCCTACTCTAATCATGGGTCCCACTCTGCAACTCTGGGCAAAAGCTTGCTTAATCTCCACAACGAACCCCTACAACACTGGGATGCTTGGCCTCACCTTGGGGGTGCCCAGGAGTGGACACCTCACAGGGAAAGCCAGGATGGGTTCCACAGCGGTATGCGTACCAGCGCTTTGAGACCCCCCTGGGGGTGATATGTGCGCTATACAAATACAAATTATTATTATATTATTATTATTATTACTATTTATGAGGTGAATTTCCGATAAAAGCAAGATGTCTGTGGGGTATTTTCCTAACCATATATCGACTGACAGAGTTTCACGCTTATTATAATGGCCATTAACGTTGAATGTTTTTACCTTCAAAGCTTCTTTATGCATCCTGGTTTCATTTGAATGAGAATTAACTTACCTTCCCTCCTGAATCTACCTGGGAAGAAACATACAGCAGCCATATTTGTGTTTTGGATGTAAATACGTGACTCGTGCCTTCTGGAATTTTTGTTTTCTCTCGGAAGTGTGTCACATACACTATCAAAAATAGCAAAAATACATATGTTTGGATGTAATATCCCCCGGACCTCTAGTCTCCATTGTTCCAGACAAAGTGCCATGTCCATTGAGCTGCCTATCCATTTAAAGTGGTCTCTACAAAGCTCTTTATATGACCTAAAGTGCATTGTACGGCCTAAAGTGCATTTAGTGACTTTCTAAAACCCTTTTATCTTATTCAATGCTCTCTTAAGCTTCCCTTCTACCCTCCACTTTGTCTTTAACCTTATTAACTTTTGCTGTTGCTTTCACCTCAAAAGATCTAATTTAGTTATGTTCTGGCAAAAAGGTAATTGTGTGTACTTGATCTCTCTTTTTTCAATTTGCGACACCTCCACATACCCCATCCCTGTGAATCCTGTAGCCTCCCCTGAAAACGGATTGCCCACGCTACCGTATACACACCATCTATAGTCTGGATGTCATTGTGGCGCACCCTTTGAGCGCTCACCCTTGATGCGCTCGTCTCCCCCCTCCCCCGCCTGAACCACGTGTGTTTTTAGGTCTCGCCTACGCAGCACACATGCACTGCATAGGAAAAGACCTTTAGCAATCGCTTCAGCTTTGCTGCCAAAAACGTGCTAGCATTGCGTTGCTTTTAATGCAACGCGTGTACGTTTGGCGAATCACTTGCGGGAGTGAGCTTTCAAACCATGTGTTAATTACAAACATATGGTTCCTGCTCGCTCCTGCAAGGGACTTAGGTGCAGCCCCCCCTCTCCCTCCTCCCCCTGCTGCCTCCTCCTCTTCTCATCTTTTTTATTCCCGTTCAGCGCGAGGCGCGCACTTGTTCTTTTTTGCATCCATTTCTAACTAAATGAAAGAAGGAAAGAGAGGTTGTGAATTGTTTCTTCAAGTCACGGTTTTCAGTAAGTGAGAAGCAAGACAGAAAGAGAAGGAATAATAGGAAGAGGATGGGGGGCAGCTGCCAGCACAAAAAAGAAGAGGACATTGTCCGTGTCTTCACTGGGCAGTAAGGAAGAGACAGAGTCCTTTTCCTTCTCTGCCCGTCGCCGAACGTCCATGAAAGCCGAGCCTTATCTGAATACCTTTGCTATTTCTGCCATCCTGGGACACAGTTTTGAAAAGAAAAAGTAGGGGAACGGAATTGTTTTAATAAAAGAAGTAGGGTCACGACGTGCCCTTCCAATCCCGCCCACTTCGACCACTGGTTGAGATGCACTCCGTGCACGGAACTGACTTGGCAGTTTGACTCCATTACATTTTTAGGAGTATCGGTGTACCATGACCCGCAAGACGTGCTAGAGTGAAACTTGGGGAAGGCAGTGACAGTGGTTCGCTGCTCCCTCCACTTCTGGACCAGGCTGCCATTGACCCTATGGGCAGGATAACTATCGCCAAAATATTTGTCCTGTCACAGGTCATCTGTTTATTTGCGGCCCTTCCATTGATTATGCAGAACACATTCTGCACAGACCTACGGAGCATGCTGTTGGACTTGATTTGGGGTGATGGGTGGACTCATGTTGCTCATCATAAGCTATTTACCCCTTTGACCGAAGGAGGCTTCTGTGCCCATGATTACGAACAATAATATGCTGCAGCACAAATGCAGTGGTATATGCGGTGGCTTGCAGGAGCGATGTCCCTTGAATATGTAGGCATTCTAGATGAGCTTTCAGGAAGACCGTTGTTGCACAGGCTCTTTTTCACAGCGCCCCCCTCAACATACATACATGTTATGAATGGTGTCATATATCTGGAGGCGCTTCGCAGATGACTGGTGGCGTCGTATGCTCTATGCACCCAGTCTTCTGCTCTTGGCCATACCGGAATGTGCAGGCTTGAGACAGCGCATCGAGTCCAAAACTTGGAAAGAAGCGGTAGTCACAAACTGTGCAGGTTTGAAAGGGGGGTGCGGAATAGCACAAAGGCCATTACACACGTACACCCCACTTTACAGGGCAGACCGGCTGGGGAACAAACAAAACTACTGGATTATTGGAAATTTACACTTTGGAATGATATCACAGATAAACAGTGGGACCATTGCCTGCAATCGATCAAACAGATAACTCGGAAAGTGCTGTTTCATCTCATTCAGTTCCAATACCTGCCCTATGCATATCCCACACCACAAATGATCTGTGGGAGTTTACCCCGGAGCCCCTAACACATGTCTGAGGTGCAGGTCCGATGAAGCTGTCTTCCTTCACATGGTGTGGGTTTGCACGCTGATAGGTTCCTTTTGGGAACAGGTGACACAACTGGTGTTAGAAGTGATGAAATGTTTTTCACCGCCGTTACTGCTTTGGTGCTTACTAGGGCATATAATTAAAAACAAGCATTGGCATAGCCAATAGGACTAGCTTTCACGACCTTATAAGTTTTTAGTTATGCAGCACAATATCCTTAGTGTAACAACATCAACTGTTGCATAACCAAACACTTATAAGGTCCCAAAGGCCAGAACTATTAGCAATGCAAATGCTTGTTTACAAGTGCAACTGTGCAACTCAGATCATTTTAGGTCTGCTATCGGTCTATTAATCAATAAGCAGTGTTAAATATTCTCGGTTGACAATTTTGGAAGTAATGCTTCAGCCTCTCCTATGTCTGTAAACAGAAAAGAATGACCTTTTACAAGAATTCTGGACTATTGATGCCTGAGCCCCTTTTGCTAAAATAAGTCAATTTTCACAAATTATTTTCCTCAACGTGCCATTGCTGCTGACTTGTCTGAACTTTTCTTAAATTGTATTACTTCGGGGGATGAAAATTTTCTCCTTGCAATAGCTGTGCTTAAAATTTGCTCCTTAACTCAATAGTCCGAAAAAGTTCAGAAGTATTGTACGCAGGAACTTTGCATTTGCTCTCTCTGCGCCGGGACTCTGTGGCCTCTTGTGAATGTTAAGCCCCCCTCCGGCTCTGGCATGACTTTCTTTAAAAGGGATTCAGTCCATTTAAGTACTTGAGTGCCCTCGCTACCTTCTGGTATTCCCAGTAGGTGGAGGTTGGAACATCTATTATAGTTTTCCAAATCCTGTAGTTTGGTTTCTGTCTGGTTCTTTGCCACAGAAGGAACAACACAGGGAGGGGTTTGGATTGAACATGAGGGGTGTGGTGCCTCAAGTTCGGAATCAATGTTGGTGTCGACCTGGCAGCTACGATGAGGGGGACAGGTTGCAGGGAATGCAGCTGGAGGTGCAGGCACAATTAGTCACCTGCAAACAAGAGAAGGAAGGGAAAAAGGGAAGAGAGTAAGATCCTACGTCTAAATCTCACATACTAAAGGCAAGCACAAATCCTATCTCTTTATGCCCTCACACACCCCGAAGGATGTCATGCTTCATCGTCAGGCATTTGCTCCTCCTTGGGCTAGCGCTGCAATGCCCTACGGGTTTTCAAAAGGGTCACTTTAGTGAGATCTTTTGTTTGTACTGCCATATGATGAGTGTTGGTGTGAGAAGAGTTTTTAAGAGAACAGTGAGATTGATAAAACTGGCTAAGGGGTACCAGAGTGAGTAAAAGTTAATGTGTAGGTTCCCTTGTCAGGTTAAAAAAACATGTTGGTTGTGAGTTACTGATAGGGCGCAATGTGCCTTAGTAACTAGAGGTCAGTCGACATGTTTCGGCCCTCTAGGTGGTCAGAACAATCCCTGGCGCTTCTTCAGGACTAAATAGCATGAGTAGAAATGTGAGTGGAAGTAGTTGGGTCAAGAACCCTACTCAATGGGAGCAGTCCACCCTGTGTGCAACTACAAGGTGGCAATAACTTAATTGTATATCTGTTCCTGTCACAACCTAGGAGTAGATAAGACAAAAATAAGACAAACATAAGAGGAGTCATTATAATCCTCTCCAATGGCACATGGTTGAGTGCATCCAGTGTCCAAAGACATTTACAAACAATGAAATTGACATGCAAAACGTCCAACACATATTAAAGAATGGCTTCATTCTGGGATAAAATCATAGTTTTTCTACAGCATGAGTGTATTGTATTGTCTTGTATCGACATTTATGAAGCGCGCTGTAACCCTAAGGGCATCCAGGTGCTAAGATACGAGTAAGATGCTGGCGGTTAAGCAGGGTGGCTGAACCAAATGATTAAGGTCTAGGGAAGAGCCAGTCTTGACTTTTGTTCGAAACAACAGTAGGTCCTCCATTTGCCTCAGTTCCAAGGGAAGACTATTCCAGAGGCAGGGAGCTGCCATGCCGAATGCTCGTCCCCCCATTGTAGATCTCTTTATCCTCCAGATAATGGCAAGATTGGCTGACGAGGACCGTAAGCTGCGTGCCGATGAATACCATCCGAACCCACCCTGAAGTGGTTTAGGTCCAAGTCCATTTAGTGCTTTAAAAACAATGCACAGAGACTTGAGCATTATCCTTTGGGTCACCGGGAGCCAGTGCAGCTCCGCTAATGCCTGGGATATAGATGGCCGAGGAGGTCTTGTCAATGCAAGCTTCGCTGCTGCCGCGTGAATTCTCTGGAGCCTTGTGATCAAATAACTTGGGGACTCCAGTAGCAAGGCATTCCAATAATCCAGGCGGCTCCAAATGACACTCCTAACTGCTGTAGCTCTGGCCTGAGAAGGTAGCAGTGGCTGCACCTTCTGAAGACCTCTGAGAGTGTAGCAGCTTCCAACCAGCTTATTGACATGAGATTCCAGATTCAACTTGTCATTGGAGCTGACCCCCAAATTGCCTACTGTGCTCACTGGTACAAAGGGGGCATCTGTGGGGATAGGCCAGAAGTCAATAGGTAAAACTGGTGGCACTCTGCCCACCCCACAGTGCAGAATCTCCGTTTGTTGTGTGGTATACTCCATAGTGAGTGTGGTACACCAGCTATAGGTCATGCCACGAGGGTGGCAAGGACATATGTGGTGTTGCTGAACACCCAACATAAGAGCACTACCTCTGCTGGGAGAAAGCTGTTATGATATATGTAATAGTGGGAGCTACGCGATCACATCAAGGCTTTGGTGCTTTCCCCTATTAGCAGCACCTCTAGCTGCACTGCCTTCTTTTGCCACACGAGGGCTTCAAACATCACACATTTTTCAAGTGATCACTATACAACCATTATAACAGCAGAAAGAGAATGAAACTAGCTTTCTGCACTAAGCAGTAGTTAACATCCAAAAGCACATCAGATGCACAACAAAGAGAAGTGATGAATTTTCTTTAACCAAGGATGAATTTGTCAACACTATGACAGCTCAATAGCTATGTATTATTTTTAATGACATGGAAACCACAAGAGCTACTCAATATCATGTTTTCACAACAATGGCGTAGCAGACACCTCCTGCAGAGGAAGGCATGCAAAGGCAGCAATGTTAAAAGAAGAAATCCAAACACATCTCTAAACTATGCACCACAAGAAGACAATAATTAGTCAGTTTAAAATATAATAATCAGGTTCCCATGATTGTAAGGACAGCAAGTAAAAACATAACAGTGTGAAAATAGCAACAGAAACTAGTTGCAGAGGAAAATACTCTGCTTTACTGGGACATGTTAGGTTGTACTGTGTGTGGCTGTTATGTGCCCTCTTCACCTCTTAAAATAGTTCCTCGCTGCTGCTAAGTGTTTCAAACCCAGTGGTTCAATTCGTCTATAAGAAAAGGAGTCTACTGTTCACTAAGAAGGCTCAAAGTCATGGCTGTGCCATGTCAGGTGGCACACACAGCTCTAACCAAAAATTGCTAATAGCAGCACAGGATGCCAAAGTTGCATAGGTTGGTCATTAGTGTGTACAGAGTAGAAGTTCATTAGTATATGATTACACCTACCAGGATTTTACCTTTTATGATATTTGCAAATAAATATAGACATAAATTGTTCTGTTTCCTGTCATGTCTGTATATGAAAATGCAATCATATAAAATAAGTATTCAATTGACCAAACAGGATTTGGAATGTTTCACCATCCACAACAATAACATTGGCCATGATGTGAGGGACACCAGATAATACATGGGCCGATGCACAGGAACGCTCATGCACTGCCCATGTAACGCCTACCTGAAACAAGGTAATGCAAGGCAGTGCTATGCGCTGTATTGTGTTATTATTTTATTGTTTTACCAAGCCACGTCGTTCAGCACAGGCGCAGTTTGTGCCAGAAGAGCTACTTTAAGCTAGCAAGACCAGGCTTATCTGTGTCATTCTTGAGATGACTCATCGTGATAACTGAAAACACTCTCACCATAGAGTGCTTCCAAGAAACACCAGTTGATGAGGATGGTGGAGGCATAGCAGGAGGGATGACAACAGGGCACACTGGGTTTCACTCTCTTTCACAGCTGCCAGCTGTCTCCATGCCATGCTGGTCACACTCTATCAATCTTTTTTTAAACTAACAGAGTATTGCAGGGGTGCTTCAGGCCAAAGAAAACAGCTTTAGGCTACCCTCTCTTGGGTCACGTTAAGTCATGCAGAGGCACTCACTGCTCGATGCTTGAGTTCGATCAAAGTGCTTTTCTTCAATTTTCACTATCCTGATTTTTCCTCAATTTTTCTGTGTGCCTCCTCCTTGCTTTTCTCTCGTTTTCACTGCTCTCTTCTTTTTCTTTTCCACTTCATTTGCATGCCTCTTCCTTGCTTTTTGCCTGTCTTTATGTGCAGTCTCCCGACACAACTACAGACCAACACCACTCTCTTTCCCTCCTGGATCTCACTCACAGGGCCCTCCTCCCCTCAAATCATACCTCAATCTACTTGCAAGTTTGTTTAATCTTTACATGCTCTGCAATAGAATGTTAAGGTCCCCATAGCAATCAAGTGGCTGACAATGCTAAACTGAAGGCCAGTGCTTTGGTCAAACTAAGGTAGCTCAGTCAGCTTAAAAAATCTGTGACTTGATCTTTATTTTCTGGTCCAGTCTCATTTTTTTTTTTAAATGTGACTGCTAGCTTGGTATGGAACCAGGGAACAGAGTACTTTTGTTTGCATAACCATTTTGCTTTAAAAAAATGTCCACCTACTTCCTCAACAGTTTATGTAGAGTAGAGTGTAGGCTAAGTTGGTGTTGCTGTAGCGCAAATTTCATTTTTCATTTTTAAGGGTGCATCATAATCATAGGTTCAGGCGGGAAACATCCTTTACAACGTAACTAATACAACAAGGTACCATTACAATGCAGCTTTAACAACGAAAGTCGTTACAACGACTTTCGCTGGAGGGCGCTCTAGGATAGGGAATAGTTTAATTTACTATCCAACACCTTCCCTACTATCCACGGGGACTGGAGTTGGAATAGTAAATTAAACTATTCACTATCAGCGCCCCCCCAACGCAAGTCGTTGTAACGACTTGCGTTGTTAAAACTGCATCGTAAAGGGACGCGTTGTAACGGTACGCGTTGTACCGTCATACATCCGTTCAGGCATTGTATGCCTGGCTGCATGTGCGCTGTCAGCATGCTCAGCATTGGCGTGTTGGGCTTGGCTCAAGCTATGCAGAATCATCAGGTGAGAAAATTCTCATACTTGCCCACGTCACACTGGTGTGCAGTCATCCTTGGCCATGCATTATAGCATTATAGCATCATACATGTTTTTTTAACTACTAGCATTGGTTTCAACAACGTTGTGAGGGATGCAGCTCTCTATTACTGGCATTTCTCATTCTTGATGTGGAAAATGTACTGACAATTTTTATTTCTGTTTCTTTACACACTATTATAAATACCTTGACAATCATATACTGTGTTCCACACAAGCACTAGATCCAAAAGATCGCTAATCTACAGGTACATCGCAAGACTGCTTTCTATCATAAATTGGGATGATCTTGATAGATTACCAGACGAGGCACTTTAGCTGACACTGAGGGTCCCTGCCTGCTGAGACTTCACCGCACAGAGGTCTGACATCTCCATGAGGGGGTGTACCGTTCATGACCAGGATGGGCTCCCACATTCTCTCCAACCAGCTAATAGGGCTGGGTCATTCTTTTGGGGGATTCTTGGCTTTACACCTACCCACACCATAGGTATACTTAGAGTAGGGATTTGCATAGTAGGAGTATGCCTGAATACTGCCTTGTTTATATACCTGCATATATAGACTGTTTTAGCAACATTGTAGAACTATATCTCCTAAATACGCGTTTTCAATAAATATATTGAAAACATCCCACTGTGAATTCTGTAGATTTCCCTGAGTACTAGAAGCACGAGTGACTGAGCAAAAGATTCTGAACATTCACCAAGATCCCTGAGGCGTCAGGTTGTCATGTTCAGTGGTTGCCAGAAACTATTCACTCCCTGGTAAGGTTAGGGGGGTTTATGGTGGCACTCTGATCTAGCTGGTATCTAGACTAACATATCCTGCGATGTGTAGAGAATCATTCTAAGCAACTCACCCAAAGTTTGAGTTGTCCAACAAAAATGCAGATCCTTCTGACTGGTAGAAAATACAGACCACCTCATCGTACCATGATTGGAGAAGAGTGTAAGAAATGTGGCATTCTTTGACATTTTTTCTGTGAATGTACAGCCTTGAAAAAAGAAAAACAAATGTAAAACCAAAGGGTCAAATGTGAATAAAGTGAGGTTTCCAGTGATAGAGATCGTAGGTCACCCGACCAACAATTTCACCATATAGTTTTCAGGCCCATAAATTTTAATTCACCATATTCATTAATCAGGCGACCTTACAAATCTCCACCATCAACCCTGATTCCTTCCTATTTAATTCTAGTGTACCCGACTTACCAATCCACCGTTACGGGTACCTATGACCACAATGGATCAGGGAGCTAGCTGTAAAAGAAGGCAGGCAAAGTACAAACCCAACTTCATATAACTGTGATATTCATAAAATGACCACGGACAACTGGAAAGTTTTAAAAGCTTTATCTAGATTTCATTTTTTAGAGAGCTTACAATTTATAATAAGAAGGCAGTCTATAATTAGAATAACAAAAGCACATAACCAAAAAGGAAAAATATAAGGGTAACCATTTAAGGATTATGAAGAGGAGAAAACAGGGAACATACTAAACAGAATATAGAAATGGAATTCAAGAATGGACATCTATGAATGGGCAAGCTTATGCACGTACTAGACTTATACTATGGGACGTACTTCATGAATATAAATTGGGAAAATAGGATTCCTATACATCTATAGGAAGGGTAAAGAAAGTGGAACACACTATAACTCTAATAACGCTACTTTAGATCAGTTTTTGTAAGAGGAAATTATAAACCACTTTTATAATTCAAACAGTACGGAGAGTTGTACTAAAAGGAAGGGTAACATAGGAACATGCTATGAAATATTTGCAGAATCGTATGAGCTTTTCATTCAATAGCTTTGCGAAAGCATGGGAAATAAACATATGCAAAGGTATGTCTTTACTAAAGCAAAGACAGAAATAGAAAGGTGCAGTATAGAGTTCTCAGCACTATATATATTTACCTAGACTGGTGTGAAGACCAACCCTGGCCACGGATCAGTCAAGGACAGGAAATACCCCAAGGAAGGACAGTCATCAATGGGACAGCAGGTGCAGAATGGACACCCCAGGACAGGACAGGGAAACCAGATTAGGATCAGGACAGGACCACCAAGGAACGACCAGCACCCGCAGTTTGGAAGCAACGCCTGCGCTCCACCCTCTCTGCAGCTATCAGTCAGAACCCCGATTGGGTTAGCGAACTCCCCAGCAAAATGCTCCGCCAGCACTTAAGGTTTAGTAAAACCTTTGAGTCTATGGTCAAATTCGGACAGAGTGCTCCGCAGCGCTCTGTAAATTCAGTCACCTATTGAGTGCGTTGGGTCAGTGACAGGTCAGCTTTTCAGACAAGTCGGACAATTTCTCCAGCTAATCCTAGGCTAGATATACTGTTTTCGGGTCAGTGTACCACCCCCCAATGTTGCAAAGTGTCAGAATCCCCAATTTTGATTGGTCCCCAAGTAGGCTAGGTCAACACACCAATCAGAATTTACGTCTACAAGCCCCTATTTACATACTTAGGAACCGCCTAGTTGAATTTGGGGTTCTCATGAGAACTTCTATTGAATACAATGGAAAAATAACATTTGTATCGATTGAGGCACAGTGTAGCTCCATCCTGCTGGGTCGCAGGTCGCGTTCACAGGAGCATCTTGGCTGTGGCTGCCAGCTGGCTGAGGTCCATTGCTCAAGGTTGCCTTCCCTCTGCGATATTGACATGCGCAGAAACGACTTCCAAGATGGTTCCCGTTTCATTCAGACCCCCATTTATCGCGGTACATGGAAAGTAAGCGAAAACAAATTAAAACATAGAAATATATGAATGTACCACATACCATGAGTAACTACTTTATATTTTTTATTATAAAAATATACTATGCGATTACGAATTAGTGCAACAGACAACAACACGAGAGCATCAGCGCAAGCTTCACCATGTGAGTATACAGACAGCCATTTTAGGAGGCGAATACGCATGCGCACATTTTCCCACCAGAACTGCAACTACGTCACGTCACGTGAGTGTGACTAACGCATGCGCAGTAGAAAATCCCCAAGCGGCGGCCATTTTATGGACAAGGGTTATTCGTATTAGTAAAACACATAGGCAAGCATCACTAATATACACGCACATCCAAAAATTTAGAAAATTAGTAAGACACACAAGTTGAATTACTGTGTTACATGTTATTCGAGGTTCATGAATTCAAGCAAGTTACGTAATATGTGAAATCTTGCTTCATCACCAGGAAAAGGGAAATGTGATTGTAAGTGTGATTGTGCTATGGGTAGTGGGAGTGAAAGAGTTGTGTTTTCACCTCTTAAGAGTACAGTAGAGGAGGGAGTGAGTATTGAAGTTAGAAGTCCTCCAAAGTGTAGAGTGAGTATAATGGGTATATTAACTTATGGCTGATTCTGGGTTCAATGGACTATCATTGTCCCATAAATATTTTCTGGAAATATTTTGGAAGATGTGGAGTGTAGACGATTGGAATGTGTCCAACATTACAGCCAAAAAATCATTGATGTCAAATGCTTTTTCATCCGTCACTGTGCTGCGACTATCGTGGTGAGGGAACCACATTCTAATCCCAAACAGGACTTCAAATGGAGTACTGCCTCCCGGGGATTTTCTGGGCATGTTGTTTAGTGCCCTCTGGACCCCATATATAGGTGATTGACCCATATGCCAGAGAGCCTAATACCCAATCTGTGAAGGATTGCTTTAAGTCATAGAGCTTCCTCACCAGAATCGAATTTCCCTCAGGGGGATATCAGGAGGAATACCGCAAGGCCATACCCAAACTTTCCATGGCTTCTTTGTAAGCCTGCGAGCTAAACGCAGAGCCATGGTCAGAATGTAATGTAATGGGTCAATTGCGTATGACCCGATGAAGACTTGCAAATCCTTTGTAACAGTTCACCCGTCAGCTGAGTAGTGAGGCCAAACCCACAGGAATCTAGAGCATAAATCCATTGCCACCAAGATGTACTTGTAAGCCCCGTCAGATTGTAAGGGGGCACAGTGGTCCAAATAGACACATGCAAGAGGTCTGTCTGATATCAGTAATGCTCTTTGTGATGGGCATACTACGGTGAAACTTTAGGATAAAACCCTTGGTCTGTTTTGAAAGACCTGGCCCCCAATAATGCTGCTTCAATAGTGAAATTGTTGCAGTGATCCCTGCGTGTGCTGAACCCAGATCCTCGTGTGCAGCTAGAATGAATCCTAATCTGTTATCAATGTTTGGTATCTCCCACTCCTGAAATTTGAGCATCTAACTTTTAGGAGTACGTAATTGGAAAACCTGTTACGCATGACGTTGACAACTATTATTACCTGTACGTCTATTGTCATGCTAGAACTTGTGATTCACCAAAGGATGCAGTCAGCACTTTCGCCTTGGATGCTTCATCAGCCAATGAATTCCCTTCAACGTGCACACCAGCACGCTGATGACTCAATGTGTGGATTACCTGAGCCCATAATAAGCATTCTTTCAGCTTCGCTACTTGTTACCAAAGTGCTTGATTGTACAACCTTTGGAATCTCTAAAGCCATTCTGGCCCCAATAGTGAAGATATTCATTGTATACCTGAACACATAAATGCATCGAACACAATGAGTCTGGGCAATTACTGATAATTATTTTGCAGTTCCATTATCAGGGCTCTTAGTTCTGCCTGCTGTGCCATGCAATCTCCTAGATACTGTGTCTCCGTATTGCTGGGACAGAACTTGCTGTCTTGCATCCATCCCTCACAATTGTTCATGCTGCGCTGTATTGCTGTTTAGTTGCTATGGCAGACTGAACAGAACCATCAGTATAAATCATCCATTCATACTGATTGAGAGGCAGGATTTCAATGGGGAGAGGTTAGTCTTGTTTGTACTGCAGAAATGCTTGTATTTTCAGTGTAGGGTCGTTTTTGTAATCTACATCTGTTGCAGTGAGAGAATTAGCCCATTGTACCCATTGTGGATGCAGTGCATTTGCGTTTGGAACGCTTGCTGTGGTAACAACCACTAAGGTTGGTACTGAAATCACAGTAATTTGTGTTTCCCCTGAGCCAGTGCTCTTTCTCTCACTACAGCAATCTATAATGCTATGAGTGTCTGTTCTATGGTTGTAAAATGCATTTCAGCATTTGTATACAAATGAGATTTGTATGCATGGGTACAATGTTGCCTTCAATGAAAGTGGTGTAAGTGTACCCTGCTTCACACACAACTGCATGGATCACCAGGTTTGTGGAGTTTACACATGTGTAAAAGTATTTAGAAGCTATCACGTCAGCTTGTACGGAACTGAACATTTCAGTGAGTTCCTGTGTCCAATGATGAACTGAAAAGTCAGGTCTGAGTAGGTCATAGAAAGGTGTTACCCTTTTCATATAATACAAAATGTATTTTCTGTAACAATTTAGAAATCTTAAAATGGTTTGTAAACCCTCCAGAGTTTGGAACAGCACACATTTAAAAAAAAAGAGCTGTCAGGTTTTTCCCTTGACTTGATAGCTCATATCTCAATAAATAGAGCATTGAGGTGGGCAATTTTAATTTTTTTAAAGTTACATTTGTAGCCCAAATTGGCGAACCCCGGAATTATCTTGTTCACCCTTTTTAAGTGCTCTAATAATTCATTGTCCTTAGGTTAAATATCATCTACGTAATACAATACCTCATCATCACAATTTTGAACTAACTCTAATAATCTTGCTGAGACAACCCGTGGCTATTCTTATTTCTATGGGGCAGTCCACAGAATTGGCTTTGAGTGCTGATGGCCGAGAATGCTGTCAAATATCGACTTTCAGGTGCTATATCCTGGCAGACAAATCCATTTGACATATCTAGTGTTGTTTTGTACTTTTTTCCGCACAATGGCATTCATTAACGTGGCACTGTGTGCATTTTGTACTGCAAATGTTCGTATGCATGTGTTCATGTGCCTGAGGTCCAAACCTAGACTGTTTGAATTATCAGATTTCATTACGGGAAGCACTTGATTATTCATGGAAGAGGTACACATTTCAATTACACCCTGGTGATTAAGTTTCTCTAATATCTCCCAGACTTCTTTCTTTGCATCATGTTTTATTGGGTACTGCCTCTGTGTGGCTGGAGTAGACTTTAATGGGATTTCATGGTATGGTGACTCAGCATCCCACCCTTTATGATTGCGGTAAAGTGCTGGAGCTAGCGCTAACACCCACTCCTGCGCATATGAATGTTTGACTGACTCTGGAACTAGGTTGAAAAATGATGGCAAAATCACATCTTCAACTTTTGTGCAATCCATGACGAACTCAGGTGGCCAGACTCTTTCAGCCGAAAGGATCTTGTATCCGTATGTCAGGTTCTCCCAAAAAAGACCTTTAACTTTCCTGGGTATGTCCCCCTCCACTTGGAGCGTAATGTTGTATAAATGATATGGGACACTAACCCTTGTATGTGGTGTTTTTACCATGATAAGTTAATTCAACGCTACAATCACCAGAAATTCCATCAGGTTCTGGTGAGCTAATGTTATTTCTGCTGCGTTGTTTAACAATATCAGAGCCCACGCCCTATTCAGAAGAAGAGTCCTCAGTAGCCTTGACATGTCTTATTTTTAGGCCAGCTACCTTCTTCTTTTTAAATTGTGGTTAGTTTAGGATTTCACTTCTTCTTCGATAATGTAGTCTGAAGAGGGATGAGTCTCCCTTTTTGGCTTGACTCGCTCTTCTGATCCCTGTTCTGACCTTCCTTCCCTCTCTGAATTTTTTGATGAACCCTAAAGGAACAAGAGGAATGTGTATCAGCATCCTGATACCTGTCAGGTTTTTTAACTTTGTCACGGTTATTATTATTATTATTCTTATTATTATTATTTTGAAGCTTGTAAAGCACGTGGCTACCCCCAACGGGGGCATCTCGGCGCTGTAGACGCAGGCTAACATATATGGTGGTGGCCACTAGGGGCTAATGAACAGCCAGGTTTTCAATCTATTCCGGAACTGTGATTCCGAAGAAATGAACCTAAGATCTAATGGGAGGCTGTTCCAAAGTTTAGCGGTCACAACTCCAAATGCTCGACCCGACATTCTGGACCGGCGGAAGCGCGGGGTAACCAGGAGGCGGAGACTGTTAGACCTCAGTGATCTGGTAGAATGGACAAGTTTGAGCCCTTTTCTCAGGTAACCTGGGCCAAGTCCATTAAGGGCCCTGAAAGCAAAAGTCAATGCCTTAAATTGGATACGCCGGGTGACAGGTAACCAATGTAGCTTCCTCAGGTAAGATGAAACCGAGTGGCGGTAAGGGATATTGCCAATCGGTTCCTAAGGTTATAAAGATTATTCCACTTTTCAGAGGGCTCCTGTTGATGAGACCCACCCCATGATCTTGGTAAATTCTGCTTACTGTTTTTTGGATGTTTATTATCCCATTTCTTCTTAGAAGAATCGGATGCTTGCTTCAATTTTTCCTTTTCACACTTACCTGCCAATTATGGTTTCCCAGGTTTGGCTACCAAATTATCTCAACCCAGCGAAGCATAGGTTTCTTCAATAATCTTAGGTAGTTCTCTCTCCTGTTGTGCAGGAGTGCATTCCCTTAGGCGTTGGCATATAGCCACCGCTGCTGCCTCCTCTTTTATGTTACTTAACATAATTCCTGATACCTGGGCAAAATTGCTCATCCGTTTCATACCCAAGTCCAGGGCAGGTTTTGCCCCGTACTCAATATGCATTTGTTTCATTGCTTCTGGTATGACTGTTATTGCAGGGGTACCATGAATTCTGATACAAACAGCAGCAAACAGTGTACCCCAAGTGGTACATCTCTCCATAGGGGGCGCCATCCCCATTGTCAAGTAAACTGTTAACAGTCTGTGCTGTTTTGTGGCTCATAAGGGGAAATACTGCAACCAGCTGTGCTATTTTTAGTGCGATTCAGAATGGAATGTGATCCCCCTTGGTGGGCATTTTCCCCACAATCGCATATAGCATTTGTGGGCTGATAGTTTGGGTAGTCACTTGAGGTCAATTGAAGTTGATCAACTGGAGTAGTGTGCACAGGTTGTAGTGTAAGTGGTCTCATTACGAACTGTGTAAGATTTCAGTACAGTGTTACTATGCCTCTATAAAGTGTACATAGTTCTGCTGCTGACAATGTATCAATGTCTGGATGCGGTGTGTAAGCAGCTAGTGTCGGGCAGGTCTCTCCTTCTCTGCTGAGCTGACCGAGTCTCACATTTGCTGTGGTGTGCGCCTCTAAGTAATTAATGTGTTCTTAGTACTTTAATGGGTCTTCTATGTCCAAGGATGGAAAGTATTCATTTGGCATTTAATCCTCAATGTAAGAGTTAAACATTTGTGTGCATGTGTCAGCAGGCGGGAATCTAACCCATTAATAGAATACCTCAGTTCTGAATGCTTCATATGCCTTAATCCCAAAGGTAACAACAAAACCTGCTGCGGTAAGGTTGTAACCAATTCATTTCAGATTAACTGCATGTCTGCAATTTTCTAAAATGTTAAGCACACCTACCTGCTAATATTCCGCTATACTTGGACCACTAGTACCAGCGTTCCGTTCTTGGACATAGTAGGAGGAAGTAGTGAGAAAAAGTCTGCACAATGTGGGGAACTATAATCCTTCAAGCTTGATTTAACCTACATTCAATTCATAGGGTGTAGCTACTCAGCTGAGGTGAAATTCCCTTTCCACTCCCGACGTCTCTAGTTAAATGTGAGCATGCCTGTACTACTTAGATTTGACCGTTAAGTACGAACCAAACCAATGTTGGGTGCCATGTCATGTTGTTCCTGGAAAATACATAGGGTCTACACATTTGTTGGACAACGTAAACTAAGGGGTTGGTGTCAGATTGATTTGGGACCCCAGCAGGATATGTTGGCTTATGGACCAGCTAGCTGATAGTGCCACTATAAGCCCCAGAACCTGACTAAGGACCGAATAGTTTCTGACAACCACTGAGCATGAGAACCCTGACACCACAGGGATTATGGAAACAATACAGTACTTTTGCTCAGTCAATCGTGCTCATTTTGCCTCAGAGAGATACACAGAATATACGTTGAGGATGTTTTCAATAAGCATTTATTAAACCAGCGTCATTCTAGTTTAAAACATATGTGCTGCAACAATCAGAAGACAGAAGCAAACGTAAGAAATTGCGAGCACCAAAAGAGTAAACAGTAGATATATTTCTACCATGGCGCTAAAGCAATGAATATATGCAGGCATATAAATAACAGTAATCACTGTATACTCCTACTAATGCGGATCTTATCTATGTTTATCTAAATGTAGCTAACGGATATGTAGATGTGAAGCATGTATGTGGGTGTGAAGCCAAGAATCCCCTAGGAAAGAGCCAACCCCATTACCTAATGGGAGATAATGAAGGACTTTGTCTAGGTCTCGAGTTGGACACCCTGCAACGAATGTCAGACCACTGTGTGCTGGAGTATCTACGTGCAGGGTCCTCAGGGACAGCATGGAAGCTTCTCCCCTGGTTACCCAGGGCAGGTCTGGTTCTTTTATACCCAAAACGTACCCTGAGGATTTCTACCTCAAATGATATATTATGCTGCAATTATGTAAATCAACCTGGATCATTAATTGCAATTATGCACAGTAGGCCTGGCATCCAAGGATGACGACAGAGGTGACTTTTGTACAGAAGTATTATACAGAGTATGTTAATCCTGTTATGTGCGTAATGTGCAGGGGATTAAGATATGATACTAAAAATCCTCATGCATAATAATGAGGAAAGTTTTCAAAGAAAACCAAGTGACATTTATACAGCACATAACTGGGTAAAAGGTCAGCGCTAGTACCATTATGTGGTGAAAAGTAGGACAAATGTAGGTTAAAGGTTGCTGTACTATTCAGGCCTAGCTTAGGAAATATAACAGTTTGTATAATTATTGGTAATTGTTTTTTAATTTAGTTTCTAAATTTCAAGTTGTTTTAAAATGTAATTAATTAGTTTTCTGTTAGTATTGTAGCAGGTTGTGGATTTTACAGGGGCACAGGGTGGGAAGTAAATCAATTATAATAGAAACGTGAATTATTGAAATTATAATTATTTAATTGAAAATTAATTAAGTTAAGATTTAGGTGCAGTATGTGGCTTTCTCCGGATTATACTGTGGGACATAAATTAATTATAAATCCTTAATAATACATTTTTAATTACTATTAGTTTATTAATTGATCATTAAGAATGTAAATTGTGTATTTAATTTAATTTTGTATTTATAGTTTTGGAGTTGGTTTTTGTTTTTGCAGTCAAGGATGTATTATTATTATTTAATGTCAATTATTAATGGATATGTAATTGATAATTACATAAGTATATATGTTTTGGATTTAAGATGGTTTTAGTTAATTATCAGTTATTGAATTTGTAGAGGTAAAGGTTGTGAAGTTAATTGATGTATTATTAGTTGATTGTTAATAATTTTTTAATTGATAATTGCATAGGTACATCATATAAAGTATATAATATTAGATTTATATATTATGTGTGTGTTGTTGACTTTGCAGGGATAAAAGTTAGGACGTTAATTAAATATAATTGTTGTTTTACTAATGAATTATTGTTTATTTTTTGATTGATAGTTAACTATGTAAACATTTTTTAATATTAAATTGTTTAAGATATATTTTCTGTGTGCGTTGTTGAATTGAAGAGCTATAGGGCAAAAAGGTATTTATGTTAGAGTAAAATGTAGATCAAGTTATCTACTTTTTCAATAGCACATTATTCATTAAGATATCTGTTAATTGTTGTTATGGTTTTCAAATGTACATAACCTTATATGTGTTTATTGTTATTATTGTGACATTATAGTGTGGTATTTTAATTGCATTATTAATAGTTGTAATTTAAAATATGTATTAAACATTGTAATACTTATGTCCTTTTTTTGTTCTAAAATAAATATACATATAATTTTTAAATCTTTCAATTTCTTGTTATTTAATTGCATTTTTCAAATTTGTTATTTGTTTGAAGTTAGCTACTCTTTCTCTCTACTGTTGCATCGACTGGAGTTCAATGCTTTTCCTTATTGGAGTGGGAATAGTAAGTGTTACCCCTCCGCAATACAACACTTTTCCTACTGTTGTACTGACTGGAGTAGGACAAGTAAATGTTGCCCTTTCTGAGTCCAACATTTTCCCTACTGTTGCAGAAACTGGACTGGGAATTTGATAGTTCTGTTTATATAGTTATGTCACCTTCTGGCAGACGGCAGTAGCTAGTTTTAGTTAGGACCTAGTTTCTATAAGAAGAACATTTTGATTTGCCAAACTCTTTGGCGTTGTTTAACGAAACTTCACAAAATTTCCAAAACTATTGGGGCAGTTACTTCAGCTGCTGTCTTGAAAATTTTGGGGAGATTCATCAAGCAGGGGCCGAGAAAAAGGGAGGTCCCAAAATGCTTTTTCTCCATATAAATTTGAATTGTAAACTTTACTCACGGGTACAGTCCGAACTGCTGAACAGAATTGCACCAAATTTGTCAAAAAGTTACGTCTTGGTCCAGAAATCACTCTTTTTGTTAATGGTGTGATTCCATTCGGTAGGTGTTGAGAAACTTAAATAAATTCTCAGTTGTATTTCTAGGGATGTGAAGGATCCGTTAACCCTCCCAATCTTGTGCCTGAGATCAAATTGGCTGTCAACACTTAAAACCAGGAAGTGTTGCCATCCATCTTGTGAATCAGTTGAATGGAGTCACAAGAGAAAAAAGAAAAAAAGAAAAAGGTGGCAGGGGAGAAACACCATGACCCTCTAGGTCTGTCCATGGGGTCCCACAGGGACCCTTCTGGGCCAAAAAGTGCAATTTCTGTTTATTTTTAGTGGGAGTCACTGTGGATTATGTCATCTCTCACAGTATTTGTCCATGGGTATGATAGAATATATAGTTTTAAAGTTTGGGTCAATAGTTGCACCATAAATGTCAGTCTACATGGAGAACTACAGACATACCTGAAATATGGCAGCAGTCGGATATTACACTGCATAAGCTTTCTGTTCAAAGCATACACATCACTACCTATGGCCTATTTGCAGTGTACATTTGCCTATATGGACTCGGATAGAGGGTAATACACTTTGCACCATATTTTAAATCTTACATTCCTCTCCCACTTTCTTTCATGAGAGATGTCATGCCATTTCACTCATATTACTGTCAGCATATTCCTAGAGGGATCAATGAGTATGGGTAAGATGACACATGTAAAGCAGGGAAATAGGTACTAGACTACTTTTGTTTCACACCACATGCTACATGGATCATTTTCTGCGTGTTTCAGAGGGCAACCGGGTATGAAGCTCTGTGTTCAAGTGCTTCCGTGAGACCTGCCTAAAAAACAGATCTGGGCTTGTGGGAATGAAAAGGGAAGTAGCTGTGACAATATTTGTCCAGGAGAATGATCGACCATATAATTTTTAAGTTAGGTTCATTAGCTGCACCACACATGTTACACTTCACATAGAAATAGAGACATAGCTGAGATATGGTAGTAGTCACATATTCAAACTTGATAGAATATATATTCAGTTTCAAGCACACACATCGCTATCTATGCCTATTTGCAGTTTACCTTTGCGTAGAATTATATGGACTAGGATACAGGTTTATATATTTGTCAAGATGCTTTAAACCTCATATTTTTTACCAGTTTTAATAGAGAGGCACAGTTCTCAATGCCAGGCCTAACCCAGAATGAAAGGCCTACTCTTGTCATGCAACTCTTATGAGTGTCACCATCTTTTAAGAGACCTCAGTGGATGTGTCAGTGCCTTTTAGGGGTGAGACGACAGATGTAATGAATCCTTGAGGTACTAGACTACCTGGCATTCACACCACATGCAGGGAGGCCTAAGGAGGGAAATCCTCCTTTTCGGAACGCGAGTCCTCACACACCCAGGAAGCTAGGTGTCATGCTTCATCCTATGGACTTGCTCCTCGTTGGGTCGGCACTGCAATACCAGACGGGGAGCCATACAGGGGCTCCTTAGCGGAAATCTTCTGTTCCATGCCGTATGGTGCCGTGGGTGTGAGGGCCCTAGGGGACTCTGCAGAGGTGACGTGAGTGAGTGATGTTAAAAAAGGTTAAATAATCCAAAAATATTGTGGCCGCTCGCTTGTTCAACGGTCCAGTGGAGCGATGCTCAACTCTTAGCAAATGGTGGGCACGTTTCATGCAATACGTTCAGTAATGATACACTGCATTTCATCAGGGCCTATGTGAACAACACTATCTACACATGGTGGTGGGCGGAAAAGTTCCAACCTACCACTATTTTTGAGTGCGAGCAGGAGGTCCTGCCAAACCTAGTAGTAACCTAAGCAAGGATGACATGGAAAATAAAATGATTAGATTTATTAGTCTGACAAAAGAATGCTGTCATCCTCACAGCCTCATACAAGTGTCCATCAGGTCACTGCATAGTGAGCGAGTAATGCACCCCTTATTAAAATCACAGGGTTTTTGAGAGAGTGACTGGATTAAAAATGACATTAAAAAGGAGAGAAATAACGGGTTTAAATATATCCATCAAGGTGCAGCTCACCAATCTGAGTTGTAGCGTTTGCTCCATACAGTCTTCTCAGCTCCAGACACCTAAATTGGTGTTGTCCTGTAGAGTGGACGATAAAGCAAAACATAGTGACTGTTGTCACCAGTCAAACAGCAATGGTGGGCAAGGCATAAACGGGCCCCAGACTGTTGGCTTGTCCTCCAAAAGATCACCCAAACCCTGTTGTAACAATCCTGTGTGCCCGCTGGGCCTCGTAGAACAAAGGAAGGTCCGTGGTAAAGACGGTGGATACACCCCCAGCATTGCTGTAGGGATGGCCCGTCCAGAAATTACCATTGCTGCAAGTCTGTCCACGCTGTCAGTTAAGCCACGCAAATATCCGCAGCAGTGGCCCGGTGAGGTTCCGGCCATCCAAACGATCATGCTCAAAAGGACCTATTAAGTCCAGACAACACCACTATTACATAACTACCTGAAGAGCAGCCCGCTTACACACCTGTCAAGTCAATTCAATTCAATTTGACTTTATTCGGTTAAAAGAATGATAACCATAAAAGTACATTTAAAAACAGTTCATAATACATTTGTCAAAATTAGTACATAATAAATTTCTGATAAGACAAGAATTAAACTTAAGTGCAAATTGAATTACGTACTCTAAAAACGTTTTTAAGAAATTCCGAGATGCAGGCAGCATTGAAGATAACATCTAGTTTCTGGAGTTCCAGAAAGGCAACCCTACAACGTCTCACCCCCATTTCCCTTAAAATTGGAATAATCAGTCTTTTCCTAAATAAAGTATAATATTTACAGAAAAAAAGGATATGGATATCAGACTGTTCCGATTGGTCATCACATGGACATTTAATGAGATTACGGGACCAACAATTCATGTCGGGGAAACTAAGGGCCCTAAAGAGGATGCCTAGTCTAAATCGGGTCAATATGAACCGCGAAAATTCTGTCATAGGAAGGGTTAAGTATGGTTGGATTTTCCCTTGGATTGATACAGGTAGATGGGCTAAGACAGTTTTCTTCTCATGCTCCACTGCAATTCTACATTCCTCCAGGTGTTTCATGCATTTTATTTTTAATGCTTTTCTCGAGATATTACACATGGACATGAGATTGTCGTAATAGCCCATACAGCCAACATCTCCAAGGAATTCCCTAATGTATGTAAACCACCCTATCCTCCCAACATAATCCAAGCTTAGTCCGTCAGTTAGGATAGCACGGTTCAGTACACAACCATCACTAGTCCAGGCCCTATGCCACAACAATATTGGTTGAATTTTAACCAAATCTTCAATATAACATTGGCCCAGTTCCGTATGACAGATGTAACTAGAGACACTCTCAGGTACAGCCAAGATGTGTCTCAGGAATTTATTTTCGACCACTTGTATAGTTTTAACATTTTCATACCCCCACAGACCAGCACCATAGACCGCAATAGAGACACAGGTGGCATTGTAAATTTTCAAAAGCTCTACAGTAGATTTTTTCCTCATCTTTTTAGCGAAGTTTTTGAGGGCAGTAATAGATTTACAGAACAGGGATTTCCTTACTTTTATCGCCTCTATCCAGTTCCCAGCTTCATGAAATAATATACCAAGGTAGGAAAAGGTGGCGGTATGCTCAATAGGACTAGCATTAATAAACATCCGCCTCCTTCTTCTGCTCGCGCCAGGGCCAGAATTCATGGTAAATGTCTTGGAGCAGTTAATTTTTAGATCCAAATTAGCCATAAAATTATTAAAGGATGTTACAAGGCATTGCAGAGCCACCGGGGTGCGAGCCATTAAGACCGCATCATCTGCGTAAAGTAAAGCAGGAATTGGTCTTTTGGCTACCCTAGGCATGTCACAAGTTGTTTCCACTAGGGCATTCTCTATTCCATTAATATATACCAGGAAAAGGAAAGGTGCTAAAACGCAGCCACGCAGCCCTGGCGCACCCCACGCCCAATATCAAAGGAACTAGTACATTCACCTTTTTTGCCATAGCGCACTGTTGCGATGGTACCTGAGTACAAGTCCCTGAGAAAGGCTATTATATTGTCTTCTACACCAAGAGATTCCATAATGTCCCATAGTTTGCTGTGTGAAACACAGTCAAACGCTGACGTCAAGTCAACAGAAGTGAAGTAAATTGGTTCACGTCGTGCCTTAGTATATTTCTGCTGTAAAATAAACAAGTTTAAGCCCTGATCTACAGTCCCCAGCCCCTTTTGGAACCCGTATTGAAGATCGCTAATTATAGAATTGTCATCCGACCATTCTTGAAGCCTACCTAATATTACTCTGCCTAATATTTTTACCGTACTGTCCAATAGGGAGATAGGACGGTAGCAGGTGGGGTTTTGTCTGTCCCCTTTTTTAAAAATTGGAACAATAACAGACATAAACCACGATGGGAGTAAGTTCGTCTTTAGGGATGCGTTAAATAGTTGTACTAGTAGTGGGGCCCATAAATCAACATTATTTTTAAACAGGTCGGGAGGTATGCCATCTGGACCTGGGGCTTTACCGCCCCGTGTTGCTTTGAGGCTCTCAGTTATTTCCTTTAGAGTAAGTTTTAAATCCAGGCCATTTACTTTCATTTCCCCCTGATTGAGCATTACGGGAATCTGCTCATCATTTGAGGTACTATACAGGCTAGAATAATGTCCCACCCAAGAGTCCTCGGTAATGGCGATTTCAATACTTGCTTTTCTTGAATCAAGGAAGGGAGCATTTACTGCTTTCCAAAAAGCACAAGCATCCTTACTCAGTGAGGCCTCACAGAGCTTTTCCCAGGCTTCAGTTTTAATTGCCAGTTTCCTTTTTTTCAATGCGTACTGGTAGGATTTCCTCGCCTCCCTAACCCTTAAGGGATTTCGGGGGGCAGCATGTAAAGCTCCTGTAAGCTCAGAAAGGGCCTTTGTGCACGTGGGATCAAACCATTTTCCCGTCTTTTCCTTATTTGATTTAGAGGCCACCCAAAGATTACCCTTAATTTGGGAAGCAATAACCTCAAACTGTTTAAGAATCTCCTGATTAGACGTATTTCCATCCAGAATAGTCAGGAAACTAGGCAAGCACTCGGTTACCAAATTATTTAAAAAATCATTTGGGACTACCCTATCCCATTTTAATGCATATCCATTTTGTTTTGCCATACTAATGTCAGTAATATTCTGCGTAGGTCTCCTCTCTATAGCCACCACTTGAAAGGGATTTCTAATCTCCATAATTATCGGGTAGTGATCGCTAAGAGGGATATCAAGAGTCCAACACCTCTTGACCATATGCCTGTGTCTAACAGAAGTTATTATGAAATCTATTATGGACAAAACACCCCTCCCATTAAACGTAGGGGAGAAGGGGAGCTCAATTTGGCCAATTTCGTTTGCATATCCTAGATCTTCAGAATGGAGAATCTCATTCAACAAGTCTCCGCAACTGGAATGTTTGAAATGAGTTAAATCAGTATCCGGATCCATCATGAACCCACATGCTCCTTTCTGACTTTTCGTACATATGGTACAATTAAAATCACCCCCCCAAACAACCCAAACATCCCTAGTATTTTTATCTGATTCATTATTTATATCATGTCCTAACTTCTTTAGGATCGGTTCTAAATCAGCAGACGGTATATTATTATAAAAGTTTATTATTAAAAGGCACTGTTCTTTGCTTGCTTCAATCCTCAGTAGCTGATAGTAAGGGTTGTGGGAAAATAGGTGAATCTTCTTACAATTTAGGGAATTAGATATAAACGTTGTCAGTCCCCCTTTCGCCCTACCGTGGAGGACCTCCACTGCAGGTGTGAAGTAGGTTTTATAGCCTGCGAGGTGGAAAGGCTCTAAGGTCCACGTTTCCTGTGTGCAGAGAATTTCCATCTCTTCTATTATTTTTAACCAGATGGGATTCAGTAATTTTGACTTAAGCCCTGCCACGTTCCAGGACATTATACTGATAATTTCCCTATTTAGTGTATTAACTGGTAAGCATTGGGCCATTACTGTAACTGAATCTTTAGCAATAATTCCTATTTCCTGTGATGGTGAGTATTCCAAAACTGGAATGAGGGGAGTTACAATCTTAGGATTTAAAGGGGGACCGATACTAGATATTACATCAAACCCATTTCCAGGAATGACTGGGTTGGAATCTGGGGTTGGGGACAGTCAATCAACCCCGTCCAGTCCTTCCAGACAATTGAATCGGTTATGATGAAGAAAAGATGTCTCCGGAGGTTGGTAAAAAGATCGTGCAGCATACCCCCGGTATCTAGCCCTCCGTTCAACCCTCGTCCAATTCCCTTCGGGTAAATCGTGGTGGATATGGATAGGGGGGAAGAAAAAGGACACTGGGAGAGTCTGTATGGTAGAGTCAAAAGATCTATTTGACCCCGCACATATGTGTAATACAGTCCTAGGGTCTCGAAAACTCACCAGGATGCAGTCCCCAATTATTGATTTTCTAGTTTTCCCCAACCACGGTACCCTTCTCACCATAATAATTTCGTTATTAAAATGGGCCGGGAGAGGTCTATTCCAGTTCAACCATTTGATGATTTTCCTTTTGAGTAAATGGAAGTTCTCGCCTTCTCCCTCTTCAAGAGGGGGAGCACCCGCCATAACCACCGTTAGCCTATTGGCCTCAGGTGGCAAGTCGGGTCTCCGTAGTCTAGGGGCAGGCTTCTCAGAGAACAGAGGAGCTATACTAACATTAGGTACAGCTCCATCCAAGGTAGTCAAAGGGGGAACTGGGCCGACTGGTTGTGAGGAAGGGATATTAAGTTTGCTAAATAGTGTTGGAACTAAATTGGCCGTAGAAGGTTGTGTAAGGGGGGCAGCAATAGCACACAATGGAGGTCCCGCGTTTGCTGAATGCTTTTGGATATTAGTAGGACAATTGGGAGGAGGATTAGTTTCGGGGGGTCTACCCTGATTATTGACTGAGGTTTTCAGACTACTTATAGTTGTCTCCAAAATAGTAAGTCTGATCTCTACTTTCTTCAAGCTGTCAGTGATAGGAAGAAGCAATGATCTAAGCAAAAATTCTATATTCCCTATGGAGGTAACGGGGGCAGAAATGTTATATAAATTATCTCCAGGGACATTTACTGGGTCAGTAGTATTAGAAGCCTTATCGGGGAGAACTTTATCGGCATCCAGTATTAACCTATCCGGAATAGAAGGGGGCTTAAGGACTTTTCCAAAATCGGAGTGGGAAATTTTAGTTTTGCCCTGCCCTCCCCTCAACTTTCTTCTACGCTTGTTTGGTGGTGGACCGTGCCTCTCAACCACACCTACCTGCTTCGACTTTGAGTGACTAAGTCGACAGTCATACTGGTAGGGCTGGAAAAAGTGGTAACATCAGGGGTCTTATCAATGGTTAAGGCCGGGTTAAGAATTTCATCCCGCAATAAGAGAGGGACATCATCCTGGGGTGATAACTCAAGGCTAATGTTAAGGGGACCTCCCTCTTGGGAGATAGGATAGGGAACGATATTACCAAGAGGCCTATTTTTCATATTTTCAATAGAACGTCGACGTTCTGCCCTATGCTCCGACAGGGAGTTCTCCTTATCCACATCACCCACATCACCATGTGCCCGTGAAAAATAATTATCAAGGGTCCCGTTTCTGAGTCCACCCGCCTTCGACGGTGTTCCCTCCATAGCCGATGTCGACATGTCCACTACCTATATCAGGGTCCACTGGCACAGCCGAAGACGTGCAGACAAAAGAGGGTGGGCCCAGCCCAGCCTACTCCGGCCTGCGAGGGCTTCGCTCGGGCGCTCCCGCGCGCTCCCGCGCAGCGGTAACGGTGTTGAGTTTGTAGAGGAAGTGACTCGCTGGGGGCGGGGATTGCAGGGAGAGCGGGCCAGGTGTAGACTGTTGGCCGGGCAGGGACTCCTGGTAATTGGAGTCCCTGCAGTCATTCGCAGCCCTGCAGCTCTTCCCCGTTTCACCTTAGCAGCAAGCCCAGCTGACCTCGCCAACGATGCGGGACCCGCGCAGCGGGTCCTGCGAGGAGTGGGATGGAAGACAGCAGCAAGGTCTCAGGGCGGGGGTCCAACGGCGCAGTCCACACTGAAGAAAGGCAATCCAAAAACGAAGAGGGTGTCCCACCGGCACACAGAACAGGCAAGGTTTTATGAGTCCGTTCGCTGGGGGCGGGGCTTGCAGGGAGAGCGGGCCAGGTGTAGACTGTTGGCCGGGCAGGGACTCCTGGTAATTGGAGTCCCTGCAGTCGCTCGCAGCCCTGCAGCTCTTCCCCGTTTCACCTTAGCAGCAAGCCCAGCTGACCTCGCCAACGATGCGGGACCCGCGCAGCGGGTCCTGCGAGGAGTGGGATGGAAGACAGCAGCAAGGTCTCAGGGCGGGGTCCAACGGCGCAGTCCACACTGAAGAAAGGCAATCCAAAAATGAAGAGGGCGTCTTACTAAAATTTGATAGTTCTGTTTATATAGTTATATCACCTACTAGCAGACGGCAGTAGCTAGTTTTAGTTAGGACCTAGTTTCCATAAAAAGAACATTTATTGATTTGCCAAACTCTTTGGCGTTGTTTAACGAAACTTCGCAAAATTTCCAAAACTATTGGGGCAGTTACTTCAGCTGCGCGGCCACGCAAATATCCACAGCAGTGGCCCGGTGAGGTTCCGGCCATCCAAACGATCATGCTCAAAAGGACCTATTAAGTCCAGACAACACCACTATTACATAACTACCTGAAGAGTAGCCCGCTTACACACCTGTCCTTGAAGGACGAATGCCGGTAGCCTACCCCGCGCTGAGCTGAGAAGCTGGATCGTGGAAGTACCGGCACACTATCGGTTGTATATCAGGCTTACTCATTTCCTGTGGTCATGGAGTGTGGGGAGCAGGTGTCATGTCACGTCGAGTCATGTGGTGGCTGCAGCGTCTCAGAGATGTAAGATCTACCAGCTCTGGCAGTATGTCGGACAACTTAGAGTGTATAGGCTTGGTATGAAAGAAACTAACACTTGCCAGTGGATAAAGGTTAGGAAGTTAATTAAATATCATTTTTGTTTTATTAATGAATTATTGTTTATTTTTTGATTGATAGTTAACTATGTAAAAAATTTTTAATATTATATTGTTTAAGATATATTTTCTGTGTGTGTTGTTGAATTGAAGAGCTATAGGGCAGGAAGGTATTTATGTTAGAGTAAAATGTAGATCAAGTTATCTACTTTTTCAATAGCACATTATTCATTAAGATATCTGTTAATTGTTGTTATGGTTTTCAAATGTACATAACCTTATATTTGTTTATTGTTATTATTGTGACATTATAGTGAGGTATTTTAATTGCATTATTAACAGTTGTAATTTAAAATATTTATTAAACATTGTAATACTTATGTCCTTTTTTTGTTCTAAAATAATTATACATATAATTTTGAATCTTTCAATTGCTTGTTATTTAATGGCATTTTTCAAATTTGTTATTTGTTTGAAGTTAGCTACTCTTTCTCTCTACTGTTGCATCGACTGGAGTTCAATGCTTTTCCTTACTGGAGTGGGAATAGTAAATGTTACCCCTCCGCAATACAACACTTTTCCTACTGTTGTACTGACTGGAGTAGGACTAGTAAATGTTGCCCTTTCTGAGTCCAACATTTTCCCTACTGTTACAGAAACTGGACTGGGAATAGTAAATGTTTTCTTACTAAAATTTGATAGTTCTGTTTATATAGTTATATCACCTACTGGCAGACGGCAGTAGCTAGTTTTAGTTAGGACCTAGTTTCCATAAGAAGAACATTTATTGATTTGCCAAACTCTTTGGCGTTGTTTAACGAAACTTCGCAAAATTTCTAAAACTATTGGGGCAGTTACTTCAGCTGCGCAGCCACGCAAATATCCGCAGCAGTGGCCCGGTGAGGTTCAGACCATCCAAACGATCATGCTCAAAAGGACCTATTAAGTCCAGACAACACCACTATTACATAACTACCTGAAGAGCAGCCCGCTTACACACCTGTCCTTGAAGGACGCATGCCGGTAGCCTACCCCGCACTGAGCTGAGAAGCTGGATCGTGGAAGTACCGGCACACTATCGGTTGTATATCAGGCTTACTCATTTCCTGCGGTCATGGAGTGTGGGGAGCAGGCGTCACGTCGCGTCGAGTCATGTGGTGGCTGCAGCGTCTCAGAGATGTAAGAACTACCAGCTCTGGCAGTATGTCGGACAACTTAGAGTGTATAGGCTTGGTTTGAAAGAAACTAACACTTGCCAGTGGATAAAGGTTAGGAAGTTAATTAAATATCATTTTTGTTTTATTAATGAATTATTGTTTATTTTTTGATTGATAGTTAACTATGTAAACATTTTTTAATATTATATTGTTTAAGATATATTTTCTGTGTGTGTTGTTGAATTGAAGAGCTATAGGGCAGGAAGGTTTTAATATTAGAGTAAAATGTAGATCAAGTTATCTACTTTTTCAATAGCACATTATTCATTAAGATATCTGTTAATTGTTGTTATGGTTTTCAAATGTACATAACCTTATATTTGTTTATTGTTATTAATGTGACATTATAGTGAGGTATTTTAATTGCATTATTAATAGTTGTAATTTAAAATATTTATTAAACATTATAATACTTAGGTCCTTTTTTTGTTCTAAAATAATTATACATATAATGTTAAATCTTTCAATTGCTTGTTATTTAATGGCATTTTTCAAATGTGTTATTTGTTTGAAGTTAGCTACTCTTCCTCTCTACTGTTGCATCGACTGGAGTTCAATGCTTTTCCTTACTGGAGTAGGAATAGTAAATGTTACCCCTCCGCAATACAACACTTTTCCTACTGTTGTACTGACTGGAGTAGGACTAGTAAATGTTGCCCTTTCTGAGTCAAACATTTTCCCTACTGTTGCAGAAACTGGACTGGGAATAGTAAATGTTTTCTTACTAAAATTTGATAGTTCTGTTTATATAGTTATATCACCTACTGGCAGACGGCAGTAGCTAGTTTTAGTTAGGACCTAGTTTCCATAAGAAGAACATTTATTGATTTGCCAAACTCTTTGGCGTTGTTTAACGAAACTTCGCAAAATTTCCAAAACTATTGGGGCAGTTACTTCAGCTGCGCAGCCACGCAAATATCCGCAGCAGTGGCCCGGTGAGGTTCCGGCCATCCAAACGATCATGCTCAAAAGGACCTATTAAGTCCAGACAACACCACTATTACATAACTACCTGAAGAGCAGCCCGCTTACACACCTGTCCTTGAAGGACGCATGCCGGTAGCCTACCCCGCGCTGAGCTGAGAAGCTGGATCGTGGAAGTACCGGCACACTATCGGTTGTATATCAGGCTTACTCATTTCCTGCGGTCATGGAGTGTGGGGAGCAGGCGTCACGTCGCGTCGAGTCATGTGGTGGCTGCAGCGTCTCAGAGATGTAAGATCTGCCAGCACTGGCAGTATGTCGGACAACTTAGAGTTCATAGTCTTGGTTTGAAAGAAACTAACACTTGCCAGTGGATAAAGGTTAGGAAGTTAATTAAATATTATTTTTGTTTTATTAATGAATTATTGTTTATTTTTTGATTGATAGTTAACTATGTGAAAAAATTTTAATATTATATTGTTTAAGATATATTTTCTGGGTGTGTTGTTGAATTGAAGAGCTATAGGGCAGGAAGGTATTTATGTTAGAGTAAAATGTAGATCAAGTTATCTACTTTTTCAATAGCACATTATTCATTAAGATATCTGTTAATTGTTGTTATGGTTTTCAAATGTACATAACCTTATATTTGTTTATTGTTATTATTGTGACATTATAGTGAGGTATTTTAATTTCATTATTAATAGTTGTAATTTAAAATATTTATTACACATTGTAATACTTATGTCCTTTTTTTGTTCTAAAATAATTATACATATCATTTTAAATCTTTCAATTGCTTGTTATTTAATGGCATTTTTCAAATTTGTTATTTGTTTGAGGTTAGCTACTCTTTCTCTCTACTGTTGCATCGACTGGAGTTCAATGCTTTTCCTTACTGGAGTGGGAATAGTAAATGTTACCCCTCCGCAATACAACACTTTTCCTACTGTTGTACTGACTGGAGTAGGACTAGTAAATGTTGCCCTTTCTGAGTCCAACATTTTCCCTACTGTTGCAGAAACTGGACTGGGAATAGTAAATGTTTTCTTACTAAAATTTGATAGTTCTGTTTATATAGTTATATCACCTACTGGCAGACGGCAGTAGCTAGTTTTAGTTAGGACCTAGTTGCCATAAGAAGAACATTTATTGATTTGCCAAACTCTTTGGCGTTGTTTAACGAAACTTCGCAAAATTTCCAAAACTATTGGGGCAGTTACTTCAGCTGCGCAGCCACGCAAATATCCGCAGCAGTGGCCCGGTGAGGTTCCGGCCATCCAAACGATCATGCTCAAAAGGACCTATTAAGTCCAGACAACACCACTATTACATAACTACCTGAAGAGCAGCCCGCTTACACACCTGTCCTTGAAGGACGCATGCCGGTAGCCTACCCCGCGCTGAGCTGAGAAGCTGGATCGTGGAAGTACCGGCACACTATCGGTTGTATATCAGGCTTACTCATTTCCTGCGGTCATGGAGTGTGGGGAGCAGGCGTCACGTCGCGTCGAGTCATGTGGTGGCTGCAGCGTCTCAGAGATGTAAGATCTGCCAGCACTGGCAGTATGTCGGACAACTTAGAGTTCATAGTCTTGGTTTGAAAGAAACTAACACTTGCCAGTGGATAAAGGTTAGGAAGTTAATTAAATATTATTTTTGTTTTATTAATGAATTATTGTTTATTTTTTGATTGATAGTTAACTATGTGAAAAATTTTTAATATTATATTGTTTAAGATATATTTTCTGGGTGTGTTGTTGAATTGAAGAGCTATAGGGCAGGAAGGTATTTATGTTAGAGTAAAATGTAGATCAAGTTATCTACTTTTTCAATAGCACATTATTCATTAAGATATCTGTTAATTGTTGTTATGGTTTTCAAATGTACATAACCTTATATTTGTTTATTGTTATTATTGTGACATTATAGTGAGGTATTTTAATTTCATTATTAATAGTTGTAATTTAAAATATTTATTAAACATTGTAATACTTATGTCCTTTTTTTGTTCTAAAATAATTATACATATCATTTTAAATCTTTCAATTGCTTGTTATTTAATGGCATTTTTCAAATTTGTTATTTGTTTGAGGTTAGCTACTCTTTCTCTCTACTGTTGCATCGACTGGAGTTCAATGCTTTTCCTTACTGGAGTGGGAATAGTAAATGTTACCCCTCCGCAATACAACACTTTTCCTACTGTTGTACTGACTGGAGTAGGACTAGTAAATGTTGCCCTTTCTGAGTCCAACATTTTCCCTACTGTTGCAGAAACTGGACTGGGAATAGTAAATGTTTTCTTACTAAAATTTGATAGTTCTGTTTATATAGTTATATCACCTACTGGCAGACGGCAGTAGCTAGTTTTAGTTAGGACCTAGTTGCCATAAGAAGAACATTTATTGATTTGCCAAACTCTTTGGCGTTGTTTAACGAAACTTCGTAAAATTTCCAAAACTATTGGGGCAGTTACTTCAGCTGCGCAGCCACGCAAATATCCGCAGCAGTGGCCCGGTGAGGTTCCGGCCATCCAAACGATCATGCTCAAAAGGACCTATTAAGTCCAGACAACACCACTATTACATAACTACCTGAAGAGCAGCCCGCTTACACACCTGTCCTTGAAGGACGCATGCTGGTAGCCTACCCCGCGCTGAGCTGAGAAGCTGGATCGTAGAAGTACCGGCACACTATCGGTTGTATATCAGGCTTACTCATTTCCTGCGGTCATGGAGTGTGGGGAGCAGGCGTCACGTCGCGTCGAGTCATGTGGTGGCTGCAGCGTCTCAGAGACGTAAGATCTACCAGCTCTGGCAGTATGTCGGACAACTTAGAGTTCATAGTCTTGGTTTGAAAGAAACTAACACTTGCCAGTGGATAAAGGTTAGGAAGTTAATTAAATATTATTTTTGTTTTATTAATGAATTATTGTTTATTTTTTGATTGATAGTTAACTATGTAAACATTTTTTAATATTATATTGTTTTAGATAAATTTTCTGTGTGTGTTGTTGAATTGAAGAGCTATAGGGCAGGAAGGTATTTATGTTAGAGTAAAATGTAGATCAAGTTATCTACTTTTTCAATAGCACATTATTCATTAAGATAACTGTTAATTGTTGTTATGGTTTTCAAATGTACATAACCTTATAATTGTTTATTGTTATTATTGTGACATTAAAGTGAGGTATTTTAATTTCATTATTAATAGTTGTAATTTAAAATATTTATTAAACATTGTAATACTTATGTCCTTTTTTTGTTCTAAAATAATTATACATATAATTTTAAATCTTTCAATTGCTTGTTATTTAATGGCATTTTTCAAATTTGTTATTTGTTTGAGGTTATCTACTCTTTCTCTCTACTGTTGCATCGACTGGAGTTCAATGCTTTTCCTTACTGGAGTGGGAATAGTAAATGTTACCCCTCCGCAATACAACACTTTTCCTACTGTTGTACTGACTGGAGTAGGACTAGTAAATGTTGCCCTTTCTGAGTCCAACATTTTCCCTACTGTTGCAGAAACTGGACTGGGAATAGTAAATGTTTTCTTACTAAAATTTGATAGTTCTGTTTATATAGTTATATCACCTACTGGCAGACGGCAGTAGCTAGTTTTAGTTAGGACCTAGTTTCCATAAGAAAAACATTTATTGATTTGCCAAACTCTTTGGCGTTGTTTAACGAAACTTCACAAAATTTCCAAAACTATTGGGGCAGTTACTTCAGCTGCGCAGCCACGCAAATATCCACAGCAGTGGCCCGGTGAGGTTCCGGCCATCCAAACGATCATGCTCAAAAGGACCTATTAAGTCCAGACAACACCACTATTACATAACTACCTGAAGAGTAGCCCGCTTATACACCTGTCCTTGAAGGACGCATGCCGGTAGCCTACCCTGCGCTGAGCTGAGAAGCTGGATCGTGGAAGTACCGGCACACTATCGGTTGTATATCAGGCTTACTCATTTCCTGCGGTCATGGAGTGTGGGGAGCAGGCGTCATGTCACGTCGAGTCATGTGGTGGCTGCAGCGTCTCAGAGATGTAAGATCTACCAGCTCTGGCAGTATGTCGGACAACTTAGAGTGTATAGGCTTGGTATGAAAGAAACTAACACTTGCCAGTGGATAAAGGTTAGGAAGTTAATTAAATATCATTTTTGTTTTATTAATGAATTATTGTTTATTTTTTGATTGATAGTTAACTATGTAAACATTTTTTAATATTATATTGTTTAAGATATATTTTCTGTGTGTGTTGTTGAATTGAAGAGCTATAGGGCAGGAAGGTATTTATGTTAGAGTAAAATGTAGATCAAGTTATCTACTTTTTCAATAGCACATTATTCATTAAGATATCTGTTAATTGTTGTTATGGTTTTCAAATGTACATAACCTTATATTTGTTTATTGTTATTATTGTGACATTATAGTGAGGTATTTTAATTGCATTATTAATAGTTGTAATTTAAAATATGTATTAAAAATTGTAATACTTATGTCCTTTTTTTGTTCTAAAATAATTATACATATCATTTTAAATCTTTCAATTGCTTGTTATTTAATGGCATTTTTCAAATTTGTTATTTGTTTGAAGTTAGCTACTCTTTCTCTCTACTGTTGCATCGACTGGAGTTCAATGCTTTTCCTTACTGGAGTGGGAATAGTAAATGTTACTCCTCCGCAATACAACACTTTTCCTACTGTTGTACTGACTGGAGTAGGACTAGTAAATGTTGCCCTTTCTGAGTCCAACATTTTCCCTACTGTTGCAGAAACTGGACTGGGAATAGTAAATGTTTTCTTACTAAAATTTGATAGTTCTGTTTATATAGTTATATCACCTACTGGCAGACAGCAGTAGCTAGTTTTAGTTAGGACCTAGTTTCCATAAGAAGCACATTTATTGATTTGCCAAACTCTTTGGCGTTGTTTAACGAAACTTCGCAAAATTTCCAAAACTATTGGGGCAGTTACTTCAGCTGCGCAGCCACGCAAATATCCGCAGCAGTGGCCCGGTGAGGTTCCGGCCATCCAAACGATCATGCTCAAAAGGACCTATTAAGTCCAGACAACACAACTATTACATAACTACCTGAAGAGCAGCCCACTTACACACCTGTCCTTGAAGGACGCATGCCGGTAGCCTACCCCGGGTTGAGCTGAGAAGCTGGATCGTGGAAGTACCGGCACACTATCGGTTGTATATCAGGCTTACTCATTTCCTGCGGTCATGGAGTGTGGGGAGCAGGCGTCACGTCGCGTCGAGTCATGTGGTGGCTGCAGCGTCTCAGAGATGTAAGATCTACCAGCTCTGGCAGTATGTCGGACAACTTAGAGTGTATAGGCTTGGTTTGAAAGAAACTAACACTTGCCAGTGGATAAAGGTTAGGAAGTTAATTAAATATCATTTTTGTTTCATTAATGAATTATTGTTTATTTTTTGATTGATAGTTAACTATGTAAACATTTTTTAATATTATATTGTTTAAGATATATTTTCTGTGTGTGTTGTTGAATTGAAGAGCTATAGGGCAGGAAGGTTTTAATATTAGAGTAAAATGTAGATCAAGTTATCTACTTTTTCAATAGCACATTATTCATTAAGATATCTGTTAATTGTTGTTATGGTTTTCAAATGTACATAACCTTATATTTGTTTATTGTTATTAATGTGACATTATAGTGAGGTATTTTAATTGCATTATTAATAGTTGTAATTTAAAATATTTATTAAACATTATAATACTTAGGTCCTTTTTTTGTTCTAAAATAATTATACATATAATGTTAAATCTTTCAATTGCTTGTTATTTAATGGCATTTTTCAAATGTGTTATTTGTTTGAAGTTAGCTACTCTTCCTCTCTACTGTTGCATCGACTGGAGTTCAATGCTTTTCCTTACTGGAGTAGGAATAGTAAATGTTACCCCTCCGCAATACAACACTTTTCCTACTGTTGTACTGACTGGAGTAGGACTAGTAAATGTTGCCCTTTCTGAGTCAAACATTTTCCCTACTGTTGCAGAAACTGGACTGGGAATAGTAAATGTTTTCTTACTAAAATTTGATAGTTCTGTTTATATAGTTATATCACCTACTGGCAGACGGCAGTAGCTAGTTTTAGTTAGGACCTAGTTTCCATAAGAAGAACATTTATTGATTTGCCAAACTCTTTGGCGTTGTTTAACGAAACTTCGCAAAATTTCCAAAACTATTGGGGCAGTTACTTCAGCTGCGCAGCCACGCAAATATCCGCAGCAGTGGCCCGGTGAGGTTCCGGCCATCCAAACGATCATGCTCAAAAGGACCTATTAAGTCCAGACAACACCACTATTACATAACTACCTGAAGAGCAGCCCGCTTACACACCTGTCCTTGAAGGACGCATGCCGGTAGCCTACCCCGCGCTGAGCTGAGAAGCTGGATCGTGGAAGTACCGGCACACTATCGGTTGTATATCAGGCTTACTCATTTCCTGCGGTCATGGAGTGTGGGGAGCAGGCGTCACGTCGCGTCGAGTCATGTGGTGGCTGCAGCGTCTCAGAGATGTAAGATCTGCCAGCACTGGCAGTATGTCGGACAACTTAGAGTTCATAGTCTTGGTTTGAAAGAAACTAACACTTGCCAGTGGATAAAGGTTAGGAAGTTAATTAAATATTATTTTTGTTTTATTAATGAATTATTGTTTATTTTTTGATTGATAGTTAACTATGTGAAATTTTTTTAATATTATATTGTTTAAGATATATTTTCTGGGTGTGTTGTTGAATTGAAGAGCTATAGGGCAGGAAGGTATTTATGTTAGAGTAAAATGTAGATCAAGTTATCTACTTTTTCAATAGCACATTATTCATTAAGATATCTGTTAATTGTTGTTATGGTTTTCAAATGTACATAACCTTATATTTGTTTATTGTTATTATTGTGACATTATAGTGAGGTATTTTAATTTCATTATTAATAGTTGTAATTTAAAATATTTATTAAACATTGTAATACTTATGTCCTTTTTTTGTTCTAAAATAATTATACATATCATTTTAAATCTTTCAATTGCTTGTTATTTAATGGCATTTTTCTAATTTGTTATTTGTTTGAGGTTAGCTACTCTTTCTCTCTACTGTTGCATCGACTGGAGTTCAATGCTTTTCCTTACTGGAGTGGGAATAGTAAATGTTACCCCTCCGCAATACAACACTTTTCCTACTGTTGTACTGACAAGAGTAGGACTAGTAAATGTTGCCCTTTCTGAGTCCAACATTTTCCCTACTGTTGCAGAAACTGGACTGGGAATAGTAAATGTTTTCTTACTAAAATTTGATAGTTCTGTTTATATAGTTATATCACCTACTGGCAGACGGCAGTAGCTAGTTTTAGTTAGGACCTAGTTGCCATAAGAAGAACATTTATTGATTTGCCAAACTCTTTGGCGTTGTTTAACGAAACTTCGTAAAATTTCCAAAACTATTGGGGCAGTTACTTCAGCTGCGCAGCCACGCAAATATCCGCAGCAGTGGCCCGGTGAGGTTCCGGCCATCCAAACGATCATGCTCAAAAGGACCTATTAAGTCCAGACAACACCACTATTACATAACTACCTGAAGAGCAGCCCGCTTACACACCTGTCCTTGAAGGACGCATGCTGGTAGCCTACCCCGCGCTGAGCTGAGAAGCTGGATCGTAGAAGTACCGGCACACTATCGGTTGTATATCAGGCTTACTCATTTCCTGCGGTCATGGAGTGTGGGGAGCAGGCGTCACGTCGCGTCGAGTCATGTGGTGGGCCTGGCTGCAGCGTCTCAGAGACGTAAGATCTACCAGCTCTGGCAGTATGTCGGACAACTTAGAGTTCATAGTCTTGGTTTGAAAGAAACTAACACTTGCCAGTGGATAAAGGTTAGGAAGTTAATTAAATATTATTTTTGTTTTATTAATGAATTATTGTTTATTTTTTGATTGATAGTTAACTATGTAAACATTTTTTAATATTATATTGTTTTAGATAAATTTTCTGTGTGTGTTGTTGAATTGAAGAGCTATAGGGCAGGAAGGTATTTATGTTAGAGTAAAATGTAGATCAAGTTATCTACTTTTTCAATAGCACATTATTCATTAAGATAACTGTTAATTGTTGTTATGGTTTTCAAATGTACATAACCTTATAATTGTTTATTGTTATTATTGTGACATTAAAGTGAGGTATTTTAATTTCATTATTAATAGTTGTAATTTAAAATATTTATTAAACATTGTAATACTTATGTCCTTTTTTTGTTCTAAAATAATTATACATATAATTTTAAATCTTTCAATTGCTTGTTATTTAATGGCATTTTTCAAATTTGTTATTTGTTTGAGGTTATCTACTCTTTCTCTCTACTGTTGCATCGACTGGAGTTCAATGCTTTTCCTTACTGGAGTGGGAATAGTAAATGTTACCCCTCCGCAATACAACACTTTTCCTACTGTTGTACTGACTGGAGTAGGACTAGTAAATGTTGCCCTTTCTGAGTCCAACATTTTCCCTACTGTTGCAGAAACTGGACTGGGAATAGTAAATGTTTTCTTACTAAAATTTGATAGTTCTGTTTATATAGTTATATCACCTACTGGCAGACGGCAGTAGCTAGTTTTAGTTAGGACCTAGTTTCCATAAGAAAAACATTTATTGATTTGCCAAACTCTTTGGCGTTGTTTAACGAAACTTCACAAAATTTCCAAAACTATTGGGGCAGTTACTTCAGCTGCGCAGCCACGCAAATATCCACAGCAGTGGCCCGGTGAGGTTCCGGCCATCCAAACGATCATGCTCAAAAGGACCTATTAAGTCCAGACAACACCACTATTACATAACTACCTGAAGAGTAGCCCGCTTATACACCTGTCCTTGAAGGACGCATGCCGGTAGCCTACCCTGCGCTGAGCTGAGAAGCTGGATCGTGGAAGTACCGGCACACTATCGGTTGTATATCAGGCTTACTCATTTCCTGAGGTCATGGAGTGTGGGGAGCAGGCGTCATGTCACGTCGAGTCATGTGGTGGCTGCAGCGTCTCAGAGATGTAAGATCTACCAGCTCTGGCAGTATGTCGGACAACTTAGAGTGTATAGGCTTGGTATGAAAGAAACTAACACTTGCCAGTGGATAAAGGTTAGGAAGTTAATTAAATATCATTTTTGTTTTATTAATGAATTATTGTTTATTTTTTGATTGATAGTTAACTATGTAAACATTTTTTAATATTATATTGTTTAAGATATATTTTCTGTGTGTGTTGTTGAATTGAAGAGCTATAGGGCAGGAAGGTATTTATGTTAGAGTAAAATGTAGATCAAGTTATCTACTTTTTCAATAGCACATTATTCATTAAGATATCTGTTAATTGTTGTTATGGTTTTCAAATGTACATAACCTTATATTTGTTTATTGTTATTATTGTGACATTATAGTGAGGTATTTTAATTGCATTATTAATAGTTGTAATTTAAAATATGTATTAAAAATTGTAATACTTATGTCCTTTTTTTGTTCTAAAATAATTATACATATAATTTTAAATCTTTCAATTGCTTGTTATTTAATGGCATTTTTCAAATTTGTTATTTGTTTGAAGTTAGCTACTCTTTCTCTCTACTGTTGCATCGACTGGAGTTCAATGCTTTTCCTTACTGGAGTGGGAATAGTAAATGTTACCCCTCCGCAATACAACACTTTTCCTACTGTTGTACTGACTGGAGTAGGACTAGTAAATGTTGCCCTTTCTGAGTCCAACATTTTCCCTACTGTTGCAGAAACTGGACTGGGAATAGTAAATGTTTTCTTACTAAAATTTGATAGTTCTGTTTATATAGTTATATCACCTACTGGCAGACAGCAGTAGCTAGTTTTAGTTAGGACCTAGTTTCCATAAGAAGCACATTTATTGATTTGCCAAACTCTTTGGCGTTGTTTAACGAAACTTCGCAAAATTTCCAAAACTATTGGGGCAGTTACTTCAGCTGCGCAGCCACGCAAATATCCGCAGCAGTGGCCCGGTGAGGTTCCGGCCATCCAAACGATCATGCTCAAAAGGACCTATTAAGTCCAGACAACACAACTATTACATAACTACCTGAAGAGCAGCCCACTTACACACCTGTCCTTGAAGGACGCATGCCGGTAGCCTACCCCGGGTTGAGCTGAGAAGCTGGATCGTGGAAGTACCGGCACACTATCGGTTGTATATCAGGCTTACTCATTTCCTGCGGTCATGGAGTGTGGGGAGCAGGCGTCACATCGCGTCGAGTCATGTGGTGGCTGCAGCGTCTCAGAGATGTAAGATCTACCAGCTCTGGCAGTATGTTGGACAACTTAGAGTGTATAGGCTTGGTATGAAAGAAACTAACACTTGCCAGTGGCAAGTAAGTTTTCTTCAAGTCTGTATGGATGGAGCAACAAATATGCATCCAAAGAAGCAGGAACAGTGGCTGAGCCTTCTCACACCAGGTAGCCAAGTCCTGGAACAAACTCTCCCCCACTTGGGAATTAGGCTTCACTAAGGATAGAGAAGCTTGTATCTTAAAGAGGGGTATCCATCCAGCCATAGATTCCTGTGTGATAAATAAAGTACAGGCTTATATTTCCTGGAACCTGCCCCATGGAGTGCACCTTTTTGGCTATTATTGAGGCAGGGTATGCTTCCTTTAAATAACGTAGTGTCTAAATGGTCTGGTTATTCTCTGATTTGTAATAATTCCAGGCAGGACGTTAACCATGTTCTATTTATGTGTCCAGATTTATCAATGTGTCGGCATAAATGGATGAGACCAATTTGTCTACAATTATCTATTCTTTCGGCCTCTGCACTAACTGATTCTATTTATGAGCCACCAAATGAAAGTTTTGGCATTGGATTTTTAACTCTTTTAATTGTTTTCAAAATTTGTATTAACATACATTATGTGAAGTATGAAATCATTAACTTTGGTTTTACCTGATGTTGTATAGTATTAAGGGAATAAAGGATATTTAAATTGTTCCTATTTTATAAAATATTTTAATGTTTTGTACTTGGAGATTTTCTATTGTCGGCTTTCACTTATGATTGTAGAAACCTTGCTGCACAATTTGTCTTTTTTTAATATATGTGTTGTTGTCTTTTCAGTTTATGTGGATCTCTTTGGAATTCCAAGATCATACATAAATAAACTTGAACCTTGAACTCTCCCTTCACCTCAGCACATCACCCAGCCTGCAAGAGATCAAGAAAGACCTGAAGACCTGCCTCTTGGACTAATTCAGCACATAAGCAGCCCTCCACCAGCACCTGGTTATCCTCAGGGGTGATAAGCAGCAATTTACAAATCCTATTCGATTGATTGAATTCGCTGACTGGCCTTCTTTTCAGAACTATAGGGACATAAAAGCTCTAGAGGCATCCCTGCAACTGCACAGCTGACCTGGTGCACTTGAACTACCTGTACCTATCAAAGCCATGTTGGCTTCTGAGGAGTGAGCTCCTGCTCCCCATGCAGTGCCTCCCCAGGTCTTGGCCCTTTTGGCTAGCATCAGCTCAGCTCCTCCTGATGTTGTGGGCTCTTTGTGACTGCTGATTCCAGGCCCATTTGCACCAATATCTTGGCTCCCATGTCAAAAACTAACACAGATCTCTGGTGAGCATGATTCGTGCTACAGCAACATGCAGCGATGAGCAGCAATGCGAGATTCATCTTCATGCAAAAGCATCGACTGCCCACAGTGACCATAATCTCGAAGCTCCAACCTCGACCCTGTGTGACGTCCAGTAGGATCTTCACACAACAGTGACTACAGTCCTTGACTTTCAGCCTGTTCTTTATGCTACAGACATGGCCACCTGCCATGCTCTTCTTGCCCCTAGATACAACCTGGACTCTTAATGCTGGAATTTGAGAAGGTAACTATTCCAGCAGCACTAACCTAGTCCCTGTATCTGGGCCACACTCTATCGTGGTCAGCCTGAACTTGTAACTTTCACCCGCTTTTGTACAACCAGATAAACGTGAGTGGTGCTTTGTGCTTCCATACGCTATACTTAACTATTGGGTTCAGTTTTCACTTTATCACTGTTTGTGTTTGTTTATCAATACTTTAAACATTGCCTCTAAGTTAAGTCTGAATGCTTTTGTGCCAAACTTCCAGGGGGTTAAGCAGAGGTTAATTTAGTGACATTAGTGTTATAACCTGAAGGGGATTGTGCTGTTGCTTGAGAAGGACTCACCCTCCCCAAAAACAACAACCCAATTTTGCACACAGGTTATTATGCATTTAAAGCGAAAATAGATTAAATGTATTCCATACATGGCCTCAGACAATTAGGTTTTGTATTTTGTTTTCAGTTTGCATTTATGATAGATTCAAATTTAGAAAATCTGTGAGATATTGATAACAGTGCATTTTGTTTTTGGAAGGGTTTTAATTTGGATTTAAATATGTAAATGTTATATCACATTGTGTTTCGTTCATGTGGATGCACATTAGTGTGGCAAATGTATGCTTTGTACCTATTAAATATTAACATAGTGAAAACAAATCCTATATCACTACCATATCTCCCTATATCACGACATCGCCGACTTCTTTGATAACAACATTCGCACCATTTATAGTAGCTGACCGCCACGGTCTACAGGACACGACTGACCGCCACGGTCTACAAACAGCACTATGTGACTTTAACCTTATCGCTCTCCGAGATGGAATATCCTTGATCAATGGTTGCAAATCTGGCTCCCCGGAAGACCCTTGTCCCCTTAAATTATGGAGCATAGGGGCCCATTCAATTCCCAAAAATTGGGTACACCTCTGGAACTCTTCCTTAGCAACTGTCATCTTCCTCCTAGATGTGGAAACACGCCACGGTGTTACCCCTTAAGAAAAAGCATAATGGGGTGCCTGAAGACCACAGTAACTATCGTCCCATCTCACTTCTGCCAGCTCCTGCTAAAATGCTTGAGAAGAGCATCCAAAGACAGTTGTCCTTGTTCGTGGCAAACTCCAGCATCCTGCCGATACCCAATCTGGTTTTAGACCCAGCTTCAGCACTGAAACTGCCCTCCTGGAAGTTTCAGAATCCCTCAAATCTACTATGGATGAGAGGACCTCAGCAATGCTGGTGTTACTGGATTTATCCGCCGCTTTCAATACGTTGGACCATGCGATACTACTATCTAGACTCAAAGAGAGCAGCATGGGGGGGATGTCATTAAATTGGTTAATCTCTTTTCTGTCTAACCGGTCACAACAAATTGCTCTGCTATCTCTTAAATCTAAATGTAAAGAGATCCGGTGCGGTGTCCCCCAGGGCTCGGCTCTCAGCCCGCTCCTCTTTATTATATTCTTGGCTCCCTTGTTCACTCTTAATGCCAACTGGGGCGTGAAGGTGTTATCCTATGCCGACGAAACCCAGTTGGTGTTCTCCTTCAAAGAACAAGAAGACACAGCCCTAGTAAACTTATCGCCAAGTGGGGCGTGAAGGCGATATCCTAGGCCGACGACACCCAGTTGGTGTTCTCCTTCAAAGAAAAAAAAGACACAGCCCTAGTAAACTTTTAGGGCTGCATGACAGACATCTCTCACTGGTTGAACATTAATAAATTGAAGCTCAATGCCAATAAAACTGAGGTAATATTCTTTGGAAATATTTGCCCCCCACCCATGGAGCTTTGGTGGTGACTGGAAATGGGCCATCCACCCATCCCGGCAACATCGGCAAAAAATGTAGGGGTTAGATGGGAGACAGACCTCTCCCTTTCAGCCCTGATTGTGCAGGTGTCAGTGGCCTGTTTTGGGAAACTAAAAAACCTGCGTAAAGTCATCCAACTTCTGCCTGAAGAATGTTGTCGGTGATTATACATGCCACGGTGATGTCAAGACTGGATTATGCCAACAGCCTATATGTGGGGCTGCCGGCCTACCAAATTAAAAGACTGCAACTAGTCCAAAATTCAGCAGCAAGAATGATTAGGAGAGTAACCTTCCGGCATCACATCTCGCCACATATTAAGAAACTCCACTGGCTTCCGGTGGCTAGGAGAATAGAATTCAAGGCACTTACCCTTGCTTTCTGGTCTCTGAATGGAAAATGCCCTAACTATTTGAAACTACGTCTGTGTAGCTACAAACAAAATATGACTCTGAGATCTAATGCCCCGAACCTGTTGAGCGTCCCCAAGTTCAAGAAGGCTCGTATTGGAGGCAGATCCTTTGAGACCGTGACCTCAAAGCTCTGGAATGCGATGCCCAACTCTCTGAGGCAGATCAAATCGGAGCCTGTCTTTAAGAAAGCCCTGAAGACGTGGCTCTTTAGTTTAGATCCTTAGCCCGGCACCCAACCTGCCGATTTAGCGGGCGCACCCGTGGTTCTTCTTAGCGCCGGGACACCTCTGTATGAGGTAGCTGTTCGCGCTCTTGTAAATTCTGCTATTATTATTATTATTATGCACCATTGAATTACCTATATTATTTATTTAAGGTATGTTTCAAAAGATGCAATGTGGTGCAGGGCTGGCCTCCAGTCAGAGGTGAATTCATTGAAGCAGGAGCTCACAGGACTAGTTGCTCACTCTGGATGGAGTTCCAGAGGGTGTGGAACACAAGTCCTTACACTATAAGGCTGATCCTTCCCTACACACTTGTCCAATGTTATGTATTTATGAGTTCAGAGACAGGCTGCAAGGGACATCATTTTTACTGATGTTTCATACTGCTTGTAATAAGAAATGCCTTTTATCAGGAACACTTTGCCCTTCCAATAATCACATGGGGCATTATGTAGGTGCATGCATTATTCGTCAGAGAGAATACAACTTCAGGGGTGCAGCATACAATTCTATAGTTATGGTGCTAAAACACCATGACATGCTTGTGGTAGTGAGAATCAGTTGATCTGAAGAGAAGACGCAAGGATTGTTTTCTTTAAATTATCCATTCCATGAATGCAGTAAGTCTCTTCTGTCCCTTAGCAATCACACACAGGACAGCTGCTTGATAATTGATGGTATTATAAGGCTTCTTCCTCTTATGTCCCGATGTTACTGGCTGCACTCCAAACATTTGATTTTTGTTCTTGTTTTTGAGTTGAAAACAAATGATCAGCAGTAAGTCACTCTGTAATGGGCCCTTACTAACATATTTATGCATTTATATCTAGCTGGGAGTATGTGTCAAAATGGAAGTTATTTAAAATATTCTTCAAACATCCCCACCCTCATTTTGGACAATCACACTGTGGATACTTTTACATGTTAGTGAGTCCTAGCTGACCAGAATAGTATGTTTGGCAATAGTGGATTTGATTGCATTTTTAGAAGGTTTAACAAGGACATTTACACTATTGAAGGGAAAATCTGTTGAACAATCCCCAAGAAAACAAGTTGGCAAAGCAATATGGGTTTAATGCATTACAACAAGTGGAGAAGATCAGTCCTCTGGTTTCAGAAGAAAAGCTGATGTTCCAAGGTGCTTCTAACACTCAGCGACATCTAAACCATAAAACTACAAAGGGCAAGGATACAAGCTCATCATTTTATGTAAGAAATGGTTACAAAGGTAATACAAAATAACATCAGTAGGCATAGTTCTTTCTCATTTTTTTTTTTATTTTGAAAGTTTTATAGAACTAGATCCTGGCGGATATCAGAGCGCTATACAGTCAATAAATGTTACTTATACATCAAAAAAGAAGAGCAAATCAAAACAAAACATATGTACAGGGGCATATCATAAAAGGACGAACAAAGTAAGAAGCGATGTACAGTCTGTCTCGTAGTGTGAGACCGAGGGTCGGTATAATGCAAACATTGCTAACAAGGGTCTTTTATCCCGTACAGGTTGAGGATTTCTATGTACCATATTCATGTGAATTTGGCCATGAGAATGGCTTTTACTTCCTTTTTAAATGAGGCAGTGCCATCCCAGAGAAGGATCGGTTATATGTGTTTTTGTTATTGAATTTTTGAGGTTTCAGAAGTAGTTTTTCAGCATTTCTTGAGGGTCTGATCCCACCAGAGATCGTCAGCTTCTGTGCCAAGTTGCTGGGGGCATTGTGATGCATGGCTTTGTGAGTCATGCTGCTGCATTGATTGAGGCTCGTAATGGAGCCGTCGAAGCTTTGGGTAGGCCGCACAGAGGGATACATCCGTATCCTACTCTAGGGATGATTAGAGCTTGTACTGCTTGCCTGAAGCCATTGTGTGGTAGGTAGTGTTTCATTTTCCCCAATGTGTGTATCTGGAAGTTTGCTCCCCTTGTAGCACTGCTGATATGTTTTTGCATGTTAAGGTTGCTGTCCAATGTTATTCCCAGTGACTTCGCTGAGTCCACAATGGAGGGTTGAATGTTGAGTGCCGTAATGTGTTTGAGCCAATCTTGCATTTTGGGGATTTGTGCAGGTGGAGCTATTAGAAGGAATTCAGTCTTTAGGGCATTCAGTTTGAGATGATTTTCTGCTAGCCAGGCCTGGGTATTTCTGAGCATTATGTTAAGCAATTGTGAGTCCTCTGGGGTGTGTATCTTAAGGTATAGTTGTGTGTCGTCTGCGTTCATGTGATATTGCACTTTGGAGACTTGTAGAATTTCAGTGAGTGGTTCCATGCAGAGATTAAACAGTGTAGGGGATAGTGAGCAACGTTGTGGCTCTCCGAACGTCACTGGGACTGGTTTGGACAGGGATTTATTGACTTTTAAATTTTGTGTCCGATTTTGGAGAAATGAGGTAAATCAACTTAGTGCTGCCCCTGATAGACCCATTCTGTGTTCCAGGAGGTTTAACAGGTTCTCATGTTTGACCGTATCGAAGGCTGAGGAGAGGTCTAGAAGGATGAGTAAACAGGAACCATTTTCCATTTTGATCGAGGATTTACAGTGCGTCGTCAATTATGTGTGTCATGGCTAATTCGGTGCTATGACCTGCCCGGAAGCCTGATTGGTGTTTGTTAAGGAGGTCGGAATGATCGATATGCTTTGTTAGTTGTAGATGCACACATTTTTCCAGGAGCTTGGCCAAGGTAGGATATTGGAATAGGGCGGTAGTTGTTTAGGTCCGTACGGTCGTCCATGGGCTTCTTTAGTATGGGTGATACTTGGCCTACTTTGAGGCAGCCTGGGATGCAACCTTGTTGAAGTGAACTGTTTATGATCTTGGACCAGAGAGGTAGAAGCAGAGGAGTTAGGTCTTTGTCTGTATTTGCAGAAAGCGGGTCAACGAAGTGATTGGCCGGGTTCAGGGCACTGAGGATTTTGCCAATGTTTTCTTAGGAGTAGGTGGTAAATGAAGACCAGGTTGCATCGTTTTTTCGGTTAGGCTTCGAAGTGAGTTGGCATGATGCAGTAGGGAGTGCTGGGTGGGTTTGTGGGTGCAGTCGTACGTGTACGGCTAGATCAATTAGGAGGTCGTTCTTGATGGTGTCGGTCTTCCGAGTGAAGTAGCTGGAGAACTCTTCACAGTTTGGTTGTGGGCAAGTTATGCCGGGTCTGGTGGCTCAGTGGACTAATGCATCCACTGCAGGGGCCTGTGTTCGACCTCATGGTCACAGGTTCATATCCTGGCGGGTCCACTCAGCCTTTCATCCATTTGAGGCCGATAAAATTAGTAACATTGAGTTGGGTAACAATATACATCTTTTTTTTCATCGCCAAGATGCCCCGTTGCTGGAGCGAACATGCACTTTACAAATACACCTGTTATGGTATGTTATGTTATATTATGTTATGTTATGTCTTGTGGACGATGAGGTGCCTCCTTGGATTGGGTTTTGATAAGTTCAAAAAGTTTTCTGGGATGATTTCTTGCCTGGTCAAGTTGTTGGCTGAAAAAGTCGGCTTTAGTGCGCTTAATCTTACGGAAATATACATTTCTCTTTGTTCTGAGGATTTTGAGGTGATTGGTGGATGGCTCCGATCTCCAAGCACGTTCAGAAGTTCTGAGTGAATGCCTGTCCTCATTGAGTATTCCGTTGTACCGAGGTTTGGAACCTTTTATAGAGGGTCTTTTTAATTGAAGAGGAGCGACCTCATCTATTATCGAGGTCATGGCAGAAAGATAATGATTGGTGAGAACATGTACACCAGAAGATCCGGCAGGAGGTAAAAGTCGGTTGCAACAGGTGGATGGCAGGGTGTTGGAGTTGATTTCTTTTAGGTCTCTTTTCCACACTTTTGGTCTTGTGGATTGAGCTGAGTTTAGTTTCATAGTTTCCTTAATGGTGAAGGTGATAATGTGATGGTCTGACCAATCACACGGTTGGATCGACTCCAGTTGAATGGAGTCTCTTTTAGAGATTATTAGGTCCAGGATCGAACCTTTGTCGTGAGTGGGAGAGTTGCAGAATTGGGTTAGGTCTAGGTCAACTAGGAATTTCTTGAGACTGTTAACCACTGTATCGTTGTGATCATCGCAGTGGAGATTGAAGTCTCCAAGGAATATTTGAGTATTTGGTCTCCCCATGTTCGAGGATACCATGTCCATGAAGTGTTCGGTGAAAGCAGAAACAGAAGCGCATGTAGGTGGGTATACCCTAACATGATGTGCATGGAAACCACTTATGTGGGTCTCAGTTCTCAGAATCAAAGCGGTATCAAAGGTATATTGGTGTGACTGCACACTGTGCAATTTAGCATGCTCAACACTGATTGGCCAAGCTTATTTGACCTTTTTGCCCATGTTGTTTTTATCACCTAGCCATCTAGCTGGTTAGGTGTGAAGCGCTGGTTTTGGCAAAAGGTGGTGGCCAGCTATCTGATCTTTCGGTGTGATCTCAACAGAAGGGTGATATTTGCGTCAGAATGTACTAATGAAGGATGAGGTACTTGGTATTATGCATGGCTTTTTCTGGTAAATGTGCCTCACAAGTTTAGATTCACATATTTTATTTTAACTGTTCGGGCAGGGTAAGCCCTTGGTGTTGTTATTGAGTGGTCTAAGACCAGAAGGTCACTCCTTCCTTTTGAATGTCATAATTCCAATCACTGAAGAAAAGAATGTACGTGCCGAGTGTGGCAGTGAATAAGTGTGAGCACAAGACATTTCACAATGAAAATAAAAATAGATGAGCCAGCAGCCCTTAACCAGAAAGCTGCAGTTTTCTTTTCTATGTCTTTAAGTTATTGGAATATTTCTCTCAAAGTTGCTGCAATACTACTTAGCTTTTCCAGCACCGGTAGCAATGCATTTAATATTTCCAGTATGTGCTCTAGGACGCTCTTCTTAGCCTCTTCACGGGGAGTCGACACTCCTTCGTTAGTTTGTCCGGATCTCTGCCTCTCATCCCTAATCTCCTGTTCCCTTCTCTGGATCTTCTCCTCTGCCCTCTGAAACATCTCTGTTGTGTAGTACAAGCCCCCATTGTCATTCACCATCTTCTCAACCATTGAGATCAGTGCACACACCTGCTGCTCCCGCACCCCCCCTTGAGCCCGGTTGTTGAAGGCCACGTAGCGGTTCCCACAGCCCCTAATTACCCCTTTCAGCTTAGAATCTGAACTTTGGATGTAGTTTTCCAGGGTAGTTTTATCAGCTTCCAGGTCATCCATTCGTGTAAACAGGACCAGCATGTATCTTGCGGCCTCTTCTCCGAATAGTTCCTGAATATCTTGGACAGCCCTCGCCTCTTCCGGGGTGAAACGACTGGCTTGAAGCACCAGGACAATAGCGTGGGGGCCTGGGGCTGACATCACTACACATCTAGAGATCTCTTGAGCAATTACTAAATTTGGAACCTCTGGGTCGAACAATCCAGGAGTGTCGACAACTGCAATCTTTTGTCCATTCCTTACACAGGACCCTTCTGCACATTCACTTGTCACTCCCTTCGAAGACACTCTGGAGATAAACTCCTCCTGCCCGAGGATGGTGTTTCCGGTCGCACTTTTTCCCACTCCCGTCTTCCCCACAAGGACGATCCTCAGCTCACGAGTCCCTGTGAAGAGAAGAATGCGCAGGTCACACACAGGTCATACTGGCTGCATTTCAAAAGTACAAAGATCAGGTTATTCCACCTATGACTGTTCTCCAGTGCAAAAGGAACATTTAAAGGATTGAAACACAATCTAATACAGAATATCACCAGTCAGATGTCTCAGGAACACAGAAATAAAAGGGCAAGCATTTTTTTAGATGTTAACTAAGTAAAATGAAATTAGCAAAGAGGATATCCTGCATTACTTAACTATAACAACAAATTAATTTTTAAAGACATCTTGCAGCCAGCATAGTAAAATATGATAAATTCTCGTTAACAAAGAAATGTTCAAGCTTCCTCCCAGCCTGACAACAATATCGATATTGAACTAAAAGGCAAGTCAGTAGTCATGTAGACCTTCTGAGTGGACAACATTATAATTTAATAAATGAAACACATGAGAAGGTTTCAAGGTGCTCTGATATGTCATAATGAAAAAAGGGAAGGCAAAGTCAAATAAATAACGGCCCGGGATCATGCAGTTTAGTCAAGTGATGAATCCGGGATTCATCCCAGATTTTCTGGATTACATTGTGTCATTCTATTTAATTCTGTTGAAAGGTGGTTTATTAGTAGGTGCATGTAGGTACCTACAGGTAGTTATAACATCACAATCAAAAAGTGTGCCCAGTCTGTCTCAATAAATTAACGCTCCCTGAACCTCTAGTAGCTGGCTCATAAGCAGTCAAGCTTATTTTAGGAGACAGGTGTGTAAAGCATTTAATATTACCAAAACAGTAAATAAGTAATGCACAACACAAAATAAAAATTCATCTCCAATTAAATTAAAAAAAAAATATTTTTATCTTTAAAGTTGCACCAAAATTACAAACATCCAATGTAGGGAACCAGAGATATGAATTTGTAAACTGTAAATGTAAAAAGGTGCTTTCTAGTGCGTAAATGCCAAATGCGACAACTTTCAGGCTAACGGCGATGGAGCATGGGTTGGTTAAAAGGATTGGCAGTGCTTGGACACGTTTTTACCTTCTGACTTAGTCTCTTTTTGGTTCTTTTTCTCTCTATGTTGAGCAAGACTCCTCATCAGGCTGGGCTGTGGTTCGACAGCCGCTTGCTTCAGCACTAGGCCTCAGTGAAATCCTGGTGGTCTTGGTTCTCACTGTCGATAGGGAGAGCCCTGGAGCTTTCAGAGAGACAAACCAGAATTTCAGTCTGAATTAGGGTTCGACTTCGTCGTCTTGACTCTCGATGACAGGCCAGTCAATTATAAGGAGCTTTTTACCATAAAGTTCCAAACGGTCTTAAAATCTGGAGCTTCTTCAGAAGGACCTGTGGTCTTGAAGTGTCCACATAATGAGCCAAGGTTCCAAAAGCTTTGAGTTGGTCCTTGGAGAGTTGGAACTACAATTCCCACAATGGACCTGGTCACATCCTTGAAAATTCACTGGATGCTGGTCAGCTGGTCTCTTCTTGGGTGAGTTGATGCAGGTGACTACTCCACAAACTTTTTAGGTACGTCACAGTGAAGTGTGAAGCCCAGAGTGTGCAGCAGGTGCAGTCTTTGTGTGTGCAGTATTGATCTAGTGTATTGCTTTTATGAGATGTTTTAATATTTATTAATATGTTTCTTTTGACATGAGCTTTTAGGTTACTGAAGAGGAAAATATCCATGGCCCAATTCACATAGATCGTAATTTAAATCAAAAGTAAAACTTAGACCAACATTCTAACTTTACTACTAGTAAAGTTAGCCTTTAGGTTTAAATTTAGACTTCAGGTCAAAAATTTTACTTTTGATCAAAGTGTACTTTTGTGAATTGAGCCCATATTGTTTATTGATTGATTGATTGAGTGAAGTCCTCTCTGGATGCCTGCCAGGGGCTCAGCAGGGCAGTCCTTCTTCTCTTGATGTTTCCAGGCAAAGGATCTGAGTTGTTGACCAGCTCTCCCATATTTATACAGGTTTCTGGAATGGCTCGAAGGGAGGCATCCTGACCAATGGGGTGCAGGTCGCTACCCTCTGTGATGACAACTTCCTTATTATATTTGATTCCCAGAAAGCACTGTTCCACAAAAATAAAAATTTATGAAAATCTATTTTTAGAGTCCAGGTCTGGCTAACCAAACTCACAAGTATGACCAAGCTTTTCCTTCACTTTCCTTCCAGCCCATTTGCTAATTCAATTGCAGGGGCTTCCATCACAGGAAATTGGGGTGGGCCTGCTTTCTGTCCTGTCTTTCTCCCTCTGAAGACCAGTTTTCCTAAACAGACCCCTTCGTCTCCTGGCATCAGCAGGCAGCAGATCTCCTCCCATCAGATTCCTCCTTTGTCTGATCCCAGGCTGCTTGACACCTCATTAAGGAAGCAAGGTTCGGGCAGTCAAAGGCTGGCCAAACAGAAGAGGCTGCTAAGGGTTGGTTGTAGGTAACTTTAGGAAAGCAGTTCTAAAACCACTGCTCTGCAATAGGTATAATAAATCCAACATTGGCACGTTGCTGGATTTATTGTAAATACTATTTTAATACTTTGAAGAACAGTTCTAGCTCACTCCTGTCAAAAGATAGACTTTCTTAATGTTAAATGAAACCTTTGCTTGTTAGCTTATGGAACTAGCAATCTACAATGGGGGGAAATTAAATTTGCAGTTTTTCCCTCACCAGGGCATATACATCATATTTCACAATGTCCCTACGTATTATCCTAATGCATCCTACCACTGACTCCTAGGGTAGACCTTAGGGGTGACCTATATGTTAAAATAAGGTAGGTTAAGACTTTGTAAGTACTTTAATTCCAAACTCAAATTTAGACATTGTTTTATTTCAAAAGCTGCCTGCAAAGCAGGGCTGGCTTTTCTAAATGACAGCAGGCACACAGCACTGCACACTTAAGTGCATTAAAGATACTGGGCCTCTAAACCTACATGCCCTACAATAGACTAGGGACCTACAGGTAGGCTGTCAGTCCCAATTGTAATTACACCTAATTATCATATTCCTTTTAAACAGAGCACTGGCCCTGGGGCTTGTTAACAGAGGCCAGGGCATAATCAGAGTCTGAAAAACAGCCTCTAGTTTCCCAAATGGGGGCATAAAGTGGGGATACAACTGCAAAGAGCCCTTTTACCACAAATTCTATTTCAATATTCTTGTTTGCTTCCTTTTATCCCTTGAGTCTCTCAAGGTAGTCAAGTTGCTGTAGTGGTAAAATGATAGCAATTCAAATACAACATAACACAGCTTTGTTACACCTCTGACTCTTCTAGATACTAGGGGCTCACTTAAGGCTTTAAACTTACTTTAGAAGACAGCAAGGAATGAAACTCTCAAAATAACTCAGTGACGTAATGTCCAGACGCCTTCAGTTCCCCTATTCCCTCCTTAAACTCACCCCCACTAAAGCCACACTCCCACCTAGCTTGAATTAATGAGGCCCTCAGGCACATCACAGACCACTCTTTATGGTCCTGGGAAAATATTTACGAGTATCCATGTTCTAAATGAAACATCAGTCCAATTATAGATTCTCGGACGTGTCTTACATGTTTGTACTGATTTCTTTTAACAGACATTAAGGTCTGTGTTACTCATTCTTAACTACAGAAATGAGAAATAGAGATTTTAATATTGTGTATTTTTACGTTATAATTTGTGTCTTATTTTGAATGTGGGATTCCCCAAAAACCCCAGGGTTCGCTTTTCTAACCGTCTGATGCAAGGACTCAGTTTAGTGTACCAACATTTAATTAAAAAGCCAATTGGTCTGCAGCCCTTACCCAACCCCCTGAGCAGCCGTGCACAGGCAGTGTATTCTAGATACTATCAATCCCATTAGAATAATTTGGGGACATAGTGACAATCCAATTAGTCATTACATATGAATAACACACTCAAAAATCATATCTATAGTTGGGCAAATGCTATTCAAATATTGATTGTAAAATCCTAGAATAGTGCATATAGCATGAACATTAACACAGAATCAGAAATAAATGCACCAAGATATGTCATGGTCAGCGAAAACAAGAGAAAGATTTCTAACATTTTGCACGGAGACCCTGATGACTTGGCAGAGATTACTGTTGGCATGAAATGTAGCCATTTTGAAGCCATTTTGTTTTTGGCATCCATTTTAGTTAGAGCGGTAACTGCAAACACAACAATGATGGACAGAATGTGGATCAATGTCACACATTCACCCCAGTCAAAAGATCTGGGCCCAAATCCATCGTTTTTCCACTCCACACCACCCTGGGTTAGACAATGGCGATATGCAAATCAGCGCTGACCCTGTGCCCCATGGGAACAGTCCAGTCCGAACTACAAAAGCCATGTCCTTCCCAGAACGGAAACAAGCATCCGAGGACCGGCCCGGTTTTGAGGTAACACCTCTCATCAGCCCGGCTAGCTTGATTCCAGTGGTGTGGAGTGCCTGGGACTCACGTCTGAGCATCCCCAGTACACTTAGAGCGGTAACTGCAAACACAACAATGATGGACAGAATGTGGATCAATGTCACACATTCACCCCAGTCAATAGATCTGGGCCCAAATCCATCGTTTTTCCACTCCACACCACCCTGGGTTAGACAATGGCGATATGCAAATCAGCGCTGACCCTGTGCCCCATGGGAACAGTCCAGTCCGAACTACAAAAGCCATGTCCTTCCCAGAACGGAAACAAGCATCCGAGGACCGGCCCGGTTTCGAGGTAACACCTCTCATCAGCCCGGCTAGCTTGATTCCAGTGGTGTGGAGTGCCTGGGACTCACGTCTGAGCATCCCCAGTACACTTAGAGCGGTAACTGCAAACACAACAATGATGGACAGAATGTGGATCAATGTCACACATTCACCCCAGTCAAAAGATCTGGGCCCAAATCCATCGTTTTTCCACTCCACACCACCCTGGGATAGACAATGGCGATATGCAAATCAGCGCTGACCCTGTGCCCCATGGGAACAGTCCAGTCCGAACTACAAAAGCCATGTCCTTCCCAGAACGGAAACAAGCATCCGAGGACCGGCCCGGTTTCGAGGTAACACCTCTCATCAGCCCGGCTAGCTTGATTCCAGTGGTGTGGAGTGCCTGGGACTCACGTCTGAGCATCCCCAGTACACTTAGAGCGGTAACTGCAAACACAACAATGATGGACAGAATGTGGATCAATGTCACACATTCACCCCAGTCAAAAGATCTGGGCCCAAATCCATCGTTTTTCCACTCCACACCACCCTGGGTTAGACAATGGCGATATGCAAATCAGCGCTGACCCTGTGCCCCATGGGAACAGTCCAGTCCGAACTACAAAAGCCATGTCCTTCCCAGAACGGAAACAAGCATCCGAGGACCGGCCCGGTTTCGAGGTAACACCTCTCATCAGCCCGGCTAGCTTGATTCCAGTGGTGTGGAGTGCCTGGGACTCACGTCTGAGCATCCCCAGTACACTTAGAGCGGTAACTGCAAACACAACAATGATGGACAGAATGTGGATCAATGTCACACATTCACCCCAGTCAAAAGATCTGGGCCCAAATCCATCGTTTTTCCACTCCACACCACCCTGGGTTAGACAATGGCGATATGCAAATCAGCGCTGACCCTGTGCCCCATGGGAACAGTCCAGTCCGAACTACAAAAGCCATGTCCTTCCCAGAACGGAAACAAGCATCCGAGGACCGGCCCGGTTTCGAGGTAACACCTCTCATCAGCCCGGCTAGCTTGATTCCAGTGGTGTGGAGTGCCTGGGACTCACGTCTGAGCATCCCCAGTACACTTAGAGCGGTAACTGCAAACACAACAATGATGGACAGAATGTGGATCAATGTCACACATTCACCCCAGTCAAAAGATCTGGGCCCAAATCCATCGTTTTTCCACTCCACACCACCCTGGGTTAGACAATGGCGATATGCAAATCAGCGCTGACCCTGTGCCCCATGGGAACAGTCCAGTCCGAACTACAAAAGCCATGTCCTTCCCAGAACGTAAACAAGCATCCGAGGACCGGCCCGGTTTCGAGGTAACACCTCTCATCAGCCCGGCTAGCTTGATTCCAGTGGTGTGGAGTGCCTGGGACTCACGTCTGAGCATCCCCAGTACACTTAGAGCGGTAACTGCAAACACAACAATGATGGACAGAATGTGGATCAATGTCACACATTCACCCCAGTCAAAAGATCTGGGCCCAAATCCATCGTTTTTCCACTCCACACCACCCTGGGTTAGACAATGGCGATATGCAAATCAGCGCTGACCCTGTGCCCCATGGGAACAGTCCAGTCCGAACTACAAAAGACATGTCCTTCCCAGAACGGAAACAAGCATCCGAGGACTGGCCCGGTTTCGAGGTAACACCTCTCATCAGGCCGGCTAGCTTGATTCCAGTGGTGTGGAGTGCCTGGGACTCACGTCTGAGCATCCCCAGTACACTTAGAGCGGTAACTGCAAACACAACAATGATGGACAGAATGTGGATCAATGTCACACATTCACCCCAGTCAAAAGATCTGGGCCCAAATCCATCGTTTTTCCACTCCACACCACCCTGGGTTAGACAATGGCGATATGCAAATCAGCGCTGACCCTGTGCCCCATGGGAACAGTCCAGTCCGAACTACAAAAGCCATGTCCTTCCCAGAACGGAAACAAGCATCCGAGGACCGGCCCGGTTTCGAGGTAACACCTCTCATCAGCCCGGCTAGCTTGATTCCAGTGGTGTGGAGTGCCTGGGACTCACGTCTGAGCATCCCCAGTACACTTAGAGCGGTAACTGCAAACACAACAATGATGGACAGAATGTGGATCAATGTCACACATTCACCCCAGTCAAAAGATCTGGGCCCAAATCCATCGTTTTTCCACTCCACACCACCCTGGGTTAGACAATGGCGATATGCAAATCAGCGCTGACCCTGTGCCCCATGGGAACAGTCCAGTCCGAACTACAAAAGCCATGTCCTTCCCAGAACGGAAACAAGCATCCGAGGACCGGCCCGGTTTCGAGGTAACACCTCTCATCAGCCCGGCTAGCTTGATTCCAGTGGTGTGGAGTGCCTGGGACTCACGTCTGAGCATCCCCAGTACACTTAGAGCGGTAACTGCAAACACAACAATGATGGACAGAATGTGGATCAATGTCACACATTCACCCCAGTCAAAAGATCTGGGCCCAAATCCATCGTTTTTCCACTCCACACCACCCTGGGTTAGACAATGGCGATATGTAAATCAGCGCTGACCCTGTGCCCCATGGGAACAGTCCGGTCCGAACTACAAAAGCCATGTCCTTCCCAGAACGGAAACAAGCATCCGAGGACCGGCCCGGTTTCGAGGTAACACCTCTCATCAGCCCGGCTAGCTTGATTCCAGTGGTGTGGAGTGCCTGGGACTCACGTCTGAGCATCCCCAGTACACTTAGAGCGGTAACTGCAAACACAACAATGATGGACAGAATGTGGATCAATGTCACACATTCACCCCAGTCAAAAGATCTGGGCCCAAATCCATCGTTTTTCCACTCCACACCACCCTGGGTTAGACAATGGCGATATGAAAATCAGCGCTGACCCTGTGCCCCATGGAAACAGTCCAGTCCGAACTATAAAAGCCATGTCCTTCCCAGAACGGAAACAAGCATCCGAGGACCGGCCCGGTTTCGAGGTAACACCTCTCATCAGCCCGGCTAGCTTGATTCCAGTGGTGTGGAGTGCCTGGGACTCACGTCTGAGCATCCCCAGTACACTTAGAGCGGTAACTGCAAACACAACAATGATGGACAGAATGTGGATCAATGTCACACATTCACCCCAGTCAAAAGATCTGGGCCCAAATCCATCGTTTTTCCACTCCACACCACCCTGGGTTATACAATGGCGATATGCAAATCAGCGCTGACCCTGTGCCCCATGGGAACAGTCCAGTCCGAACTACAAAAGCCATGTCCTTCCCAGAACGGAAACAAGCATCCGAGGACCGGCCCGGTTTGAGGTAACACCTCTCATCAGCCTGGCTAGCTTGATTCCAGTGGTGTGGAGTGCCTGGGACTCACGTCTGAGCATCCCCAGTACACTTAGAGCGGTAACTGCAAACACAACAATGATGGACAGAATGTGGATCAATGTCACACATTCACCCCAGTCAAAAGATCTGGGCCCAAATCTATCGTTTTTCCACTCCACACCACCCTGGGTTAGACAATGGCGATATGCAAATCAGCGCTGACCCTGTGCCCCATGGGAACAGTCCAGTCCAAACTACAAAAGCCATGTCCTTCCCAGAACGGAAACAAGCATCCGAGGACCGGCCCGGTTTCGAGGTAACACCTCTCATCAGCCCGGCTAGCTTGATTCCAGTGGTGTGGAGTGCCTGGGACTCACGTCTGAGCATCCCCAGTACACTTAGAGCGGTAACTGCAAACACAACAATGATGGACAGAATGTGGATCAATGTCACACATTCACCCCAGTCAAAAGATCTGGGCCCAAATCCATCGTTTTTCCACTCCACACCACCCTGGGTTAGACAATGGCGATATGCAAATCAGCGCTGACCCTGTGCCCCATGGGAACAGTCCAGTCCGAACTACAAAAGCCATGTCCTTCCCAGAACGGAAACAAGCATCCGAGGACCGGCCCGGTTTCGAGGTAACACCTCTCATCAGCCCGGCTAGCTTGATTCCAGTGGTGTGGAGTGCCTGGGACTCACGTCTGAGCATCCCCAGTACACTTAGAGCGATAACTGCAAACATAACAATGATGGACAGAATGTGGATCAATGTCACACATTCACCCCAGTCAAAAGATCTGGGCCCAAATCCATCGTTTTTCCACTCCACACCACCCTGGGTTAGACAATATCGATATGCAAATCAGCGCTGACCCTGTGCCCCATGGGAACAGTCCAGTCCGAACTACAAAAGCCATGTCCTTCCCAGAACGGAAACAAGCATCCGAGGACCGGCCCGGTTTCGAGGTAACACCTCTCATCAGCCCGGCTAGCTTGATTCCAGTGGTGTGGAGTGCCTGGGACTCACGTCTGAGCATCCCCAGTACACTTAGAGCGGTAACTGCAAACACAACAATGATGGACAGAATGTGGATCAATGTCACACATTCACCCCTGATGAGAGGTGTTACCTCGAAACCGGGCCGGTCCTCGGATGCTTGATTCCGTTCTGGGAAGGACATGGCTTTTGTAGTTCGGACTGGACTGTTCCCATGGGGCACAGGGTCAGCGCTGATTTGCATATCGCCATTGTCTAACCCAGGGTGGTGTGGAGTGGAAAAACGATGGATTTGGGCCCAGATCTTTGGACTGGGGTGAATGTGTGACATTGATCCACATTCTGTCCATCACTGTTGTGTTTGCAATTACCGCTCTAAGTGTACTGGGGATGCTCAGACATGAGTCCCAGGCACTCCACACCACTGGAGTCAAGCTAGCCGGGCTGATGAGAGGTGTTACCTCGAAACCGGGCCGGTCCTCGGATGCTTGATTCCGTTCTGGGAAGGACATGGCTTTTGTAGTTCGGACTGGACTGTTCCCATGGGGCACAGGGTCAGCGCTGATTTGCATATCGCCATTGTCTAACCCAGGGTGGTGTGGAGTGGAAAAACGATGGATTTGGGCCCAGATCTTTGGACTGGGGTGAATGTGTGACATTGATCCACATTCTGTCCATCACTGTTGTGTTTGCAATCCATTTTAGTTAGGCCATGTGTTTGCCTTCTGTTTCCCCATCTTCGCTGTTGCCTGCTTCTCCACTACGCCTGAGTCATCATCCAACGTTAGCTCCTCGCAGCACTGACCCTGAGTACTGTGCATGCTCAGACAGGCCTTAGCTGTTAGGATGCACCTGTCATGTATTTAACTGTCAGGCTATTTTAACGGATGTCAGCAGTAATATAGCTACTCCCTTTATGTTGACTATGCAATTCTGATGTATCCTTGTAAGTGAACAGCTATTCTTGTGCGCACTTGTACTGCCTCTTTTTGAGCCTCAATGCTTACACTGCACTTACTACAGTATAAAAGGGCCATGGTTTCTGTACTCCATGTGCTGCCTCATACATTGCCTGAGGGTTCTGTATCGATGTAGTTCCACTCATGAGTCCTAATAAAATACTTTCTTGATATTGCAGCTTCCGTGCCAATCTCTACTTCGTTAGTCTAATTGACCAGTTCTCAAATGGGCGAACCCCTGCACCAGGTGGGCTCCTGAAAAGGCTCACCTCCACAATATCAACATTTCATGTATATCTAGGAACTTCACACTTACTATGACAGAGAAACAAATCTGAGACAGGAAAACAATGGGCCGTAAGTGATCAGTAATATTCATTACCCCGATTTATGTCCTCCTGGTTCCAGTCATGTCCCCCTTAACGGTTCCCAGTTTAGTCAGTTTTGATTACCCCCTCATAGGTCCTCCTCATCCTAGTCATTGCAATATGAGGCAGTCCCACCTCCCAACAGGCACCCTAACACACTAGTATCTGTTTATTATTTAGTGTATAAAGGCCCCTCTCACCCACCTTCATTCCTGCTAGTAACAAGACCAGACAACAATACATGGGGGAGGGACCTTTATTTTAAACACGAAAAGTTGGAGACGTGTATAAATCAAATGTTTTGATACGGATAGAACAAGTTAAAAACATTTTCATGTGCTTATGGCTATCTTCACATTTTAGTTTTTTGTGGAACTATTTTTTTGAGATTTTCAAAACAAAGACAACATTCAAAACAGAATCATCATGCCCAATTGATCTTCAGTGATATGCATTACTTTCACAGGCTTTGAGCCCTGAGGAACTTCAGATAATGTCAGTGAGTGACTGATACACCACCACCACGCCATAGTCCATTCATGCCCTCACAAATTACCCACAAAGTCCGTCCTACTGCAGATCTGGATAGCGCTATCCAGATCTGCAGTAGGACGGACTTTTCCGAGGACTCTCTTTGGACCGGAATTACCTTATCCGGGATATAGTGCTGATTAAAGAGAAATGTACCTGCTAAAACCATATGAAAATTAACCGTTGAGGAAGCGCACTAACTGAAATCTAAAACCCTAAAGAAGTCCCTGGATGGGACGAAACGTGTTGGCGGTTTCAAAAGCTTTTAGACTGAAAAATAAAGAATGAACTGAAATTTAACATCGACTCGCCTTTGGAACAACTTCTTTGCCACTGATTGCGTACTTTGTGACATTTGTATATTGAGTGTGCTGGGCTAACATGTTTAGCTATAGGCAAAGGACCCTCTTCGGAACTCTTCCCTTTTGTGATTGTAAACAAAAATACTGCATAGTAGGCATTGGTTAACAAGGTCTCCCAGGAAGCACCCTGCTGTATCTTGCTAGTATCTAGTAAGGGGTCCGGCCCAGCAGTAGCCGTTTACTTCCTCACTGGTGAAGAATCCACAAGACCACACATGGGCTGCTCTTTAGTGTACATGTGAGGAAATGCCTTTTTTTGGATATTCACCCGATTATTTACTGACATTTACTCTGCACACTGGAGCACTGCTTTCAAGTCCCTAATGTATGTGTTTCAACACCTAAAAAAAGTTACCAGTGACTAATCCTAAAATGGTATTTTAAGTCTCTTGTAATGTTATAGTATATGTGTAGAAAGTACACCTATTGCATGGAAGGCTAAGTGTCACTTGTGAACTGCAGCACATATTCTGCCATTAACTTGCATGGCAAGGAAAACATGGCTTTAAGCCTACCAGTATAGCCTGACAGCTCCAGTTTAAGCCTGCAGGCTAACCTGTCAAAATAAGACTTTTGGCACAAACAAGAACCATCATTTTAATATATTTTAAAGTTACCTCTACGTAGGCTTTGTTATTTAAAAATGTGACCTGTAGAAATGATTTGTTACCATGTTCCTGCAGTGAAAAGTCCTAAAGAGCTGTATTCACATTGGAAGGTCTTAGCTGTCCTGTGAAAAAACTGGAGCACACATTAAAATATTGGTTCTATACCTCAGGTTTGTACCCACTCTTTTTTTTATAATATAATTATTACAAGGCCACATCAATTTCTAGATGGATTTTTAATAAATATTTAGGAAAAGTAACATTAAAAAATTATATTTACCCTGCCTGCAGCTCCTGAAGGCTACTTTATATTAGATCTCCAGCAGATGCATCTATCAATCAAGTATTTGACCTTAATGAGGTGTGAAAACTGGTTCCAGAACAGGGACGATGGCCTCAGAGTAGGAAGATGCTTTCTTCACCTGGCAAGATGACCAGTTTGGCCCAGTTACTTAACTTGCAAGGTGCCTGCCCTATCATAAAAAATGTTTGGCGACACCTGGAAATGTCCAGCCATTAGCTCCATAGTCGGGCTTCCGCCAAACCCAAAGGGAGGAAATCTATCAATTTTAATTGACCACAGATGAGAGAGACTGCTCATCATTACTGCCACATCTCTAGGTGGACACACAGGATCTGCAGAAGGAGAGATGGGTTTCCCCATCTTGAATCTTGGTAATAAGATGCACTGCAGGACTGTTTATTTACATGAACTGCTGAAATGGTGGGAAGGGTTGTCCTGGAAACATGTACCCCATTGGATAGAGAAGAGCCAGGAGTCCCCCATCCCCACTAGCTGGTGCCAGGTATAAATATGGCACCCTAAATCACCATCCTCAGAACACATTCTGGACCTATGTAAGAACAGAAGGGGGACCGTACCTGCTTATTGAGACTTGCAAGGAGACTTGAAGAGATGGACCTGCTCTCACTTGAACCCAGGACAAAGATATAGACTCCAACAGTCCGTTGGGTGACCTCCTGTTTTGCTACAGGCACACGACAATCTGCAAGAGGCATTTGTCTGAAGCCCTCAGAAAATCAGTAGCAATGGAACCTGAGCCCTGCTGTAGACCTCTGTCTGCCACTTTGAGAACTTGGAGAAGTGTGGCTCACTGGTTAGAAGCGGCAGACCCGGAAGCAGAGGTCAGGACTGGGACCAGGGTTCAATTCCCGACGCGGCAGGGTCTTGGGCTCAATGTCCGCGGACTCAATAATTCTCGCCTCGGTGCCCACTCAAATCATGGGTCCCACTCTGCAACTCTGGGCAATAGCTTGCTTAATCTTCACATTGGCCCCAATAGTGCTGGGATGCCTGGCTTCACCCTGGGGGTGCCCAGTAAGGGGCATCTCACAGGGAATGCCAGGAAGGGTTCCACAGCGGTATACAGCGCCAGGCAGCCCCGAGATCGGGCGGCAGTGCGCTTTACAAGTATACACGCACATAAGGGCCTCCCTTGTGGCCTTGCGGTTGCTCTGGCACCTGAAGTAAGTCTGAAAACGTTTGAAATCTATTCCTCCTTAGCTTCATGGTTATATACCAGAAATAGAATGGGATTGATAGCTCCACAGCTTCAGATGGGATATCAACTTCATCCCACTCAGGGATCCCTGCACCTCTGAAAAAATAAAAATAATTCTGCATTGGGACTGAAAACATCTTCAGATAGCAATCTCCACAGCTCTGGAGTACCAGAAGAACAAAACTGCTTTAGGTATCTAGACTTTGGTTCCACTGAGCAGCTACAGTTTCAGCAGCGACCGATGGTGGGAGAATTTTTCTTCTCAAAAAGTAGCCAAATTCCATTCTGCATGGTGACTTAAAAGACATGTCAATGTTCAAGTGTTTCTTCAGGCAAGTAAAAAAGCCCCTTTCTGAAGTTGGACTTCAAAAGTTTTTAAAACATTTTGGCTTCCAGATTTTCATAGGAAACAATCCACTTGGTAAATCCAACACACTCTCTATTGTGGTCGGCCCGAAATTGCATGTGGGTCATAGTCTACTGCGACATATGAATTACTTTGACTGATTTATTTATGTTGTAACTTTTCCACTTTATTCTTTAAAAAACAAAATATCTGAGTTCTCCTGAACAGTTTGACCGAATCAATCTCCATGTTTCCTAGTCCTTCTTTGCCACTTGTCCAAACTTTGCACAAGCTATTCTTCTTCTAGAAGTTTCAGTTTTTCCAGATGTGCTGATAGTTTTTTGCTCATATAACGTTCCAAAGTTTTTACTGGAAACGGCAATTGCGAAGTCGGTATAGTTACTGAATACTATGGGATTAGCTCTGGGTATTTTACAAACATTTCTACACTTTCTTAAAACCTTTTAGAAGCTTACAGACCTTTGAATATGGTGTTTAGGATACTCCAGAACTTAGCAACTTAATTGTAAACCACAAGAACGTGTCCTTAGGTGTTGACTCAATGGACTTTTGGCAGTTACAAACTCATTAACCATACAATACCGCAAAACTCAAGTTCTGGATCCCAACAATAGGCATCAATGTGAGGAAAGTGGTTGATTGTATGGCGTTGTTGTGAGACCCCCCCTTTGTAATAAACTCACTGCCTGCACTGTTTCCAGTCAGATGTTTTTGAAAAACCTTAGCTTAACCCGGGGTGCCTGTGGTGTGAACAGCCAGGCCTTTTCAACGGAACAAGAGTAAAGTATTCAGATGTATTGAAACAATTGAATTAGAAAGAAACACAACATATACAGTTGTTTTATTTATACATTTTTGGACAACAAAATGAACAAAATCCACCAGGGGTTCCTGGAGATGAATAGTATATGACTGCTTTTCAGCCAAATTGCTAACAAACATTGGTAACTACTGCAGTTGGTGGTTAATTTGAAGAATTTTGAAAACTTGAACACATTTGTGTTTTGCATCTCTGGCCTGCTTTGGGCAACTTGCTCCAGCAGGTAGCAGCTCGCTGGGGCCAATAAGTCTTGGTAAGAGAGTTACACAAAGCAGTCTCTTGTCTAGTTGCGGGTTCTATGAGCAAACCACTTTAAACATCAATGGAGTGGTCCCGAAGCAAGGGTTACAAGATGGTGAAAATGCTAAAGGATGCTGAGGATGCTCATCTGATTATGGAGTTCTTTCTAGGAACAGCCTTTGGGCCATGAACACAGAGGTCAATGTCCCTTGAAGTCCAGAAAAAGTCCAGCCAAAACCTAGTTGCCACTGGTCTCCAGTTACATTGAAACCAGTGGTTCCATTTAACTGAGGCTAGTATCCATCTTGGATGATGAAACTACACTTTGTTGACTCACCCAGATTCAGCAGACTTGGTGCAACTTTTGTGCATCGAGACTCAGTCTACTGGGCTGTGTTGTGGTGGTCAGTAGATATCAGGCAATCTGGACTTCCAAACTACAAAGGTGCCTTCTTCACATTTTGTGGCCCGTAGATATCACAGGAAGTCAGTCAACTGAATCTCGTAGTCATTACTTTTGTCTGAGGCTTGGTAGCAACTGTTCCTCCAGCAGAGTGCCACAGACACAATTCTCTCTTTGCTAGCCTAGAAGGAGCAGGTGCAGTACAGTCTTTGGAGCAGCCGCTCTTTGCCAGGTCTTGGAAACAGCAGGATAGTCCTTCACCAGTCCTCCATCAATTGCAGATGTTTGTTGAGGTCTAGGTACCAGGGGTGATACTTTATACCCAGAAAGAACCCTTGGGGGATTTAGCAGTTACTAACCAATAGGATAGCAAGTCTCCTCCTGTCTCATGATGACGTCCTACAAAGAGTGGCATCTAGCTATCCCAGAATGCAATATTCCTACTACTCCCAAAATGTCAGACCCCACTATTGGTTTGTGGAGCATTTGCCCTTCAAAGGCGGCTTCCCCATTTAAACTCACTTTTTTGGGCTCACATCCTGTGTTTGCCTTCCTGCCAGGAAGAGAGACCTCCTCTTCCAAAGACAAAACCCTTTGTATTCCTTCCTGGGAGCCATTCACACTGTCCCCCTAGGAGTGCAGGAGGCTGTCTCATAGCCAGCAACCACAAACAATCACTGGAAAATGTTCGGCAAAAGGTATATTAGATTAGACAAGTCAGGTTTTATGTAAAAAATATTTTGATACCTGGAAGTATAAATTTTATTAGTCCCATTCAGACGTTAGAACATCTGAGTGGTAAGTGTGTAACCCTTCTCTCACCAATGGGGTACCTGCCTTTCTATGATAATTTGGGAATTTTACTGTTAACACATGCCAGAACACTTGTTCCACTTTTTAATATGCAGCTCCCTTTCCTACGGCTTGAAAGCCTGCCTTAGGGGTACCATCTATATTAAAACAGAGGGTCTGGAACTTGACATGTTTTTAAAAGGCAATGTTGAGTCAGCAGTTTGAGTTCTGTCCTGCCAGCCAGCAATGACTGGTTATGAGCTCTGCTTGGCTTTGTCACACTTGTGCTGGCACAGTAAGTGCTGCAGTCCATGTTTAACTTACAAGCTCTGGGTGCCCCCGGTACCATATACTACAGACTTATAAGAAAGTTAACCTATGCCAATAAGGAATAAGCCAATTAAATATACACATTTAAAAGTCATAGCACAGGCATTGAGACCTTGTCAGCCGGGCCCAGTGTACTACAGAACCATTACACGAGCCACTACAAGTCCAAAGATGAGGCATAAAGTAGGGGTGAACTTGCAAAAAGACCTTTCCTCTCAATACCATATGTATTATGCATGTTTTTCTATGTTTTGGTGATTTTAGTGCACAAAACACAGTGGTATAAAATCCACATTTCAGGGGGAATTATGAAACTATGGATTCATATCTACTATGACAACCCTTAAACCACAGCTTTACCATCGTCAGGGCTGTTAGGTCTGGTGACTGTTTATGTCATCTGAAGCCCTTGTTTGCAGTATTATGCTGCATTATACCATTATTGGATATGTAATCACTGAGTAGTAAAGTATTTTCCTAGACCATGTTAATTTGGCCAAGTTAGCTTGAAAAAGCTGATTTCACCACAGTGAAGCTTGCAATTTGAACCGACTAGTATTAGAATATTTAGATTTACCCATCATGAATAGTTAATTGATAAACCAATGGAGAGTGAGGAGGGTCAGTAGATGTATGTGTTTCTGGATACCTCCTTTCTCATCCTCGGCCAGGGAGGTCGCTACTGGAGTCCCTCAGGGCTCGGCTCTGAGCCCTCTGCTTTTTAACATCTATCTGACTCCTTTGATCTCCCTGGCTGAAGAGCTGGGGGCCAAAATTATGGCCTATGCCGACGACACCCAGCTTTTATTTACTTGGAACGGACTCAACCTGTGCACTGGGGCTGCTCAGAGCTTCTTTACCGCCGTGTTCACATGACTGGCACAGGCTAAGCTAAAGTGCAATGAGGGGAAATCGGAAGTTCTTTTGTATGGCCAATTTCTGCCTCATTTTGTGGAGGCTTTGTGGCCCTCCGATTTTCCCCGCCCACTTTCAGAGGCAGGTCCGGCTAAAAATGTGGGGGTTTGGTTCGGGAAGGATCTTAGATTCTCCGATCACATCAAGAGACTAATGGGTGTCTGTTTCGGTACACTCAAGTCACTTAGTAGATTTTTCCCTTTGCTTCCTCAGCCTGCCAAGGAAATGGTCGCTCGGGCACTTATATTGTCCCGTTTAGACTATGCAAATGCGCTTTTCATTGGCATTCCGGGATATTTAGTGAACAAACTCCAATTGATCCAAAACACGGTGGCCAGACTCTTATTTAATATATCAAAGAGAACCAGTATAAGGGCACACCTCCGTGACCTTCACTGGCTGCCGGTGGCCCAGAGAGTGCAGTTTAAGGCCCTCACCTTAGCACATAGAGCCCTGTATGACTCTGGTCCCTCTTATATTAGGAAATGTGTGGCCTTTTATACTTCTTAACGCTCTTTGTGCTCTGCCTCTCACGTCTGTTGGCCACCCTCCGCTTCTGACGCTCTAGATTGGGGGGTCAGTCACTCTCGGTCAAGGCAGCCTTACTCTGGAACAGTCTTCCAGTCGCCTTACATCACACGCAGGATCACGGTGTCTTTAAGAGACTTCTCAAAACACACCTTTTTATCAAGCTTTCTTTTAATCTTCTCCTTCCGCACGTCTGAGTCCATATTGCACCGGGATACTCCAGAGTAATTGTGCGCGTTATAAGTCTCTTTTAGCATAACATAACATTACATAATTTTGGATTTGCCACATTCTTTTCAGATTTCGCAATTAAATGTTTCTAGATGCAATAGACAAATAATACAACAAATAAAAATGCTGAATAATTTGCCTTCTTTGTATAATGGAGATAACATATTGATTACATTTGCTTTTTTTATGTCTCCCTTTGAAATTTGGGTTTTTATACTACTTCTTTGTTCAATAAAAACACCCAAAAAGTCATTATATTTGTTTTTCCTATTTCCACTGAAAATTCTTCAAAAGTCTGACAATCCCAGTACAAAATTATAAAGAATTAAAAAAATATATTTTGTACAATTGTAACACTCCATGTTTCTGAAAATTACAGTGTTTATCATAAATGCAGGACATTCAGGACATAGTATGACAATAAGTGTTATAAATTCTATTCAGGAGCGTAATAAAGATCCATACCTGCAGCCATTTCTTCTCTTTTTAGTTTGTTTTCTTGTTTGTAGTTTTCTCCTTCTCTTTTTCCTTAATCCTATAAAAATTGTGAAAATGTGATTGCAAATAACACAAATAAGTCTTGAATTACATTGTGAAAGGAAGTATATGAGGAATTTGTGCTATACTGCACAGCATAGACAGGCAGCTCTAAACCTATTTATCAAACTACAAAATTTGACAATGCTCTTTGTAATTGTACACTCATGAATGGACAAAGGATGCTGAGAATAAGCTCAACAGACTTTTCATTTGAGTCTTTGGTGTTGCCGCCTGATGAAAAGTAAAATAAAAAGCATGTGTGAGGCCTTTATTTATGCATCCTGCAACAGTGAGTAGTTACTGAATAGTATCCTACGTGAGGAATATGCACCAAGCTCTCAAGATTTGAAAATTCTTTGGTCTGAGAACTAATTAGCAACCCTGACTACATCTCAAGGAGTGGTGTCACAGACATGTCCACATCAATGTCCACATAGCAATGGGCATCAGTGAATTCATAAAATAAATGTATTGTCCACATAAACCACCAATAGAAGCACAAGTCACAGTGTAGGAATCAGGGGTGGGCGGAATGTTTCATTCCACCTGTGAAATTGGCAGAATTTGGTGACTCTGTGTTACTCTTGTAATGCTGAGATCCTGCCAAATTTCCCCAATCGCCACGTGGAGGAATGTTTTCGCTGCTTACTCAGCACTGACTGCACTACTGCTGCTAAATTGCAGCGTGAGCAGTGCAGCATGCATATTTTCCACCCTTTTTGCCGAGCTCTGTGGAATCCCGTGGAGTTTTATGTAACTCTGCAGACTTTTGCTGAGTGAAACTCTGTGAGTTCCTCCCACCCCTGGTAAAAATGTCTCCATTAAGTCCTCACCCATCAATTGTTTTAGAATGGGTTCAGCATTCAATCCTAGGAATACTAGGAATTGTTCTGCCAAACACTGTCCAATCATCTCATGCTCCTTACAGACCCTGCGCCAGCATAAAATGCGAAAACAATCAGGGACTTATTTATGACTCCTTGTGTCACTTTTGCCCTGGTGGTGCATCACTTTTTGTGACGCACCAGCAGGGTAAAAAATGCGCCATGTTGCATCATATTTATCTAGTGACGCATCTATGTGGATGTGTCACTTTGTAAACCCCTGCACCACATTATACCTGAACCAGCAATGTGTAATTTTTGCACCCACACCTATGTCAGAAATTCTGACGTATCTGTAACTCCTTGCGACATGATGCGTCATTCTATAAATAGGACGCATCATTGGTGTCTCAAGGAGGGCGCAATGAAAAGTGACGCATCGCTGTTTTCTCGCTGCCATGCATCACTTTTCATAAATGAGGCCCGTCAGTGCTTAATTTGTAAATTAATGTCTGGGCCCTTGTGTGAAGGCCACTGCAGCTTGCGCCACCAACTACTCTTTCCAGCGCTGCGAATGACAGTACCAACACATCAACTAACAGGTTCCCAAGGCTATAAGAAGGGTTTGGGTGGCTGCTATCAATCATTTTAAATGTATTTTGAATTCATAAACAGCTGTTGTTGTGATGATCCCTAAATTGGACAAACAGTGCCACCATGAGAAAGATTGTCATATGTGCTGGTTTTGACAATTAAAAGCTGCGTCCAAATACTAGAAATTACCTGACAGAGGGCCGTATTTAGATCTAGGTGGACAGGTTATTTCATCACAATGGTGACGGATATCCTGTCCTCTGAAATATAAAACCCATTATATCCTTTGGGATTTATATTTCGTTGGACGGGATATCCGTCACTGTTATGATGGAGTAACCTGTCCACCAAGATCTAAATCAGGTCGAGAGTCTCTCCGGACGCTGGTACAAAATTAAACACATCTGTTAACACTGTCATGCAAAGTCACAATACTCAATGATATGCATAAAAATCAGTTGTCTCTGTGTGATAGCTCATACTCAGACATTCCAGCCTCCACAATCAATCAATCAATCAATCAAGGGAGTCGCAAGGCGATTGGGGTGCACAGATCTGTTCAGCCAAAAAGACAGATCTTGAGGGTCTTCCTGAAGGTGCTCAGGGAGGGGGCGCCTCTGATGTCTGCTGGTAGTTTGTTCCAGGTCTTGGCAGCAGTGTGAGAGAATGATCATCCTCCTGCTAAGGGTCTGCGGCTGTGCAGGGTTTTAGCCAGTGCGAGGTTGGAGGATTGGAGGTTTCTTTTGGGTACGTGGAAGTTGATTCTGTCGATGAGGTATTTGGATGCGCTATTGTGTAGGCATTTGTAGGCGTGAGTGAGGACTTTGAAGGTGACTCTCTTCTCCACAGGGAGCCAGTGGAGTCTCCATAGGCTGATGTGTTTGTGCCGTGGGATGCCGAGGACGAGTCTGGCTGCAGTGTTCTGAATCGTCTGGAGCTTGCGGAGTACGGCCTTGTTTATGCAGGCGAAGAGAGCGTTTCTGTGATCCGACTGTCTTTCTTGATTCCGAGGGTATCCATTTGAAGGTTTTGCGGAGGATGCAGAGGGTTTTTAAGCACCTGGAGGTGACGGCATTGATATGTCGGTTCATGGTGAGCGATGCATCTAGTTTGATGCTGAGGTTTTTGGCTTGGTCTGTGGCGGTAGGTGGCATTCCGAGGGCAGTGAGCCACCAGGTGTTGTCCCATGTTAATGGGGTGGTTCCCAGGACGAGGACTTCTGTCTTCTCTGCATCGGCTGCGATGGTGTCTGTGGTAGATGTGTGGAGGGCAGGGTCTGTGGGGGCCCCAGAGTGGATGCCTTTCATGGTCACAGTTGTGTCATTGGTTGTGATCGGTGTCCATTCGAAGATGGTGGGCTGGCTGGTGCCTCTGGGTGATGGGGCTGGGTGTGGTGTCTTGTGGGTGATCAATGAAGTTGCCGTAGAGTGTTTAGATCTTGAGGTGGAAATAGGTTCCAAACTTGTTGCAAAGGTTCTGGGACAGTGTGATGTCTGTGGCTTCACTGCATGGGTTTGTGAATTCCTGAATGACACTGAAGAATTTCCTTGGAGTAGGTGGTGTTGACGGCGATTTTCTTGTGGATGAAGTTCCTCTGGGTGATTCTGATATGGTTGTGATAGTCCGTCATGTCCATAGGTGGAGTAGTTTTCGGTTGTCTTGGTGTTTCTCCAGTTCTTCTCCAGGCATCTGCAGGTACGTCTGGCTTTTGGAGATCGGTGGTGAACCAGGCGGCTTTCCTGGTGCACTGTGTGCTGGGGTTGTGTAGCGGGGTGAGGTCGTCCGCGCAGTTGATGATCCAAGTGTAGAGTCCTCTGGCTGTGGTCCTTCCGTCGGATGCCCAGGTGTGGTTGTCCCGAGTGAGGGTGGAGTATAGCTGCTCGTCGTTCACCTTTCTCCAGTTCCTTCGTGGTGGGCGGGGGCTGGTTTTGGTGCCTTGGGTTTGTCGATGGTGAAGTGAACGCAGTGGTGGTCGGTCCATGGCAATTGCATTGAAGTTGGTGATGGCGGTGGCAAAGGGTGCCTGCGGACCGGGGGTTCTGTAGAAGAGGGTTCCTCGGAGTGTGGTATTATGGCTGTTCAGGATCCAGAAGTGCAGGTGCTCGGCGGGGGAGAAGGTTCCACTGGAGGTGGTTGTGGTAGAAGGTAAGGCCTCCTCCAGGGCAGTTTGGGCAGTCCTTCCTTTGGATCTGTTATCCATCCGGGATGGAGGTGCGGATGTCAGGAGCGTAGGTGGCATTGGTCTAGGTCTCTGTGAAGAAAGCGATGTTGGGTGAGAGGAGTCGAGTAGGTTCCAGATTTCCAAGGCGTGTTTGTATACAGAACGTACGTTGAGGAGGATGCATTTGCGGGTGTGGTCAATGGTGGGGTTGGTTGGGTTGAAGCCTGGGGTGGTGGTGAAGGTCCGGCGGTAGTGGAGGCAGGTGAACTGGCCATTTGTGGTGTTCGGAGAGGCCTGTTGGCAGTCTCTGATGGTTCCAGGGTTGAGTGTGTGGAGTGTGGTTGAGTCGTGGAAGTGGACGGTCATAGATCCAGGGTTCCTGGCGTTGCCCGCAGTCGGGTCACAGAACAGTGCAGATGGGCATGCCTTAGGCGTGCCTTTGGCGCGACTGCACAGCGTCCGCCATTAAGTAGGGGAGGAGGAGGGAACATGCAGCTGGGAGGCGGGAGCTATGGCGGTAAAGGCAGAAAAAGACAAAATGCAACTGAAACATATGGGCATAGCTACAGAAAAAGAATAATGACTAACAATAAATGGGCAGAATGTGAGAACAGATCTCACAGAGTGGGGAATCACAATTGGCACAAAAATACATGATCACTACAAGCGGACAGCAACGCTATCACAGAGTGCCAGAATGTGAGGTGGGGTCTCGAACCCTACCTGGATTGGGCCTGGGGATCTGCTGCAGAGCAGTGCACAGCGCAGCTGCTCGGGAGAAGAGCAGGCCTCAGACCTGGGTCAAAGGACTTGCTCCCGCTCCCCACAGCGGCTGCCATTAAGTAGGGAAGGGGGAGGGAATGTGCAGCTGCGAGGCAGGAGCGGGGGCAGTAATAGCGGGAAAAGACGCAACAGAAACGTATGGGCACAGTTACAGAAAAAGAATAATGACTAACAATGAATGGGCAGAATGGGAGAACAGATCACACAGAGAGAGGAATCACTAATGGCACAAAAATACAGGACACTGAGTGTCAGAATGCGAGGTGGGCACTCGCCAGGGGTGGTGTGGTCTCGAACCCTACCTGGGTTGGGCCTGGGGATCGGCGGCACTGCAGCGCACAGAGGAGCTACTGGGGAGAAGAGCAGGTCTTGCTCCTCACAGCCCTACATTCAAGGCCTTCTTCAGGTTACTAGTGCCACCTATTTGGCCTATTTGGCGGACTTCCTCTTCTCTTGCTCAGGACCTGATACCTCATGATCAGAGTAATCCATCTTCCCCTATCCTCTTCTTGTAATACTGGCTGTCACCTAGCAATTCTGTCCTTCTAATGGAACTCTGTAAGCTTGAATAACATCTCATTTAATCCAATTCAAACTAACCTGCTTTTAGAATCTCGGCGGCAGAAACCCACTCTTTGAATTCTCAGCTTTTATTGTTGGCTTGTATGACTCAGTGCACTTTTGCACTTTTAAACTGTTAACTAGGGCTAACGTGTAGGAATGTGCCCTTTTTGTATGGTCATCCCCACACTTTATTTCTTCAATGCTAATTGTTATGACTCTGAAAGTGCACTGCAGCCTGATAACCAAGTCCCAGTGCTCTCTCCCCAAATGTGATGCATGTGAATTGGTAGCCCCAATTGGCAAGGACTTTAACCCCCTTATAGGTCCCTACTAAATGATACCAGTGGTACCCAGGGCAAAGGTGTCAAAGGTGTCACCAGGGCCTGAAGCACCGGTGGTGCCACCCTGAGTGACCCAAGTAAACTGATGACATCAAGTCTGCCTTTGCAGACTGCAGGAGAAGTGCGAATTACTCAAACCTATCTCTGCCCTCACCATCATATGGCAGCGTCAAAGCATTATTTTTAAAATAGTCCACTCAACTCTAGGATAGGCCTAGGATAGCCCAGGAGGCAGGATGAATTATATTGAAGGTGAGGACATATATGTGCAAGCCTATATGTCCTTTCATTGAAGGCTACTATAAGTGGGCAGGTGCCATAGCATAATATGTGCTGGAAACGGGCACCCCAAGGTTGCTATTTCCATTTGGTCCCACTGAAAAGTGTCATGTTTGGTATCAAATGACTTGGCTCATCAAAACTGGCTTGATTCCAAAGTTGCATTTAATGTGGCATGCTCCCAGGTGGCTACCATAGAGGTTGCCCACCTGGCTGTCCCTGCCTTTCTTGTGCTCTGGCTGGTAGACTGCTGCTGCTGAGACAGGAATCCGAGTTGAGATGTCAACTCTCTCAGGAGCCCAAAACAAAGGCATGCTTTGGCGGGAGGTCACACCTTTCGCTGCTTTAGCAGTGCTATATATAAAATATATAAAGCATAGGGGACAGCATAGGGAGCAGCTACATAGAAAGTCTGCGACTCAGGATGCAGCCTAAAAGCCACCGGATGGCAGGTACTGCAGCATAGCGGGCCCAAGACATGCTTATAACAGCAGCACCATGCTCGGTCGTGGTGACTTCAGCCATGTCTGCCCTGCACCAGAACTCCCTGGGGCTCGCCTGACCCCCACTTTCACTCCATTTTCTGTCTATGGTAATTGGAAATAAGCTGATTGGTTTAGGGCAAATTGATTTGTTTCCTGAAAGGTCTAGCCATATTTTAATTCCCTTAGTTTTTGCTCTGAGTGATAATATAAGGATAGACGTACTTTAAATCACTCAGAACTATCATTTTTCAATATTTTAATTTTTGTAATATTATTATTATTATTATTATTAGGACTTGTATGGAGCAACAAATCATCCCCTAGGGGCTCTCTCGGCGCCACGGTGGCACACTGCAGGTTCAAAGTGATCATTAGAACATCCAGGTTTTCAGTTGTTTCTTAAACTGTGCTAGGTTTGAACAGGCTTGTATCTCATCTGGCAGTCTGTTCCAGTGGGTTGGGGCTACATGGGAAAAAGCACAACCTCCCATTTTAACTTTACCAATTTTCCGTGTGCTGAGCAGTTTCCGATTGCTCGATCTCAATTGACGCACGGGGACGTAAGGTTTTAGTTTAGTTGCACTGCATCACACATCCGGTGTCGCATTGCATCACACATCTTGTGTTGCACTGCATCACACATCTGGTGTTGCACTGCATAACACATCCGTTGTCGCACTACATCACACATCTGGTGTTGCACTGCATCACACATCCATTGTCGCACTGCATCACACATCCATTGTCGCACTGCATCAAACATCCGTTGGCGCACTGTATCACACATCTGGTGTTGCACTGCATCACACATCCATTGTCGCACTGCATCACACATCAGTTGTTGCACTGCATCACACATCTGGTGTTGCACTGCATCACACATCTAGTGTTGCCGTGCATCACACATCTGGTGTTGCACTGCATCACACATCAGTTGTTGCACTGCATCACACATCAGGTGTTGCACTGCATCGCACATCAGGTGTTGCACTGCATCACACATCAGGTGTTGCACTGCATAACACATCTGGTGTTGCACTGCGTCACACATCTGGTGTTGCACTGCATCACACATCTGGTGTTGCACTGCATCATACATCCATTGTCGCACTGCATCACACATCATTTGTTGAACTGCATCACACATCAGGTGTTGCACTGCATCACACATCTGGTGTTGCACTGCATCACACATATGGTGTTGCACTGCATCACAAATCCGTTGTCGCACTGCATCACACATCTGGTGTTGCACTACATCACACATCCGTTGTCGCACTGCATCACACATCCGTTGTCGCACTGCATCAAACATCTGTTGTCGCACTGCATCACACTTCTCGTGTTGCACTGCATCACACATCCGTTGTCAAACTGCATCACAAATCAGTTGCTGCACTGCATCACACATCAGGTGTTACACTGCATCACACATCTGGTGTTGCACTGCATCACACATCTGGTGTTGCACTGCATCACACATCTGGTGTTGCACTGCATCACACATCCGTTGTCGCACTGCATCACACATCCGTTGTCGCACTGCATCACACATCAGGTGTTGCACTGCATCACACATCCATTGTTGCACTGCATCACACATCAGTTGTTGCACTGCATCACACATCAGTTGTTGCCATCCATCACACATCAGGTGTTGCATTGCATCACAGATCTGGTGTTGCCTTGCATCACACATCAGGTGTTGCACTGCCTCAAACATCAGTTGTTGCACTGCATCACACATCAGGTGTTGCACTGCATCACACATCTGGTGTTGCACTGCATCACACATCTGGTGTTGCACTGCATCACACATCCGTTGTCGCACTGCATCACACATCCGTTGTCGCACTGCATCAAACATCCGTTGGCGCACTGTATCACACATCTGGTGTTGCACTGCATCACACATCCGTTGTCACACTGCATCACACATCAGTTGTTGCACTGCATCACACATCAGGTGTTGCACTGCATCACACATCTGGTGTTGCACTGCATCACACATCTGGTGTTGCCGTGCATCACACATCTGGTGTTGCACTGCATCACACATCAGTTGTTGCACTGCATCACACATCAGTTGTTGCACTGCATCGCACATCAGGTGTTGCACTGCATCACACATCAGGTGTTGCACTGCATCACACATCTTTTGTTGCACTGCGTCACACATCTGGTGTTGCACTGCATCACACATCTGGTGTTGCACTGCATCACACTTCTGGTGTTGCACTGCATCACACATCTGTTGTTGCACTGCATCACACATCCGGTGTCGCACTGCATCACACATCCGTTGTCGCACTGCATCACACATCTGGTGTTGCACTGCATCACACATCCGTTGTCGCACTGCATCACACATCAGTTGTTGCACTGCATCACACATCAGGTGTTGCACTGCATCACACATCTGGTGTTGCACTGCATCACACATCTGGTGTTGCACTGCATAACACATCTGGTGTTGCACTGCATCCCACATCCGTTGTCGCACTGCATCACACATCCGTTGTCACACTGCATCACACATCCGTTGTCGCACTGCATAACACATCCGTTGTCGCACTGCATCACACATCTGGTGTTGCACTGCATCACACATCCGTTGTCGCACTGCATCACACATCAGTTGTTGCACTGCATCACACATCAGGTGTTGCACTGCATCACACATCTGGTGTTGCACTGCATCAGACATTAGGTGTTGCACTGCATCACACATCTGTTGTCGCACTGCATCACACATCAGGTGTTGCACTGCATCACACATCCGTTGTCACACTGCATCACACATCCGTTGTCGCACTGCATTACACATCTGGTGTTGCACTGCATCACACATCCGTTGTCGCACTGCATCATACATCAGTTGTTGCACTGCATCACACATCAGGTGTTGCACTGCATCACACATCTGGTGTTGCACTGCATCACACATATGGTGTTGCACTGCATCAGACATCAGGTATTGCACTGCATCCCACATCTGCTGTTGCACTGCATCACACATCTGGTGTTGCACTGCATAACACATCTGGTGTTGCACTGCATCACACATCCGTTGTCGCACTGCATCACACATCCGTTGTCGCACTGCATCACACATCTGGTGTTGCACTGCATCACACATCCGTTGTCGCACTGCATCCCACATCAGTTGTTGCACTGCATCACACATCAGGTGTTGCACTGCATCACACATCTGGTGTTGCACTGCATCAGACATCAGGTCTTGCACTGCATCACACATCTGTTGTCGCACTGCATCACACATCAGGTGTTGCACTGCATCACACAACCGTTGTCACACCTCATCACACATCCGTTGTCGCACTGCATCACACATCTTGCGTTGCACTGCATCACACATCCGTTGTCGCACTGCATCACACATCCATTGTTGCACTGCAACACACATCAGGTGTTGCACTGCATCACACATCTGGTGTTGCACTGCATCTCACATCTGGTGTTGCACTGCATCAGACATCAGGTGTTGCACTGCATCACACATCTGTTGTCGCACTGCATCACACTTCTGGTGTTGCACTGCATCAGACATCAGGTGTTGCACTGCATCACACATCTGTTGTCGCACTGCATCACACTTCTGGTGTTGCACTGCATCACACATCTGTTGTCGCACTGCATCACACTTCTGGTGTTGCACTGCATCAGACATCAGGTGTTGCACTGCATCACACATCTGTTGTCGCACTGCATCACACTTCTGGTGTTGCACTGCATCACACATCTGGTTTTGCACTGCATCAGACATCAGGTGTTGCACTGCATCACACATCTTGTGTTGCACTGCATCACACTTCTGGTGTTGCACTTCATCACATATCCATTGCTGCACTGCATCACACATCAGGTGTTGCACTGCATCACCCATCTGTTGTCGCACTGCATCACACTTCTGGTGTTGCACTGCATCAGACATCAGGTGTTGCACTTCATCACACATCTGTTGTCGCACTGCATCACACTTCTGGTGTTGCACTGCATCACACATCTGGTGTTGCACTGCATCAGACAACTGGTGTTGCACTGCATCACACATATTGTGTTGCACAGCATCACACTTCTGGTGTTGCACTTCATCACATATCCGTTGTTGCACTGCATCACACATCAGGTGTTGCACTGCATCAGACATCTGGTGTTGCACTGCATCACACATCTTGTGTTGCACTGCATCACACTTCTGGTGTTGCACTTCATCACATATCCGTTGTTGCACTGCATCACACATCAGGTGTTGCACTGCATCACACATCTGTTGTCGCACTGCATCACACTTCTGGTGTTGCACTGCATCAGACACCAGGTGTTGCACTGCATCACACATCTGTTGTCGCACTGCATCACACTTATGGTGTTGCACTGCATCACACATCTGGTGTTGCACTGCATCAGACATCTTGTGTTGCACTGCATCACACATCTTGTGTTGCACTGCATCACACTTCTGGTGTTGCACTTCATCACATATCCGCTGTTGCACTGCATCACACATCAGGTGTTGCACTGCATCAGACAACTGGTGTTGCACTGCATCACACATCTTGTGTTGCACTGCATCACACTTCTGGTGTTGCACTGCATCACACATCTTGTGTTGCACTGCATAACACTTCTGGTGTTGCACTTCATCACATATCCGTTGTTGCACTGCATCACACATCAGGTGTTGCACTGCATCACACATCAGGTGTTGCACTGTTTCACACATCTGGTGTTGCACTGCATCAGACATCAGGTGTTGCACTGCATCATGCATCTGGTGTTGCACTGCATCACACATCTGGTTTTGCACTGCATCAGACATCAGGTGTTGCACTGCATCACACATCTGTTGCCGCACTGCATCACACTTCTGGTGTTGCACTGCATCACACATCTGGTGTTGCACTGCATCAGACATCAGGTGTTGCACTGCATCACACTTCTGGTGTAGCACTGCATCACACTTCTGGTGTTGCACTTTGTTAGAAACGGGACCCCCGGCCGGCCAACGCTCACGCCAAAGCCAGTCAGGGATCACCATTTCTAAGTCAGGGCAAGGGAGTTACACACCAAGATAACCCCTGCTCACCCTCTAGGTAACGTGACGCGAGCATCAGGGCTAATCTCGAAGGCGATGTGTAAAGCGTTTGCGCGCGCACCCCAGCGACAACACCCTAGGCCCACAACAAAGGAAACTCCACACAAGGTTATATTAAAAATAGCCTTTGTATTATAATAAAAACACATTAGATAAGACACACACTTTACAATGTGCCAACAGGCACGGGCAGAATTTACAAGGGATTATGTACAGGACAGGGCCACCTGGACCACTGTCAGGGGTATGCACCTTTTAGAAATAGCACTTGTAGGTATAACACTTAGCACATAAACATATAGTGGCTGTATCATTAAAAATAGTAAATGTAGCACACAACCAGTAATTCCTGGTAAAGGGTAAATAACTCCTGCGCAACCCTAACCACTGTAGGAAAATTACACAGGGAGCTAGGACCTTACCATCAGGACCTATGGAAGGAAAACCATCACCTAAGCAAGTCACATTTAGCAAAGGGAAGGAAACCTAAAATAATGACCTAAGCAAGTCACATTTAGCAAAGGTAATAAAAACTTAAATCATCCTCTAAGCAGGTCACTTTTAGCACATGGGAAGAACCATAAACAATCACCTAAGCAGGTCACTTTTAGCAAAGGGATCACATAAGCAAGTACATCATAACTTGCGCAGGGTGCATATAGCACAACACTAGAATTGTCCCTCAGGCCAACTGGCCTCGAAAGGGCTGAAATGCCCTGAGTCTCAATGTCAAGGGAGAATGCGCAGGCAGCCAAGAACACAAGCCTAAACGTAGCAACTGTCCACTAAGTGCTGGACAGTTGTAAATACAGCTGATCAACGTTGGAGCCTCGTGGGCTCAAGAACACAGGTGAGGGCAAGTACTGCGTGGGAGCCTCGTGGTTCTGACCACACTCGTGTTCCCAAGAGCCTCTCAGGGCTCGCAAACCATATATGCTGGCACTATAGAGCTTCAGCGCTCTAAACCAATGAAATGCCCCTAGAGCCTCTCAGGCTCGTAAATCAATTAGGGCGGGAGCCTCTCGGGGCTCAAAGAACAAATGTGGGCGATGAGCCTCTCAGGGGCTCGAAAACAAGAGATGCCTTGAGCCTCTTGGGCTCGACGGACAGATTACCCCCAGTAGCCTCGGGGCTCCAATCTCAAATGCGGGCTTCGTTGGAGTCCCTCACGGGGGACTCAGGATCAATACAACTGCCGGCTCTTCACTCTGACAGGGAGGGGCGGGCACCGGCAATATCCCCCGACAACCTCCTCCCCGATTCTGCACTCCCGGGCCCCACTCACCGGGTCTCTTGCTCCGGGCGGCGCTGGAGGCGGGCGGGCTCCGCTGCGGTCTCTCGGCTCTTCTGCTACTCCGGGCCTCTCCTCTCACTCGGGCGCCTCGGGAAGACGCGCCGACCGCTTCCTGCTTCTTTGGCCTGGCCCGTCACGCTGCAATCCGCCTGACTTCCTCTGGGGCCGCCAATGACAGCGCGGCCCTGGGGGTATGGAGGCGGGACTTCCGGGTCGCACTAGGCAGCGGCCAGGCAACGGTTTCAAAGCCCCTGGGCTGCGGCGGTGATCACGAGCAATGCCGGGTGGGCACCGGCTTTCAATTAAATAAAGCGCTCCTAAGCGCTATGGACCACAGGGAAAAGCGCTCCCAGCGCTAGGCAGCACGAAGGAAGCGCTCTTCAGCACTAGGGGCAAAAGAAAAGCTCCAGCAAGGTCTGGAGGCAGGCAGGGGGCAAGGCTGGGCCCAGAGCCAGCACACTGGGTCTCCAGGCAGGGAGACAGTCCAAGTGGCGGTCCTCCTGGCCCCAGCAACAGCAGCAGCCCCCTCTGGCAAGATCCTGAAAGAGAACAAGATTCATGGGGACACAGCCCCTTCTTATACAGGTCATTCCTTTGTCTCTAGGTGCAGGGTGGGGAGAAAACCAGTTGCAGCTGGCTTGGGAGTACCCTTGATGGCCCAACCACCCCTTTCATTCACTGGGGAGGCTAGGGTCGTTAGACGCACCACAGGGGGGCGGAGCCAGCATTGTGTGGGGAAAGCCCAGCCCCATCAAGGAACCAGGTGCAGCCCTCCCCAGCCATCAACATGCTGATCTCACACTCACCACCGGGCATACCCATCCAGACTTCCTGGAGCCAGGCGTGCCAGTCAGCTCCAGCCAATCACGCTCCAGCACCCTCACTGCACACATACATCAATGTCCAGAAGCAGCACTTCCCCACTAGACACATACAAGCGGCACATACCATCGCGCAGCATTCACTCTCACGAGTTCACACATACCAAACTCGAGCCTGCACTCCCCACACATCAGGAACTAACATGGCCACACACATTCCCCATGCATTCCTATGGGAGGGCAGGCCAGCCATACTACACGCACGCACTTTACCCTGGGACACAGGGAAAAAGTGCGCAGAGACCCAAAAATCACTAACATAGGGTCACAAATAAAAGCAAAAAGATTAGGGGTGAACCTGCCCTAAGGGCCAAGTCCAACACAACCCCCATCCGGCCAAAACGCAGGGCAGACCAATCACCACCATGATGGGCTTCCCTGCTTGGGGCGATAAAACACGAACGCGGGCCCGCAACTGCAGGGACACCCTCCTGTTTTATGCCATGGTGAACCCCTGGGGTTCCTTCTAAAACTACTGTAGGGACTAACTGGGGTACCCCACTGGTACTCTCCAGCTGCCCATGGCCAGGACCAGGCCCTAGGCCACCCAGGTGCCACTGAATCCTGCCTACTCACAGAGTGGGGGGTAGTAACCCCTGGCACATAATAGCCATTCTCCACCCTTCCTGTCTGCAAGACCGGGCTAGACTGCCTCTGGTTCTCCAGCCTCGGGTCTACAACCTCAGGCGGACCAGGAGTCTCAGGGAAGGCTCTCCTCCCCCTACCTCTTCTTCTAGGGTTCCTCCTCCTCCTGCGAGGGGTACCCTCTGAACACCATTCTCCCAACCTAGGGTTTAACCCCTCAGGTTGCACCGGGGTCAGAGGTGGGCTCTCCCACCCTCTGCACCCCCTTCCAGAGTCCTGCTCCCTCCCAACCGGGGCGGTACCTCTGGATGAAGAACTGGTCAGGACACTGATTACAGTAGTCCCACCCTTCAGGTCAGGCTGATCCTGAACCTGGCCTTCCAGCCTCTGGTCTAGAACCTTTGGTGGAACCAATGCCTGGCACTCTAGGACTTCTGGGGACTCACATACTTTTCCCCTATCACTTCTTGTGCTGGACTCCTGTACTCTCCCCACCGGAGCGGTACTGCCAGACTCTAGAACCATAGAAGCTCCACTTACAGATGCTCCAGGTCCTCTACACACTAGGAGATCTCCCTCAAGTGAACTAACAGGAAAGCTTAGGTTCCCATCCTAGTGTTCCCTAAAGAAACCATCCAGGCTCTGCGGCAGGGCTTCGGGCGTCTGGGGACTCTCGGTCTCACACTCACTCCCGCTCGACTGAGACAGGCAGTAAGCCCCTACACCCTCCTCACTATACTGGGACCTAGCTGGGCTACTCTCACCCTCCTCCACCACGCTGGGCTGGAGGACACCGGACCCACTATTGTTGGAATCACTCACTAGTGACTCTAAAGAACCTCTCGCACTGTCCCAGCGTTCTGCTTCCTATGCAAGGTCCCAAGGACAAAAACATTTCAACTTCAGCAGGTGCTGGCGCAACTCTGGACACACAACACTGAGCAACTTCTCTTTGAGAAACATATTCACTACTCCGTCCACCTCATTGTCCGAGTTAGCCGTCAGCCAACCCCACATTGCATCAGAACAGTCATCCACAAAATACACCTCTGGTGAGGTGGTTTCCTATGGTTCCTGAACTTCAACCTGAGCTCCTCTTCTGGGGAAACAGGTACCATACTCGGGGAACTGGGAGTGGGACTTTCTACAATTAAATTTAAATAGCTGCCACCACTGGACTCAACCCTCCCTGGGGAATCCAGAAATTTAAAACTGTACTCAGGGGATAACATACCCTCTAGGGTTATCTTCTCCCTCAACAAGGCCCTTTCAACCTCTAGCTGGGCCTGCTCTAACTTGAGCTGTTCCATCGCGAACTGATGGTCCCGCTCTTCCCTCCTATCCAACCACTCTTCTGGGGACAGCACAAGGGATGGGGCGCTGGTACTGACACTGGACCCAGCAAGGGACTCCCTATCTATGGGGTCCTCATTATCTGCTGGTGCCCATTCACTCTCATCATCAGAATCTTCAGGGCTCCCCACAGACTCACCACCCTCATGGCGTGCGGCCCGGGCCCTATCTCTCTCACTGTGCTCAAGATCCCACTGACCCTTTTGCCATTGGATCAGGCTGTCCCTAAGCTGGGACTGAGTATCCGACTCACTCACCTCCATGCCTCCCTCTTCACAGAATCTGACCAGCTCTGACCTACTGTACCTAAAAAGACCACAGAGATAAAAACAGGCTCCATTTTGGCGGACGTTCTCAAGAAGAGTTTGACACAGGGAACCTGGGAGTCTGAGCTTAACAGGAGTATACAATTACAAAAATTCAGCAAGATTCCTATCTCAGAGAGCTTGCACTCATCTGTCCAGTGAAACACACCATTCATCCACACACACCCTCCCCTCGGACCTGTAAGGCAGTTTCTACCACCCCTGATTTCTCAACCTGACCATAAGTGACACAGGTACCAAACTCTGGGAGCAGGACGGGAAACAAATAAACTGGACACAATTACAAAATGACACCTTTCAGGAGAAGCAATACTGAACTTCACCTAAAAAAACAATAATCCCCAAAAATGTGGTTATCTAAAATTGCAGAGTTTTGTAGTGTGGCCTGTCGCCACTGTGGTACAGCGCAAAAGCAAGTCCAATCCGCACCGCTTGCCACCAATGTTAGAAACGGGACCCCCGGCCGGCCAACGCTCATGCCAAAGTCAGTCAGGGATCACCATTTCTAAGTCAGGGCAAGGGAGTTACACACCAAGATAACCCCTGCTCACCCTCTAGGTAACGTGACGCGAGCAGCAAGGCTAATCTCGGAGGCGATGTGTAAAGCGTTTGCGCGCGCACCCCAGCGACAACACCCTAGGCCCACCACAAAGGAAACTCCACACAAGGTTATATCAAAAATAGCCTTTGTATTATAATAAAAACACGTTAGATAAGACACACACTTTACAATGTGCCAAAAGGCACGGGCAGAATTTACAAGGGATTATGTACAGGACAGGGCCACCTGGACCACTGTCAGGGGTATGCACCTTTTAGAAATAGCACTTGTAGGTATAACACTTAGCACATAAACATATAATGGCTGTATCATTAAAAATAATAAATGTAGCACACAACCAGTAATTCCTGGTAAAGGGTAAATACCTCCTACGCAACCCTAACCACTGTAGGAAAATTACACAGGGAGCTAGGACCTTATCATCAGGACCTATAGAAAGAAAACCATCACCTAAGCAAGTCACATTTAGCAAAGGGAAGGAAACCTAAAATAATCACCTAAGCAAGTCACATTTAGCAAAGGTAATAAAAAATTTAATCATCCTCTAAGCAGGTCACTTTTAGCACATGGGAAGAACCATAAACAATCACCTAAGCATGTCACTTTTAGCAAAGGGATCACATAAGCAAGTACATCATAACTTGCGCAGGGTGCATATAGCACAACACTAGAATTGTCCCTCAGGCCAACTGGCCTCGAAAGGGCTGAAATGCCCTGAGTCTCAATGTCAGGGGAGGCTGCGCAGGCAGCCAAGAACACAAGCCTAAACGTAGCAACTGTCCACTAAGTCCTGGACAGTTGTAAATACAGCTGATCAACGTTGGAGCCTCGTGGGCTCAAGAACACAGGTGAGGGCAAGTACTGTGTGGGAGCCTCGGGGTTCTGACCACACTCGTGTCCCCAAGAGCCTCTCAGGGCTCGCAAAACAAATATGCAGGCACTATGGAGCTTCAGCGCTCTAAACCAATGAAATGCCCCTACAGCCTTGCAGGCTCGTAAATCAATTAGGGCGGGAGCCTCTCGGGCCTCAAAGAACAAATGTGGGCGATGAGCCTCGCAGGGGCTCGAAAACAAGAGATGCCTTGAGCCTCTCGGGCTCGACGAACAGATTGCCCCCAGGAGCTTCGGGGCTCCAATCTCAAATGCGGGCTTCGTTGGAGTCCCTCAGGGGGGACTCAGGATCAATACAACTGCCGGCTCTTCACTCTGACGGGGAGGGGCGGGCACCGGCAATATGCCCGACACCCTCCTCCCCGATTCTGCACTCCCGGGCCCCACTCACCGGGTCTCTTGCTCTGGGCGGCGCTGGAGGCGGGCGGGCTCCGCTGCTGTCTCTCGGCTCTTCTGCTACTCCTGGGCTCTCCTCTCACTCGGGCGCCTCGGGAAGACGCGCCGGCCGCTTCCTGCTTCTTTGGCCTGGCCCGTCACGCTGCAATCCGCCTGACTTCCTCTGGGGCCGCCAATGACAGCGCGGCCCTGGGGGTATGGAGGCGGGACTTCCGGGTCGCACTAGGCAGCGGCCCGGCAACGGTTTCAAAGCCCCTGGGCTGCGGCGGTGATCACGAGCAATGCCGGGTGGGCACCGGCTTTCAATTAAATAAAGCGCTCCTAAGCGCTATGGACCACAGGGAAAAGCGCTCCCAGCGCTAGGCAGCACGAAGGAAGCGCTCTTCAGCGCTAGGGGCAAAAGAAAAGCTCCAGCAAGGTCTGGAGGCAGGCAGGGGGCAAGGCTGGGCCCAGAGCCAGCACACTGGGTCTCCAGGCAGGGAGACAGTCCAAGTGGCGGTCCTCCTGGCCCCAGCAACAGCAGCAGCCCCCTCTGGCAAGATCCTGAAAGAGAACAAGATTCATGGGGACACAGCCCCTTCTTATACAGGTCATTCCTTTGTCTCTAGGTGCAGGGTGGGGGGAAAACCAGTTGCAGCTGGCTTGGAGGTACCACCCCTTTCATTCACTGGGGAGGCTAGGGTCGTTAGACGCACCACAGGGGGGCGGAGCCAGCATTGTGTGGGGAAAGCCCAGCCCCATCAAGGAACCAGGTGCAGCCTTCCCCAGCCATCAACATGCTGATCTCACACTCACCACCGGGCAGACCCATCCAGACTTCCTGGAGCCAGGCATGCCAGTCAGCTCCAGCCAATCACGCTCAAGCACCCTCACTGCACACATACATCAATGTCCAGAAGCAGCACTTCCCCACTAGACACATACAAGCCGCACATACCATCGCGCAGCATTCACTCTCACGAGTTCACACATACCAAACTCGAGCCTGCACTCCCCACACATCAGGAACTAACATGGCCACACACATTCCCCATGCATTCCTATGGGAGGGCAGGCCAGCCATACTACACGCACGCACTTTACCCTGGGAGACAGGGAAAAAGTGCGCAGAGACCCAAAAATCACTAACATAGGGTCACAAATAAAAGCAAAAAGATTAGGGGTGAACCTGCCCTAAGGGCCAAGTCAAACACACTTCATCACATATCTGTTGTAGCACTGCATCACACTTCTGGTGTTGCACTGCATCACACATCAGTTGTCGCACTGCATCACACTTCTGGTGTTGCACTGCATCAGACATCAGGTGTTGCACTGCATCACACATCTGTTGTCGCACTGCATCACACTTCTGGTGTTGCACTGCATCACACATCTGGTGTTGCACTGCATCAGAACATCTGGTGTTGCACTGTATCACACATCTTGTGTTGCACTGCATCACACTTCTGGTGTTGCACTGCATCACACATCTTGTTTTGCACTGCATCACACTTCTGGTGTTGCACTGCATCACACATCTGGTGTTGCACTGCATCACACTTCTGGTGTTGCACTGCATCAGACATCTGGTGTTGCACTGCATCACACATCTTGTGTTGCACTGCATCACACTTCTGGTGTTGCACTGCATCACACATCTGGTGTTGCACTGCATCACACTTCTGGTGTTGCACTGCATCAGACATCTGGTGTTGCACTGCATCACACATCTTGTGTTGCACTGCATCACACTTCTGGTGTTGCACTTCATCACATATCCGTTGTTGCACTGCATCACACATCTGGCGTTGCACTGCATCAGACATCAGGTGTTGCACTGCATCACACATCCGTTGTCGCACTGCATCACACTTCTGGTGCTGCTGTCTCTGCACTGCACCTTTAGTGGGTTTTTTTGTGAATCTGCCTGAATGACACTTGATTTAGCTGTAGATTTTGACGCTGAGGGGCCAAGGCCCCCCCGTGTAAAGAATGCATCATCTATAATTCCTTGCGGGTGTACTTGGGTGTGTCTATTGTGGTAAATAAATAAATAATACCCTATTTTTGACTAGACATATATCATAACAGATAGCTCAATAAATAAGAGTCAAGATTCGAGGTAGTAGGAGTTTTTGCAGGTTTAATACAGCATAAGGACAGGGACAGGACAACCTGCATAGGAATAGGATGACAGGGCCCAGCAGCTGCTGGGCTAGGTCTGGGATGAGCGCGCTAACTTTTAATAACAAAACACGAGCATATATACATAGCGCAAACACATAGCATTACATTGCAGTAGGCGTAGCAGTGGGTGGAGCAGTAGGTGTGACGCGTAGCAGTCGCGAAAGATAAGAGTAAAAGTAGGTGTAACTGGGCGTATACATAGACATGTGATGCAAACGTAACAGGATATGTCATGAATGGGCGGAAACATAGGAGGGGGCTACCTAAGGAGCCGGGACCTCTAACCTGGTGATGCGCGCAAACTGGCAATGACGTGTTACGAGGAGAAGCTGGGGGCTATGAACTCTGTGCTAGGAGCAGAGACTAAAGTCTGGAGGGTCGGAGCGACATGTACCTAAACCCTATCTAGTATCTGATGTTTAGGGAACATGTTGATATAAACTAGAAGTCATGAGGGGAAAAGGCTAACTGACTCTAAGACTGGAGCATGCATTTATTCTACATGTAGTGCGTGATGAAGAATATTAAATGACCATTAAATACAGTATTTCTCTTAACATGGAGCCGCATAGGCTAGACAATGACGGAAACTATTGATGCAGTTCAGTAGCTTAGGAATGCAGAGAAGGAGGACTGAACTGATAACTGGAACTATAACATAGTCTTGGCAGACTCAGAGGTAGAGCCAAGCTGCACCGGGCACTGCGAGGCAGGAAGTAAGTGAAAGGTCGAGGATACAGGTGGGGGCTGGATCGCTCCTCAGCGAGGCTTCAGGAGACAGGAGCTGAATCTGATGTCCAAGCCCTGTTGAGGCCTGGAAACGGGGACTTTATAATGAAATAACGTGCACACTGAGAAACGTGGCAACGTAGCTTTACACAGGCCTGATATTCGTAGTATTCACGAGGACTGGAAACTGGCATACTAGAGGTGGACACAACTGTAATTGCGTCATTAATCGGACATGGGGAGTAACATATGCATATTGGTCATGCACACATAACATATGATGGATGACACGTAGGGACACAGAACATGGCAAAATTTACTTTTCCACATTCCCTCCTTGTCACTACGTTTCCATCAGGAAACATCAATTTTCATGATACCATCTATCATTTCATACAGTACCATTTGTTCATCTCGAATTGTCTTGGAACGGGATTTAGAACGGGGCTTGGGACTAGGAATACAAGAGGTAGCACATATGCCGCAAATCGCAGGGCCACATTGTATACAGAGGCAGCAGCTTAATATGATCGCTACTGCAATACCTAGAAAGGACAGGACTTTCCATCCCCATGCGGAAATTATATTCCAGAACCAACCGGACCATGTCCAGGTGCCTGGATCTTGGTGTAACAGATGGGCAATTTTATGAAGTCTTGTTATAGCTGAATAAACAGACGGCGCGTTATTTGGAATGAAAATGCAGCAACTAGATCCGAGGACTCTACAGGCCCCGCCCCTATCGGCCAGTATGACGTCAAGGACGAGACGATTCTGGAGCACAAAAATTCTCATAAAGGATTGCTCTTCGGTTAAGTTACCTAGAGCGGAGGCAGTCTCATCTACTACTGCTTCAAGGGTTCTTGTTAACCTACGGATTAGCTTACTGTTTACAACTGTGCCTAAATAAGGGAAAACACCTTTATCAATATCAATGAATTGCTCTGCAGCAGTTTCAGTATAATCGACAATCGGGAGGTTTCTCTTGTGTCTAGTATGTACTAGGAAGGAATTCCTATGGTAGTCAGGTGGGGCTAGAAAAACAGGTGGCAGTAGGAAGGCAATGTAACAGGTTCCCTCCCAATCGAGGGGCAGACGAACATATGCGGTTTGACCACAAATAAAATAAGAATGACGTGAAGCTTTGAAAATAGATTTCCCACTGTCACTATACTTGATAATAGTAATACAATCACTATGTCCTACGTGTACAGAACCATAATTACGAACACATAATTCGCCTTTGACTGGTAATACTGAAATAGCAGGTGAGTCTGGAGTAGTATCAGACTGAACATTCAGGACCATAAAATTCGAAGAATAGTTACCTAAATTGTACACTTCATTTTCTAGATCTAAACCTGTTCTGTGGGGGAAACCTTGCTTGTCTGGGAAACATGTACTGTTAAGAAAAGACATATCTGTTGAGGATGACGTTAACGTGGACCATGCTCCACACGAACCATTATGTGAAAAAGGATAAGGAAAGAGTGGCAGAACTCCCTTCGGTGTCTGGAAAGGGGGGAGTCGACCACACACCCAACAATTAGTGGCATTGCTGGTTTGATGTGAATAATGTAACATGCGGATAAATGAGTTATTGCGCATAGCGAGGCGGTATGAATATTCGTGAGGAGGCAGATCACTAAACGTGTGCTCTACTGTAACATTAGAATGCTTATTTACATGCGGAACTGGAAAACACAGGAAAAATGCGTAACTAGTGCAGGAAATCATTATGCTGATGAATAATATGAAACTTAGAAAAACGATACATCGGTTTGAATTGTGACTGACTCTCTCACTATGGGGGTCTATTTTATACATGTCAGAAACAGTCTAACCGTTTCACCTAGGGGAGGACTTATACAATCAAACTGACTGACTTATTTTACTAGATCTTAGCTTTTGCTTATACTCCTGCTGCGGAGTTTTCTCTAACAAGGGAGGGGTTGTATCAATGTCATTTGCGGGACAGTCCTTAGGAACAATGTTTTGACAAGTCTTGATATCCTGGGAAATGTTTTTAGAGACCGGCTTTAATCCGTAGAATTTCTTGACGTGCGAAAGGTGCACCCAGCCGCGGCGTCCTTCCAATTTCACGGCTGTACGGGTGGTGAGGAGGACCTGACGTGGCTCCTTCCAACGTGGCTCCAGCGGACTTGATCTGTCAAAGTTCCGGACGAGCACCATCGAACCTGGAACGATTTCATGCGGTGCCACCTCGGTATTGTCTGGAAATGCGGCGGCAACCTGTGAACGACATGAGTAGAGGGCAGACATCAAGGAAGCTAGGTAATCTGTCAGCATATTACATGAAACATCAGTAATACTTCGGGGTCTAGGAGTACCCCACATGTTAGGGGGGCGGCCGAAGACGACCTCATACGGGGACAGACCTGATCTGGAATGTGCGACCATGCGCATATAAAATAAAGCGACTGGCAGAGCTACTAGCCAGTCCACACCTTTTTCTTTACATACTTTGGCGATTCGGATTTTCAGGGTCTGATTATGTCTCTCGACTAGACCGGCTGCTTCAGGATGGCGTACACAATGAAACTTCCACTGGTACCCTAACAACAGGGAAACGTGTTTCATGAGTTCAGATGAGAATGGCTGACCGTTATCAGAATATATGACTCTAGGGAGTCCATATCGAGGGAAAAATTCACGAACCAACTGTTTGGCAGTGGTCGCGGCTGTGTAATCTGGGACTGGATATGCTTCTGTCCATCTGGACAAAGCGCATACAACTACAAGAACATACTTGAAACCTCGACATCGCTCCATCTGAATATAATCCATCTGGAGGACCTCAAAAGGGTGGTCAGGAGGCTGGAAACCACCTTGTTCCACCGGGACACTTTTACCTGGATTAAACTGACAACATATCATACAGGTACGGACTTTCTGCTTGGCTGCAGCTCGTAAATGCTTGTTGAACCAAATGTTCTGGATACTGTCTAACATAGCTTTTTCTCCTAAATGTGCTGGACTATGTGCGGTATTAATAATGACTTGAACCATAGAGTCGGGGAGGAACCATGCGGTCCTACCCTTTGTTAACCATCCTTGATCTGTCTGGACCCCTCCTTGTTCGGACCACTTCTTGATTTCATCGTGAGTAGCATGTAACTGGATATCTATGACATCTTGAGTAGGGTCCTTAACTGTCATACATGTAGTCGGATCTGGAGTGTGTGTCATGTTAACTGGACTGTCTAGAGTCTGTGCTGTAAACTTGGCTGTGCGATCTGCTAGATCATTACCTTGAGAAATAATGTCAGTGACTTTCGTATGTGCTTTGCATTTCATGATAGCGATAGATGTCGGTAAATGTATTGCATCTAACAGAGCTTGGATAAGGAGACCATGCTGAATCTTGGTTCCATGAGAAGTCATGAAACCTCTCTCCTGCCAGAGCACTCCAAAGTCGTGAACAACTCCAAATGCGTAGCGTGAATCTGTGTAAACATTAACTTTCAGGTTCTTGGCGTGTATACAGGCTTGTGTCAGAGCAACTAGCTCTGCTGCTTGAGCGGACAGGGTATCAATACGGTGTGTCTCAATAACTTCGGTGTCAGTAGTCACTGCATACGCGGCGACTAGTTCTCCTGTACTAGTTCTCATACATGAACCATCCACATAAAGTGTCAGGTCAGGGTCTGGTAATGGAATATCTGTCAGGTCTTGTCTTGGCTTTGTCGTAATGTTGACTATTTCCACACAGTCGTGTGCGGCAGGATTTGAAGTAACTGATGGTAACAGTGTAGCAGGATTCAGGACGTTGCAGCGTCTGATATCTATGTGTGGTTGGAACAGTGTCAATTCATAACCTGTTAAACGTGCAATTGTCAAGTGCTGAGTTTGTGTTCGGTTTAAAAGAACTTCCACGGAGTGTGGGACTTGTACTGTCAGGGAGTGTCCTAAAACTATGGAATCACTTTGTCTGATAGCTAGAGCTGTGGCTGCAACTGACTTGAGGCACGCAGGCAGAGCCTGGGCGACTGGATCTAATGTGCTAGAAAAATAAGCACAGGGCTTGTATTGTCCTGCTTGATCTTGTGTAAGAACAGATAATGCTGTACCTTCACGTTCAGTTACGAAAAGTGTAAAAGGCTTACTGTAGTTCGGTGTAGCTAGAACTGGAGCTTGACATAGAGCTTTCTTTAACTCATTGAAACTAAGTGTATGTTCAGATGTCCAAGGGAGGACAGTCGATACGGCTGCCTCCTGTGTCGTTAACTGTATCAGTGGCTTGGCTAGAAATGCATACTGAGGAATCCATTGTCTGCAGTAAGAAGTGAGGCCGACAAAGGCACGTACCTCCTTCTGGGTTCTGGGCTGGGGAAGACTCGCTATCAACTGGATACGGTCGGGTGTCAACTGCCTACCCCTCTTGGACAGTAAGTGTCCTAAGTAGACCACTTGCTGGACACAGAATTGAAGCTTCGAAGGGGACACCTTGTGCCCCATCTCGGCTAGGAAATACAGAACCGTCAGTGACGCTCGCTCGCAGTCACGTTCAGAACGGGCTGTGATCAATAGATCATCGACATACTGGAGCAGGGCAGTGTCAGTTGGCATGTGAATATTGTCTAGTTGTCTCTTAAGTGCTTGACTGTAAAGACTAGGGCTTTCTGTGAAACCTTGAGGAGCGCGTGTAAACATATAGCTCCTTCCATTTAAACAAAATCCGAAAAGAAACTGGCTGTCTGGATGAATGGGAACACTAAAAAATGCATTCTTGAGGTCTATGACAGTGAAGAACGTGGCTTCGGAATCAATGGCTGTCAATAGGGAAGAGATATCTGGGACAACTGGGTACTGCGGAATAATACATTTGTTAAGCTCCCGTAAATCAATCACTAATCGATATACTGGGGGTGCATTTGGATCAGTGCGTTTCATGACTGGAATGATCGGAGAGTTACATACATTGGAGTCAGTTTCTACAACTACTCCTTGAACCATGAGCTCGTCTATAATTTCGGATAAGGCTGCTACAGCCTCAGGTGGCAATCTATACTGCCTGATTCGTGGTAACACTACACCTGGTTTCAGGGTCACACGATAGGGTGTGATTTGCATATAACCTACATCAGTTGGACCTTGCGCCCATAAATGCTGCGGGACTTTAGACAATCTTGAATCAAAATCTCGTAATACATAGTGACCCTTAAAGTCACGTAGGAACAGACGTATTCCCTCTGGGGAACAACATATAACGGCACCTAATTCTTTCAGTGTTTTAATGCCTAATAGATTTTCTGGACATGACTTAGTAAGTAACAGGTCAGTAGTGCGGGACAATGGACCTACTTCTAGAGTGACTGGCTTTGAAATCTCATTAACGATAGGCTTTCCTGAAAATCCAAGGGAAACATTTCTTGAGCCTGAGAGCGGAGCCCCTGGAACTTCGGCATGACTAATTGTGGTCCTACTTGCCCCTGTATCAATCAAAAACTTTCTGTCTTTCCCTAATACTTGACTGTGAACATAGGGACCTTCTTGATCTACAGGTATCTCGATGAGAGGCAAGCCTACCTCCCTCTCTAGGCTGTTTCATGAATATGGCTGATACTCTGGATACTCAGACTGTGCATACTGGTACATCTGCTGTGTAACGTGCTGTGTTGCAGCAATAGGCTGCGGTGCGGTAACTGTCTGTGGTGCATTCTGTGGCTGAGGAATCTGTGAAACTTGCTCTTGTCTAGGCGGACGTGGTCTTTCTTTAGTCTTACCAGTAGCTATGTTATGTTTCAGAACTGCACATTCATTTATAAAATGACCTGGCTGTTTACAATAATTGCAGTTCCCTTTAACGGGTGCTGCAGGATGACTGGCTTGATTCTGACCCCTCTTCTGACTGTCTTGAGGAACAGATTGTGCAACTAGCACTTTCATTTTCGTGTCTTTCATACGTTTTCTCTCGTGTTCTTGCTCTTCTCTGATTCTATTCTGGTGATACTGGAGCATCTGGAGCATCTGGGACGGAGTATTTGCTTGCCAGGTGCTTTCGACTTTCAGAACTCGGTTTTTAATTGGTGGACTTGAATTCTCGACTAATTTGGTAACGAAAAGGTGAGGGTATGACTCACTACTTGTCTTGAGACCACTGTTGATACTAAAACATTTTTCAAACCTAGAATAAAAATCACTAATATCTTCATCTTGTTTCTGTTTACAGGCTGAGATTGCATCCCAGTCTTCTTTTCTCGTTGTCAATAATCTGGGTAAAACTTGAATCAATAATTCTGGTAATTCTTTACATTTATCTCCAAGACCGGTACCTGGTACTTGTGACTTGTCTTCAGCTTCTAGAACTGCCCAATCTATCTTTTTCTCTCCCACCTCCCATTCTTTTTCCTTGAGCTTTTCATACACCCCTGCGGGTAGCAGAACCTTTAACATTTTAATGATATCTGGGTAAGTGTATTCTCCCATACGGAGCATGTCTTTTAATTCTCTATGGAACCCTGCTGGATCTTTGTCATGACAGGGAATTAATTTCTTCATTTCGAGGAGTTCCATCTTTGTGATCGGAGTGTATACAAACACTCGCTGCATTTCGCCACCCGCTCCTTTAACTGGGTGGACTTCTCGTAACGGATTCTGTCTGTCTATGTAGAATGATTTACTTTCTGGGGGTGAGACATGAACAAAATGCGGGTTCAAGAATGTTCTATATTTATGACGTTGTTCTAAAATGACACTAATTAAATCGGTACCTAGACCTCTCCATCTGTACTGGAGTAACTCGTTCAGGATATCATGTAATGGGCCTGGATCAGAATGTTGACCCTCATACAGAGTAATGAGGTGCTGAATCATATACATACCCACCAGTCGTTGCTCGGCTGGGGGCATTTTCAGAAACATTTGTGCCACTATTTCGTCTGGAAAAGTGGTAGAATCAGTAATCCATCTGACTGCTGATCGGACTAGTTCCTGTTCATGCATAGTACTTAACTCACTATAACCGATTCGTGATTTCAGAATGTGATCGGTAGCTTGAAATACTTGTTCTAGGGAACCTTGTTCTGGTGCTGAATGATGGAAAATGGACTTGTGTTCTAGGCGTAAATGGCGATCTGGAAATCTAGATTTTCCTACATACGCTATTCTGGCGGTATTCTCGTCGTCTTCCTCTTCAGGATCAGAGGTACTTTCTTTCTCGCTTACTTGTGCTGCTTTACGCTGTTCGTGTATCTTTATTATCTCTCTACGGATTTTCTTGTACATACTTTCCATGGCACCAATAGTATTGTGCTTTCCTTCGGCTATATTATCACTCCACTTTGTTAGAGTTTTCATTTCTTCCGGGTCTTTAGACGGATGATCCTGTTCTCTTATTAGACAGTTAATTAAGAACTTTAATATCATGCGCTGAATCTCGGCTTTCCTTTGAGACATGGCATCACTAATACTTTGTGGGTCATCCCCTGTACGGATGAAACGATATATCCTGTCTAGATCTTCTTTCATATTCGGCAGGGTGACTAGATACTCGGTCACTCTCCTTACGCGTACGGAATATAAAACCATATTAAACTCGCCTGGAACTGGGTCATAGGCACATTCGCCAAGGGTTTGCCTGATCTCTGCTACAGACTTATTACTCTTAGGAGTACGCTGTGATGCTTGAGCATGTAATTCGAGTGCTGATAAACGCTTGTATGGCGGCGGAGTTTGAGGAAGACCTCCTCCTGCGGCCCCTAAATTAGAATCATCAACTGATGCTTTTCGTCCTGGCAGGGTCGGTAATTGTAACGTGGGCTGGACTTGTATGGCGGGCTGACCCGGGGGGGCTGTTAAGGGCACCCAGGTGTCTGGAGGAGCAGGAATTACCTGATTTACAGGGACTGGCGGAGCGCGAACAGGATTTGCATATTCGGGGACTGTGTCGTCCAAATAGGACGAAATAAAAATATCAGCTGCGGTCGGTTTGTGACGTAGCTTGGTCGGAACTAACGGTGGCGGGAAATTACTGGATGCCTCTGGGGTCGCTTTTGGCAAGCCCTCAGCAAGAAGAGGATACATACCCTTAATAAGGGCATGCCTCTGTCTGTCTGATTGCTCAGTTCTAACTCGTTCACCTATCTCGATTAATTCTCTTTCTTGGGCTTGTTCTTGGGATTCTCTACTTAGTTCTGACTTTCTGATTTCTTTTTCGGTTCTTTTATGAGCTTCTTTGCGCCATAACTCGATGGCATCTTTCTGTGACTGTCTGGCTTTCTTTTTCCATAATGCCTCTTCTACTCGCATGATGCATTCGGCATCCCATGTACCCGATACGGGCCATCTATACTTTTCTTCTAACTGTTTGGTATACTCTACCCATAAATCTAGATACAATATGGCACTTATGCCATGCTTCTGATACATAAAGTGACCTGGACTGTCCCTAGGCGGGACGGGAACTGCTGCTTCCAGCAGACCCTTTCTAGTTTTTAACTGACGTAATTTTGAGAAGAGCGGCATGACTGGACTATAATCTAGACACAATACAATACACAATAAACACGATACTTATTCTCCATTCATACCACGACATTGAAATACATGAAAAACATTTAAAATAACAGTTCGAACAGAATACTACCTGGAAATACTGAGAACAGAACACATGAATTTTCTCGAGAACAGAAACTGACTAGAACAGAAACTAGATGCACTGCTGAAACAGTACGAAACTTACCGGTCTCTTAAAGAGACACGTCAGGACCCGCATCCACCGAAGTGGACACTTCGTTTGTGGGACTGTGTACCACCAACCCACAGACCGGAGTCAATTAAATTGACCCTGTCTAGATACCACCCCAGTAACGGTACTCACCGGGCAGCAAGAACGGAAGGCCTCGGACTGGACTGGACTGCTACGACGACGAACTTCGGACTTCGGACTTCAGTTACGGGTGGACCTCCGGATACCTCGGACCTTGGACTCTTGGCTTGGGCTCTGGTCGGGACTCGCCGCGTTCCTCCACCGTCTCGTCTGGATGCTGGACCGCCTCCTCCGTCTCCTCCGTGGGCCTGAGGGATACTTGAGCAGAAATATCTGCACGTGGCCGGTATGGTTCCGTCACGGCTGCAGAGGGTCAGGGGGTCGGCGTGGCTTCACCGACGCGTGGGGAAAGGGCAAGTCCCTGTTCGGGCGCCATTATGTGGTAAATAAATAAATAATACCCTATTTTTGACTAGACATATATCATAACAGATAGCTCAATAAATAAGAGTCAAGATTCGAGGTAGTAGGAGTTTTTGCAGGTTTAATACAGCATAAGGACAGGGACAGGACAACCTGCATAGGAATAGGATGACAGGGCCCAGCAGCTGCTGGGCTAGGTCTGGGATGAGCGCGCTAACTTTTAATAACAAAACACGAGCATATATACATAGCGCAAACACATAGCATTACATTGCAGTAGGCGTAGCAGTGGGTGGAGCAGTAGGTGTGACGCGTAGCAGTCGCGAAAGATAAGAGTAAAAGTAGGTGTAACTGGGCGTATACATAGACATGTGATGCAAACGTAACAGGATATGTCATGAATGGGCGGAAACATAGGAGGGGGCTACCTAAGGAGCCGGGACCTCTAACCTGGTGATGCGCGCAAACTGGCAATGACGTGTTACGAGGAGAAGCTGGGGGCTATGAACTCTGTGCTAGGAGCAGAGACTAAAGTCTGGAGGGTCGGAGCGACATGTACCTAAACCCTATCTAGTATCTGATGTTTAGGGAACATGTTGATATAAACTAGAAGTCATGAGGGGAAAAGGCTAACTGACTCTAAGACTGGAGCATGCATTTATTCTACATGTAGTGCGTGATGAAGAATATTAAATGACCATTAAATACAGTATTTCTCTTAACATGGAGCCGCATAGGCTAGACAATGACGGAAACTATTGATGCAGTTCAGTAGCTTAGGAATGCAGAGAAGGAGGACTGAACTGATAACTGGAACTATAACATAGTCTTGGCAGACTCAGAGGTAGAGCCAAGCTGCACCGGGCACTGCGAGGCAGGAAGTAAGTGAAAGGTCGAGGATACAGGTGGGGGCTGGATCGCTCCTCAGCGAGGCTTCAGGAGACAGGAGCTGAATCTGATGTCCAAGCCCTGTTGAGGCCTGGAAACGGGGACTTTATAATGAAATAACGTGCACACTGAGAAACGTGGCAACGTAGCTTTACATAGGCCTGATATTCGTAGTATTCACGAGGACTGGAAACTGGCATACTAGAGGTGGACACAACTGTAATTGCGTCATTAATCGGACATGGGGAGTAACATATGCATATTGGTCATGCACACATAACATATGATGGATGACACGTAGGGACACAGAACATGGCAAAATTTACTTTTCCACACTATGCTAAAGCCAGGCAGCCGTCTTTGCATATGTGATGGGCCCAGAGTGCGACCCCCCCTCCCCGCCCCCTCTTTGTTCCCAAAACCAGCTGCGCCCCTTCACCCATCCTCAGCTGTCCCCGTTCTTCCCACTGATTGCCAGAAACTTACAGACCCGTTGTCCACTCTCAAATGGGAGCGGGCACAGGGCGGGGCCTCTGGACACAGAGTCTTGATGGAAGGGACATTTTACTGTGTCCTTTAAATGGTCGGCAGGTGTTCCCCTGGACACTAAGCATTGGTAAAATCAAGCCCCCAGCACACAGGGTTGAAGGTACTCACCGCCCCGGCTGTCCTCGGCTCCTGTCTCTGCTGTCACTGCTGTGAGTTTGACTCCCAAACACCCTCTGTTTCCAAGGCACCTCCTGGACACTAAGCATTGGTAGAATCAAGCCCCCAGCATGTTGTAAGCACACAGAGTCGAAGGCACTCACCGCCCCGGCTGTCCTCGGCTCCTGTCTCTGCTGTGAGTTTGACTCTCAAACACCTCCTGTCTCCAAGGCACCTCCTGGACACTAAGCATTGGTAGAATCAAGCCCCAGCACACAGACTTAAAGGCACTCACGGCCCCGGCTGTCCTCGGCTCCTGTCTCTGCTGTCACTGCTGTGAGTTTGACTCCCAAACACCCTCTGTTTCCAAGGCATCTCCTGGACACTAAGCATTGGTAGAATCAAGCCCCCAGCATGTTGTAAGCACACAGAGTCGAAGGCACTCACCGCCCCGGCTGTCCTCGGCTCCTGTCTCTGCTGTGAGTTTGACTCTCAAACACCTCCTGTCTCCAAGGCACCTCCTGGACACTAAGCATTGGTAGAATCAAGCCCCAGCACACAGACTTAAAGGCACTCACCGCCCCGGCTGTCCTCGGCTCCTGTCTCTGCTGTCTCTGCTGTGAGTTTGACTCCCAAACACCCTCTGTTTCCAAGGCACCTCCTGGACACTAAGCATTGGTAGAATCAAGCCCCCAGCATGTTGTAAGCACACAGAGTCGAAGGCACTCACCGCCCCGGCTGTCCTCGGCTCCTGTCTCTGCTGTGAGTTTGACTCCCAAACACCCTCTGTCTCCAAGGCACCTCCTGGACACTAAGCATTGGTAGAATCAAGCCCCCAGCATGTTGTAAGCACACAGAGTCGAAGGCACTCACCGCCCTGGCTGTCCTTGGCTCCTGTCTCTGCTGTCACTGCTGTGAATCTGACTCCCAAACACCCTCTGTCTCCAAGGCACCTCCTGTCACGAGCCCCGCCCCGGGGGTGCAAACTGAAAGCACTGCTCACTTCCTGCAGCTTTGCACCCTCTAGGAATCCACCCTCCAGCACAGACGAGCTACTTCACCAGGCCCTGCTGTCACTGTGAGTACAGACCCGTCGAGGAACAGAAGGGTGTGACACTAAAAATGACATCTTTCACACACACACCATGGAATATATACACATGAACATACTGGGACTGTGGGGTCCTTGTCCCCGCTTTATTTGCATGAATCTCCCAGTATTCCTTGTCTCTGTGTGTGTGAGCGGTGTCCCTGTGGCTCTCCCCTGACATGTAAGACACCATAGGACATATTTACAAGACAACGGCGCAGTGTGATGCCAAGAGCAATTTTGCTTCACCAGCTGCGTCATTTTCTAACTGCAGGAATCCACTATATTTACAAGAATACCGCGCGTTCCTATACTCACTCTTACGCTGATGCACAGACCGCAGCCGCGCGCCAATGCAGACACCCTCCCACCATGGTACACAAGTACCTGTGTTGCAGAGGTGATTGTTTATGTGTATTGTTCCTTCTGCGTGTGCTGCCGAATGCAGCATTTATTTCTCCTCATTGCACCTCCCTTACGTCTTCCCTGGGGAGTCGTACGTTTTTGGCACTGCGTCAGATTTTTGATTCCTTGTAAATCTGGGACAGTGTCAAAAAGACTTGCACGTTGCTGGAAACGCCCCCATCAACACCCAATGCACGCCCCTTTAACACAGAAAACACCATCAAAGTGAACGATATTTACAAGGATGCATTAAGCCTTGCAAAGCGGTTATCTCTGTCTTGTAAATATGAAGCAGGACTCACTGCCACAGGAGTGAGGTACAGTGGTAAGTGAGTCCCCATGTATGAGTGTAAACAGCCTTACACTTGTGAGGCCAGGCCACACCACCCATCTATATGTATGAGGTATTGGTGTAGTAGCAGGTTTAAGACATAGTCAGTGTGTGATAGGAGGGTTCTCATTAGTGATGTCACCACACCGGGTGTGATTGTGAGTCTGTATGAGTGCGCATGAGTGTTTTTGTCTATGTGTGCCTTTAATAACACACCTTAAATGGGTATTGTCTGCAGATGATAGCCCAGATTCCACCCTATAAAAAGCTTCACCCCACTCTACTGCTGGCAGGAGCTGGTCTCTGCTTCCTGCAGTGCCTAGTTCTTTCCAGGACCCCAGAGGACATTTCACTCCTCGGACACGGAGTCATTAAAAGCATCTCAGTGACGGGGTAGAACTGTAGTAGGTTCTCCTGGGCCCTACAGGGCCTCTTGTGCAAGGTATTGTGGGTAAGGGATGCAGACATCTGACAAGCAGAGGCTTATTTACCTCCATCCTGTTTCTGTTTTCAGACACAGTCACCCAAAGATGGTCTGCAAGTAAAGGCCCCTCAGATGGCTCTCTCGTGGGTAAGGTGTCACGGTGGGCCATCCTTCCCACTGGTGCCCGGAAGTGATGTGACGTGTGTGTTGTCACACCAGAATGATGGCGTGCAGACCCTCTTTGTTCCAGCCTGTTGGCTGCCGGGAGCAGCCTTTTAACAGTGATGTGTGCCTGTGACTTGTGAGATAGTTGTATATATATGTAAAGGCTTTGTGCGCCTCGGTGCTCACCCTCATGTGAAGGGGTCGGTGCCCCTCCCAGACACAGCCATCCCATGGTTAGGCGCCGCCTCTCCTGGGACCCACCACCGGTTACAGGTTCGCATCTCTGTTCATATTTCAAGAGGTCTTTTCTGGGATGGAAGATGCAGGAGGAATGCAGCATGGACCGAGGGACGTCTCCAGCACAAACCATGGCCTAGTCTGGGGGTCAGGGGGGTGGACACACCAGGAGGCCAGGAAGCAGAAAACTGCCCAGATGTAATGGGTACAAAGGGCTGGACACACATTCAGGTGGGGAAAGAAGCAAAAGGCTAAGCATTGTTTTTGAAGAGTAACCATAGCTGCTGTTCTGAACCATGAGGCATTGGCTTTGAATGAGAGAGACAACAGACCACCGTGCTGGGCGTGGCTTTGAGTGAGAGGGACAACAGACCACCATGCTGGGCGTGGCTTTGAATGAGAGAGACAACAGACCACCATGCTGGGCGTGGCTTTGAATGAGAGAGACAACAGACCACCATGCTGGGCGTGGCTTTGAGTGAGAGCGACAACAGACCACCATGCTGGGCGTGGCTTTGAGTGACAGAGACAACAAACCACAATGCTGGGTGTGGCTTTGAGTGACAGAGACAACAGACCACCATGCTGGGCGTGGCTTTGAATAAGAGAGACAACAGACCACCATGCTGGGTGTGGCTTTGAGTGACAGAGACAACAGACCACCATGCTGGGCGTGGCTTTGAGTGACAGAGACAACAAACCACCATGCTGGGCGTGGCTTTGAGTGGGAGGGACAACAAACCACCATGCTGGGCGTGGCTTTGAATGAGAGAGACAACAGACCACCATGCTGGGCGTGGCTTTGAATGAGAGAGACAACAGACCACCATGCTGGGCGTGGCTTTGAATGAGAGAGACAACAGACCACCATGCTGGGCGTGGCTTTGAATGAGAGAGACAACAGATCACCATGCTGGGCGTGGCTTTGAATGAGAGAGACAACAGACCACCATGCTGGGCGTGGCTTTGAATGAGAGAGACAACAGACCACCGTGCTGGGCGTGGCTTTGAGTGAGAGAGACAACAGACCACCGTGCTGGGCGTGGCTTTGAATGAGAGAGACAACAGACCACCATGCTGGGCGTGGCTTTGAATCAGAGAGACAACAGACCACCATGCTGGGCGTGGCTTTGAATGAGAGAGACAACAGATCACCGTGCTGGGCGTGGCTTTGAATGAGAGAGACAACAGACCACCATGCTGGGCGTGGCTTTGAATGAGAGAGACAACAGACCACCATGCTGGGCGTGGCTTTGAATGAGAGAGACAACAGACCACCGTGCTGGGCGTGGCTTTGAGTGAGAGAGACAACAGACCACCGTGCTGGGCGTGGCTTTGAATGAGAGAGACAACAGACCACCATGCTGGGCGTGGCTTTAAATGAGAGAGACAACAGACCACCATGCTCGGCGTGGCTTTGAATGAGAGAGACAACAGACCACCGTGCTGGGCGTGGCTTTGAATGAGAGAGACAACAGACCACCATGCTGGACGTGGCTTTGAGTGAGAGAGACAACAGACCACCATGCTGGGCGTGGCTTTGCGGCTGAAGATGGCGCATGCGTGAGCGACACACTCTGTCCGGCCTGACATAAATCCTCATAAATCTCAGGCGTAGCCCCCAGCTGGCTGCACCGACATATATCCCCTACCTTGGAGTGGTGCCAGGACGGAGCCCTGGAGCCGCATGGCAGCGGGGGCTGGAGTGGTGAGGCTGGGATCAGTGGCTTCTGGTGACCAGCCTCTGGCAGCATCGAGCTCTAGACGGGTCTCTTGAGAGAGCCAACCCTCTGTGACTTCCCCGCAAAGCCTGTGGTAGCGGAGAGAGTTGTGGGCCCCCTGCCCAGCCAGAGCTGAGAGACTCCTAGCAGTGGCACGTCCCTGGGCAGTGGCACGATCTGTGTGGGAGGCCGATCCTGGAACTATGCCCCAGGGCGTGGAGCCCTGAGTGCGGACGGCAGGGAGTGGGGCCCGACGGAGACTGAGCAGACGCAGGGAGAGGGCTGACCTGCTGCCGTCTCCCTGCAACCCCTGAGGCAGTGGAGCGAGCTCTGTGCTCCCTGCACAATGGTGTAACGAAAAGTGAGGGGCCTCCCTGCACGGTACTTAGAGGGGCCTCCTCCGGGGTCAATCAGGAGTTCTCCCGGCCAGTGTTCAGTGCCGAGGGGGCCCCTTGGAGCTAGGGGCCCCCCACACCGCGTGGACTGCGGGGGCCTGTGTTACGCCCCTGTCCCTGAGGGAGCATGGACAGCGTCTAGGCCCTGGACAGTGGTGCGGCCCGCGTGTGGGGCTGATCCTGGAACCAGGCCCCGTGGGGTGGAGTCTTGGACACGGAAGGTGGTGAGTGGTGCCCAGCGGGTCTCGGGCACAGATGAAAGTGGATGGACGGGGCCAATGGAGAGCAGTAGCGGACCCCTCGTGGCCTCGGCACGGAAGGAGTACTGGTGAGCGTTATGGAGGGTTCTCTGGCCCAGGTCAGGGCCCGGTGGCGGGGCAGCGAGGGGTAGAGGCCTGCTGGGTTGCCCTGCGGTGATTTTGTCGTGGCTCGGATCGGAGTACGCAGGCGAGAGAAGTGCAGTCTGCTGGCCTGGTTGAGTCAACAGGTCCTCCGAGGCCTAAGTTGAATGGCAACCCTCAGCCCGAGCAATTTCTGAGTACTGGTTGGATCACCTTACCTAAGGAGAGCAATTAGCTGCCTCTGTGGTCATATGGAGGGGGGCGGCTTTGATGAATGGAACTCCAAGAAGAGTGGCCCTGGGCAGAGGCACAATCAGGGAACAATGCTGCCACCGATGACCCCCCCAATAGGCCAGAAACAGACCCCATCGTGCTGTGCAACACTGAGGCATAGTCGAAGACGCCGGACCTCAGTGAGGAGGAAACCCACCAGCAACACACGACTGGGGGTTGAATACGAGACCTGTAGTTGGGGGCGTCCATTGAAACAGTTGAGGCAATTGAGGGGGCCTGCCCCCCCCCAGCACCCTGACTGGGAGATTTGCCGGATGTGGGGGTGATCGACTATGAGGACCACTCTAGTGAGACAGGGTTGCTTACCGGCACTCTTCGGGACCCAACTCAGGGTCCCGAGGAGTTGTGGGGGGGGCGAAGGGCCAACAATGCCTCAGACCGGTGTGGACCCTAGGCAGCAGGGCTCTACTCTGCCTGAGAAGATGGGCAAGCCCAGAGCAAAACAAGCAGGTGTTTATAATGCACACTCCACCCAATAGCATCTTTCCACTGTATAAGGATCAGCAGTGAATATTTTATTTTATTAACACAGTCATATAATACTCACTGCAGCCATTAGCATCTTTACACTGTTTGTGCATCAAAATTGAATATTTGCATTCTTAAAATACACACTCCACCCAATAGCATTGGTGCAATGTGTATGGAACTGCAGTGTTTACTTTATTTTATTTATTCATTCTTATAATGCAAACCCCACCCAATAGCATCCTTGCACTCTATATGGATCAGCAGTGGTGATTTTATTTTATTTATGCATTCATATAATACACACTCCAGCCAATAGCATCCTTGAACTGTGTATGGATCTGCAGTGATTATTGTATTTTATTTACTGGTTCTTATAATGCACACTCCACCCAATAGCATCTGTGCACTGTATATGCATCAGGATTTGTTTATTTTTTTATTTATGCATTCTTTTAATGCACACTCAGCCCAATCGCATATTTACACTGTTTATACATCAGCAGTAATCCAGTTTTATGAACATAACTAAAACCAACAGTCAATGCAAACTGTGAGGCCTGAGGGCAGAAGGCAGCAGTTATGCAACTGGAGGAAAACAGAAAACAGGAGGAGGAGGTGGATTGCCATTGCTTGTGACTCATGGTATACACACTTTGCGAACCAGCAGGAAACTCAGACGGCAGACACTGTTAAGGCATAATGTAGTTGGCAGGAAAAGCTGATAAGATCACCAAAACAGTGTATTTTAATTCATGAGCACTTGCTTGCACAGTCATGAAGCAGTGTGTCAGTCTGTGGGAATGTGTACCCTAAAGCATGCTGGGAAGGATGGGGAGCAAAAAGACTCATTGCAACCATTACAAGGAAATCTGCAGCCCTGGGTAATTAACATAATGGTGCCAAGTAGTGAACTTTTCATATTACATATCAAGCCAGGCACTCTCTTTTGAGGTCCAGCAACCATGACTGCACACAGGAGTCCAACTGGAACTGTGTGAATCACATGGGACAATAATTACTGGTCACCAACCAAACACCAGGCCAAGAAGGTTCATTAGTACTGGCTACTGCCCTGTATATTGGAAAATATTCATCTCTCATCAAGCGTAGGTGGCGATTTCCTGGAGCCAAGCTCCTTGAATGACTAGCGCATGAACACTGTTGCTGTGGTACGGACGCACAAGCACGGATAGTGATACTTTCACGCAAGAACAATGTAAACCACTCAGTATTCCCAGACTTCTGTTGATAAACGCGTTATCGCACTTGTGTAGCAGATGTGGCACACACAACAGGAACAGATAAAACCAGGGTCCATAAAGTCTTGTACGGCACAGCTGCCCACGTCACCAAAAGGTTGATTTTCTTGACTGAAATGTTGTTTCCCCTTGTTAATTGTTGGGGCCTTACCTAATGCAAGGGCTAGGACCAGACACACAAAGGCTGAATAGTTTTCATTGGGAGAAGTGGTGGTAGAAATTTGGTGGATCCCCACTGATTCTGCAAGTTTCCATTGACTTTTTGATGTTTAGCATCTGTATTCCAGAGTGAGTGTCCTTTTGTTGGTGGTGCCATGATATTGTTGTAGGATGTGTGTCAGTGTTCTAGTATCAGTACTTTTGCCCCTGTGGATGTGTGCCAGCATCAATGTTTGTGAGACCTCAATGCTCCAGTACTTTGCTAAAGAAAATATAAAATGCAAGAAAACCCCAGACAGACAAAGCAACACTACCGCTGCCAGCAGAAAGCACAGTAAAACTCTATGAAATAAAAGAACAAAAAACTCAGACCCAGGTTACACAAGGACACAGAATAAAGATGAGGAATCAGGGGACAGCAAAACACAAGATCAGCAACTTTAGTTGAATAGGAAAGCAGGACTAACAAAGCTTTTAAGAATTCACAATCTCAGAGCATTCCCATTACTAACAGAGCAGTGGTTCAGAAAATATGTGGTCAAAGGTAGTTTTCCTCAATAGTATAGAAAGCAAGATAAAAAAAGCTGAGAACAGCAGAACAAACGTACACTCTGGAGGAAAGGTTAAAACACAATGTGGTGGGGGCTTGGTCACGTGGTCACACGCAGCAACAAGATGGCGGCTTAGGGGTGAGCTCTGCTCGGACACGGAGCTCTCTTCTTGTTTTCAGCCTCTTCTTCCAGTGTCGGAGTTCGGAGGACACCGCCCTGAGGCCTCTGAGCTGTTGGAGGGGCATTTGGAGTCATTCCAACACTGTTTCCTGCCTTGTATGACCTGAAGGTGGCAGCAGTGATGTTCTCCACAGTGCAATCGAGCTGCCGCCATTTTTTGCCTGCCGCTCCCTGCTTCCTGCTGAGGTAAAATAACCGTTTTGTTACTAAACACGATGCAACGTTTTTTTTCTCGTTTCTTTACTTTTCCACTGCCAAAGTTGCTATGGCTGCCTTTCTCCATGAGTATTTATACAGATAGCCTTGCCTACTTTATAAGGTGCTTTGGGGTTTATTGAGCTGACATCTTCTGCCTAACACATGAGTGCCTCATATTTTAATATTACCTTTCTGCATTAACTCTCCCTACAAAGAAGGAAAGGAAGGGAAAGGATTTTTTTCTTTTTTTTTTCCTTTTTCCACATGTTTGCTGAGTAACTTTTTTCTTGAAGCAAGAGGGAGTGGAAAAATGTTTTTCTTTGGTCGACCAATATTTCTTTTGTGTCCCTGTTTAAACTGCATACGGGCAGGTTGTGACCTCCTTTCATTTGCATTAACGTTCTGTCACACTGTGGTCTGTACTAAAGGTCCAACATTGTCCACCTAAAAGCGAGTGGCCATTGCATTGAGCCTGTGGCACGCATCTTCATCAAGTCTCCTGTTGAGAAGTGCAGTGTGTTTTCACAGCATATGGGCAGGTTGAGATCTCCATTATAAGTTGTACATCGTCCTTCTGGACGTTCCACGATGGCTAGTGACATTTCTCCTCCTGTCAGAGCTTCATCTTCTGGTACAAAACCCAAGAGAGTTAAAAATACCCCCCCTCACCCATTTTGTCATTGCATAATCCTGTCCTTGATACTCTTCTTGATGAGGTGAGGGCTTTGAACACTTTCATGTTCACTACTACAAATTGAAGATAGGTGGATTACTATGGAAGTGAAGGTACTCAACATGGAACAACGCATCACTGATTTACATGATGTCTCTACTAAAATTCATATATTGGAACAGGAAATTCAGCATCTTAAACTTCACACTGAGGATCTTGAAAACCATAATAGACATAATAATCTTTGTCTTTATGGCTTACCGGACAATTTGGTGGGGCCAGACCTCCTCCTTTTTCTTAGGCGACTCCTGCCTGAGCTCCCTGATCTTCCGCTACAACCGTCACTAAATATCCAGCGTGCTCACCCACTTGGTCGTATTCAACCGAACTCTATTGGACCTAAAGGTATTATAATGTTATTTCTGGAGTTTATAGATCTTTTGCATGTTCTTCAAGCAGCAAAAGTAAAACATCGCCTTGTATGGTCTGGTCACACAATGTATCTCTCTCTGGATCTCTCCAACACTACTAATGACAGCAGGAGGAATTTCTGGCCCTTCCCCCTCAGATGAAACAGTTAAATATTCGTTATGGTATTTTGCCCCATTGCCTTTGTGAAATTACTCATAATGGTTCCACTCTCTCATTTGATGATCCTGTTAAATTGAGGTTTTTTCATCACAGTCTCTCACTGAATTCTGTGGACAGTTCCATCCAATGTCTTTAACTCTTTCTCTTCCGTCTTTCTAACAGATTTCGTATGGCTGTTCATTTTCCTAATTCTTAATATCTCTTCCTCTGCTGTTTTGTCTGTTCTTGGTGACGTTACGCCCCATGCTCACTTTGTTTACTCTTTTTCTTAGATCTGGATCACTTTCCTCGATCTCCCTTGTTTCCTTCTTATTTGATTTCCTTTATCTACTCTTTCTGTTTGTACTTTCTTTTTGACAATATTTTGTATGATGCTTGTGCTTATTGTTATTGTTGTTATACATATTGTTTTTCGGCTTCATCTGATTCATCTGATTCATCCTGAAGCGTATCATCTCCATTCATGTATTACCTACCCCTCCCTCCAATAAGTGTAATGTGGTTACGTGGAGATTTTGTGGTATTGGACACCCTGTCAAAAGACAAAGGGTACTTTCTCATTTGTCTAAACTGAATTCTCATGTTTCTTCATTCAGGAAACTCATGGTAATGACATTGAATTGCAACAATTAAAAAGACAGTGGGTGGATCAAGTTGTTTATTCTCCAGCCTCCAATCGGAAGGGTGGTGTTGCAAATACTATTTCTTAAATCATTACATGTACAAATGTAATCATCAAATTTATGGGACACTGATGGACGTTGGATAATGGCTAAGGTTTTTATACACAATAAAGAACTTGGTTTATTGAATATTTATGGCCCTTTTACGCCAGATCCTGACTTTTGGAATAATATCAAGATCTTACTTTGCTCCATTGATGGTCCAAATATTATTATTGCTGGTGATTTTAAACAATGGTTAGACCCATTCTCTGATAGACAGTCCTAATGCAATTTTAATCCCGATAAATCTCATAGATCAATTCAATCTGCCATTGCCTCTCGTCCATTGTTTAATGTTTGGAAGACTTGTAACCCTAACTCCCTTGAATTTAAATTTTTCTCTAATGTCCATCATACCCATTCTAGAATTGATTATATTTTGGTTAGTAAACCCTTACTTCCAACTATTCAATCTTCCGAGATTGGATCTATTTTTTTTCTGACCCTGCTCTTGTCCTTTCTGGATTTGACCTTTCCCTGAGCGCTCCTAAATTTGGTTGCTGGAAACATAATACGTTTTTTGTTGTCAGATACTGTTTTCATCTCTGAAGCCACTGCTTTTATTAATATGTTTTTTACTATCAATAATCCCTCGGATACTTCCATTCCCAATATTTGAGATGCCTTTAAGGCCTCCTTCCATGCCTTCACTATTTCATATTCAGCAAGAAAGAAGAAAACCGCAAAGGCCAAGTATACAACTCTATTACACAACTCAAATCATATTTTACCTCCAGATCCCCCTCTGTTCTTCATGAATTAATTAAGGCCAAATCTCCTCTTAACAAACTTGCAACAGTTGATGCCTGTAATGACCTCCTCAAAATTAAGTCCAAGTATCTGTTAGGACTCGGGCTACCTGTACTGTGCTTAAACTACATATCCCAGAATGCTCAGCAAGGGAGGTGGGTTGTGTGCTGTCCCATCCTGCTCTAGGGCTTGTCAGGTGATGGGGAGGTTCTTAATCCTTCAGCTACTGTGTTTCAGTGCTTGGTTTTCCTTGCTTGATTCCTATCCTGTTCCAGGGTTTGGATTACCTCAGTTACAGTCTGTCCCTGAATTTTGGTACATGGACTCTGTAGTATCCTGATGCCTTGGGATCTCCCTTATCCTTGCTTTATATTTTTCACTTTTGAGCGCAAAGTAGCGCTACAAGTCTTGGCAGGATTTTCGTTAAGCCTGCTGAGTCTGCTTTTTTCCTTTACAAATCATAAGCGCAAGGACGCGCTGCAACTTTAACCATTGGCGGGGTTCTCTGCCTGCTGACGCGCTGCAACTTTAATCTCAGCCTTCTCTTTTTGTTTGGCCTCTCACAACCTATCTTGCATATTTTATTACAACGCGAGTCAGCGTTGCCCTTCTTCCCTGCTGCTGGTTCCTTTGTTACCCCGATTCCTGAATTGCTTTGATCAGTGCGAGGACGTGTTGATTCATGGCTCGCTGCCTTGCTGCAATTGCCTGACCCCCAGCTGTTCCTTTTCTCTTTATAACGTGTGGATTACATTTTCCACAAGAAGCTCTTTTAGAGCTTTGTGACACAGTTACTCTCATTTCCACTTGCCTACAAGTGACTTCTTTTATTTACATAGACTGCCTCTTGAAGACACAAGCGAACGTATGCTCTATAATTGCATTTTTTGTTTGTGTATGCTGAATTAAGGAACAACAACCTCATCAGCTTTATTTGTATTTCAACAAGAGACCTTCTAATGAAAATATTCCAGGATCATCTAAATGAATCTTCACCTAGTCGTGAAAACAAGTAAGTATGGGATAGCACACAACTGAAGGTTACTAGTTTGATTCTGGAGGGAGTTGTATATTTTCTAGAAGTAGGTAACAAAACTAATTGTGCTTGTTTATTTCTTGTCATTTGTTATATAGATGTCTCGCCTCTAACTGGACTGGACCTTCTCCTTTTTGGCTGTTTTTCTGATGATCCTCCTTGGTCTCTTCATTTTCTGAAGATATTTGAATTCCTCTTGTGTGTTCTGTTGGGACACTGGGAAGGCTGTATCTTTCAGAAAAGGAGGGGTCCTGCCCTGCTCCTGGGGAATAGGTACTTCTGCCTGGGACATCAGTCGCCTTCCGACAGTATCATGGGGGTCAAAATAAAGCTGGTAGGATGCTGGCTAATTTTGTAAAAATTACATCTGAACATAAAAATATTGGTCCTATCCAAAATGAATCCACTAACAAATCGGTGTCATCGGATGAAGATATTTCTTCTGCTTTTCATGATTATTACCAATCATTATATTCTGATCACACATATCCATCTAGTCAAAATGTACACACCTTTTTTACGGAGCTTCCTAAACCCCCATCGTTGTCTGACGAATTTGAGGTATTAGAAACAAGGATCACTCTCCAAGAGATAACAGATGGCATTAAATCTTTAAAAAAATCGAAAGCACCTGGCCGTGATGGCCTCTCTGCTGAATCTTTTTCTACATTTTCTTTTGTTTTTGCTCCCAAACTGCTTGCTCTTTTTCACTCCTTCCTTGATGACTGAAAGGCATCTGGTTCCTTATGGAGGCTATGATTGTCCTGAGTCCTGAACCCGATTAAGAACACACCCTCAGTAAAAATTACCACCCAATTTCAATAATTAATAATGTTTGTAAGATATTTGCTAAAATCCTTGCCTCTTGACTTGAGAACATTATCCAATTATTGGTCAAAACTGATCGAGCCGGTTTTGATAAGGGCAGATTGTCCCGCGGACAACGCTTGAATGTTTGATAATGTCATCTCCTTTGGGAAAAAGTACACGTCTCCCCTTGCAGCATTGTCCTTAGATGCCAATTAGGCCTTTTATCGTATTTACTGGCAATTCATGTTTACTACTCTGCAGTGGTATGGTTTTGGAACGAATTTTATCTCTCACGTTAAACTGTTATATTCTTTTCCTCGTGCCAGTATTTTTGTGAACAAATACTTTTCTAAATATGTTCCTTTATATAGGGGTACACGTGAAGGTTGTCCTGTTCCTCCCTTGTTATTTGTTTTATGTCTAGAACCCTTCCTTGAGCGCATTTGTGTTAACACACTTATTTCTGGTTTTAGACATAACTCCATAGAAACCAAATTGTCAGCATACTCTAATGACATTCTGGTATATATGTCCAATCCTATTACCTCTCTCCCTCCCTTTCTATATGAAGTTCAGTTGTATTCCAGTATTTCTGGATAGAAGTTGAACTTCTCTAAAACAGAGGTTTTACCAATGAACTCCCTCTGCTATCAATATATGTTTAATAACACTAGCTTTACCTGGTGTGCCTCAAAAATAAAATATCGTTGTATATGGTTTTTCTCTACCTTATCTACCACCATCAGTTACACGTTTAATGCATTAATTATCAAACACTACCCCATTCTTGGTCGCCCCTTCATTTGTCATGGTGGGGTAGACTGGATACTATTAAAATGATGATTGTTCCCCATGTCCTTTATATATTATCCATGTTACCTTTTTGGATTCCCGTTTCATATTTTTCACAAATTACCTCCATTTATATTACGTTTTTATGGAATTATAAACATCCCCATATTGCCCTTGTGAAACTCAAATTCCCCAAAACAGAAGGTGGTGTGCACGCCCCAAAATAGAAGGTGGTGTGCGTTTTCCTGATTTAAAATGATATCACTCTGCATTTTTAATTGGTCAGTTTTTTGCCTGAACAAATTATTTTGCTGATAACCCTATCTCTCGTTGGATTGTTTTTGAGCGTTCCCTATTAAAAGATTTTTGTTTTAGAAACATAATACATATGTCTAATTGTACTTTCATACCAGATAATCCCATTCTAAGATATTCCCAACAATTATTATATAATATTTTGTCAGATGGTCTTGATCAATATCAATGTTTTTTAGGTGTATTAGGGTCCTGTCCCCTCCTTTAGCGCTGCCATGACTTTTCTTTTCTGATATTGTGTCTCAGTGTCAGTATCTTTCAGCTTCTCTGTGAATGAATAAATAATAATGTACTGATAATGTGAGCCAAATCGCTTTGTAAAACAAGAGACACCAAATATGTAGCAATTATAAACAGATGAGCACAGTTAATCCTTAGAAAAGGATTGTAAAATAATGTGCGTGTAGGTTAAAATGGCTGTTCCATCAACTCTTAGTTTACATCTTAGAACAATGTTCACACAAGTGGCTACTGAAGCTTGCCCTCTTAAGCCCTATCCTGGATTTTGCAAGTGATCAAAGCTTTTTGACACATCAGTCATTGATTTCACCAAGCTACTTACCGAGCTTCATCTGAGCAGTTAAAGCAGGACCTGGTGGTGTCTTTGTGAATTTGTAGTTTAAGGAGCAGAGTGCTGGTGCAATAAAATTTATTGCACCCAGTTTAAAGACATGTTTAACAGCAGATGATATCACTAAACTTTGTATATTGTGATGCAGAATTGACCCAGGGCTGTTTGTCTCTTGTACTTCCTTTTTTTTAAATGTATCTTTATTAATAATTTTGCATATTTCATCATAAATCTGGGAAGGTTATAAGAAGCAGTAAAATCCAGGTCACAGGAAGATAAAATATAACAAGATTACAATCAATAATATATCATCATCTAATATTAAAAAAAATACCCAAAACGATATGTCACATCTTACCCTAAGTTCATATTTATATACTAAAAAGGCTAGAGAAGTGCAATTGCAATGAGAGCCAGATAAAACATCACAAGTTAGCTTTGCTCCCCATGATTCCCCACACGTATGATGTCATCTAGGGGAGACGAGTTGGCCTATCGGCTAGGGCGGTCAACCTCAAATCTGAGGAACCGCGTTTGAGTCTCGGCAAGGACGTGCAACATCCTGTGATTCTGGGCCAATCACTTAATCTCCCAATAATTAATGTATCCTCATGTAACATAACTGCTGCTCGTCTAAAGCACGCGGATACCTTTGGGTTAGGTTTGCGCTATATAAAACTCCATAAATCCCAGATCTAACCCAGCCATTTCTTTATTATTCCTGAGAGTGTAGCCATTATTCGAGAGGGCCCCAAATGCGTCTACCCTTTTGTTTAGCTCCTTTCTCCTTTCTCAGAGTTCTCTAAATTAAAAATATAAAAAACCTCCCTTGCCACTGTTGAAGGATGGTGCCTGAGGGTCCAACCACGCGGAGGCGATGCAGACCCGAAACACCGCCATTGCAATGAACACCAAGGATTCCCCTCCCATCAATTCCACCCCCGATACCATCACTCGAGGAGTTAGATCCAGCTTAACATTGAATATATTTCCTAGTATTAAGAAATCTGCAATCTTAATATGTCTAATACAGTGCATGTGTGACAAGTGAATTAGATCTGCTGCATAAAAAGGACATTGTGGTAAATTGACCCTCTTTGATAGACCCCTCCTCCCAAGTAAAGATTTTTGCTGGGGTAAATTATAAGTCAAATATTGTGTTACTGTGCTGTGCTTGCAGCCCCGAAGAGCATAGCACCGCACGACTTAGCTCAAGAGAATCATAGGAGGTGTGTTCATCTAACCCAAGCATTGCTGCCACTTCTCAAGATCATCTGGTGCCCATTTACACAGCTGGTTCTAGATTAAACTGATAGAAAGTTTTTGCACCCCAAGAAGAAAATCCAAAAGTGGTATCCTCTCCAAACCTACCAGCCCCCCTGTTTTCTATTTACAAAGCTGTGAAGGTGCAGATATTTAAAAAACGTCCCTTGTTCTTCCAAGGATGCCAGACCTCCCCATATGGAAGAGTCCAAACTGGAGTTGGAGATATTGTATTTTCAAATCCCAGGATGCAGCGAGGCGTGGATCAGGCTGGGACTACACTGAGCTGTAGGTTGTCAACACAAGATGAACATGGAAACTGTGTTTGAAGGTTGACGTTTGAAGGCGATCTGAGTTTGGGGTTTTTTTGTGTAGTTTTTGTTGCAGTAGTGGTGTGAGACGACAGGACCCCATGGTGATCTCATGTTATGTTATGGTAGCTGAGAATTCCCGCATTGTGCCAAGGTGTTTGGTCAGCATCGTTTGGTTTGAACCAGTACAGAGGCTTTTTACGCAAGGAATCCATCAGTTACTTTGAGTGACAAGCGGAATTACTCCTGATTTGTCGATTACTTCCAAACACCACAAACTCAACACTGCACCCATGCACACCCTTACAAATGCGCACAAACCACAATCTTGGCACTGCAACCCCACACACCAATAACATGCACAAAAGCATCACAATCTCAGCATTGCCCCCACACACACATGCACACAAACTTCGCAATCTCAGTACTGCCGCTATACACAACCTTACAAATTCATATTAACATCACAATATCAGCACTGCCACCCACACCCTTACAAATGCACAAAAACAGCACAATCTCAACAGTGCTCTGCACACACCCTTACAAATGCACACAGAACTCACAATCTGAGCCCTGCATCCCCATACACCCACACACCAATAAAGTGTTACATCCTTCCAATGTTTTTTTTTTGGGTTTAACTCTTCAGCATAGACGAGACAGGACAAGTGTGCGGCCTGATGGCTAACCTGTCTTGTTAAAGGTTCCACCGAGCAGCAAGCTTTGATCCCACAATGGGAGAGGGCTCCAGGCTCTTGGGTCACGTATGTTGTATGATAGAGACTAGGGCGCTGTCATGGATCAAAGCAGGGGCGTGCCTGAGGTTCACACGCCTGTGGACCATACACAGCTGTGGGTGGGATGGCCTGGGGTAATACGTTGAACTGGGTTTTTACCTGGCTGTACGCCTTCTCCCACCTTGAGTGTGTCTATCTCACGTGCCATCATCCTACAAAGACAGGACACAGACACTCATGGGGTGGACTCATTGCATTCTAATGCCACGGCCACGAGATGATCTCTTCTTCCAGGTATAGCAAAGCCCCCCTCCCACGAGACCCAGCAGACCAGGCACGAGCACCAGCAGCACCGAATACCTCCACCCGGCAGCTAGATTCACAGCTAGCGCAATAATGAACCCCAGCCCAGCTCCTACGGCCATGCCCTTGTTGAAGATGCTACCAGGTGGATTAACTGGGATTAGTCGTATTATGTTAATCAGTTCCTCAACCTGTTTGTCATTTTCCTCTCCAGTCGCCCTGTTGTTGAAGGCGCAGTACCGACCTCCACATTTGGTAATTAAGTTTCTGAGTGCTGGCTCAGCTTCCTTAACAAATACGTGTATTGTTTTATCTCCCAGGTCGTCTTTGCGGGTGAAGACAACAACCATGTGGTTGTGCACCTGTGATCCAAACAGACGCTGGACCCTCTGAACTGCCTCGCGCTCCTCTTGGGTGAACCTTCCGGTCTGGAGCACCAGGACTATGGCGTGGGGCCCCCCAGGGCCACAGAGCTCCAGGCCCCGGCTGACATCACTCCTCAGTTCTCCTGGACAGGTGCTGTTCAAGAACCCCGGGGTGTCCACGACCACCAGCTGCCTCTCCTTCCAGACACAGACCTCCCTCTGGCACTCCAGGGTCACCGTCCTCGCAGACGCTCTGGACTCAAAGCGCCTCTCCCTGAGAATGGTGTTCCCGGTGGCGCTTTTCCCGGCTCCGGTGCTTCCAACCAGTAAAATCGACAGCTCATCGTTTTCAGTACGTGACCCATAGTCTGGTCTTTCTGCAATGAAAACCATTAACATGTCAGCAAGAAGAAATGCACCAAGTGTAAATAGCAGGCAGGGCGTGGTGGTGTTGGAGAGGGCAGAAGGAAAGGTGTATTTTTGTTGTAGGATCTGATAAGCCTAGAACCCGCAATAGGAATCATGCACATGAAATGAGACCTTTGAACAACAAATTAGAAGTGATGCACCTGCTTTCCAGAAAAAGACAGTAAAATTAACATTGTGTATGCACTTCCGTCAGTGAGCCCGGCCCCACGTGCTCCTAGTTCATTTGAGTTCACTTTATTGCAAACATGCGTGGAAAGACATTCAAAGTGAAATGACTGCCCACACTGTCAAGGCATGAATGACGCTGTGGGAACTCTGGACACTTTGGGGGTCTTTCCACGCATGTCTACAATGGAAGTGAACTTGGCATCTGTCCTGGTTTCGTCCAGCGGCGACCTCTGCATTAGGACTGAGGAGCATCACCCCCTGCTGTGAGAGCTACAAAAGTGAACATTAAAATTGTATTCCTCCGCCAGTTGTGTTTGGGGAAGGGACTGCTGCTGCTGACTGGCAGCAGGGGAGTGGATCTCCCGCCACTCGTTTATGGTGCACTCCTAATTATGGCCGGGTATCTTACTACTGCCAGCCTGACATGCGCAGTGCAAACTTCTCCCCCAGGTCTCTTAGACAGCTGGGTGAAGAGCAAGCACAGACCCCCCAGTACCTGCCAGAGTATGGAGGCAGCCCACTCCAGCCAATCCTCGCACTGCTTTCATGTATAGTGGAGAGGTGTGGTGCAGCGGCCAGGGCAGCTGACTTCAGAGTACAGGGCTCATGGTTCGATTCCCGGCTCAGGCGGCATCTCAGCTCAGTACCATGTGAATCTGGAGAATAGCTCACTTAATATCCACGATGGCCCCCAACGCCTTGAGACCCGTAAGGATATACGATTTATGCATCTGGATGGCTCCGGTAAATCCAATTGCTGCAGAGACCAGCATGAGGACCAGAGGAAGCGAGACAGCGCAAGTCTTATTTTACTTTTTTACACTTTAGGAATTAGTAGGTCATAATATTATATGTTAGAGCCCTGTATGGTGGCACATTTGTTTAATCGATACTCAAATTGTATTGTGTGTGCTCATGGTTGCAGGTGCCAAGTTTGTGGTATGCTTTGAACAGGAACAACAATACGGAAATGAAAGAGTGTTTACCTCCGTATTGTTTAAGGAGGTGTAATGTCCGCTTGCACGTTTGTGTGGCCCTTTTTCCCTATATTGAATCAGACAAGCCTGTAAGCTATTGCACATTCAGTAGACACCCCTTGGGAGAGGGAGAGGGAGCCCTGGGAGCAGGGAGCGTAGAGGGGGATATTTCCTGTGGAGTTTGGACACTGCCACTGGGACATTACTGTAGCGCTTAAAAGCCACCCAATTTGAAGCAGAGATGTGAAACCCCAATTACTGAGGACGTGAATCGGTCAGCTGACGTGCATGTTCAAAGCGGCCAAGATTTCAAGCATATCCAAGGTTGGAGGGTACCTACCTATCTGCAACATTTGCTTGCCTTAAGTGTGAACCTTGGTGCGGAACACAAAAACAATCTAAAATCTCAGCCTTTTGCTCTACAAAGGACTTTAAAACAGTTGTGGTATTCCTGCATCACTTGCCTAAAGTGTGAAATTGACAGTGACCAAATTGAGCAGAGCCCAACTTTTTTGATGGTAAGACCATACAGCGTGGCACAGTTGGGTGCAGGTAGTGGCTATATGTTACATCCTGGTAAGGAATTCCAGAAGACTTGGATAGGTTACAGATGATAAGTTTATTCTTCTTAGATGGTTAGATAGGTTTTCCAGTATATAAGTAAGCAATGCCCCACCAGGAGCATCCTCTCTGCTGCTCAGCCCGGGATCCAACTGACGGTCCACTCACAGCAGACCAAACACTCCAATGACATCACATTCACACTAACATTCCACTCACACTGGCTGAACAGCAGAGGCAGAGAAACAGGGAAGATGTAAGGTAAAAACCTTAGATATAACACACCTTCCCTCTTTACAAAATAAACAGAGAGAAAGCAAATGTAAAAAGCAACATTGCAATAACATCACAGTATAATCAATAAAAATTGCAGTCGAAAGATTGAAAATGCACATGAGTATGAAAAACATACTAAAAATAAGCAAAGTGAAATGTGACATAAAAATAAGCAATGAAGGAAAAACATGTAATAAAGTACAAAGTGAGAACAGTATGACAAATAAGACACACATCTCGTTCTGTAGCAGAGAAAATTGAAGAAACATCTCCTTCCTTAGCAGAGAAAATTGAAGTAAGAAGTTTCAAAAGGAAAGAAAAAGTAAAAGAACGGAAAAGCAAACTGAGAAAATTACATAAGCAAGAAGTAATAATACCACGAAGAATAACAAGAAGTAGTGCACGAGTGTGACCACCACAACTACACCAACTGGCCAGGCTAGCGAGAAGTAAGGACCCACTGAGCACAGCAACATGAAAAAAACAAGGAAGAAACGAGAGTGAAGAAAAAAATAGGTGACGTACACCTAACACATCAACCAAAAGACACATAGAAAAGGTCTGTGATCTGCGTAAACTGTACCACACCAAAGATAAGAGTACAGTCACACCTAAAATTAGACCACAAGTGAAAAATGCAGGGAAAGTGCGATCTGGGAAACTGAACTAGAAAGCAAAGAAAATTCAGTAACACCTCAATTAGACCACATAAGTAAACCTGCGTACAATTTGACAATAAACAATAAATATCAAATATCATGTAAGGAATCAGAGGAACAAAAATGCTCCAGGAAAATGCGATCTGGGTAAACTGAACTGCACATCGACGAAGTTCAGTCACGCCTCAAGTTAGACCACATATGAAACTGCAGGAAAATACGATCTGGGTAAACTGAACTACACTGCAAAGAAATTCAGTCACGCCTCAAGTTAGACCATGTATCAAAACCTGCGCACTGAATGGAAAATGCACTGTAAGTATCATCATGAAAACATCAGAGGTACAAGAAAAATATTGCTCCAGGAAAACTGCGATCTGCGTGAACTGAACTACACATCAAAGAAAAACCAGTCACGTCTCAAGTTAGACCACAAACAAAACCTGCGCACAATATAATAAGGCACTGTAAGAGAAAAATCATGTACAGAACCAAAGAAAAGGAAGAAATGCACCACATCAAAATACAGAGTTGAAAATGCCGAAAACCTGCATGCCAAGCAAAATACATAAACAAATGCTTCAGAGTAAAATGGCAGTACTACAGTAAAATAAGAAGTGCATAAACACATTGTAAAATTGTAATAGTGTTAAAATGCATAGGAGAAAACGTAGTAAATATGAGCTAAAAATGAGAGTGAAATAGGTTGAAAATGATCCAGCATAATGTACATTTCAGGTAAGATGAATAAAATAATAAGATAACACAAATAAAGTTGTCACCGTTGTCATGGTGTGCAGCTGATGAATTAAAGGTAAATGGAACAGTACCTTGTGAAAAAACGTTTGCAGGAACATTTGATGCAAGAAAACACTGGAGGTGTTGAATTTACATGCCAAGAAACAAGTGGACTTATCTTCCTTGAAGAAGTGACAAGAGTAAACTATATTTCCTTGAAAAAAAATTGCAGTCATGGTGGTTGACCGCTAGGTGGCACTGTTGCATAGCCAATAAAATACCAAACGTAACTCTCTGTCATCGTGACAAAAGAAGTGCATGTCAGCAATCGATTGAAGAGAAAAAAAAAATTATCGAAGGCAAACAGCAAGAAAAACGTGGTTGGCAGTTGGCAGCACACTCGAAAGTCAAGAAGGTCCGGCGGTGCCCGAGAAAATGGAGGCACGCTGTGCGACGGCGTGCCGGGTGGCTCAAGACATGTCCAAGCTCCTCTAACACTGAAGAGAATTGGTACGTCAAAAGTACCGGCTGGAAACATCACGAAGGCTGCAGACATCATGAGGAAAGAAGGGCAGTACAGCAGGATAGTGAAGGTAAGAGCTCGTGCCAGCATTTTCAAAGAGGGACGACAGTTAACTGAATTTGTATCCAAGTCCCAAGCCAAGAAATAGAAATACTTAAAAATGCTGATAATCTTTCATTACTAACAGTTAAAATGTCATCGCATTTAAAACAGGATAGCACTTCTCCTCCTCTACATTCATGGCTTTCCTTCGTGCTTTGCTGACAGTTTATTTTAAAAATGATGACTTGGTTTAAACTGTTAGGAAGAGCGCTGAAGCATGAAGAAGGGTAGTGTTTATTGTAAATCATAAACAGGAGTGCACAAGGCTTGGTTAAATGTGCTGTGGCAGACGTGCAGATAAAAGAGGATTCTTTCATGCTGGACTGCACGATCTCCCAGATAACAAAATCGCACTCAGCTCGATCCTCCAAATCATGAAAAATAAATTAGGGTGACATGAAAATTTCAAACTTAAAGGCAAGCAGGTAGCATCCGAGCAGGGAGCAAAAGCCCAGTCAATCGCAACGGAATGTCAAAATTAAGACAGTAGATGTCTAAGGCAGAAGAAGTCAGGCAGAGGGAAACAGCAGCAAGTTGTAGAAATCAGCAAACCAATACTCTGTCAATGGCATCATGAATCAGAAAGAAGGAAGCAGGTAGCAGGAAGCAAATGTCCTGTTTGAAGCAGGCAGAAGGACTTAGGCAGGAAGAAGCAGGTAACAGGAAATCTACGCCTTAACTATGGGCTGTCCGGTGAAATATGGACACTGGTGGGGCGTAAAATCCTTAAGTAGGTTCGTTTTGAGTAAAATCATGAATAAAAGTACCTTTAAAAAGCTTGAAGAAAGTCTTCACGCGTAGTTTTGATCCCACCCTCGTCGCCAAATTTATGTTACACCCTGGTAAGGAATTCCAGAAGACTTGGATAGGTTACAGATGATAAGTTTATTCTTCTTAGATGGTTAGATAGGTTTTCCAGTATATAAGTAAGCAATGCCCCACCAGGAGCATCCTCTCTGCTGCTCAGCCCAGGATCCAGCTGACAGTCCACTCACAGCAGACCAAACACTCCAATGACATCACATTCACACTAACATTCCACTCACACTGGCTGAACAGCAGAGGCAGAGAAACAGGGAAGATGTAAGGTAAAAACCTTAGATATAACACTATACTAACTACTAAAGTAAATATATTTGCTACCTTTCTGAAAACGCGCCATTTATAAGAGTGTCTAAAACACTCCAGTGTTGTTATAATGGCCCAAGGCAATGCAAGAGAGGAGCACACTGCTTCTGTCAGCCTCACACCTGAGCCAGCCAGCATGGCCACTGGCGCTGTGAGACAGCTCTCACTGTCAGGCCAGAGGTTGGGTCTTGTCCGAGCCTGTGAGATGCCACTTTGTTAACAGCATTTGCTAGTAAACACACTGTGAGACTGAGGGTGGCACTGTTCTATTTTTAGAAGAGGTTCAAATATTTCTTGAAAGTTGCAGAAGGAATGCTGAACCTACAATCACTAGGTATGGTGCAGTGGCAGAGCTAGAACCAAAAAACCGTTTGTTGACACGCCATGCCATTCTACTTAACCACAGGAGTTACACAAACAATGGCTGAGGATGGATTCTGTGTGGTGCAAATCAAGACGCACTGCACACCTACTATACCTTTGTTATGTTTTGTAACGTACGCCAATATAGGCCTAGATGGTCACCTAACCTTTCACCTACATTTCTTCTGCCATTGTACTACATAACAGTTTTTGGTATTGACCTTTTACCTAGTTAGGTGCTGCATACATGTTGTGTGGTTTTCCAGAAAACTAGCCTCATTAGTTATGCATGAGGATTCTCAGAATCACAGCAGGTTTGCAACCTTCTGCATAACAACTATGTATAAGGGTCATCCCTTTTGTCATCCTTTGCCAACATGACACAGCAAGGTGGAACCCCTGAGGGTACCTTAGGGTATATAAACACCATATCTTTGCTGGGGCAGGCAGAAGAGAAAGACTTTAATGCTGACACACTGACACAAGATGCTGAGGTTCCTGAACCCAGGCACTCCAGCAGGCAGTGTCCTGACTTCCCTCGAGGGGAGACCATATCGAAACAAAGATGGGGTTCTTCAGTCTCTCACACCAGGCAATGGGGTTGGGTTCATCCTAGGGGATTCTTGGCTCTACGCCTACATCCATGCTAGGTACACTTAGGTACATCAAGTTAGGTTTGCATCATAGTAGTATGTATTAATATTGTCATGTATGTATGTACCTGCCTATATCCATTGTTTTAGCACTATGGTAGGAATATACCATCCATTTACTCTGTTGTGCTTATAATCATTTAACCCCTTCCATGCTCATGACGGAACGGTTCCGTCATGAGCGTCGGTTGAGCTGTGCTCATGACGGAACCGTTCCGTCATGAGCCCATTGGCTCATTAGAACCTTCAGCACAGCGTGAAAATTCACGCCGCGCTGAAGGGGTTAAATCTGTTCCAGTCTTATTGTTGTTTCAACACACCTATTTTACATGAGAATGATTCTGGTTAAAAAAATGCTTATTGAAAATGTCCACACTACTGATTCTGTGTATCTCTCTGAGACATAGTAAGCACGAGTGACTGAGCGAAAAGTACTGTACTGTTTCCACGATCCCTGATGGGACAGGGTTGGCATTTTCGATAGTTGCCAAGAACTATTCTCTCCTTGGTGAGAGGAGTTTACAGTGGCACTGTGAGCTACCTGGTATACAGGCGAACATACCCGGTGGAATCAGTCTGGACACGAATACCGCAGTCTATGTTGTCTAAACGCACAGATCCTGCATAGGTTTATAGGAACTACACAACATGGCACCACCAACATTGGTTTGGTACTTATTTAACTGTCAAATCTGAGTAGTTTAGCCGTGCTTTTCTCCAAGACCCCTACTCACATTTACATAGAGACATTTGAAGTGGGAAGGGAAAAACCTTACACAGCTGAGAAGGAATATCCTATGTATTGGTTGTAGGTTTATTCAAGCTTGAAGGATAAATATTTCCCTATTGTTCATAAACCTTATCTCAGTTTCCTTGGAACTTTTTCAACAGTGACTAAAGAAGAAAACATTGCAGCACAACATGCGAATGCAGTGGTGGAAGGGGAACAGGTAGATACTATAAACATTTCAGAAAATTTCAGAACAGTCCATACTTACTAAATTAGCAGACTATTGAGTCATAGCAAGCACTGGGACTGTAACATTCATGATATAGGCATACAGGACAGGGGTATTCCATTCATGGGTTAAATTCCCACCAGTGGATGCATGCATAAATACATTTCATTTCTACACTGAAGATAAAATATCAAAGGAATATTGTCCATAAGAGGACATTGAAGTTCTGTTCACAAACCAGAAGCACATAAACTAGTTTAAAGATGCCCACCAACACACACCAGATAAAGTGAGACTCGGTCTGCTCGGCAGAGACTGAGCCACTTGGCTCACGCCTCATCCACCATCAACCCAGGCACCAACACGTCAGTCCTCTGTTAAAGTCCCTTCACTGGCTCCCCGTGTCTGAACGGTGCAAATTCAAGTTAGGCTGCACCATCTTCAAGTCCCTCGCCGGTATGAGTCCTTTCTTCATTTCTTCATTACTACACCCTTATGTTCCCTCTCGTAACCTTCGTTCCTCCTACCTGGCCCTACTCAAGGTCCCGGCTTTTAAACGCAAGAAACATGGAGGATTAAGATTTTCGTTCCTTGCTCCTTCCTTTTGGAACTCACTCCCTTTAAGTATCAGATCTGTCTCTCCTTATGCTCGTTTTAGGTCCCTTCTCAAGACTCACCTGTTTTGTAGTGCCTTCCGCTAACGCCTTGTGTCTCGCGAACTGTTCTCTCCCTGCTGCTCGAGCGCCAAGAAACCGCTAGGTGTTAGTTGCGCTTTAAAAGTAATTTTTACATTACATTACATTGGCTGGTCCTAGCAGCTTACACACAGCATCCAGACATTTACACAATACTGGAAGCAAACTTACGTCCACTACACAAATAAATAATACAACTTTACAGAAATTTCACAGAGTTCGTTATGAGAACACTCACACTTCAGCCAACAAAGGGCTACACCAGCAGGACAAATTCAGGGGTCTGCTACTAAAATAACTCCACAAATGCTAAATGCAGTTATGGGTAAAATGCCCACTAAACATGAACATAAGCCACTCTGATTAGATCAGAAAATCATACAGTTAAAGGCAGTTTTTCCACACACAAGCCCTCAAGAAAATCACAGAATGCTAACAATCTGCTTGCCACTATGGACAGCTCACAAAATAGAGAATTGTACCTCTTGGGGTACAGTTTTCGCTGCCATCTATACCAGGACTCATGGTATCCCTTCAATAGGTGTAATACAAGTTGTATTGAGACAGATACAGAAACAGTATGGAGCAGAATCTTCTCAGAACATAGGGATAAAATTGTTAGGAAATGTTGCCCAGGTATCAACCATTATATTGGCAAACATTAAAGGGGAGGCAGCAGCGATGGCAGTACGCCAATGCCTATGGGATTTCACTCCTATAAAATAGGAGAGTGAATTACATAAAATTATCGAAGATACATATGCTGAATTAGGTAGAGATAATTTTGGAGCTAGAGCAACAAACCCAAAACTCATGGGCAAACCTGAAAATGATAACACCAAGCAAGCACCTGATTCACCTCAGAAGTAATGGGACAATGAAAAACAAAACAAAAAAAGACTAGATCACATTCAAGGGGTGGGTCTCCTCAACAGGCAGAAGCCCTCCGAAAAGAGGTACAACCTTAGGAATCGTGATAACATTAAACCACCTGACAGGTATCAGGATACTGATACAGGTTCCTCTCGTTCCTTTCAGGGTTCACAAAAACACTTTGAGAGAGAAGGACAGTCAGAACATGGACAAGAAGAATGAACCAAGTTCAGAGATGCACATCGTACTGCGGGTTATAATTAGAGGTGGGCAGAATTTGAGTAGTCGCGCTACGCAAAGCTCTGCAAAATGGTAAAAAATCTCTGTAAGCATGTGCAGTTCGGCGAACACTCGGAATTGCTGGTTCCGCCCATTCGCGATTCTTTTTTCCTGTTCGCGAATGCTGTTTGCGTACTCGGGGAGAAATATCTTGCGAACACACATTTTAAGAGCACAAATAAGCAAAAAATTCCACGAAGCCGCGGAATTTTTTGTCAATTCCGCGTTCTCTGCGGAACGTGAAATTGACCAAATTTGGCGAGCGGGATGGAATTTACTGCCCAGGCCTAATTATAATATCAAAAAACAAAGATAAACAAAATCAAAATCTCAATTAAAAAGAAAAAGGTAGCCGGCCTTAAAGTAAGAAATGCCAAGGATACTGAGGTCTTCAACTTCTGTATGTGGCATGGGCTCTGAAGATGCTATTGTAAATCAAAAAGAGACTAGCTTAATTAATCAAGGAAAAAAAACAAAAAATTGATTTAATTTATCAAGGACTCAAGTATGTTTCGTCATCGGTTAGTGGCACCTGGTAGGTGTGCTCATGAAGCCCTCACCCACCAACCTAGTTGGTGGCATGCTTCATCATCGGGCCCACCCAGTGACACCTAGCGTGTCCCGGGTGTGCTTCGACGCCTGATTACAGCGGAGCAGGTATGTCGCTGTGTGTGCGGTGAAGACTGTTATGAATAGTGGGTTTAAAACGGCTTGGCGGGGATCCCAGTGCCCGGGGGCAAATTACACTTTAATGGCTGGGTCACGGTCAGCGGTTAAAAATAAGGCTGTTGGATGTTAGAGGCGAGTTACGACCTCCCACATCCTGGGATGTGTCAACATGTTTCAGCCAGTGCCTTATGAATAAGCTGGCTTTCTTCAGGACGGATAAAAGGGTGTGTGCAGTTAAAACTAGTGGGTGTATAATTCAGACTATGTGTATACACGCCCTAAAGTGTTTTTCTATGTGTGAGTGGGGGATTCCCATCTCAGAACTGGTTCAGCGAAGGAGGCAGTACAGGTCTACGGCAGGCTCTGACCAAGAATTCTGGTCAACCCATGCCACTTCTCAAACCATGAAGTAGCACTATTGAAAAACTAGCGTGTTTTCTGAGATGGGAATCCCCCACTCACACATAGAAAAACACTTTAGGGCGTGTATACACATAGTCTGAATTATACACCCACTAGTTTTAACTGCACACACCCTTTTATCCGTCCTGAAGAAAGCCAGCTTATTCATAAGGCACTGGCTGAAACATGTTGACACATCCCAGGATGTGGGAGGTCGTAACTCGCCTCTAACATCCAACAGCCTTATTTTTAACCGCTGACGGTGACCCAGCCATTAAAGTGTAATTTGCCCCCGGGCACTGGGATCCCCGCCAAGCCGTTTTAAACCCACTATTCATAACAGTCTTCACCGCACACACAGCGACATACCTGCTCCGCTGTAATCAGGCGTCGAAGCACACCCGGGACACGCTAGGTGTCACTGGGTGGGCCCGATGATGAAGCATGCCACCAACTAGGTTGGTGGGTGAGGGCTTCATGAGCACACCTACCAGGTGCCACTAACCGATGACGAAACATACTTGAGTCCTTGATAAATTAAATCAATTTTTTGTTTTTTTTCCTTGATTAATTAAGCTAGTCTCTTTTTGATTTACAATATATAAACCGGGGGATATGGACTAGCTTTCTGGTCCTCTCTCTCCCTCTTGATACACGCACCTCTGAAGATGCTAGACAGCTCAGCAGAAGTAACAATAGCTCCCCAGAACCTGATGGAATTTCTGGTGACAGCGGCATTGCATGAACATATCACAGTGGAGAAACCTGATACAAGGATAGATGTCCCACACCGTTATATGAAATAACACTCTAAATGGAGGGCAACAAACCTAGAGAAATGAAAGCTCTCTTTTGGGAGAACCTGACTTATGGCTATGACATCTTTTTGGCTGAAAAAGATTGGCCGGTGAGATCATTATGGAGTGCCCAAAGGGAAAAACAGTAATTTTACCAGCTTTTTCTGACCTCGTTTCAGTATCACTAAAACATTCAATACGAGCAGGAGTGGGTGGTAGTACTTTCTCCAGGATTATATCGCAACCATGTAGGGTGGGATGGTGAGTCACCTCACCATGTAATCCCAGTTATAACTACTCCAACTCCAAAGAGACAGTACCCTATGAAACAAGAAGTGAAAAAGCAAGCCAGGGAGATCTTGGATCAACTTGAATACCAAGGTTTAATAGAAAATTACACCTCTTGAATGAATAATTCTTTGTTTCCTGAAATGAATCCTGACAATTCATACCATCTAGTTTTAGACTACAGCCATCTGAACACATACACAAAGACATTTGTAGTACAGAATACACACAGTACTGCATTAATGAATAACATGTTGTGGATTAAAATACAAAACAACACTAGATACCTCAAATTGATTTTCCTGCCAAAATATAGTGCATGAAAGGAGATATTTGACATCATTGTCAGCACTAGGCTTTCAGCGTCAATTTTGTAGACTGTCCCAAGGGTATCAGAATAGGGTAACAGAGTTACTTCCACATTTTGATGAGTAGGCATTGTCCTATGTAGATGATATTTATCTAACAGATGATGATTTATTTGATCATTTGACCAAGGTGAGCAACATCACTTTGGGAATTGCCTCTATAGGCTATGAATTCCACTTTAAAAAATCAAAAATAGCCCATTTCAATGTCCTATTTTTGGGATACAACTTATCATGTGAAGGAAAAGGCCTAGCACCTAACTTTTTAGACAAGAGTTCGCTGCTACAACCTCCAAAAACTCTATAACAATTCATATAGGGATTCCTAAATTTTGGCAGAATTTACATTTTGGATTACGCACTTCTACGACTTAATCAGACCTGATTTTTCAATTAGACATTGGACACGGGAACATATGGATATCCTTCGTTCCTTACAAGCTGACATGATAACTTCCAAACCCGTACATGTGTAAATGCCACAAATCTGGTGATCCGTGTAATCGCAGGTCGATAAGGGTACCCTTACCTAACCTTGAATGAAGGTGAAACAGTACCCTTAGCATACAAATTACACCTGTACACAAACGCTGAAAAGCGCTTTGCTTTTACTGAAAAAATCTGAAGCAGTACAGACGGCTTTAATGAGAGATAGAGCACAGGCTCAGGGAAAACAAATAATTGTCATATCACCAGTCCAGCCTTAGGGGCTTTCACAAAAGCTAGCATTCCAAACGAAAAAGTGCTACATCCACAATTGATACAATTCTCTCACTGTAGCAGATGTAGACTACAAAGACGATCCTACACTAAAAACACAAGCATTTGTGCAGTACGAACAAGAATATCCTCTTCCGGATTCAATAATGTATCTAGATCAGCCTGCCATAGGAAGTAAACAGTAATACAGCGCAGCATGTGAGATTGTGAAAGGACGTATGCGGGACAGCAAGTTCCATCTTAGCAATACAAAGATGCAGTCTCTAGGAGACTGCACGGCACAGCTGGCAGAATTAAAAGCCCTATTACTGGCACTAATACAAACAGATCGGGTATTCCCCACACAATTAATTTTACTGTGTCCAGCCCTAGAATGAATATCTTCACTAATGGGATCAGAATGGGTTAAAAGAATCAAAAGATTGCACAATAAAGCACAAAAAAATGTTTAGGAATAAGTGGCAGACTGAAAAAAGACTTGCAAAGAGCTTGCGTAACAAAAAGACGGAGTCATTAACTTGATGGGGTTTATGTTGAAGGGAATACATTAGCTGATGAAGCTGCCATGGCAACAGTGCGGACTGCTGCCGTAACTGCAATAACTCGTTCAGGTACGAGAATAGACGGAGAGATAATGGTAGCTGTCATTGCTTCATGCAAAAACAGCTCAGCCTTGCCAAAATGCTTTTCCCTCAAGTACTCCTACAAGTTAAATGCAATAAAAAATATTCCATATGCTCAATTTCCAGGAATGGGGGAAAGAGTAAAACCAAACATGGTGAGACATGCAGCGGATGCGCTTAATGCCAGACCTTCATGAGCCTCGCTCGACGCTGCCACAGTATACTTCCGATACTGCTATTTGCGAAGCATTTCATTTGTAAAAACATTTGCAATTTGCACTTTGGTACATGCTGCTCCTAAAGACTTTAATTTGTGCATCTCTTTAGCGTTTACCTCTTTGTCACCATCCAAGCACTCCTCCGTGGTCCAACATGGGCTCGCCCGATGAGTGGAGGGAGGCTGTACTGACGGACGTGACCAGAGACATTTCTGGTGGCAACCTGAAACGAGGGTGACGGTCTAGTGGCCAGAATCCTTATTATAGTTCATGGCTGGTGAGACGAGCTGCGGACGCGCGAAGCGGGCGCGCCGCTGGCATCCACACCTGGATGTCGCAAGGAGCCAGGACCTCTGCTAGTTCTACCCCAAATACTTGCAAATCAGGGAGTACACAGCTCTCTTATACATGGGATGAACTGCTCACGATCAGATACAATCTTTGCAAGTTCCTGAAACAATCACACATTGTACCAGAAGGCCCTTTCTCACGTAAGGCTTGCAGATTCCAAAGCACTGCTCCCCTCCATGCTCTGTCTCACAGACTCCCTCCTGACAGAGCGAAGAATCTGGGCCCTCAGGGAAAACCTCATATAGTCGTGTCCAGGCCCAACCCATCAAGCTGGAACTGCTTCCTAGCCAATGTCAGATCCCTCCCTAAACATGCGGTTAACATATGGGATTTCCTGACTGAAAATGATCCACACATTGGGTTTCTCACTGAAACTTGGATCAAACCCTCCTCTAATCCCTCTATTGCAATAGCTCTCCTGGAGAGTTATTGAATCCAAAAACTCGACAGGACAAGATGGACAGGAGGTGGTACAGCCTTAATACATAAGGATGTCATACCTATCTCTATTTTAGATCAGATGTGCATGGATGATATAGAATGCCTAGTTTTAGACTGGACCTGCACCCTCAACACAGCTGGAAAGGGGCTCTTGTTTATAGACCCCCAGGCCCGCTACTAGGTTTTACTAGCAAACTTATGGAATCCATTTCCCCACGTGTCATTTCCACACATAATATTCTACTTGTGGGGGATTTTAACATCCAGAATGAGAATGCCCTCAACATTGATGCCACAGCTTGCCTAAAAGTCCTGGCCACTATTGATCTCTGGAAGATCAACAACGCCCTACCCATCCGGCAGGACACACTTTACATCTCATATTAACAAACTCGACAAATATCGCCGGAGGGGAAACTCACCCTCTGACCTGGTCAGACTACTCTCTGGTGAATTTCCAACTGGTGACTTCTAGAAATCCCTCCACCTCAACATCACATGCCGCACGCTGGTACAGACCCTAGCATAAACAGAAGCCCAACCAATTCTTGACCCCATTTGATTGCTGGAACACCAAAATTAACACTTATAGTGTAGAGGAACCTCTAACTCATTTCAATTCCATTGTACTAACCTCCTTAGCCATCATAGCCCCTCTGAAGCCTCAGACCAACCCACCAAAACACACTCCCACAACCTGAGCAGAAAACACAAAAGTAGAAGCACATATAAAGTCCAAGTCTCAGTCCTTAATATTTTCTTCTGCTTTATTCCCAGATCTTAAGGCATACATATATAGTTTAATCTTCTTGACACTTGTTGTCCAAGCCACAACCCATGCCAACACGTGTTTCCCCTATACAGCTGTAGTCAAAGACTTCACAAGGGCACTAGAGAAGCTTATCATAGTAACTGTACTCATAAAATCAAAGTACAGTTGCATATATCCCAAAAATCTTTATAATCGAAGTCCAACAAAGGAAGTCATAAGGGAAAGTGTTTCTTGTGTCTTCAGTGGCATGTAGGAAGACTTTCAACCAATCAATCAACCAATCAATCAATCAATCAGAGGTTTCCATAGTGCGCTACTCACCCGTGAGGGCCTCAAGATGTTGTGGTGGTCAACTCTGGATGAGTCGAAGAGCCAGGTCTTGAAGTCCTTCCTGAACGTGTGCAGGGTTGGTGAGCGACTGATTTTAATGGGAGGTCGTTCCAGAAGAGTCTTGTTGATTCCGGCATAGAGGGCATTGCCATAGTCCAGTCTGCTGGTGATGAGTGATTGGGTGATGGTCCTTCTGCAGTCAGGGGGGTCCACGTGAAGGTCGTATGGATGATGCGAAGGCAGTTGAAGGTAGTGGAGGGGACGGCATTGATCTGGTGGGTCATGGAGAGGGAGGAGTCCAGGATGATGCTGAGGTTCCGAGTGTGGTCTGTAGGGGTGTGTGGGCTCCCGAGGACAGAGGGCCACCAGGTGTGGTTTGAGGCGGAGGTGCAGGGACCGAGTATCAGGACCTTGGTTTTCTCTGAGTTCAGCTTCAGGCAGCTGTCCTTCATCCAGCATGCCACGTTCCTCATGCCTTCCTGGAAACAGAGTCTGGTGTCTTCTGGATTATTTGTGAGCGAGAGGAAGAGCTGGGTGTCGTCAACATAGGATACGATGTTAAGCCCTTATCGTAAAGCCAAATTAAGGATATGTGGTCTGTTGCGACCTCCTTTTGAATTTATGGTTCTGCTAACGACGGACCTTTTTACGCTCTTCTTCCTCTAGAGAGAAAACAAATATGAAAGACTCAAACACATAATAAGAGCTAAAGACATGGAAAACAACAAGAAAGGAAACATAAAACACATAGGAGGTCAGCGACCTCTTTGACTTCCAGATGACGAATGCAAAGGGACAGGATCAAGACGATGTGGCCATCAAAAATGAGAAGAGACAGTTTACTTTCTCCAATCAGTCTTTGTCCGCCGTTGCTTCCTGCTCATTGTTGAAGGTAGACCAGTTCAACAAGTGCCTCCAATGCTCAAAAAGTTCTGGAAGGATGTTCCCGAAGAAAAGGTTGGAGCCAGTTCTCTTACAGTCCAAGTTGGATTTCTGGACGAGGTGTCTAGGTTCTAGGTCTTTTTCTCGGGTTGCGGGCCTCTGGTTGTAGTTCGGGCCACTAAGTTACCTTATAATTTTTCCTTTTGTGGACAATCTGTCTCAGTACTTTGGGCTATAAAGCCCGGTTCAAGTCGCAGAACGTTTATCCCGGTTCAGAGAACCACTAAGTCTGTCCTGGTACTGGAACTTTTGTCCATCACGAATCATGGTCATGAACACTACCGGTCTTGGGACTGCCTTTGCCCACTCCCGGTACTGATTCTGGGACATCCGTTGTCCCCCTTCTCGTTCTGTCGGTCCTGGGACTTCCATTGTCCACTCCCAGTTCTGGGGTCTTTTTCCCCTATCTAGATCTAAGACCTTCATTTCCTTAGTGGGTGCTCTATTGCGGCTCATCTTTGTGGCCCTGGGAATTAGCCCACTGCCATCTTCACCCACTGCTCAGACCACAGGACTCTCCATCTAGGTCTTAGCACTCTTTCATGGTAGTGAGTCACTGTCCCTGGAAGAATTTATAGGCTGCAAAGGGTTTTGCTGCTATGACGGTATTACTGTTTTTACAGTCTCCTTTGGTGCTTCATAACTGTATGCACTTAAGCGTCTTCACATATACATTCCAAACAAAGCAGTAGTAGGTTTTATTGACTTTCAATTCCTGCTTTTACTTCGTTGGTACTACTTGAGATTTGTTTTGATCTACGATTAGAAATCTAAATTGTGGCCTTGCAATTCCAGATTTAATGAAGATAAACCACACATTAAAATAATACAATGACCACAAGGTGGCAATCTTGTCAATGGTTTAATATCGTTACAGACTTTAAATGCACTTACGAGTGAAGACAACATCAAAACTATGTGGTTCAAGTTTTCAAGTTCCAACAATAAAGCAATTTAGGTCCAGCAAAAATCACTTTAAGAAATCAGACTCCTTGAATAAACATAAGTAAAAAGCTGGTGAAAGGTTTCTCTCTTATTTTTTTTTTTTTAAGTTTGCCCATTTGATGATGTTAACATTGATCAATATTTCTTAACAGCGTGATTGTATACTGGCAGTGCTGGCGAAGCTTAATGCGCATTCTTTTCCCATCCAAAACACACACGCATAATGCCGGCAGTGCAAGCTCTTTGTGAGACTTTTAAAAACATGCCTCAATACTTCTTGGCAGCGTGGTTGAGATTGTAAACTGCTGCCGATGTTTAAAGCAGATTCATTTTCCTTGCAAAATATATGGGCATAAAATACCGGCAGTTCTTGAACTTTGTGAATCTTTTTTTTTAAAACATGAATCCACTTACCAGCATCGGAGACTGGCACAACAGCGTCTGAGACACAAAAGCATGTGAGGAGATACACAGGACAAAAAATGTACTCTCTTCACTCAATTATGATCGGGTTTGTCGTAATTAAGGGAACGAGGCAACAAGATGGCTGCCAGATGTGGCATATTGACTTTTAACCTTGCGTGATGATGTGCTGAAGACACAGTCACTGCGCTAGTATCTATGAACATTCTACGACGTCATCAGTGTGAGGAAGACAGCAATATGAGAAGGATCTCTCAGAAGAACAACGATAAGACGGAGTTTTGGACACGCCTGCATTTTATCTTCACCATCCCATCCTCGTCGCCAAAATGTTGTAAGTAGATTAGGTAGGCAGCAGGACACAGCTTCAGGTTACAAGATGGACCAGCTGACCAGACCATCAACTGTCAAGCCTGGAACTTTCACATACCAGTTAGAACACTCAAAGGTACTATGGGAGGTTGGGAAGGTGGGAACACAAAGGAAGGGCTACTGACACCAAGTAGCCATATTGAAGGAAGCACAAATATACAACAGAAGCCAGTGAAACTTTCTCATAGTGGGGGAGATATGTTCCCATCTGGGTTGCTGAGATATCAGTCTGGCTGTCTGATTCTGTACCATCTGCAGTCCTTTAATGAGACATAATAGGATGCCGAAGTATAGAGAATTGGCATAATCCAGGTGCGATATAGTCATTGCTAGGACCACCTGGATCAGAGCTTCCAGAGTAAGTAATCTCCTGATCTTCTTTATCTTCCTTAGCTGAAAGAAACAGATGGAAGTTACTGATCTTATCAGAGATTTCATAGTGAGATCACCCCCAGACATTTGGCTGAGAAAGGAGTCGGGGGAGCCTAGTTCACTAGGCCAAAAATGAGTATTCCAAGGGTTCAGGGGACCACCTAGCAGGATCTCTTCAGTTTTATCTGGATTTAGTTTTAGCTGGTTACTATTCATCTAGTCACAGATGTGCAGCATCGTTGCCTTGAATTCAGATATCGAATCTGGTGAATTATCGATAGATAACACCAGTTGCAGATCATCTGCATAGTTATACGTGCACATCTTCCTGTTTTTCAGGGACAAAAGTAGTTGAAGAAGGTAAAGATTAAATAAGTGAGGGGACAATGAGGAGCCCTGAGGTACTCCACATGTTGTTGCCATTTTTGATGCAGAAAACTGGGAAAGACTTACTGACTGGATGTGATAGAACTGTCGCTATAGGCCAGTGTGTATGCCCTTGTGCCCCTAGGTGGTAGAACCTGGTTGAGCCCAGGTGCGGGGCCAGTGCACTGACATCCATAAGGAGTAAGCTCATGAGCAACCTGAGTGTGTGCAAGTGGTCATGATCGTGTGTGGACCACCTGTGATTCATGACACTGGCCATCGGTGCTGCGTTATATGTTGATTTTGTGCCAAAAGCCTAATACATCTGAAAAGGGGTTTACCTGTGTGGCCCTGTGTCAGGAATTTCCGGTCTGCTGTGTAGCGCAACGGGGCATGACAGTGCAGGACAGCCGCAGAGCCTGGTATCAGCAGGCGGACCAGGAACTACGAAGACCAGCATGCCTGGCGCGACCAGCGCGCACATGGAAACGCGTATTTAAGGCGCACAGGAGTAAGGGACTGTGTCGGATATTACGATCCTTGCCGGCCTCCTTGTTTGCTGCAGAAACCTTGTTGTGCTTAGAAGCCGGACCCGTGTTGTATTGCAGAAGACCGTGGACCCGCTGTACAGAGACTCCAGATCCGAGCCGGAGGTAAGGCAGAGCGGCTGCTTGTTTTACCATCGCACAGAAGGAGTCTTGGTTGAGTGTTGATTTCTACACTCCCAGGACGGACATTGGGCAGAGACGCACACCAAGGGAGGTGTTTGCCGCGTCTTTGCTTGGGTATTGTTGGAGACTCTCTGGAGAGAAACCGAAGGGTGTAGTAGCTGTCCCTAAACACTCGTGCTACCCTGTGTTTGGAAGCCGAAGGTAGAGCGGCTGCTCCCTTCAACACAAACAGAACACTACGGTAGAGTGCCCGGCTGGGCATTCCCGAGTGCTGTTTACCTCAGCGCAAAGGTCATCTATACAAGCGCTGCCACACAGAGGACAGAACCAGCCCCATTAGCCATATTCGAACGGCATTGTCGGCCGTTACTCTGCACGGTGCCCTCCATTGGAGAAATACCGGGACCGGTATTTATGCGGAGGACGGTTGGAACTCAGCCCTGCTAAGGACCAGGGCGACGGCTGATGGGTATCGTTATACATTGTTGTTTCGTTATTATTTAGCTATTGAGGGTGGGAGTACCCTCACCATAGCGAGACAGTGAAGTACCTATTCACTATTTCCTTTGCCCTTAACACTGTATACATTAAACGGTTGCTGAGTCAGCAAACCTAAAACTTTGTTGTTGTGTGGCTATTCTCGTCTCCCCGATCCCGAGATCTTAGGAAGATTACACCCTGGCCCACGGTGCTGCAAAAATGTGTTCTTGTTTCATGTATGATCATATTGTTGATATTGTTGTGACTTGGGGTGTACCATTAAACTGTGTGGCACTGCATTATCAGGATGACCAGGGTAGGTTTGGGGTGGACAGCATGTTGCACTGCATAGGTGTGTTCCGTCTTTGGGGAGTGGGGAGGTTAGATTAGGAATTGTCCCTGTGTACATACTTTTGATATTATAATCATACGAGTGGGCCTAGTACTGATAGGAATAATTCCAACTGTGTTTTATGCCCAAAGTACCTGATTTCATGTTATAAAAATTGAGTATGAGTGTTTAATTCAAACATTTTTACATACATCCTGAGTGAAGTCTCTTCTGTGATGCTCAATGTATTTATCATGAGTGCCTGCTGTGCCTTTGCTTTACACATTGCCTCTGGATTAAGCTTGACTGCTCAGTGTCAAGCTACCCAAGGTGAACACAGGTCATACAGCGTGTGCAATCACCCACCCTTGAGAGGAGGGGTAGGTTCTGCCTGGATGGAAACGTCCTTTCATTCTACCAGAAAGTGCCTGTGTTATATCCCCGAGGTAAGCCCATGTAGCAAAGTAGTATATTTCTTACATTGTCCTCACAAACACACATTTTCCAAGCTGTATACTTTGGCAAACATTTTAACGCACAATAGTGTTGGATTAGTTTCTCTGAAACTAAACTTGTTTTACATTTAGCTTTGAGAAACATTATCACAATGCCCTGAACGTCACGTACTAGGTCTAGTTTCTTATTGCATACCAATGTTCAAGTTCAAGTTTAAAATTTGTATAGCGCACTACTCACCCAGAGGTTCTCAAGGCGCTTGAGGGAGGGGGGGTATTTTACTTATCGAATATCCAAGTTTTTAGTTGTTTTCTGAAGGAGAGGTGGTTCTGTGTAAGGCGGAGGTGGGGGGTGAGGGAATTCCAGGTCTTGGCCGCTAAGTAGGAGAAGGATCTTCCCCCCATGGTGGATCTTTGGATGCGTGGAATTGCGGCGAGGGCTTGATTGGACGATCGAAGTTGGCTGGTGGGGGTGTAGAAGGACAGGCGTGTGTTGAGGTATTCAGGTCCTAGGTTGTAGAGGGCTTTGTGTGCGTGGGTGAGGAGACGGAACGTTATTCTCTTGTTGACGGGGAGCCAGTTGAGGTCTTTCAGGTGACCGGAAATGTGAGCTTGGCGGGGGACGTCTAGGATGAGTCTGGCTGAGGCGTTTTGGATGCGTTGGAGTTTTTTCTGTAGTTTGGCTGTGGTTCCGGCGTAAAGGGTGTTTCCGTAGTCCAGTCGGCTTGTGACCAGTGCATGGGTGACCGTCTTTCTTGTTTCGGTGGGGATCTAACGGAAGATTTTTTGGAGCATACGTAGGATGTTGAAGCATGATGATGATACGGCGTTGACTTGTCTGGTCATCGAAATGGAGGAGTCCAGGATGAAGCCCAGGTTACGTGCGTGATCCGTTGGTATGGGTGCGGTTCCCAGGGCCTGTGGCCACCATGAGTCGTCCCAGGCGGAGGGGGATGATCCTAAAATGAGGACTTCCATTTTGTCCGAGTTCAGTTTTAAACGGCTGTTCTTCATCCACTCGGCTACTTCTTTCATCCCTTCGTGTAGGTTGGTTTTGGCGGTGTTTGTGTCTTTGGTGAGGGAGAGGATCAGCTGGGTGTCGTCTGCATAGGAGATGATGTTGAGGTTGTGTTGGCGCGCGATGGATGCGAGGGGACTCATGTATACGTTGAAGAAGGTGGGACTGAGAGATGATCCTTGTGGTACGCCGCAGATGACTTCGGTGGCCTCTGATCTAAAAGGGGGGAGGCGGACTCTCTGGGTTCTTCCGGCGAGGAACGAGATGATCCAGTCCAGTGCTTTTCCTTGTATTCCGATGTTGCTGAGGCGTTGTATAAGGGTGCTATGACAGACTGTGTCGAAGGCTGCGGAGAGGTCAAGTAGGATGAGGGCAGTTGTTTCTCCGTTGTCCAGTAGGGTTCGAATGTCGTCTGTTGCTGCGATGAGGGTGGTCTCGGTGCTGTGTTTGGCTCGGAAGCCAGACTGTGAAGGGTCGAGGGATTTGTTGGATTCGAGGAAGGCGGCGAGCTGACTGTTGACGGCTTTCTCAATGACTTTGGCAGGGAATGGGAGGAGCGAAATGGGGCGGTAGTTCTTAAGTTCAGTGGGGTCTGCTGTGGGTTTCTTCAGGAGGGCGCTGAGTTCGGCGTGTTTCCAACTTTCCGGGAAGGTAGCGGAGTTGAGGGAGCAGTTGATGACTTCTCGGTGATGGGGTGCGATAATGGAGTCTGCATTGTTGAAAATGTGGTGGGGACATGGGTCGGTTGGCGATCCTGAGTGGATGGTGTTCATCAGGCGGATGGTGTCTTCAGTGGTGATTGGGTTCCAGGCGTAAAGGTTGTTGGAGGGGGGTTTTAGTTCAGAGGTGGGTGGGGTGGACTGGTCTCCAAAGCTGTTATGTATGTCAGCAATTTTGTTGTGGAAGAACGAGGCTAGAGAGTCGCAGAGGTCTTGGGAGGGAGTGATGTCGTTGGTGCCTGCGGTGGAGTTGGTAAACTCTTTGACGATGTTGAATAGTTCCTTGCTGTTGTGGGCGTTGTTGTCGAGTCGGTCCTTGAATGCTGATTTCTTGGTGGATCAGATCAGTTGGTGGTGTTTGCGGGTGGCGTTTTTGAAGGTGGCCAGGTTGTCAGTGGTAGGGTTTTTACGCCAAGCCTTTTCGAGGGTGCGACAGATCATCTTGGATTTCTTAAGGTCATCATTGAACCAGGGGGCTTTTTTGCTGCCTTGCTTCATTTGGTGGTTTTTCAAGGGTGCTAATTCGTCCGCGCTGTGGGTGATCCATTGTGTGAGGTTGGTGGCTGCTTGGTTTGGGTCCGATGATTTGGCAGGAGGATTTTGGTGGAGCGATGTGAAGAGCTGGTCGGTGGTAATTTTGTTCCAGTTTCTGCGGGTAATTGGTTGTGGGTGGTTGTGGGTCGTAGTCTTTTTGTAGTTGAAGTGAACGCAGCTGTGGTCCGTCCAATGGAGAGCTGTGGTGTGATTGAAGGAGATGTGTTTGCTGGAGGTGAAGATTGGGTCAAGCGTGTGCCCGGCATAGTGGGTGGGGGTGTCAACAAGTTGTTTGAGTCCGAGATTGGCGAGGTTGTCCAGAAGGGTGGTGGTGTTGCTGTCGTTGTTCTTTTCCAGGTGGAAGTTGAGGTCTCCCAGTAGAATGTAGTCCTCGGAGGGGAGGGCGTGTGGGCTGATGAATTCAGTGATGTCTTTGCTGCATTGTGTGCGGGGTCCTGGTGGCCTGTAGATGAGAGTGCCTCTGAGTGTGGTCTTGGGGTCGGTGTGGATCTGGAAGTGGAGGTGTTCGGTGGCTGCGAGGTTATCGTCGGAACTGGTTGTGATGCGGATGGTGTTCTTACGGACGATGGCGATGCCTCCTCCTGTTTGGTTGATGCGGTCCTTTCGGATGATCTTGTAGCCATCCGGGATGGCTATGGCGATGTCGGGTGCTGATGAGGCGTTCATCCAGGTTTCTGTAAGAAAGGCGACGTCCGGCGAAGTGGTGTCGAGTAGGTTCCAAAGTTCAGTGGCGTGTCTGTGGACCGAGCGGGTGTTGAGCAGGATGCACTTCAGGTGGTTAGTGTCGGAGCTCTGTTTGGGATTTGAGGATTTGGTGCGGGTCCTGATGCAGTCGAACTTGCAGGAGTGGCAGGTGAAGGGTCCATGGGTGAGTCCTGGGGTGGCTTGGTAGCAATTTGGGAGTCGGCCGGGGTTAAGTGCTGAGAGGGTAGCGGCGTCGTACGTTATGCGGGAGGAGTGGATTTTGCAGGGTCCAGGGGGTCTGGCGCTGGGCGCGGTCCAGGCGCGGACGGGCGTAGACGGGCTTACCTTTGGCGCGCCTTTGGGATGCGTCCGCTGCGCGTGAACGCTGCGCGCAAGAGCGTCCGTCATAAATGGATCGTGGAGGGGGCGGAGGGAGGGAGGAGCAGCTGGGAGCCGGGAGCGGGGTTGCGAGGTCTGGGGATGCCAGAGGGCTGCGGGGGAGGGGCCGTGGGTCAGCAGGCACAACAAATGGCACGATAACAGTGCAGGACGGGGTCGGGGGGCACTATCTGGCAGAAGCGGCGATACCAGGCAAAGCGGAGCAGAATTATTAAATCAAATGGGCAGATCGAAACAAGTTAAAAGCAATTGGCAGGCACGGCAATGAGCACAATATTACAATATTAGATTACGAAATAGGCAAATCAAGGCAGCTTAATATCAATGGCAGGCGCAGCAGTGAGCACAGCAATACCGGCAGCCCAGGAGGGAGCAATGTGGACACCAGGCAGCCACGAACACCAGGCAGCTCAGGAGCGAGGTGGAGCGACCGGTTCTGATGAGGTCAGGACGGTCACAGCTCCTAAATGCACGTTCGTATCCATATGTGTTTCTGTGGGAGGGAGGAGCAGCTGGGAGGCGGGAGCGGGGTTGCGAGGTCTGGGGATGCCGGAGGGCTGCGGGGGAGGGGCCGTGGGTCAGCAGGCACAACAAATGGCACGATAACAGTGCAGGACGGGGTGGGGGGGCACTATCTGGCAAAAGCGGCGATACCAGGCAAAGCGGAGCAGAATTATTAAATCAAATGGGCAGATCGAAACAAGTTAAAAGCAATTGGCAGGCGCGGCAATGAGCACAATATTACAATATTAGATTACGAAATAGGCAAATCAAGGCAGCTTAATATCAATGGCAGGCGCAGCAGTGAGCACAGCAATACCGGCAGCCCAGGAGGGAGCAATGTGGACACCAGGCAGCCACGAACACCAGGCGGCTCAGGAGCGAGGTGGAGCGACCGGTTCTGATGAAGTCAGGACGGTCACCTCATCAGCACTATCAGCACTCATCACCTCATCAGCACTATGTCAGCACAATTATCATCCATGGGGTGACTGTACTATCTAGATATCCATAACACAACCAATCTATGTATGTTTCTCAAAGGCTACTTGCTATTATAAAATATGTGCATCCAGATTACTTGTTAGTGGAGGTACTTCCATTGACACTGAGGTCTTGTGCATGCAGAGTGATCACCATGCAACGACCTGACATCTTGTGAGGGGTGTACAGCTCGTGACCAAGATGGAGTCCTTCACTCTCTCCCACCAGGTAATGGAGTTGGATCATCCACTGGGGGGATTCTTGGCTCTATACCTACATACACTCTAGGTACACTTAGTATAGGGTTGGCAGCATAGGAGTGCACTAGATTACTGCATTGTTAAATGCCGGCATATATATATTGTTTTAGCATCATGGTAGAACTCTATCTACTATTTACGCTCTTGGTGCTTGTAATCACGTTCATCTGCTTCAGTCTCCTAATCATTGCAGCACACGTATTTTATTCATGAATAACATTGGCTCAATAATTGTTGTTGAAAATGTTGCATTGTGTATTCTCTGCATAATTCTTTGAGAACTAGTGAGCACGAGTGACTGAGAAAAAGTTTCTGTACCGTTTCCATGATCCATGATGGATCAGGGATGTCACGTTCAGTGGTTGCCAGAAACCATTCAATCCTTGATAAGGTGCAGGGGCTTATGGTGGCAATGAGAGCTAGCTGGTCTATCGGCGGACATATCCCGCAGGGGTGTCTGGAATCAGTCTTGACACCAAGCCATTAGCAGATCCTAACAATTAGTAGGAACTATACAACACCGGTTCCAACAAAAGGCTTCACAACCAAATCACACCAAACACACTTTTTGCCATTTTATCGAAGATAACAAAATAATTCAGAGTCAAAACATGACTCAGCTACATAAACCTGGACAGATACACCCTGGACACTAACCTTAACCTTAAGTAAAAACAAAAACAAGCATTGGTATTCCATCAATTTCACCTATGTGCTCAAGAGCTGTTTTTATCTATCATTATCCAAGATGAAGGAAAAAGCTGAGTGACAATTAACACAGGAGTAGAGAGGATCTATTTTTTGCTAGAGTTACATTGAGGAAGGTGTGTATTTACCTTCAGAATCTTAAGGAACTTTAGGGTAGCCTTCCAGACTCTCCATGCTCCTTCCAGAGTCTTAAGTCGGGCCCTCTTATAATATCTACGATCAACTTCTAGCCATTTTTCTCAATTGGGTGAAGATGGGACTCTTCAGGTTTGGAAGGGGCTTGGAATTTAGACTTAAGAAGATATCATCGAAGGTGATGAGATAGCAAGATTTGATGTCCTGCAATGTAAGTTCGGTATTCCATCTAACCATTGGCTTCTGTATGGTGAAATCGTACGTACTCTGAAGGCACTGAGGCCTAAATTGCGACCTCCGGTCGATTTCCCTCTGCTGGATTTATTAGTTAAAGGATGAAGGAAGATAAAAAATAGTCTATAATCTCCTTATGATGGGAATCCAAGATGATCTAGAGAAGACTGAATCCGCTTTGGCAAATAAATTGGGCAACCCCGATGTAGATTTGGATCTTGCCATAAGCTTGAATAAGAAAATATTTCGGTCTTCAAACCTGAGAGCCCAGCATTATAAAACGGTGTTTAATCTGTACTATACACCAGCAAAGTTATTTGCTTGGGGGGTCAGGGAGGACGATAGTTGCCCCAGATGTAATGCTGGACAAGCAGATTTACTACACATGTTCTTCCATTGTAGCTCACTAGCTACAATTAAGGACAAGATAGGGAAATTCTGGGAGGGGCTGCTAGGTCATAAGATCGATCTATCCCCTACCCTGATGTTACTGGGTACAGACTATACGCTGAAATTGGGGAAAGATGAGGAAGCTTTGGTTTTTATCTCAGTTGCAGTACTTCGGATTTTAATCTCGTCGGGGTGGAAAGACATCATTGCCCCCTAATTCCAAATGTGGCTTTCCAGACTATTGGGCATACATAAGATAGAGTCCTGCCTTTATGAACAGAAGGGCAAAAAAATGCGGGAGTTGGGAAGACGTATTTGGGTCCCACTCATGGATTGGAGGGAGGCAAGAATGTAATCTCTGGGTACAGTATACATTGTCTTAAATTGCTTTTATCATCTGCTATGTGTTTTACTCTCTGACCAATACTGTAACTGTTTGGATTGTGCTATTATTTATTCTTCTTTGTTTGAATAATGAATTGTATGTGTCCCTTTTTAAAGCACCAGAAATTTCCAGTACCCAGAGCTGATGACTGAGAACTGGAGATCCCAGTTTGAATCTCCATGGCGCGACATCCTGTCATTCTATGCCAATCATTTAGGGGCACATGCATCTTAACTGAGAATCCTAATTAGCTACTCCCAATTTACAAAGCATGAAACTCAAAGAGTTAAAATAATTGTGATTCCAAGGGGGTCACAAATCGCTGTACCGCATTAATATTAATGAGGTAGATCGCAATTTGCGACCCCCTAGGAGTTGCAATAATCACAGGGATAGTGGTCTGATGAGGTCAGCAGACCACCATGTCTGTGATTGCTTTTAAACAGGCATGGGCGTAGTTCAGGGAGATTTGCTATGTGGAACTCCGCGAAGTTACAAAAATACTCTGCAGAGTTCCACAAGTGGCGGAGTGCAAGACAAACTGCAGTTCACGCTGGTATTCCTGCTGCTCAGGTAGTAATTCTACCCGAGCGGCAGCTCAACCTCGCAAACTTACCATTTCCAATTGCGAGCGGGGAAAAAATACCACTGCACTACGCAAGTGGAGTTTTCTGCACTCCGCAAGCTGCTTGAACCGTGGAGTGCACAAAACTCGGCAAACTCCACGAGCGGAGCAGAGTTCACCACTCAGTCCTACTTTTAAATAAAAAATAAAAAATCTTTTTATTTGTAAGGCAACCTGTTTTCTCTAAAGGGAAAACGAGATGCTTCACAAAGAGTACAATCAAAAGTTTTCTTTTCATTTTTTAAGACTAGACTGTGGTCTGTGGGATTAAAAAATACACTGCTCTAAAAAAAGCTTTTACTAACATTCACAAAGGGGAAGGGGTCCCTTGGGCACCTCTTCCCATTTGCGAATGGGTTAGTGGGTGGTGATATGCAAATGTCGTGTGACTGCATTCACTGTCACAAAACATCCATGCATACTGTTAGGATTCAGTATTTGGAAGGGACACCCTAAACACACCACTTCAAAATCCTGATTACCGAACCTATTTTGCGAATCATAAACTGGGGTTTGCTGCATCTGAACAGCATTTTTTGCATTTGCAAACGGGTCGATTCTGCAAAACGGCCCATTTGCAAAGGCAAAAATGCTTGATGCATGTGCCCCCTAGTCTCTCCGGGGGATACATTGCTTTTAATATGCTGCAAGAGTAAAAAGCAAAACGAGGCAAACTTTATGAATTTCTTTTTCCACCAAAGTGGATGTTAAGAGTATTTCAGTGACGGGAAACTGAAAGGAGAAACAGATGAAGAACAATCATTGGTAAATGCAGGAAAATGTGCTAAAGTCAATAGAAATGGAGGAAAAGTCAGTGGCACAAACAGGAACCAATGAGAAGCCAGGTAAGATAGGAGGTGGGATGTCAGTCCACTTTAAGTTTATTTTTAAAACAATACATTTCTCAAGTAAACTTAAAAAATAAACTGCCTTGTACTAGCCAGAATCAGCTAAAGATAATCTGGCCCTGCTGTTTTTTGATTCCCAGACTCCATAATATCACTTTTGTAAGATGTCTTCAGTGATGTCAATTAGTATGTCATTAGTTATGTCACATATGAGGTCATAAGCAATACATGAGTGGGGTGTGATTTACAGTTAAAATACCTAACCATTACCTGCATGCCTCCAAATACATACTCCTCAACCCTCCTCAGTGACCCTATTTGTCTCCAAGACAACCTTGTAGGCCTCAAACCACTTGTTGCTACCATCCACCACAACAACATTAGGAACCAGGTCTTGGGAATATTGACTCACCTGTTTCCATTAGGCACTGTGGAATCGCTGCCATGAGAACTGCTGGACTCTAAGACTTTTGTATCCAACTTGTATTTACTCATCTCATGAGCGAGCAGAATATTCGTTTCATCCAGGACACTCTTTGCATCAGCCTCCTCCTTGGCTGCCTCTAGTTTCAATTTGAACAGTCACAGCCTGGACCCCCTTTTAGCCTTCCCATTCACCAGCTCCTTTGGGAACATAAATTGGGAGGATAAACTGCTCCCTGTGCTAGCAGGGGCACTATTCTTATGAACAAGCTGCCCTCCTCCTCAGGGCATTGTAGCTCAGGGCCTGTGGCATCCCCCTCTTTCTTCTCCTCCTCTAAATCCACCTCTCCTCCTCAGGGCCATCTCTTTCCTGCTCCTCTATGTTGGACTGCATCCTCTAATTTCCTCAGAGGCTCAGAGGGCTATGTGGAGGTCCACCGTTGGGGCCTTCTTTCCCACAATTAGCCTCCCCTATTTACAAACCCTCTGCCTTGCTGAGATCATCTATGTTGATCAGCCCCATCTGCATTGGAAGCAAAAGCGTTAATGTTAAATTTAGAAGAAAGTAAGAGCAGCCAAACCAAAAACTAAGTACATTTCCCCCCCCCAATATTTCTATGTAAGAATATTTTGGGATTTTAGTGTTACACAAAATCATCGCACAAACACATATACTGGATCCCACCACTGAACAACAAAGTAAGAATTTGAGTTATTGATTAAGAGGGTTGAAATTCAAGCAGCAACCACAATCCTTGTCAGGGTGCACCACAAAAGTCAAAAAATTAACCTGTGACGACTCTTTATGCAACACACAAACAGTAATGCAGTGAAAATCCCACACCAATTTTTTTAAATAATATAAAATGTAATGAATGAAATTAATCTAAAACGTTAGGAGTTTTTCGTGAAAAATAAAACAAACTACAGATATCTGGTTGTGCAATACCGGTGCACAGTCAAAAGTTATGGCGACAGCGATGGGGTGCAGATCGGATAACAAGGTGTATTGGGCCTGAAACCTGGGCGTGGGTAGGACCTTTTTACTAGAGACTTACAAGTAAATTAAATGGAGCCATTGGGTGTAAGCTAATGTTATCATGTTCATAGGAGTGGGAACAAGAATGTTAGCACTGGTTAGATGGTTATCTTAATGCTAACAAAAATAAATTCAGGAAAACAGGAGATGTGAAGGAAAAATATTTTGGGGTGACCCTGCAGATGGGGGCAAGTCTAACACCTGCCATGAAGAACCCAATTGTTGAGAAAGGAATCACATGATTTTGAAATGATGTCAATGTTATCAAGAAAAAAATACGTTGTCAATGGCACCAGACCTCACTAAAACTACACAGGTACCTTGTGGTGCATGCCAAAATTGGACACAGTCATTCCCATTTTAAATAGAAACGTCCAGATTTGGATCAAAGAGTTCGTATTCCAGGATCGGTAATGGCCAAAACATCGATGTAACATTCTCAACTATGTCACTGATGGAAGTGCCATTGGCAATGGTCACCTTTCATCCAATGGGCCTGTGACCCTTTGTTTTGTAATTGGCCATGTTGTGGATCCCGTGCTCTCTGCGCCACCGTATTCAAGTTAGTTTGGCTGCTGAGGGGTGATACCCTGAAACGGGTCCCCTTCTGCTTGTTTCTGGTCTAGAGAGGACCTGGCCTGGCAGTTCGAGCTGTACTGTTCCCATGGAGAGCAGGCACAAGATTGATTTGCATATTGCTGGGTCCAAACTGGAATGGCGCGGTGAACAAAAATGATGGATTTAGGCCCAGATGTGTGACGGGGGTTGAATATTTGACAATGTTCAGCATTCTGTCCATCATCTTTTTGAGTTGAAATCATTCCTGGGTTGGACATCTGGGAGAGATTAGGATCAGGGTATTCTGGTCTCCATTGGAGTCTCAGCTTCACATCAATTTGTTGGAGTTGAGTAGCTTTAACTTGGCATTAGAAGTCTTCCTATCATTCATCAACGGGATAGTTCAGGTGTTCATGGAATACACAACCACCATGTGGTATTACAGCAAAAGGGACGGAGTAGGGTCATTGTCTGGATTTGGCAGGAGTGCCAGGACATCTTCCTGGATGTGCAGAACCTGGAGGGCTTCCTAAATGCTAGGCACATGAGCTCACTCATTGATGCCTCACAGATCAAAGATTGGTGTCTGCATCTGGAAGATGTCCTTTGAGAGTGCAAGCATTGCAAAAAACTGTAAACATAGTGCTTCAAAACCTTTAGGGAAAACATTTATCAAAGTTGAGGTCAGTTATTTCCAGTTACTTTGGGTGACCAACTCTGGCAAGGAGCAGGGCGGGGGAGCTAACAAAGTCCCATGGAACAGTTACCTTGAAGAGAAAACTGCCTTCACTCCAGCTCCAGTGGGATTGGTGTCACTACAACGCATGCTTTTACCACGCATGCCTTTACAACGCGGTTTTTACCACGCAGTCCATTACAACGCATAATGCTTTTAGGCGCTGGATAGTGAATTATTTAATTTACTATTCCAACTCCAGTCCCCGTGGATAGCAGGGAAGGTGTTGGATAGTATATTAAATACATTCCCTATCCTAGAGCGCCCCCCAGCGCATTGCGTTGTAATGGTTTGCGTGGTAAAAGTTGCGATGTAATGGTAGTGCGTTGTAAAAAATTCGTTGTAACCGTGCTACACCGCTCCAGTGTTAATGGCAACTTGCCATTGACGTCTATGAAGTGGTCCTGATGAAAGGGATACAGGATGCTGAAAATGCTGAAGATGCTGTAAGATGCTGAGCATCTTGAGTCTCTTTTTCATTGGTACACAGTCTTGTTGAGGTGGCTTTTGCCATTGGGGTCAATTTCCCTCAAAGCCCTGAAAAGTCCAGTTACCACTGGAGTACTGGACTCTGGCTACTAAGGAACCAGGGGTTCCTTTTCCTGGAGATACTTTTTCTTTTGGGCAACCAAACTGCACTCCAACAGCAGTACCGGGTCCAGCAGACTGGGTGCAATGCTTGAGCATTGGGACTCGGTCTCCGAAGCCCTTGTGATCTGGGCTACCAACTCACCAAGGTAAGCTTCTTTAGCGTTTTTTTTTGTCATCTTGTTAGAAGAGGAAATCAGTTAACTGATACCTGGAGTATTTTCTACTGTTTGTTGGCTCAGCTGCAACTTCTCCAGCAAGGCAGCCCAGGCACAGTCATTTCTTTGATAGCCAAATGACCAGTAGATGCAGTCCAAACTTCAGTACAGCCTCTATTTGCCAGGTCAAAAGTTAGCACGGCAGATTTTCTTCAGTCCTATTCTCTAGTACAGGTAAGATCTGAGGTCTTACCAGTACAGTGGGCAGTGTTACGGGTTACTTGTCAGCTGTCTCGACTTTCCTGCATCTGCTGGATAAACCCTAAGGGCCTCATTTGCAAGCCTGTTGTGCTGGAGTTGCAGTGTGCCTGCCCATATTTACAATGCAATTTAAAGTCACCCCACGTGAATAGTCACCCAAGCCTGAGACAGAGGCAGGGACTCCGAGTCAGCTAATTGACATCCTGTTCCAGCAGCAGGCCACAAAAGATGCCTTGACAAACTGGTAGCCGAAATAAACAGATTGCCGCTCAATGTTAAAGTGCAGCCTGAGTCCCAACACTCAAAAGTCTGCTGGACTAAAGAAAGATGTCAGAGGGTAGTTTAAATAAAGTTATCTTCAGAAGAAGGGACCCGCTGGTTTTGTTGCTACAGGAGACAACTGATTCTTGACTGGACTCCACCAGAGCTTTGTGGGACATTGACCACTGTAACCAAAATCAACCCATTATTTTGGGGGAACAAGGGGTGGCTACAGGAAGTCCGCAGTCTCCAGACTGAGAACCAAAGAATCCTTTATTTATTTATTTATTTTATTTATTTTATTGCTTGTATAGTGCAGGAACTCGATCTCCGAGGAGATATCTCCGCGCTTTGTTTTATCCTCTGGTGGAGCCAAGAGCCATGTGTCTGTGAGAAAATGCCAGGTTACTGAATAGAGAATAGATGAGTCTTCAGGCATTTCCTGAATGCAAGGAAGATGGGGTTTATTCTAAGACTGGTGGGTATTGAATTCCAGAGGGCAGGACCCTTGTATGAAAGGGCTTGACCTCCCTGTCTTTCTCTTTTAATCCTTGGGATCTGAAGCAGGCCTTGGTTCTCTGATCTTAGGGTTCTCCCAGGTTGGTAGAGTTTAAAAATTTCAGTCAGATATCTGGGACCAATTCCATACAAACATTTATGGATGGTACAGCATATCTTAAACTGTACTCTCAGACGAATAGGGAGCCAATGTAGCTTATTTAGTAAGGGGCGAGAGGGCGTTCTGGCAGGGGCATTAAGAATTAGCCTAGCAGCTGTATTTTGAACAACCTGAAGCCTCCTTATCTGTTCCTCATTAGCAGACACCAGTAATCCATTGCAGTAATCTAGTCTGCTAATTACCAGCGTCTGCACTAGTGTTTTCCGATGTTGATCCGCTAGGTAAGGAAAAACCCTTCTGAGTAGGCCGATCACTCTCAGACAGGTACCTGTAACCTGTATAGCGTGATCTTTGAGCACCAAAGACTGGTCACGTTTGACACCCAGATTTTTTACACTATCCTTTGGACACGGAGCTACACCCAGTTCCGGCGGCCACCATTCAGGTGACCAGAGGAGTGGGGCATCTCCAAAGAGCATGACCTCCGTCTTACCCACATTGCATTGTAGGCAATTGGAGGCCATCCATCCAGCTATCGCTCTCATTCCGGCAGCAAAGGAATTCCTAACTGCAGGGGTCATATTTTGGAATGGGAACAGTAGCTGGGTGTCGTCAGCATAGGATATAGGTGTGAACCCATATTCCCTGACAATCTTCGCCAGGGGGGCCACATACACATTGAATAATGTGGGGCTTAGGCATGAGCCCTGTGGAACCCCCTTTGTGAGTTCCCTAAAGATGGAATAATGGGAGCCCAGGCGAACATTTTGATGGCGGTTGGAAATAAAACTTTTGAGCCAAGATAAGGCCATTCCACCCACTCCTATCCCCTCCAGACGACTTATCAAGATGTCATGAGACACTGTGTCGAAAGCAGCGGACAAATCTAATAGCACCAGAATCATTGAGCCTGCCCTATCCTGTGTCATCCGGATGGTATTGGTCACAGAGAGGAGGGCTGACTCGGTGCTATGATTGGCCTGAACCCAGATTGAGAGGGGTCCAGGCCGTCCGCTGCTTCGATGAATTTAGAGAGATGAAAGTTAACGTGTCTCTCAGTCATCTTACTTAGGTGGGGTAGGAGGGATATGGGTCGTAAATTACTAAGTTCTGACCAGGGTAACGCGGTGTTTTTGCGTATTGGGTTCACTACTGCCCTTTTCCAGTCCTTGGGAATCTTGCCTTCCTTAAGAGAGAGATTAATTAGTGTTTTAAGGCTCGGCGCTAATATACTACCCAGGGGAGCTATCATTTTGGCAGGTAGTAGGTCAATAGGTGAGCCTGATTTAATTGAGTTGAGTAGAGTATTTACTTCAGTTAGACTAATCTCTGGAATCATGGTCAGAGTAGGTCTATTTAATCTACTTTCCGTTGACTCACAACTGGGGATGTTGGTAGAATCCCAATTATTTGATTCCTTAGTAATTTTATCATAAATTAAATCAATTTTATGTTCAAAAAATGCAGAAACCTCATCACAACATTAACATCTTCATCCTCTTGTATCCCTTGCATCAGGACCATTCCTTGGAAGTCAGTGGAATTGGACCGGCAACTACTTTTCCTTCAAGATAAGTGTATCTAGGGAGTTTGTTAGTCCCCCTGACCTGCTCTCTTCAGAGGTTGGTTTCCCAAAGTAACTTTAAGTGACCACCCTCAGATTAAAGTTATTCCCAAAAGGTTCCTAATTGCCATATTTGTGATACTTACAAGTTTGTGGTTGAGTAAAAATCTGTGATTTATTGTTTTTTTCAAGTATTTGTATCTCTTAACCCCTCTGGGGTATCTTATTCACTTTGGTGTCTTTAAATTCATAAAAATGCAGTCTATTTTTATAAATTGGCTTCAGATTGCTTGAGAGTCATGTTTCTTTCTTAGTCAATTGTTTGGGACCGCACTCAACTTTGACCGATCGTGGCTGACACTGTGGTTGTGATTGTGTCACTCAGGTGGAGGCTACAGCTGCTATGGTGATTGTGTCAGTCAGGTGGAGGCTACGGCTGCTATGGTGATTGTGTCAGTCAGGTGGAGGCTACAGCTGCTATGGTGATTGTGTTAGTCAGGTGGAGGCTACGGCTGCTATGGTGATTGTGTCAGTCAGGTGGAGGCTACAGCTGCTATGGTGATTGTGTCAGTCAGGTGGAGGCTACAGCTGCTATGGTGATTGTGTCAGTCAGGTGGAGGCTACAGCTGCTATGGTGATTGTGTTAGTCAGGTGGAGGCTACAGCTGCTATGGTGATTGTGTTGCAACTGCAGTGGTACTGTTGGAATTCAACTAAATTGTTGCCATAATGAGAAAACATTGAAGGCAGACATACTTTCCAGCAAACCACTACACACATATTTAACTCATGGAACAGTGTGTTATTGTTGAGAAAGGATTTCAGAAACAACAAGGTTTCTGTATGAACTGGCTGTCATCAGCCAATAAGAACGGCCAAAACATGCTGACCCATTATGATTGGCTTATGACAGGTAATCCGAGTTTCTGAAACAGATCAATAGATGACATGTGTGCAACTGTGAATGTCTGCCATCACCCAATAGGAACAGGGCTCCTATTTGATGATAGCATCAGGGTATAATTATAAGTGGCAGGTCATGCCTCCAGATATTTCTTTTCAGGTTAGAAAGGCCCAGACTGCCCACATTTAAGTGGTTCTTTTATGCTTCCCAGGAAGGAATCCATGTGATCCTCTTTTCTGACTGTAAAGCAGATTCAGATGTGTACATCACTTTGCATTTGGTAATCAGGAAGAATCTATTACTAGGGCACTCAACACTCTATCGGGCTCAGTACACACACAGATATCTAAATATTCGGTGCTACAAAGGGAGAGAAGATCGGTTACCAATTCAATCTTGTTAATCTCCTCATCCAAGGGAATATAGGCAAATAAAAGTCCACCTGAGCACATAATTCAACCTTTGTATTGTCCAAATATCCAAAAGCTCTTGATCCAAGTTCAAATTGAAATTATTTATACGAGTTTATGACTTCTCCACTGTAGCCAGGTATTGATTTCAAGACACAGCTTGATCCTAAATTCTAGTTGCAGAAAACAAGACAACACGTGTTTCGTTGTGCAATGCAATGCACAGTAGACTTCCTCAGGGCCAAAGATCCAATATCGCTTACTTGATGTTCTTTCGTAAAATCCATACAGTAATAACCCCAGGTTAAAGAAAGCACACTCTCCAAAGTCCTTGTGACTTGCTAAAACCTCCTTTGCAAGCACAAGTAATCCTGATAAAATGTATCTGAAGTTAACCTCTTCTTTCTAAATAAGGCATCCTGTATCTATAGTAAAATAAATCTGTAGCTAAATGTGGTAATCCATTACAAAACGTTTCAGAAAAGATTAATGAACGTATGTAATTCGCAGTGAAGAAATCACAAGTTTGTGACCTTTCCGAGTTACTGTGTCCCGGTAATCCTGTGCTCCCGGCGGCATACATGTATATGTTTCACGTCTAGTGATCTTATAGATATTTCAACTGACACCTGGAAGATCCTACACTGATGTTAGAACAGAACAGAGGATCAAAAAAAAGAACAACAGATACATAGAAGATATCAAGTTACAACATTATGCAACCCATTTGTTGTTGTTGTTGTATGACTTTATTCGATACAATGTATCATAGAAGTGTACGCAATTCATACATCAATTTAAAAGACAAAAATACATCCTTTTTTTCATTAAATGGGAGAAAAGTTTCGCATTGTCATTCATACAATACAAAATAGAATTTAAAAGCAATGTTTAAAAAACAGTTAAAAAAAACGTTAAAAGCATGAATTTTAAAACTTTATCACTTCGATGGAGACCATAGCAAAACAGAGGGCATTACCAGAACTCCGTAGTCTACAACTGATACACCCGTAGGAGTTTGGATCTGATTAACCAAGCGCATCCCAGATATTATGCTATCCCACAGACTACACTATGGACAGAAGCGTCTGTTGTAAGAATGTGCAGTGCCTCCCTATGGTGCTTAGTTCCCAGATTAGAGCACACAGGTTTCAACCATCTCCGTCTCGTCTGGCCATACGCTGGACAGGCGAAGAGGAAATGGGAGATGGATTCTGTGGGGGAAGCACAACCAGGGCACCCTCCTTCCCTCTCTCCCAAGGGTTTTCACCCCGCAGTGAAGGCATTCAGAGGTAGCGTACCAAACCTGAGCTTCAGATACAATGCCCTGTCTCTAGGGTATTCAATGAAGTCTAAAAAAGGTTCTAATTTGGGGGAGGGCTTGGAGTCTAGAAACTTCTCCGTCAGGGATCCATGTTTCAGATTTCGTGTTGCTTCGTTGGACACCCACTCCCAGTAGGCCTTCTTAACTACTTGCTTGGGTGGCGGAGTCTGGCTTTCCCAAGCATCTGTTAGCCCAATGTCCCCCACCAAGTGCCTCAATTGTGAAACCCAAGGTATCTTGCGGCCTGTGTCTATGCGAAGCAATTCAGTCAAGCCAGAAGCATAGTTACACAGTTCGGGGGTCCTTCTGAGGCGTACCCAGAATAAGAGAGGGCGCAGCCTTGCTATGTCTCTGATTGAATGTTTCCTAAAATCGTGACGGAGAGGAACCAGAGGAGTCGATAGGGGAAGCGAGACCAGGTCCCTGTAAAACTTGTTTTCTGATCTCGCTAACTCTGTGATGTTCTCGAACCCCCACAGTTCTGCCCCGTACAGAGATGAAGGCAGGGCTTTCCCCTCATATACTTTGATGGCAGGGGCAACAGGTCGGCTATGGGAGAGGCGCTGGTGTCTTGCTATTGCCCCCGACACACGTTTATGATTAAGTAGCATCTTTGACAAGTGAGAGTTCCATTTCATCAAATTGTTGACCCGTACGCCCAAATAGTCAAAAGCTTCGACTAGTTCTAAAGGGGAGTCATCCAGCTTGATGGTATTTCTAAAGTGCTTAAATGGGGCCAAAGCCATTAGCTTAGTTTTAGTTGTATTTATACATAAGCCTCTGGACTTACAAAACTGACTGAACGGATCCAGCAGTTTTTGAAGGCCCATCTGGCTTTTAGAGATCAGGAGGGTGTCGTCTGCAAAAAGCATTGTAGGTGATTTTTCCCCTTGCAGGATTGGCGCTTTGGCAGGATCCTCCCTCAGGTTGTCCACCACCCCGTTAACAAAAAGGGAGAACAAGGTCGGGCCTCTGGCATACCCCTCTCTCTACCATAACTCTCTCAGTCAAGTATCCCTGACGGCCCCACCTCACTCTGGCATAATTTTCCTCATGCAGACGCACAATCAGATCCAAGATCAAGGGGGGGGATGCCCAAATCGGACAGGATCCGCCAAACCCCAGCACGAGGTACCAGGCCAAAGGCTGTTCTAAGATCCTTGGGCGCCAAATAAAGCCTGCCTTTTTCGATCGTTAACGATTTCCAGTAGATCATGGAAAATCTAAAGACCTGGTCCATCGTGCCCACCCCCTGTCTGAATACTGCCTGGAAATGGGACAAAACCTCATCTTCGTCTATCCAGGACCTCAATCGCATGAGGAGGACCCTGCCAATCACTTTCTGCACTACGTCGATTAAACTAATCGGCCTGTAGTTGGCAGGGTCCTCCCTATCCCCCTTCTTGGAGATCGTCACCACCTCGGCACCCCTCCAAGAATCTGGAAAATGCGATTTAGGACACGGAGAACTAAGCGGGCCCAAAGCTCACCGTCATGGCGTAATAAGTCGCCAGGGAGGCCATCAGGACCTGCCGCCTTGCCAGGCGATATTATCCGTGGTCTCCTGGTATATTTCAATAAAGTTTGAATCCTACGAGGCCAATGAGGTGAGACTAGGTAGTTGATCGAGCTCAAGAATCTTCAGTTCCAGTAGATCCCTAATACTTTCCAGGGTCTGGCCCTGTTTAGCAACCATATGCCACTTTAAGCGCTGATTGCAATTAGATGGTTCAACCTCCCTAGTAGACTGTGATGGTGTTGTGCCCGTGTCAATAAATGAGGTGTCTATGCCTCGGGAGAGTTGCATGGACAGGAGATTGTGGTCACTGTCGAGACTCAGGATGACCTCCATATCGATGAGGTCAGCCCAGAATGACACATCTAACAAAATATAGTCGATACGTGAGGGGGAGCTAGTTCTGTTAAAAGTACACGCCCCCTAGGGTCCGAGCGGGTCCTGCCATTAGCTGCTCTTAAGTTGTGCTCTAGGGCCAGAGCGTTAATTTGTATAACTCTTTGAGACCATTTCTTTATTGGGGATAAGTTGAGTGTTGGCAAAGCCCATTTAGAGTCCTCGTCCCTGGTGCCCAAGATATCTTCGTTGCTCAGGGGCTCAAAGGTGCAGTTGGAGTCACCTGCAACGATGATCCCTGCCTTTTTAGAAATGGATGACAGCTCCGAATCAAGGACCGTTAGAGTGGATATCGCTTCAGTACCAGCAGACCCTCTGACATAGATGTTGAATATCTCTAGGTGAACAGTATCTTTAGCCCTTCTGTTGGACGGCGACCTCAGGGGCGAGCAGGAAGTGTACCTGACCACCCGGTGGCCCACCTTCCTAAGTACAAAGACGAGTACTGGCGGGAGACTTCTCAGGGGGAGAGTCTCGAATCTAGGATCGTACACACTCTACAAGCACCACACGACAAAGAGACACCACACCGTAGCTTCTTAAGGACGGTTCTTTATCTCGTGATTTAAAAGGATCTTTATGGTCAGCAAAGGCAGGTATTTACAAATAGGGCAAGGGCCCATAGAGTCTCGGTCAGGGTAGGTGTAGCGGAACAGTCTTATGGTTCAATGTCAATATCGGTGCATATCCGGTGCACAGCTCTCAATCCTCGAGCCGGGGGATACGATGCGATCTTTGGGGTCCAGCCGGACCAGGAGAGTCAGGGAGCCGCGAGTCACTCAGCCGGGCTCAAGCAAGATGTCGGAGGTCTTACGATCTTCAGGGGAGTGAGGTTCCGTAAAAATTATTACGATGTTCTGGGCATTGCCGAATATGGATAAGTTTGGTATCTACAAACCGCAAATGACGAGTTCGGCAAGTGTGCGAATTTTCGCTACACTACCTGCCAGGGTTCGTCTAATATTACGTGTTCTTCATCTGAACCCTCGGGTTCCATTTTAGATACAGCATCCATTTTGTTTCTTGCCCTCACGTAGTCAGCGAGCAGATAACTGTTCGCCCCCTGACCCTCTAGTTCCCAAGCCTTGCGGAAGACGCATATTCCTTTCATGCGTCTTTATGGCCGGAGGAATGACACAGCAAAGGCAAATGGCTCAGCTTGAGGGTAATCTGGTCGTGCCGGCTTATTGTGACAGCCTTGCAGGCGATGGATCCAACTCTTTGATCCTACGATCATGCTTCCGATATTACCCCCACACTCTTTTCTCTACACGTGTCTGACTTCCTTGCAGCTGCTCTTGACTCTTCTTCTTTGTCATTTACAACTCTAATGGGTGTGCCTAATGGTGGGAAGATGTACTTTTACAGTTGGGAACCGGCATGGCTATTGTAATCATGTTCCGGGATTCTGAACACATGAAAGCAACCTTTTTGAAGTTTACTGTGGGAACTGGATTGTAATCTTTTGTCCACATGTTATGCAATGGCAACATTATGTATAAAAGAGAGCGACCTACAAACACAAATTGAAGCAGACTCGCAGAACTACTCCATGTACTTCTTATGACTCTTGTTTCCCTGCAGTAATAAAAACTGATCTTTGACGCCGAAGGAAGTGTCCCGTGTCTCTGTAGTTTGTGCGCCGAAACAGGTATCCCATGAAGGTTATAGGTGTTGTTCCCTGGCACCGCTGGTACTGTTAAAAGTCCAGTCCTTCAGTTGGCGCCCAACGTGGGGCGACTTCAGCGGTACCGGTCCAAAGCCTGATGTTCGTGAGGAACTTCGTGTGAAATCTCCGAGGGAAGGTGCACCCCGCTTCATCGATCCTGTTGTCGAAATAAGTGGCCCGAAGTTTTTCCCTGCGAAGATTCCCGCCTCCTGACGGCTGCGACGGACCGATGCCCTGACTGTCGACCTGTCTTCGACGCCCGGCGCAGACCTTATGTACAAGCGAGACGATAGACGGGCCTTCCTGGTGCCGCCATTGAAGTTCTGAGTTAAGTATTTTGTGGGTCGCTCCCAGTCCTTAGTGGTTGTTCTAGCTTCTTGAAAGCTTTGTTGTTAGCCTTTAAGGCTTTGTTGTAATAGCTCACCGAGCTTTGTAATAGCCTCCTCAGGCTTTGTGGTTAGCTCTCCGAGCTTTGTGATAGCCTTAAGGCTTTGTTGTATTGCATGGTTCCATTGCATTTGTGGTTCTTAGTATTGGTCCTTAGTATTATTTGACAGTTGCAATTGCCAAAAACCGAGGGTTTTGACTTACACGAGGTTTAATTACTTCGGTAATCCTTGAAGTTTGATACTAGGTTAGTGTGCACGATGCCTAGCCATAGTGGTTTGTTTCGTATTTTCAAATGTTGCGCAATGGATTCCCGGTTGGAGGACTCGTGTCCGATACCTCCAGTTGGAACTCCGATACATGATCTTTATAGTCGACATGGGGTGGGTCCTATAATATATAATGATTACTGGTTCCGCTATACAAAGAAAGACGGTGACCTTAGATGGCCACCACATGGAACTTTTGAACTTTCGATTTTAGATAATCTTGAGGCTAAATTATTTTTAAAGAAAGCTAGGCCAGCTATGTTTGATTCCTTTCGGATATGGCGTAAAGAGGCCAAGCAGAAAGAAATCAAACAACTTAAAAAGGATCAAAAGCAAGGGTTCGTTCCGATAATGCAAACTATAAAAGAATGTAAACAGGACAAAGAAGAAAAGGAAATGGAAATCTCTACTAGATTGCATCACATGAAAATAGATAAATGTTATCCGGTTTTACCGAATAATCTAGAAAAGAAAGAGGAAGATTTGAGGGAGGATTCCTTGTTGTCATATTTGATGAAATCACCACCTCCTTATGTACAGGGTGCTACTGCTCCTGTAGCTGCTCCTGTAGTACCTCCTGTTGTACCCCTTGTTGCTCCAGCGGCTGCAGGTCAGCCCGTTGTAAACCCTACGTTTGTTCCACCACCTGTCCTTGTTCCTACTGCTCCTGTATCTGTATCTTCGCAGACTGTTGTTTCTGCTACTCCGACTATCTTGTCAGTTCCTACTATGCCTCCTTTCACCTCCAGTGTTGTTGCCCCTGTTTTTCTTTCCCCTTCTGTTCGTAAGCGTGTTCCTAACTCTGTTGCTACCCTTTATTCACCTCTTTCTGGTCCATTATTTTCGTCTAATTTATCTGAAACTCCTCAGAGACGGAGTCAGATCCCTAGTGGTAGGGAGAAAGAGACGTTAGTAACCATGGCACATAGGTGGATAAGACATCCTGCCAACTACACTCCTCGTGTGGTCTTTGACACGTTCTCTCAGTTTAATGAGCCTACGCAGAGATTCGTGTTTGAAGAGATGTGTAACTTTTTGAGGGAAGAATGGTATAACGATGATGTAGATAATGTACCGTCCGACATAATTAAACTGCAGAGTCACTTTTCGAACGGTATGATTATAGGAGACGATGTACGACGTGCCGTGGAACGCTTATTAGCGTTTAGATCCACAGCACATTCTCGGGTGTCCTCAGATGATACCACTGAGAATTGGAAAGCGGTTCCTGGTCAGTATCCTATGAGAGAGGTTCCGCCACTTTGGGTGCCTGGTGACCCTGCTGCTAACCCTCCAATTCTACCGCATTTTCGAAGGGTATGGATACATCTTCCATGGAAACGATCGGAAGTTTTGCAAGTGAAGCAATCCTTACCCGATCCGCGTAAAAATCCGGCTGGTTATTATAAGGAGTTATCACAACTGGTGGAAGCTTCTATTATGAACCTTGCCGACATCGACATGTTGTTTGGCAATGTTGTACCGCAACCAGTTTGGGCTAAAATTCGTCAAGCCAATCACGCAGTTGAATTAGGGGGTGATTGGGCTGCACTGCTAGCGGCTGATGCATTACAAGTTGGTGGGGCTAAGCCCGACCAGCTAATCTTAGACTTGCCGCAGAAAATCATTACGCTCATGAAAACTATCATGCCAGCGATGAAGGTGAACTGGGATAAGTTATCAGCTTGTAAGCAAAAGAAAGACGAGAGTGTCTCGGATTTCTTTACAAGGTTTGAGGAAGCGTTTGTCGACCACAGCGGCCAGGACATGGGCGCTGAGGGAGGCCAGCGGTTATTTGTTGACAAGTTTGTATCAAATCTGTTGCCTGAACTAAGCAACAAATTGAAGAATTCAGAGAGTGCGTGGGCAGTTTCAACCCCTGCGCAAATACTAGCAACGGCCCAGTATTATGAGAATAGGGAAAAGGAAGAAAGTGATCGTGTAGAGAAGAAAACGAAAGAGCTCAAAACGAAGGTTTTGTTGCAACAAGCATACCCTCCACGATCAAATCAAACTGATTCACAACAGCCGTATCGACCACGAGCACAGCCTGATAGGATGCAGCCGCGTTCTGATAACTTTGATTATAGATCTTCACTTGGGTATAATCAGTGCGCATATTGTAGGAAAGAGGGACACCTAAAATATGATTGTCTTGCCTTACGGGACCGCCTGAATGGTGTGTCGACACGTGGAAACCGTGGTGGTAACCTCCAACAGGCACCACGTGGTAGAGGTCGTGGTTCATCCCACAATCAGATTGATCGTCATCAAAATCAATCGGATGCGAATAATTGTTTTGACCAGCGAAATATGGGGTCAGTCCGATCTGCACAGTATAATGTGGATGATTATTACGTAGAGCATGAGACTGTTGTAAATGACCATTACTAGGACAGCCAACGACAAAGAGAGGGAGTAGTGTCAGTTCCGGTCGATCAGAGTGGGCCTTACGTTGCAGTGGCTACATCGGGTATAGTTGAGCCTTTTCTGTTAGACACTGGTGCGACGAAAAGTTCCATCATGCATTCGAAACTCCCTGGCGCACCTTTGTCTGGCTTAACGAACGTTTCCATTGGATTCTCTGGCGCCCCTGTTAGTAACCCAGTCTCTAGTCCTTTGCCTCTTATGATTGGTCCTCGTGAGCTAACGGCTCCACTGATTCTATCTACAGGTTGTGGTGAAAATCTTTTGGGCCTGGATTTGTTGAAACGATTATATGCAACATTGTATTGTTCCCCCGAAGGAGTGGAGCTTACATTGGGGCGGAGAGTGATCTCTCCCATGTATTTGTCGGTCGATAGCCCTGTATTACCAATTCTGAAACGAACTGATCCAACTAAACCTCATGTGTATCGTTTCGTAATAGATTTAAGAGAAGTGAACAAAATAGTGGTTCCACAATTTCCTGTGGTTCCTGACATTACGGCCTTACTAACAATGATTCCGGCATCTGCCTCCTGGTTCACGGTGATCGATCTAAAGAATGCCTTCTTTAGTATTCGATTGCCGAGGAAAGCAGAGACCTATTCGGATTCTCATTAGGTGGTCGCAGTTTTAGGTTAAAACGCGCTCCACAGGGCTACTGTGAGAGTCCGTCAATCTACAGCCAAGCACTTAAAGGTCAACTTGATGCCTTTGTATTACCTAAAGGTGCAGCTTTGATTCAATACGTTGATGATCTTTTAGTGGCAGCTGATACAGAAGCTATTTGCAAAACGGCTACAGTATCATTGTTACATTATCTACATAACTTACACCACAAGGTATCGCCTTCAAAGCTACAGTATTGTTGTCAAGAAGTAACCTATCTAGGTCACTTATTGTCAAAAGAAGGGAGAAGGTTGACCCCAGAGAGAATTGCAGCGATTTCCCGGATGACTGTGCCAAAAACCCAGAGAGATGTTCGTGCCTTTTTAGGTATTACGTCCTATTGCAGACAATGGATTCCAAATTTTTCATTGTTGGCGAAACCATTGATAGCCCTTACGTGCAAGGATGTTTCATCCCCATTGCCTTGGACTGAAGAGTGTCAGAAAAGTTTTTCTGAATTACGTGATGCGTTGTGTTCGGCTCCTGTGTTGGGCACTCCTGACTACAGTAAGCCATTTACACTATACGTTCACGAGAGGGATGGTTGTGCGTTGAGTGTCCTGACACAACCTTTTGGTGGTAAGCAACGCCCATGTGCCTATTTTTCTTCGACTTTAGACCCAGTAGCAAGAGCCTTGCCAAGTTGTTTAAGGGCAACAGCGGCAGCTGCGGCGTCCATTCGACAGTCCGCAGGTTTAGTCATGAATAATATGCTCACGGTAATGGTTCCGCATGCAGTTGACACTCTATTGAATCGAACGAAAACTCAACATCTGACGAGCGCAAGATTGTCTGGATATGAGTTGACGTTGCTGGCCAGTCACATACGGATAAAACGATGTAATGTGTTGAATCCAGCAACATTGCTGCCGATCGACACAGAATCAAGTGGTGAAGCAGTACATGACTGCTATCTCAGAACTGAGGAGGAAACTAAGGGTCGTATTGACTTAAAAGATACTCCATTGACAGATCCCGATGGTACTTTGTATGTGGACGGTTCCTGTTTTAAGTTGCCGAACGGTGATGTGACGACTGCGTATGCTGTAGTAACATTGAGAACGATTGTGGAAAGCGAAAGACTAAGTCAGAAGTCGGCTCAGGCTGCCGAGTTAATCGCTTTGACGAGAGCTTGTGTGTGTTGTCTAAAGATAAGCGGGTGAATGTGTTTACAGATAGCCAGTACGCGTTTGGTGTGGCACATAGTTTTGGACGATTGTGGAGAGAGAGAGGATTCCTTACGTCGCATGGCACGAAGATTCAACATGGTCAGCTTGTAAATGATCTGTTAGATGCACTCACATTGCCTAAACAAGTGGCCATAGTCAAATGTAGTGCACATCAGAAAGTAACAGATGATGTGGGTCGTGGAAATGCGTTTGCAGATGAAACGGCTAAAGAAACGGCTAAAGATTTGACGAACAGAATGTATGTTACGAGCTCAGTGAGATGGCCAACAGAGACTGGTATGTGTGAAGACACATTTGAAAGTGTGAAAGGAATACAGAATGAAGCCACTGAGACGGAAAGGACTAAATGGAGAGAGAGCACGGGAAGATTGGATGAGAATGGATGTTGGGTTGATTTATCAGAGAAGCAGAGATGGATGTTACCGGATGCGTATGTGCTCGCTGTTGTTACAATGGCTCATGGTATGGCACACATCAACACTAAAGGCATATGCAAGTTGTTGTCTCATGTATGGAAGAATGATGGGATTACTAAGTGCGCCGAGAGAGTGGTTAAGAATTGTATGGTGTGTTTGATGCACAATCCTGGTAAGGGCACCCCCACTCCACCTGGTCATTTTGCCCCTCCTACGTACCCTTTCGAAGTTATCCAGTTGGACTTTATCCACATGGACCGATGTAATAACTTGAAGTATGTGTTGGTTGTGGTGTGTGCATTCTCTAGGTGGATTGAGGCCTACCCCCTTAAGGATAATACGGCTTTATCCAGGGCAAAAATTTTGCTCAAAGAGTATTTTCCCCGCTACGGAATGCCTCGGGTCGTATGGTCGGACAACGGAAGTGAGTTTGTTGGGAGCGTGATGAAGAGTGTGTGCCGCGGTTTAGGGATAGTACAAAAATTTCATAGTGCAAACCATCCACAATCAGCAGGCTTGGTGGAGGGATATAATGGCACTCTAAAACTGAAATTGGCTAAAATTCAGGCAACAACTGGTTTATCTTGGCCCGACACTTTGCCTCTGGCTCTCCTGTCGACCAGGGCAACTGTACACTCTCGAGTAGGGCTCAGCCCATATGAGATTGTGTTCGGTCGTCCTGCTAATATATGGGGAGTCCCAAGACCTAAGGAAGTTGATAGAATTGAATACCCTATGTTGATTGATTATCTCTATGATCTGACTGCTAAATTGAGTTTGATTCATCAACAGGTCTTTGAGTCTCTGCCATCACAAACAGAGGGTCCTGGTCATCGACTTCAACCAGGGGACTGGGTCCTCGTCAGAAACTACGGACGAAAACGAAACCTTGAACCAAGATTTGTGGGCCCGTTTCAGGTACAGCTGGCTACAAGAACGGCGGTTCGACTACACGGACGTCGGAACTGGGTACATGCTACCCACACGAAGAGAGTCCCGCTTCCTTTGCCATCGGACACCTGGATAAGAAGAGGTCTTTCTTCATCTGAGACCGACACTGCACCACGTTTCGTTCCATTCAGCGAAGCTCGGCTTGTATCTGACACCGTTGCTAACTCCTCTCAAACAATTTCCTCCACGTCAACCTTGGAAAATTTGACTGTTGAACAATTGCCTGAACAATTGAACACTCCTTTGCCGTCCAATCCATTGTTTGAAGATCAGACTCGCCCTGGAAGTAGCCGATATTTTCTTCGTCCACGAACAAGCCATAAATAAAAAGATTTTTTTTGTTTATAGGTTCTACATTGCTCTGAAAACAGTGGACATTATATATTGTGTATCTTTTTCTTTTTCGTACAGCCAAGAACATTATTTAGCTAGAACCTACCATCCAGGTTGACCGTAAGGCCGTGCGGGTACTTCCTTCTGTTTAGCAGCTATCGACACAAGGTTGGTTTCTATTATCGATTTCTGGGAACTCCTGGAAATTGATAACCGCTACTCAGAACGAAGTGCGTCAAGAACGTCGCGGACGGTCGTTAGGGGATGGAATCATCATTGTCTGAGCTGTCGAAAAGAGAAGAAATGTTGGCGCAAAGATCTACATTGCAGAAAATATGTCATACAAAATGGTTTTTCTCACAAGTAATCATACTGTTTCTCACCATATCTATGCTATTGGTAGGAGGAATATATTATGGGTCTCAGTTCTTATTGTCTTCTGCTACATCTACTCTCCCATCTCGTGATCTATATTTCGTTTCTACTGTCTCTCCACATTCCTTTTATCCTCTGCCTCAACACGAACAAGTCAGACGTGCGGAATTCAGAAACAACTCTTTTATCCAACTCCTGCATCAGCATCAGTTGGTGGTAAACATTACCAACTGTTGGGTGTGTGGGTTAATGCCACATACCATGGATAAGGGTATTCCGTACTTAGTTCTGCCTTATAGTGCACAAGGGTCAGCTCGAGCATTACAAACTATGTTCCGTAGCGCACTAGATTCCTACCCCCATCGAGAACCACGCTCAGCAAACTCTGGTCCTGGCCCGTACCACAAGACTCTGGCGAGAGCTATTGCAGACTTAGATAGAGATATTTTTGACGCATCACTCATCCCAGAGGAAGAGGTGCGAGCATATAAGGAACTAAGTGAAGCTGAGTACAGCTTATCAGTGGGTGAGAGGCAGCTTAAAAGCTCGCCACCGATATGGATTGTACCTCACCTTGGTAATTTCTGCTTAAAAGGTCTTGGTCGAAATCCGAGAGCTCAGTTTGGGGAGAGTGCTTGTACCGAGACATATGTCTTACCGACGCTCTCTTCCCCTGTTTTCCTGCCTGCCAAGGGTACTTACTTTGTATGTTATGATCGAGCCTATACGTGGTTACCTCATGACTTCTCGGGTACCTGCTATATTGCGAATCTTTTGCCTCCCACTTTCACTGTGGCCTCTGATTATCACAGAAATAGAATTGTAAGAGGCGTGATTAGCAAAGAAGATACTTCCGGACAAGAAGCTGGAGACTTCTTTAAGGGTTTCCTACCGTTCTGGGGACCGATGGTTAATAGCAGGAACCTGAGACAGTTAACTCGTGTAGTAGAATCAACTGCCAACATAACTGCAAATGCCCTTGGTAATTTAACAGCCGAAGTTCAGGCGGATAGACTGATGACGTTGCAGAACCGTATGGTTCTAGATATCGTTCTAGCAGATAGAGGTGGGGTTTGTAAAGTCATCCATTCGAGCTGCTGCATATTCATACCTGATAACGCTCCAACGGTTTATCAAGCCATCTCTAAGTTGCACAAAATTTCGGAGTCCATACATGTGGACGAAGGAAATTGGACGCTTCTGGGATGGTTTTGGGGTCTGATATCGACTTGGGGTTGGAAGATTCTGATGATCATAGGGATTGTTGTGACATTTCTGTTCTCATGTTGTCTTTGTGTGCAATGTGGTCCTGCCTTATGTGGCCTTTGTGCTACGACGTGTATAAGACAGCCCGTTGTCACCAAAGAGGCATTGAAGGATCGAATAATGTATCAACAACATCTGAGTGATCTGATGAGTATCGAAATCGATTATGATTCCGACTAGTGCTTGCCTACATGAGGGCAAAAGGACCGTCTGAGGTTCCGTAAAAATTATTACGATGTTCTGGGCATTGCCGAATATGGATAAGTTTGGTATCTACAAACCGCAAATGACGAGTTCGGCAAGTGTGCGAATTTTCGCTACACTACCTGCCAGGGTTCGTCTAATATTACGTGTTCTTCATCTGAACCCTCGGGTTCCATTTTAGATACAGCATCCATTTTGTTTCTTGCCCTCACGTAGTCAGCGAGCAGATAACTGTTCGCCCCCTGACCCTCTAGTTCCCAAGCCTTGCGGAAGACGCATATTCCTTTCATGCGTCTTTATGGCCGGAGGAATGACACAGCAAAGGCAAATGGCTCAGCTTGAGGGTAATCTGGTCGTGCCGGCTTATTGTGACAGCCTTGCAGGCGATGGATCCAACTCTTTGATCCTACGATCATGCTTCCGATATTACCCCCACACTCTTTTCTCTACACGTGTCTGACTTCCTTGCAGCTGCTCTTGACTCTTCTTCTTTGTCATTTACAACTCTAATGGGTGTGCCTAATGGTGGGAAGATGTACTTTTACAGTTGGGAACCGGCATGGCTATTGTAATCATGTTCCGGGATTCTGAACACATGAAAGCAACCTTTTTGAAGTTTACTGTGGGAACTGGATTGTAATCTTTTGTCCACATGTTATGCAATGGCAACATTATGTATAAAAGAGAGCGACCTACAAACACAAATTGAAGCAGACTCGCAGAACTACTCCATGTACTTCTTATGACTCTTGTTTCCCTGCAGTAATAAAAACTGATCTTTGACGCCGAAGGAAGTGTCCCGTGTCTCTGTAGTTTGTGCGCCGAAACAGGTATCCCATGAAGGTTATAGGTGTTGTTCCCTGGCACCGCTGGTACTGTTAAAAGTCCAGTCCTTCAGTAGCCGCGAGTCACTCCGCAGGGCTCAGGAGTTCCAAGGTTGCAGGGGAGCCGCGAGTCACTCAGCAGGGCTCAAATGTTCCAAAGTTGCAAGGGAGCCGCGAGTCACTCAGCTGGGCTCAGATGTTCCAAAGTGGCCGGGGAGCCGCGAGTCACTCAGCAGGGCTCAGGTGTTCCAAAGTTACAGAGGAGCCGCGAGTCACTCAGCAGGGCCCCGGTGGTTCCAGAAGAAGTCCTTCTCCGCCAAGCGAGCCGCGACCACGTCAGCAGGGCTCTCGTCGTTCCAGAGTCGAATCTCTCGATAGTCCTGGAGCATCCCCAGTTATAGGACTGCTCCTCTTTGATCTCCGGAGTTCTGGTATGCGGGGGTCTTGGCACCTGGGGGCAGCTTGTTAGGGTTTCCTGCCACGCGGCCCTTTGATCCATTCATGTCAGGTTCGGGAGGAGTCCCAGACACACAGCAGGCGTGGAGCCAGCCCTCTGGATGGCCGGAGGGGCGATCAAAACCCATCTCTCGAGGGGAGGTCGGAGGTGTGAGAGAAACTGCTCCTCCCTCTCACACTCAAGGGGAGCGCGCTGTCTTCCAGCCAGGATGGCGCCTCTCGGCCTAGGCCGCGCTGGATCGGGCGACCATCTTAGATGCCGGAAAGTGGGCACACAGGGCCTCCAGGCCGGGAAGATGGAGGCACGGACGGGGCAGTCCGGGGACGGGTGTGTGTAACATGGAGGGAAGGGTTGGCTAGGCCGGGGAACCCAGGGGTCTGTTGTGGGGTACAGCTCGGAAGGGGGTGGCTAAGGGTCAGGGAGGACCACGCCACGAGGCCGGGTCTAACACCATCCAATAGATAAGTGCAAAATATCATGGGAGGGAGAGTTGCAGTTGAATATCGACCAATTCAGTCCGATGCTAACCCAGATCAGAAGCCCCCCCGAGGGCCGGCCTCTACCCGAGCTAATCGCGGGAATATGGTATGTAGTAAACCCCGGCATATGCAAAGGAACCAGGCTCCATGTCTCCTGGAACAAGCAGATGTCGTATTTGATGATGAGGTCATTCCATTCAGGAAGAGCTAGATTCTTTTGGAGCCCAGCTATGTTCCAGGAGAGTAGTCTCATTACCTTCATGGTGGCAGTGCTGTGAACTACGGGTCTCAGCTCTCCCGACCCAGGTGGGTCAGAATTGGCAATTATGGGCTCCCTAGTATCCTTGCGTGTTGCACCACCTATATCAAATGCGGCCATGCACATGCCTTCTTCTCCCAGGGGTCGACTACGGGGAGCAGAGGGACAATCTACTGGGCACTCTCCCTCTAGTCAGTCAACTTGGCACAAACGGAACCACCCCCCTCTCAGGCCCCCGACCAAGATGGAAACCGTCGAATCTGGATGGATGAGTGCTCGGGGAGGGGATGTTCAAAAAACGAGGGCTTCTAAGTTCTCTGCCAAAAAAGGGTCAAAGAACTGAATCTCAATACAGTCTGTGTCAAAATTCGCCATTGTGACCCTCCTCACTTTGGCCATATCCTCCCTTATGATGGATCTGCAGCCCCTTGTGTGCCTCAGTCAATGTATCGCCTTATTGTGGATGGACTCGCTGCTTTCATAGCCCCCCACTGTATTCAATCTCGGGCCCTGAGTCATGTACATGGTAGCCCTGTTAAAGTGGCGATGAAATGAGCCACCTTGAAGGCCTGGATCTATAGGTGGCCTACTCGGAGCTCTATTTGGGGGGGCCAAAGGGCAATTCCTAGCCGGAGGTGGGGCCTTCTCCTGGGGGCGCCTTGGAGGTGCCCTAGATCTCACGGAGTCAGAATGTAGTCTGCCAGAAGGAAGTCTAGTCTTAGACCCTACAGGGCCCTGTGAGAGATGGCCTAGTAAGGGAGGGAGGCTAGGGAGAGTACCACTGGGTGGAACAGGGCTAATCCTTTTAGCGATATTACTTGTCCCCCGGGGAAGAGCTGTGTTACTTATCCCTCGAGGGAGAGATTGAATGGGAGAAGGAGATTTAGTGGCCTTCCCCCCGGTAAACCCTCCACCTTATTACCCAGGGATTCTACTAACTTTTCCAACTCAGTAATTCTTTCCAATAGAGCGGACATGGAGAGCCCGCACAAATTACAGCTATTCTGGGTCTCTACTAGAGGCTTTTTACCCAGATCATGGCCCCCCAGTAAAGATGTAGCAGCCACAGCAGTTTCTAGATCCAGTGGTGCAAACCTATTTGAACAGGATACCATGGGAGACGAAACATGGCCCCCTTCCGCCCCCCCCCATGGATTCCTCAACTGAGGTAGTATTGGTAGCAGGGGACGGATCAGAGCCTTCCTCTATCATGACAATAGTGGACTTCCCCGTGCTCACTTCACGCTGGCTGGATTTTTGTTTAGCAAACATGGAGGGAATGGACTACCCTTGGGCCAATGGAGGAATCTCAATGGCTTCCGGCAGCGGACTGTTCACAGTTGTGGGGCTACTATTGGTTAAGACCTCTTCCCGATCATTTACCGATTCCTCAATTCTCGTTAACACACAATTCATTGCTGAGTGGGGCACTTTTTTGGCTTTTTTCCCTTTTTTAGTAGCCAAGGTCCCCCCACCTTCCATGGTCTTCCTTTTCCCCATGGTAACAAGTAATAGAGCAACAATAACAAGATAATGCAAGAGGAGGAATGTATACAAAACAGTGGCTCCTGTGATGAAAAAGAGCAGACCCAACACTCAAAATGCGGATAAGAGTCTATCAAACTGCCCCTCTACTAGTGGCCGTACAAGTACAGTACCTCTTAAGTTCGAAAACCAAATGAAATGGGGGTGGCCCAGCCCGGCCTCCACGGGTCCCTGACGGCCACAGACGGCCCGCCCTTTGCCCGGGCTTCACCCGGCGCCTGCCCACGCGCGTCCCGCGGGGCGGAAAAGGTCTGCTGAATATATCTCCCCAGGTGGCAAGAAGGAGGGGCTCGAGGTCCGCAGGGCGCTTGTGGGGCTTGGAGTCCTCAGGCTGTTCCCACTGGCCCACACGCACAGGTAGTCACAACGAAGCGTCTCCCGCAAAGCGGAGACGCAAGCTTTTGAAGTAGCCACCGGTGGGAGGAAGAAGGGGCTCGAAGTCCGCAGGGCGCTTGTGGGGCTTGGAGTCCTCAGGCTGTTCCCGCTGGCCCAGGCGCACAGTTAGCCACAACGAAGCGTCTCCCGCGAACCCAACCCATTTTTAATGTGAAAGAAAGAGGACCCCATGCTATGGAGAAGACTTCCTAGGGCAGGGACAGAAAAATAAATGTACAAAAACCTCTGGCAACTCAAAATGCTAAGATTAACACTGGATCTGATCATGATTCTTCTGTAAACATAATTACAATAGCTATTGTCTTAATATGGCTTTGGCATTTTGCCATGTATTTTTCAATGGATATCTTAACATGAATGGTAATGTAAAGGCTTTTTTTAAATGTATTACAGAACACATGTTTTCTAATTTAATTCTAGGTAAGTTAACTCTCTCAGACAATTTACCAGTAAACTCTCAAACCCTGACTTCACTATTAAAAGTACCAAACAGAGATAAAGAAGATAATATTACAGGTCTGATAATGATGGAACATAACTGGGAAAGTGGGAAGTGGAGGGTGAGGTTCTAACATCAAAATCTCAGAAGGTCACCAGCAAGAAGAAGGGACTGGCTATCTCTTTCAATAATATGGCACCAAAATAATAGAACCATTAAGATGGAGGTTTCACACACTTAAATAGAAAAGGTTTCACTTAACTTACTTGAATTACTGTTCATTGTGGATTGTAGAACAGGGCCTGTAGTAAAAGTTAAGCAATATATTAGAAACAAAGACAAATAACAATGATCACAGATGTTGGACTGGGCCCTTCTGGACGGTCCACCCCTGAAGATTTGCTTGTTAAATGTGACCTGGGGATGGTGATTTCCACTCTGAGTGCGTGTAGATGGGTGACGCCTGCCCTCCCATAGGAATGCATGGGGAATGTGTGTGTCCGTGATAGTTCCTGGTGCGTGAGGGGTACAGGCTCGAGTCTGGTATGTATGGACTCGTGTGATTGAATGCTACAAGATGATGTATGCGGCGTGTGTGTGTCTAGAAGGGAAGATGCCACTTCTAGACATGGGTGTGTGTGTGCAGTAAGTGTGCTGGCGCGTGATTGGCTGAAGCCGGCTGGGGAGCCTGGCTCCAGGAGTCTGTGTGGGTCTGCCCCGGTGGTGAATGGAGAGATTAACATGCTGATGTGAGGGAGGGGCTGTGCCTGTATCCTGTATGGGTCTGGGCTTTCCCCCACAGTGCTGGCTCCACCCCCCGGGGGTGCGTCTGGTGTCCGTAGCCTGGCCAGTAACAAGAAATTCCTTATAACCAGTTCTAGCTGGTTCTCATCCGGCATGCCCCTTTTTAGACAAAGGGATCTCATGTGTAAAAGGAGGGTGTGCTTCCTGCTTGGCCTGACTGGCATCCTGCCAGGGGCATGCTGCGGCTTGGGCTCAGGGGAAAGGCTTGCCTCCCTGAGCCCTGCCCTGCTCCTGATCTACTGGGATCCTGGACTTCCTTTGGTCTCTGCTATTTAGGGCCCTAGTGCTTGGGAGCGCTTTCCTGCTATCCTAGCGCCTTGGGGCGCTTCATTCCCGCTTCTAGCGCATGGGAGCGCTTTCCTGCTGTCTTAGCGCCTTGGGGCGCTTCATCCCGGCTTCTAGTGCTTTCCGGCTGTCCTAGCACCTCGAGGCGCTGCCTTTCTGCCCCAGCGAGTGCCTACCTCGCTTGCCCCGTCATTGCTGCCTTACCGAGGGATCCTGGCCCTCGTCAATTTCCCCCCGAGTTCACCGCTGCAGCCCGGGACCCCGCGTGAGGCCCGCCCCCGGGCCGCGCTCTGATTTGCTGCCGGCCCGGGCTGGGCTGATGACGTTTCCCCGGGCCGCGCTCTGATTGGCCGGCGGCCCGGGGCACTGTAACGGAGAGAGACGGAGAGCCGAACCTGCAGGAAGCGGCGGGAGCCTACTCCGCGCCCCTGCGTCCCCCAGAAGAAGTGCCGCTTCCCCCCCCGGGGCCCCCAGGAGCGAGAGGGAGCCCCGGAGAAACCGGCGCGTCTGCCCGCCGGTGAGTGCTGCAGGAGGGGAGGCGGGGCTTCGGGGCTCATTGTCGGGGCCCGCCCCTCCCCTCCAGCACGAGCACGCATGTGTTTAGAGGCCCGCGGGGCCCCCAGTGATGCCGGGTCCCCCGAGGGGGGGCCCCGCCTGGCCGCAGCTTTGTCCCTGGGCCCCGCTAGGCCCCGTCACTGCCCATGGGGCCCCCAGTGACGCCGGGTTTCCCGAGGGGGGGCCCCGCCTGCCCGCAGCTTTGTCCCGAGCCCTGAGAAGGCTCCCACGTTTCCTGAGCCCCGAGAGGCTCCCTCTGTATTTCTGGCCCCTGAGCCCCGAGAGGCTCCACCATTGTCCTCGTGCCCCGAGAGGCTCCACCTTTGGTCCCTGTCCCTATGAGCCTGCAAGGCTCCGCCCACCATTTTGTTCTCGAGCCCCGAGATGGCTCCCACGTGGCCCTTGCTTCTCGAGCCCAGAGAGGCTCCCCCATTTGGCGCATTCCTCCTGAGATGCTCCACCCTAGCCCATTGTGCGGAGTCTGTGAGGCTCCCACGTGTTGGCCCCATCCTTGGTCCCCAGCTGGGCAGCTGCTACGTGTAGGTGTGCGCTGGGCTGCTTACAGCCTGTCCTGAACATTGAGACTCTGGGCGTCCTAACCCCAGGAGGCCAGCTGGCCTGTTGAAAGTATTGGCTAATGTTAACTCTGCTTCTTGAGAGTTATTCTGTGTTTCCTTCCTGCAGGTACGTCTGTGGTGTTCTGTACCGTGCCATTCCTTCCCTCCTGTATAACCTTGCTTCATGTGTGTTGATCCTGGTTAGAGTGAGTTCTATTGCTAGTCCTATGAAACCCCGGGGCGTGACGTATTCTAATGCTAAGCTCCTGGTGATTATGTGTTCTAGTCCTAGTTCGAGGAAACTCCCAGTTGTTATATGTTCTAAATGCCAACTCCATCATGTGCATATCCCTGGCAGTGGTCCCATGGCCCTGTCCTGTATATTTTCCCTTGTAAATCCTGCCCGTGCCTCTGGCACCCTGTAAGGTATGTGTTCCTATGTGTCCTTTTTAATATAAAGACTATTTTCATATATACCTGGTGTGGAGTTCCTTTTGTGGGGGGGGCCCGGGAGGTTGTTGCTGGGGGTGCGTGCGCAAATGCTTTACACATGACCTCCGAGATAGGCCTGGCTGCTCGCGCCACGTTACCTAGAGGGCGAGTAGGGGTTGTCTTGGTGGGTGACCCCCTGGCCCTGACGGGGGAGTGGTGGTCTCTGACTGACTCTGGCGCAAGCTCTGGTCGGCCGGGGATCCCATTTCCTACAACAGAATAGGTAGAAAAATAGAAAGTGGTAGAGATAACCATGTGCAGTGATGAAAGCATAATTTTATAAGAATGAGTCTTAAAACCTGTTCTCCTTTACATTTCCTCATGCTTGTCAAGTAAAGATTAAACAACATTTCAAGTCACTCAAAGAATGTAACAGAGTTGGAAAGTCCCAGGTTTAACTGTGGAATTCCATATGAAGAAAAAAGTAACAGTTTTCTAATTAACGCTCTGTTTACACATTGCTTCATCACCTTGTAAACACCTGTACCAGACTCAGTCACAAAACTCTTCCAATATCTCCTTGCTGCAAAGAGATGATGCAGCTTGGCGCTAATTTCTCCCTTCTATGAAACATCAGTGATACAATTTGGGCGAGATGTAGCAACATTAGGAAGAGAAAAATTCCTAGTTGCGATTATCCCCGGATTGCAATTACTAACTCGCTATTTCTAATATATATATTCAGTATTAATAAGGTTGACCTATGTTTATGACCCCTTAGGGTCTCTGGTGGACGTTGGTCAATTGGACCATCATGTATGTGATTGCTTTTAAATAAAGTAACTTTTTATCTTTGAAATGCATCCCATTTTCCTTAAAGAAAAACAGGATGCACTACAAAATAAAAAAAAATTAAATTCATTTGTCAAGAGTTGACAATGGTTACCTAAATAGGTAGGCCACATCACACGATAAAAATCCTACAACAATTTGTAAAAATAGGAAACATTTTAATGATCAAAATGGCATAAAATTGATAAAAATCCAATTCAAGGAACAGGAGATATACGTTTTTAAAGAGTACATGTTTTCCAGCACCCCTCCATCTAGCACCCCTCCTTCTAGCACCCCTCCCTTCCAGCACCCCTCCTTCCAACACCCCTTCCTTCATGCACCCCTCCCTCCTTCTAGCACCCCTCCCTTCCAGCACCCCTCCTTCCAACACCCCTTCCTTCTAGCACCCCTCCTTCCAGCACCCCTTCCTTCATGCACCCCTCCTTCCAGCACCCCTCCTTCCAGCACCCCTTCCTTCATGCACCCCTCCCTCCTTCCAGCACCTCTCCCTCCTTCCAGCACCCCTTCTTCTAGCACCCCTCCTTCCAGCACCCCTCCTTCCAGCACCCCTTCTTCTAGCACCCCTCCTTCTAGCACCCCTCCCTTCCAGCATCCCTCCTTCCAGCACCCCTCCCTCCTTCCAGCACCCCTTCCTTCCAGCACCCCTCCTTCCAGCACCCCTCCTTCCAGCACCCCTCCTTCCAGCACCCCTTCCTTCATGCACCCCTCCCTCCTTCCAGCACCTCTCCCTCCTTCCAGCACCCCTTCTTCTAGCACCCCTCCTTCCAGCACCCCTCCTTCCAGCACCCCTTCTTCTAGCACCCCTCCTTTTAGCACCCCTCCCTTCCAGCACCCCTCCTTCCAGCACCCCTCCCTCCTTCCAGCACCCCTTCCTTCTAGCACCCCTCCTTCCAGCACCCCTTCCTTCATGCACCCCTCCTTCCAGCACCCCTCCTTCCAGCACCCCTTCCTTCATGCACCCCTCCCTCCTTCCAGCACCTCTCCCTTCTTCTAGCACCCCTCCTTCCAGCACCCCTCCTTCCAGCACCCCTCCTTCCAGCACCCCTCCTTCCAGCTCCCCTCCTTCCAGCACCCCTCCTTCCAGCACCCTTCCTTCCAGCACCCCTCCTTCCAGCACCCCTCCTTCCAGCACCCCTCCTTCCAGCACCCCTCCTTCCAGCACCATTCCTTCCAGCACCCCTCCTTCCAGCACCCCTTCCTTCCAGCACCCCTCCTTCCAGCACCCTTCCTTCCAGCACCCCTCCTTCCAGCACCCCTTCCTTCCAGCACCCCTCCTTCCAGCACCCTTCCTTCCAGCACCCCTCCTTCCAGCACCCCTCCTTCCAGCACCCCTCCTTCCAGCACCCTTCCTTCCAGCACCCCTCCTTCCAGCACCCCTCCTTCCAGCACCCTTCCTTCCAGCACCCCTCCTTCCAGCACCCCTCCTTCCAGCACCCCTCCTTCCAGCACCCCCTCCTTCCTGCACCCCTCCTTCCAGCACCCCTTCCTTCATGCACCCCTCCTTCCAGCACCCCTCCTTCTAGCACCCCTCCTTCCAGCACCCCTCCTTCCAGCACCCCTCCTTCACACACCCCTCCTTCCAGCACCCCTCCTTCCAGCACCCCTCCTTCCAGCACCCCTCCCTCCTTCCAGCACCCCTCCTTCCAGCACCCCTCCTTCCAGCACCCCTCCTTCCAGCACCCCTCCTTCCAGCACCCCTCCTTACATCACCCTTCCTTCCAGCACCCCTCCTTCCAGCACCCCTCCTTCCAGCACCCCTCCTTCCAGCACCTCTCCCTCCTTCCAGCACCCCTCCTTCCAGCACCCCTCCTTCCAGCACCCCTCCTTCACACACCCCTCCTTCCAGCACCCCTCCCTCCTTCCAGCACCTCTCCCTCCTTCCAGCACCCTTCCTTCCAGCACCCCTCCCTCCTTCCAGCACCCCTCCTTCCAGCACCCCTCCTTCCAGCACCCCTCCTTCACACACCCCTCCTTCATGCACCCCTCCCTCCTTCCAGCACCTCTCCCTCCTTCCAGCACCCCTCCTTCCAGCACCCCTCCTTCCAGCACCCCTCCTTCATGCACCCCTCCTTCATGCACCCCTCCCTCTAGCACCCCTCCTTCCAGCACCCCTCCTTCATGCACCCCTCCCTCCTTCCAGCACCCCTCCTTCTTGCACCCCTCCTTCATGCACCCCTCCTTCTAGCACCCCTCCTTCCAGCACCCCTCCTTCATGCACCCCTCCCTCCTTCCAGCACCCCTCCTTCATGCACCCCTCCCTCCTTCCAGCACCCCTCCTTCAAGCACCCCTCCTGCCAGCACCCCTCCCTCCTTCCAGCACCCCTCCCTCTAGCACCCCTCCTTCCAGCACCCCTTCCTTCCAGCACCCCTCCTTCCAGCACCCTTCCTTCCAGCACCCCTTCCTTCCAGCACCCCTCCTTCCAGCACCCCTCCTTCACACACCCCTCCTTCACACACCCCTCCTTCTAGCACCCCTCCTTCCAGCACCCCTCCTTCCAGCACCCCTCCTTCCAGCACCCCTCCTTCCAGCACCCCTCCTTCTAGCACCCCTCCTTCCAGCACCCCTCCTTCCAGCACCCCTCCCTCTAGCACCCCTCCTTCTAGCACCCCTCCTTCCAGCACCCCTCCTTCCAGCACCCCTCCCTCTAGCACCCCTCCTTCTAGCACCCCTCCTTCCAGCACCCCTCCTTCCAGCACCCCTCCTTCCAGCACCCCTCCTTCTAGCACCCCTCCTTCCAGCACCCCTCCTTCCAGCACCCCTCCCTCTAGCACCCCTCCTTCTAGCACCCCTCCTTCCAGCACCCCTCCTTCCAGCACCCCTCCCTCTAGCACCCCTCCTTCCAGCACCCCACCCTCTAGCACCCCTCCTTCTAGCACCCCTCCTTCCAGCACCCTTCCTTCCAGCACCCCTTCCTTCCAGCACCCCTCCTTCCAGCACCCCTCCTTCACACACCCCTCCTTCACACACCCCTCCTTCTAGCACCCCTCCTTCCAGCACCCCTCCTTCCAGCACCCCTCCTTCCAGCACCCCTCCTTCCAGCACCCTTCCTTCCAGCACCCCTCCTTCCAGCACCCCTCCTTCCAGCACCCCTCCTTACAGCACCCTTCCTTCCAGCACCCCTCCTTCCAGCACCCCTCCTTCCAGCACCCCTCCTTCCAGCACCCCTCCTTCCAGCACCTCTCCCTCCTTCCAGCACCCCTCCTTCCAGCACCCCTCCTTCCAGCACCCCTCCTTCACACACCCCTCCTTCCAGCACTCCTCCCTCCTTCCAGCACCTCTCCCTCCTTCCAGCACCCTTCCTTCCAGCACCCCTCCCTCCTTCCAGCACCCCTCCTTCCAGCACCCCTCCTTCCAGCACCCCTCCTTCACACACCCCTCCTTCATGCACCCATCCCTCCTTCCAGCACCTCTCCCTCCTTCCAGCACCCCTCCTTCCAGCACCCCTCCTTCCAGCACCCCTCCTTCATGCACCCCTCCTTCATGCACCCCTCCCTCTAGCACCCCTCCTTCCAGCACCCCTCCTTCATGCACCCCTCCCTCCTTCCAGCACCCCTCCTTCTTGCACCCCTCCTTCATGCACCCCTCCTTCTAGCACCCCTCCTTCCAGCACCCCTCCTTCATGCACCCCTCCCTCCTTCCAGCACCCCTCCTTCATGCACCCCTCCCTCCTTCCAGCACCCCTCCTTCAAGCACCCCTCCTGCCAGCACCCCTCCCTCCTTCCAGCACCCCTCCCTCTAGCACCCCTCCTTCCAGCACCCCTTCCTTCCAGCACCCCTCCTTCCAGCACCCTTCCTTCCAGCACCCCTTCCTTCCAGCACCCCTCCTTCCAGCACCCCTCCTTCACACACCCCTCCTTCACACACCCCTCCTTCCAGCACCCCTCCTTCCAGCACCCCTCCTTCCAGCACCCCTCCTTCCAGCACCCCTCCCTCTAGCACCCCTCCTTCTAGCTCCCCTCCTTCCAGCACCCCTCCTTCCAGCACCCCTCCCTCTAGCACCCCTCCTTCTAGCACCCCTCCTTCCAGCACCCCTCCTTCCAGCACCCCTCCTTCCAGCACCCCTCCTTCTAGCACCCCTCCTTCCAGCACCCCTCCTTCCAGCACCCCTCCCTCTAGCACCCCTCCTTCTAGCACCCCTCCTTCCAGCACCCCTCCTTCCAGCACCCCTCCCTCTAGCACCCCTCCTTCCAGCACCCCTCCCTCTAGCACCCCTCCTTCTAGCACCCCTCCTTCCAGCACCCTTCCTTCCAGCACCCCTTCCTTCCAGCACCCCTCCTTCCAGCACCCCTCCTTCACACACCCCTCCTTCACACACCCCTCCTTCCAGCACCCCTCCTTCCAGCACCCCTCCTTCCAGCACCCCTCCTTCCAGCACCCCTCCTTCTAGCACCCCTCCTTCCAGCACCCCTCCTTCCAGCACCCCTCCCTCCTTCCAGCACCCTTCCTTCCAGCACCCCTCCTTCCAGCACCCCTCCTTCCAGCACCCCTTCCTTCCAGCACCCCTCCTTCCAGCACCCCTCCTTCCAGCACCCTTCCTTCCAGCACCCCTCCTTCCAGCACCCCTCCTTCACACACCCCTCCTTCTAGCACCCCTCCTTCTAGCACCCCTCCTTCCAGCACCCCTCCTTCCAGCACCCCTCCTTCCAGCACCCCTCCTTCTAGCACCCCTCCTTCTAGCACCCCTCCTTCCAGCACCCCTCCTTCCAGCACCCCTCCTTCCAGCACCCCTCCCTCCTTCCAGCACCCCTCCTTCACACACCCATCCTTCCAGCACCCCTCCTTCCAGCACCCCTCCTTCCAGCACCCCTCCTTCAAGCACCCCTCCTGCCAGCACCCCTCCTTCCAGCACCCCTCCTGCCAGCACCCCTCCTTCACACACCCCTCCTTCTAGCACCCCTCCCTCCTTCCAGCACCCCTCCCTCCTTCCAGCACCCCTCCTTCTAGCACCCCTCCTTCCAGCACCCTTCCTTCCAGCACCCCTCCTGCCAGCATCCCTCCTTCTAGCACCCCTCCTTCTAGCACCCTTCCTTCCAGTTCCCCTCCTGCCAGCACCCCTCCTGCCAGCACCCCTCCTTCCAGCACCCCTCCTGCCAGCACCCCTCCTTCACACACCCCTCCTTCCAGCACCCCTCCTTCCAGCACCCCTCCTTCCAGCACCCCTCCTTCTAGCACCCCTCCTTCCAGCACCCCTCCTTCCAGCACCCCTCCCTCTAGCACCCCTCCTTCTAGCACCCCTCCTTCCAGCACCCCTCCTTCCAGCACCCCTTCCTCTAGCACCCCTCCTTCCAGCACCCCTTCCTTCATGCACCCCTCCTTCCAGCACCCCTCCTTCCAGCACCCCTTCCTTCATGCACCCCTCCCTCCTTCCAGCACCTCTCCCTTCTTCTAGCACCCCTCCTTCCAGCACCCCTCCTTCCAGCACCCCTCCTTCCAGCACCCCTCCTTCCAGCACCCTTCCTTCCAGCACCCCTCCTTCCAGCACCCCTCCTTCCAGCACCCCTCCTTCCAGCACCCCTCCTTCCAGCACCCTTCCTTCCAGCACCCCTCCTTCCAGCACCCCTTCCTTCCAGCACCCCTCCTTCCAGCACCCTTCCTTCCAGCACCCCTCCTTCCAGCACCCTTCCTTCCAGCACCCCTCCTTCCAGCACCCTTCCTTCCAGCACCCCTCCTTCCAGCACCCTTCCTTCCAGCACCCTTCCTTCCAGCACCCCTCCTTCCAGCACCCCTCCTTCCAGCACCCCTCCTTCCAGCACCCCTCCTTCCAGCACCCTTCCTTCCAGCACCCCTCCTTCCAGCACCCCTTCCTTCCAGCACCCCTCCTTCCAGCACCCTTCCTTCCAGCACCCCTCCTTCCAGCACCCTTCCTTCCAGCACCCCTCCTTCCAGCACCCTTCCTTCCAGCACCCCTCCTTCCAGCACCCCTCCTTCCAGCACCCCTCCTTCCAGCACCCCTCCTTCCAGCACCCTTCCTTCCAGCACCCCTCCTTCCAGCACCCCTCCTTCCAGCACCCTTCCTTCCAGCACCCCTCCTTCCAGCACCCCTCCTTCCAGCACCCCTCCTTCCAGCACCCCCTCCTTCCTGCACCCCTCCTTTCAGCACCCCTTCCTTCATGCACCCCTCCTTCCAGCACCCCTCCTTCTAGCACCCCTCCTTCACACACCCCTCCTTCCAGCACCCCTCCTTCCAGCACCCCTCCCTCCTTCCAGCACCCCTCCTTCCAGCACCCCTCCTTCCAGCACCCCTCCTTCACACACCCCTCCTTCCAGCACCCCTCCTTCCAGCACCCCTCCCTCCTTCCAGCACCCCTCCTTCCAGCACCCCTCCTTCCAGCACCCCTCCTTCCAGCACCCCTCCTTACAGCACCCTTCCTTCCAGCACCCCTCCTTCCAGCACCCCTCCTTCCAGCACCCCTCCTTCCAGCACCCCTCCTTCCAGCACCTCTCCCTCCTTCCAGCACCCCTCCTTCCAGCACCCCTCCTTCCAGCACCCCTCCTTCACACACCCCTCCTTCCAGCACCCCTCCCTCCTTCCAGCACCCTTCCTTCCAGCACCCCTCCCTCCTTCCAGCACCCCTCCTTCCAGCACCCCTCCTTCCAGCACCCCTCCTTCACACACCCCTCCTTCATGCACCCCTCCCTCCTTCCAGCACCTCTCCCTCCTTCCAGCACCCCTCCTTCCAGCACCCCTCCTTCCAGCACCCCTCCTTCCAGCACCCCTCCTTCATGCACCCCTCCTTCATGCACCCCTCCTTCTAGCACCCCTCCTTCCAGCACCCCTCCTTCATGCACCCCTCCCTCCTTCCAGCACCCCTCCTTCTTGCACCCCTCCTTCATGCACCCCTCCTTCTAGCACCCCTCCTTCCAGCACCCCTCCTTCATGCACCCCTCCCTCCTTCCAGCACCCCTCCTTCATGCACCCCTCCCTCCTTCCAGCACCCCTCCTTCAAGCACCCCTCCTGCCAGCACCCCTCCCTCCTTCCAGCACCCCTCCCTCTAGCACCCCTCCTTCCAGCACCCCTTCCTTCCAGCACCCCTCCTTCCAGCACCCTTCCTTCCAGCAGCCCTTCCTTCCAGCACCCCTCTTTCCAGCACCCCTCCTTCCAGCACCCCTCCTTCCAGCACCCCTCCTTCCAGCACCCCTCCTTCTAGCACCCCTCCTTCCAGCACCCCTCCTTCCAGCACCCCTCCCTCCTTCCAGCACCCTTCCTTCCAGCACCCCTCCTTCCAGCACCCCTCCTTCCAGCACCCCTCCTTCCAGCACCCCTCCTTCCAGCACCCCTCCTTCTAGCACCCCTCCTTCCAGCACCCCTCCTTCCAGCACCCCTCCCTCCTTCCAGCACCCTTCCTTCCAGCACCCCTCCTTCCAGCACCCCTCCTTCCAGCACCCCTTCCTTCCAGCACCCCTCCTTCCAGCACCCCTCCTTCCAGCACCCCTCCTTCACACACCCCTCCTTCTAGCACCCCTCCTTCTAGCACCCCTCCTTCCAGCACCTCTCCTTCCAGCACCCCTCCTTCCAGCACCCCTCCTTCTAGCACCCCTCCTTCTAGCACCCCTCCTTCCAGCACCCCTCCTTCCAGCACCCCTCCTTCCAGCACCCCTCCCTCCTTCCAGCACCCCTCCTTCACACACCCATCCTTCCAGCACCCCTCCTTCCAGCACCCCTCCTTCCAGCACCCCTCCTTCAAGCACCCCTCCTGCCAGCACCCCTCCTTCCAGCACCCCTCCTGCCAGCACCCCTCCTTCACACACCCCTCCTTCTAGCACCCCTTCCTTCCAGCACCCCTCCTTCTAGCACCCCTCCTTCTAGCACCCCTCCTTCCAGCACCCTTCCTTCCAGCACCCCTCCTGCCAGCACCCCTCCTTCTAGCACCCCTCCTTCCAGCACCCTTCCTTCCAGTTCCCCTCCTGCCAGCACCCCTCCTGCCAGCACCCCTCCTGCCAGCACCCCTCCTTCCAGCACCCCTCCTGCCAGCACCCCTCCTTCACACACCCCTCCTGCCAGCACCCCTCCTTCACACACCCCTCCTTCCAGCACCCTTCCTTCCAGCACCCCTCCTTCTAGCACCCCTCCTTCTAGCACCCCTCCTTCACACACTCCTCCTTCACACACCCCTCATTCCAGCACCCCTCCTTCACACACCCCTCCTTCTAGCACCCCTCCTTCCAGCACCCTTCCTTCCAGCACCACCCCTCCTTCCAGCACCCCTCCTTCCAGCACCCTTCCTTCACACACCCCTCCTTCTAGCACCCCTTCCTTCCAGCACCCCTTCCTTCCAGCACCCCTCCTTCTAGCACCCCTCCTTCCAGCACCCTTCCTTCCAGCACCCCTCCTTCCAGCACCCCTCCTTCACACACCCCTCCTTCTAGCACCCCTCCTTCCAGCACCCTTCCTTCCAGCACCCCTCCTTCCAGCACCCCTCCTTCTAGCACCCCTCCTTCCAGCACCCCTCCTTCCAGCACCCTTCCTTCACACACCCCTCCTTCTAGCACCCCTTCCTTCCAGCACCCCTCCTTCACACACCCCTCCTTCCAGTACCCTTCCTTCCAGCACCCCTCCTTCTAGCACCCCTCCTTCTAGCACCCCTCCTTCCAGCACCCTTCCTTCCAGTTCCCCTCCTGCCAGCACCCCTCCTGCCAGCACCCCTCCTGCCAGCACCCCTCCTTCCAGCACCCCTCCTTCCAGCACCCCTCCTTCCAGCACCCTTCCTTCCAGCACCCCTCCTTCCAGCACCCCTCCTTCTAGCACCCCTCCTTCCAGCACCCCTCCTGCCAGCACCCCTCCTTCCAGCACCCCTCCTTCCAGCACCCCTTCCTTCCAGCACCCCTCCTTCCAGCACCCTTCCTTCCAGCACCCCTCCTTCCAGCACCCCTCCTTCCAGCACCCCTCCTTCCAGCACCCCTCCTTCTAGCACCCCTCCTTCCAGCACCCCTCCTGCCAGCACCCCTCCTTCTAGCACCCCTCCTTCCAGCACCCCTCCTTCCAGCACCCCTCCCTCCTTCCAGCACCCCTCCTTCCAGCACCCCTCCTGCCAGCACCCCTCCTTCCAGCACCCCTCCCTCCTTCCAGCACTCCTCCTTCCAGCACCCCTCCTTCTAGCACCCCTCCTTCCAGCACCCCTCCTGCCAGCACCCCTCCTTCCAGCACCCCTTCCTTCCAGTTCCCCTCCTGCCAGCACCCCTCCTTCCAGCACCCCTCCTTCCAGCACCCCTCCTTCCAGCACCCCTCCTGCCAGCACCCCTCCTTCCAGCACCCCTCCCTCCTTCCAGCACCCCTCCTTCCAGCACCCCTCCTTCCAGCACCCCTCCTTCCAGCACCCCTCCCTCCTTCCAGCACCCCTTCCTTCCAGTTCCCCTCCTGCCAGCACCCCTCCACTCACCTGCACTCAGACGTCTCACCATCAGTTCATGTTTCCGTGACTGCTCTCCACTCACAAATACTTGTCTCCTCGTCAGTGCATGAGCAAAATACCAGCAGCTTCCCTCAGGGCCGCCTCCCAGCAGTGCTGTGCTGGACTCATACACACGTGGGCGCCAGACACCCACACATGCTCTACACTCATTGCAGGCGCCTGGCTGTGAACTCTGAAGACTTGAACCATGGAAGTGAAACCCTTAGTGATGATAACAGGCCTACAAGGAGAGGCTGTCTCCAGAGCAGCTGGCGTCTGTCAGCAAGAGGTTATTGTGCATTGTGTTTAGTACCTTGGAAACAACCAGAGCTGCACAACAAGAGTGACACAGCAAGGGCCCCCTGCAGAGTTCACTGCCTGAGCACCATCTACAAACTGCACCCCCCACCCGGGCTAGAAATTAATCTGCCCCTGCACCAGGCTCCAGGTCACAGGTCCATACCCCATCAAGAAGTGATCTGCCCCAACACCAGGCTCCTAGAGCACCGTCCCCAGGTCAAAAACAATTAGCAGTAAACATGACTTTAATGGGGACCCCAAATCAGGAGGGGCAGGCGGGTTGGAGCAGCATGGGGGCAAGGATGAGGCAACCACTGTGGTATGGAATGGGATATGAGCGCCACCACTTCCTTTTAATACCCCCCTCAGGCTTCCTGTCCCATCACCCCATGTTTTGGGGGAGGATTTACTACTTCAGGCACCCCTCCTTCCAGCACCCCTCTGCCAGCACCCCTCCTTCCAGCACCCCTCCTGCCAGCACCCCTCCTTCATACACCCCTCCTGCCAGCACCCCTTCTTCCAGCACCCCTCTGCCAGCACCCCTCCTTCATACACCCCTCCTACCAGCACCCCTCCTTCCAGCGCCCATCCTTCCTGCACCCCTCCTTCCAGCGCCCATCCTACCAGCACCCTTCCTGCCAGCACCCCTCCTTCCGGCACCCCTCCTTCCAGCAACCCTCCCTTCCAGCACCCCTCCTGCCAGCACCCTTCCTGCCAGCAACCCTCCCTTCCAGCACCCCTCCTGCCAGTACCCCTCCAGCCAGCACCCTTCCTTCCTTCCTTCCCCATCAATCCTGAAGGCAGGGTGCTTGGTTTTGTGTGAGAGGGTGCCCATGCATGAGCAGGACTGATCTGCAGCTTTCAAGGTCTATTCTCTGTGGCTGTTCTGTGATGCAGCCAGACCATATACTCTTAAGTGCATTTTAACTTCGCGGTAAACGGTAACTTTGGGATGGCTGCATGGAAACATGTCGGGTTTGGTGTCAAACACTTTGGAATCCTACCCTCCTGCCAGTCCTGACGGCAGGGGTAGAAATTCACCCTTCTAGAGGGAGAAGACATGTACACACCGGTCTGCCCGGTATTGTTAAAAAGAGCCCTTACATCACAAAATGGATGCTGCATCCACAAACATGAGTCTGGCTGCCTGCTGCTGACCAAAACTCTGGGACGGGAGGCCTGGACAAAAGGTATTCTGTCACAGGGATGCGTAACCACCTCCCAGATAGGCCTTAGTGGATTAGGGCTGGGTCGGTGCACTCCTGGAGTGCATTCAAGTCTGCACTGGGGGCACATTTGGTGTCCCTGTGCATTGCCCAGTTAAAACCGGTTGCAGGAGCTACCAGCCCCAGCACTGGTGTGAAACTGGACAAGGTAAATGGGTGTAGCCACCCCTCTTTCCAAAACCCTCCCACATGTGGGTCCCTAGAGTTAGTCCAACCCCTTTCTTAGGTATAAGTAAGGAACCATTGACAACAACACTTTAAATATCCCTGGATGAAACTCTGCGACTGAATGCTGGAACTTCGACGCTCTACTAAAGACTATAGGACTGAAGAAATCTCCCTTGGAGTCAAGGAGTGACTCCCCTGCTTGGCAGGCACCAACAAAGCATTTGACGTTCTGCATCTCCGAATCTTCCGACGGACTCCGAAGTACCTGCAGCACAGTAAGAGGATTTCCAGACTTCTCAGAGGCCAACCAAAGTCCCCAACAAAGCTGAGACCCGCTGCCCTCGTGAGTGACGTTTAACCAGAACTCCTGGACACCGTGCGCATTTGCTTGTGCATTGACTTCTCGATGACTCTTGAAGCTTTTGGTTACTTGTAGTCCAAGCTCCGAGCACCATCTTCACCGAAGATTGTGGGCCTACACTCCATGAGTGGTCCATGAGCCCATTTCTGCATTTCCAATTGAGGTTACTTTGCGATCCCTAGTCCGTTGACTAGTGGGTCCCTAAGAAGGCAACTCTAATTTTCCTTGGGCTTCCCTGGTTGCTCCAGACGTGTCCTGACTCCCCACTGTGTGGTGAGTCCCTCGGACCTTGCTGGTTTGCACCGAAGCATTACTTTACTTCCTGTGTCAGTTGCTGTTGCCAAGGCGTGTTGGGTCCAATCCGGGCAACGACACCGTAGCACTCGACATCCTTTGTGGGACAGCTTGATTCCAGATCCTGGTCATCGTAACGCCTCCTGGTCCTCGTGGCTGAAGAGTCATGCTTCCCCTTCTTCACCTGAAATCACCCGACATCGGTGGGCCTCTGCCTATCGTGCTCCTGGGCACTGGCTATTGACCCAGACTCTGTGCCCTCTGCTTTCAGGTTCTTCTCATCTTTGATCCAGGCTTGGATACACCCGGACACGTTCCTCTTCAACGGCACCAGTACTTTGCTGCATATCTCCATTGGAAACGATGACGATTACCGACACCAAAAGACACCCATGCACCAGGCTTCACTGGGTGAGGTAACTCGAGTATTTTGGTGCTCTTGTTGGTGTTGGCTCTAGAACCCCTTAATTCTAACGGGGTTTGCTCAAAGTTCTCTCCTAAGTGTCCTTTATCTTTAAATTTCCAACCCTGACTTTCCCCTTTGAAGTCAACAGCGATGCGCGACTGTGTTCACACGCTGCACACGTCCTCTGTGGGTCCCCTGTGTCACTACCTTGGGTGGTCCTTGTGGCCCCAGTACTTCTACAGGCTCTAGGCCTTGTGTCCAGTCAAGCTGTGGTTCTTATACCACTTTTGTAATATATAGTTTGGTACGCTCCTAGGGCTCAAAGTATTTTGTGCTTTTTTACTGTGTGAAATTAAGTTTACTGTATGTACTTTTGCCTCTAGCCTAATAAAGATACTAATGGCATGTGTTTAGAATAAATACATATATTTGATATATATATACCTGTTGTTAGACCTGGCACCTTGGCGTGAGTTTCCCTTCCACTTTTTGCTGTTGTGCCTCAAATGTTTTGATGGTGTCTGCTACTCAGGGCACTGCGCCACGGCCAACCCGTGCCGCAGTGCAAGTGCTCCCTACTGTAAAGTGTACATATGATTGATGTCCATGATTGGTTCATTGGATTTACTGTTAGTCCCTAGTAAAGTGCACCAGGAGTGCCAGGGCTTGTGAATGCCAATACTGCTAGTGGGCCTGCAGCGCTGGTTGCGCCACCCACAGAAGCAGCCTTAAAATGTGTCTAGGGTCTGCCATTGCAGAACCTGCGTGCAGTCTGGTACTGTCACCCTGGCTGGGCAAGTGCACACACTTGCCAGCCCCTGAACCTTCCCTTAACTTCATATTAGTCACCCCTATAGTAGGCCTGAGGGCAGGGTGCATTGTAGTGTAAGGTAGAACATGCTCTGATGTGTGTGGCATGTTCTAATAGTGAATTACTGCCAAATTCGTTTTTCACTATTGTAAGGCTACCTGTTCCCTTCTAGGCCAGATGGGCTGCTGGAATTATTACACTCTATAATCCCAGCAGGCTCAGGGAACATGGTAGAAATTCATGTTTAGTATGCCTGAACTCAGAATAATAAAATACTTCTTTTAGTAAAGTTTATTTTAATATCCTGTGTTTGCAAATGCTACTTTTAGAAAGTTAGCATTTGCTTGCCTAGCCATTTCAGCCCGCCTCTGCTTGGATGTGGATCTGACTGTCTGGTGTGTGTGAGTGACAGGGCTGGGAGTTGACAGGTAGTGATTAGCAGGAGGACCCCTTAATGGGTGGTGGGAGTTTCCCCTGAATGATGCATCAGGCTGTGCTCTGCCTCCACAATGCTGGCTCCGCCCTCCTGGGGAGCGACTGATGACTCAGCCTGCACCTGGCCCAGGAAGGACCGAAGCTTGGCAACAAGGTACTCAGGCCACTCCTGCCCTCTCAATGCCGGCTCCGCCCCCCTGGGGAGCGGCTGATGTGCCTGCCCTCACACTGAATACAGAAGTCATAAGTACCCACAACAAGTACTCAGAGACTGAAGCAGTTATGCAGAGGCCCCCCTGGCCAGTGAGAACAAAAGAAACTGTGTATAAAAGTAGGAGCCCTGCTCCTTGTAAATTAGATCCAGTTTGCGCAAAGAAGAAGCTCTGCCTAAAGAGAAGGACCCTGGAAGCTGCAAGGAGAAGTACTGACTCTGACCCCAAGAGACTGGCCTGTAGTGGGTGCCTTGCTGCTGAAGGAGAGCAGGAGAAGGAAGACTGAAAGACTTTGCTTTTATCCACCTTGTGCTAAAACTTTTACCAAGATCTCCAAGGGCTTGCTGTGAACTTGCCCCCTGACCAGCGCCCCAGGAACAGTGGGCGCTACCCTATCCCCCTGGAAGAAGGAGCCGCTGTGAGCCAGCAACCTGATCGACACAGCTGCTGAAGGAAAGAGGAGCGCGCCGTGAAAGAATCCCTGCGCCCCTCCTACGAGGCCCTTGGCACCCCGACCCGCCGAGCACCGCATCTGCTAACTGGCCGGCACCAGGTGACACCGAAAGGCCCAGCCTCGCTGGTCTAATCACCGTCCCTACCGCCTGCCTAACTGCGAAGCACCGCAAGAACGGACTGAGCCAAGTATCTGCTGTGACCTGAGAGGCTTGTGTGCGCCTCACGCTGCTACCCGGGGCTCTGCCCCCCTTTTCCAGGACCTGAGGTGTGTCGCCGTCTACCCGACCCGCGCCGCAACGCCAACCTCCGAGCCAGAGCCGAGCCGCCGCTCGCTCCAACCTCGGGAGGAAGACACCGCGACGTGGACCACCGAGCCGGCCTGCACCCGACCCCTTCAAAAAGACAAAGGTACTGTTTCCCGTCCCGCGGTGCGAGCCGCTGTCCCACCTCGCTCGCACCGCCATCTGCTTCAGCCGAGCCCCCGGAGCCGCGCAGTGAGCGCTCCCCGGGCCCCCGCTCTCTCCCCTGACAGCCGTGCAGCGCGCTCGTCAGGCTGACAGTGACTCCCCGGCCGCCGATCCCGCTAGAGGCGTGAGATTGGGCAGACCGGGTCCGATCGTTGGCACAGAGAGGCCCTGGCTGATTGAAATTCTTGCTGGAGGAACGTACCAGGACTAGGGAAGAGTCCGCAACCCTTTTTAAGCACCAGAACAATTCTTTTAACGCTGATACAAAGACCTGTGGCATAATCAAAGAGTAACTGGAACCATTTTCTTAAACTACGCAAAGACTGTATTTACAAGCCTGATCTAAAGATATATATAAAGAAGATATTTTTACAGAAATACAGTCTAGTGTCATTGTGTGGTGGGTTGTTGGTCATTGTGTGTGATGTTGCAAATGTTTAACCCTATGTACTCCAGAGTTTAGCCTAGACTGCTTGCGCCACACTACCTAAAGGGCGAGTAGGGGTTATTTCTGGGAGTAATCCTTTGCCCTGACTTAGAGGAGAGGGTCCCTGCTTGTCGCAAGTCCAAACCTGCGCCAACCAGAGACCCCCAATTCTAACATTGGACGCAGCGGTGAGGATCTCGAATTTACATTTGCAGTGTCCATACATTGATTAGTGACCATTGCACAGTGATTTCAATCCAGTAACTGAGCCACAGATTTCTTTTTAAGTGACTTTGCTCTGCTAGAAGAAGATCCCTTTTTGTCTAAAGCCATGCCTGGAACCAACAGCGTAGAGAAAACCGCGTCTGTGACCTCTGAGGTGTTGGAGATAGAATGGGATGTGTCAAAACTGGATGAATACAAGAAAGATGAGCTAATCTTCTTTGCCAAGAGATTCAAGGTTCCACGTGCAGGGTGCAAGAACAAGACGGATTACTACAAAGCCCTGAAAGCCTGGATTGAATCTAGGAATGCACCTGAGGATCAGGAGTTACCTGATGATACTGGTGTACCTGACAAGGAAGGCAGCATCCATAGCTTTGGCAGAGGCCTGTCGCCAGAGGAGCTGGCCGACAGAAAAGAAACCAGGAATCATGAAATGAAGCTGGCAGAATTAAACTTGAAAGGCCAACTGGAGCTGGAGAGCAAAAGGATGGCTCTGGAAGAGCGAAAACTCCAATTGGAGTTTGATGTGAAAATGAGGGAGATGAGTCTAAAAGAGAAAGCCTTGGATCATCCTCCCTCTGGTGGCAGCACAACGCCGGTGCAGGTAGAGTCAAGAGTGCACATCCCCAAAGATGTAGTTAAAGAGTTCTTTAAGGGGGATGACATAGGACAGTGGTTTAGGGCATATGAGGTAGCCATGCTTTCCCACCGGGTCCCTGAGAGGTATTGGGGAGCGGGGTTATGGGGAAGGTTCCTTAGCGAAGGGCGGGACACCCTGCTAGATTTGCCCACTGAAGACCAGAGATCCTATCCCCCTATGAAAGAAGCTTTAATGACCAGGTATGGGCTTACCCCTGAAATGTATAGACAGAAGTTTAGGGGGTGTAATAAGCGGCCTGGGAATACGTATGTGGAGTTTGTGACTTTTTTTTGCAGAGCACTGGATGGTTGGGTGAAGGGTAACAAAGTGAATGATTTTCAAGGTCTCTTTGATTTAATTGCATGGGAGCACTTGTCTGATCAATGTTTTCCTGAGTTACGCCAGCACCTGATTGATAGCAAGTTGTCCAACCCGAGGAAACTTGCCGAGGAGGCGGACCGCTGGCTCAGCACTAGGGTCCACAAGGGTCCAGTGGGAGACTCCGCCAAGGGTGGGCAGGGTCCCCAGCAGAAGAGTGGGGGGACAAGGGAAAACAGAAAGGGTTCCAAAAAGGCCCCCAAAGTAATCCCCAAGGGGACCAGCAGAAAGGTTCTCAGCCTCCCCCACCCCCTAAGCAGAATGGGGCCCCGACAGGTCGACCTGTTCCAAAGGGGCCCTTCAATTGTTACAAATGTGGTGACCCGGGGCACATAGCCAGTGACCCCAAGTGTCGCCTGTTTGGAAAACCAGCACCCACTGGTGCTCCGCCCCGACAAGTGACCAGTGTTCACTTAGGAGAAGAAGTGATGGTCCCGGGGGGTGGAGATCCTGTTCAGATGACCCTAGTCTCACTAGGAGACAGTGAGATGGTCCCTACAAGCTACCTGCCCTCTAACACTAAAAAATATGGGCAGGTGGTTACCATCAATGGTAAGAAAGCTGAGGCTCTTAGAGACACAGGAGCCAGTGTGACTGCAGTGAGGCATCACCTGGTGTCTCAAGAGCAGGTTGTACCCCATGCCTACTGTAGGGTTGTCAACGCTGACAATTCGGAGAGTCAGTGTCCGATGGCTCAAGTTCCCTTCGAGTGGGGGGGGGTCTCTGGTACTCTGCAGGTCTGTGTGAGGAAAACCATGCCTGTTGACTGTTTGCTAGGGAATGACTTGGAGGACTCCCCTTGGGAAAAGGTGGAGAAAACGACTCACCTGAAGATGGTGGGTCTACCTGACTGGGCGTGCGTGACCACCCGGTCAATGGCAGCCAGTAGGGGTGATCAAGAGGTCCTGGGGCCTGACGGAGAGGCCCAGGAACCGGCCTTAGGGAGAAGGCGCAGGGCGCGCGGGAAACCGGCCCCTGAAGTTCCCACGGTCCAGGAGGAAGCAGACCTTGAGGGGGATGCCCTGGAGCCTACTGGGGAACAGATTGCCGAACTGGGGGACCTGCCTGAGCTGACCCATTGGCAGCAAGAAGGAGGCCCCTCCAGGGAGGAATTCTGCAGGGAGCAGAAAGAATGCCCTTCTCTCGTGGGTATGCGGCAGCAGGCTGCAGACCAGGCCAATGGTGTTCAGGCCAAAACACATTATGTGTACTGGGAGAATGACCTCCTGTACTCAGAGCCTAAGGCTGCTGAACCTGGGTCAGCCCGTGTGCTGGTGGTACCCCAGAAGTTCAGAGCCTTCCTACTGGGACTGGCTCATGATGTGCCTTTAGCAGGACATTTGGGGATGGACAAGACCTATGACAGGCTTGTCACCCACTTCTACTGGCCCCAAATGCACAAGAGCTCAGATGCTCATTGTAGGACCTGTCCAACTTGCCAGGCAAGTGGGAAGTGCGGAGGGAAGAACAAGGCTCCCCTCCAACCCTTCCCTGTGGTCAGTACGCCATTCCAACGAGTGGGTATTGATATTGTTGGGCCTCTGGACCCCAAGACAGCCATGGGCAACAGGTTCATCCTGGTCTTGGTGGATCATGCCACCCGGTACCCTGAAGCCATCCCTCTGAGGACAGTGACGGCCCCCGTGGTGGGGCGTGCACTAATGGGAATTTTCTCCAGAGTGGGGTTCCCTCTAGAGGTGGTGAGCGACAGAGGGACCAACTTCATATCCAAGTATATGAAGTCCCTTTGGCAAGAGTGTGGTGTAACCTACAAGTTCACCACACCTTACCATCCCCAAGGAAATGGGTTGGTTGAAAGATTCAACCGAACCCTGAAGGGCATGATCATGGGCCTAGAAGGTCCAATGAGGCGTAAGTGGGACGTCCTCTTACCATGCCTGCTCTTTGCATACCGCGAGGTGCCACAGAAGTCTCTAGGGTTCAGCCCCTTTGAGCTACTGTATGGTCACCCCGTGAGAGGACCACTGAGTTTGGTAAAGGAATGCTGGGAGCAATCTCCCAGGAAACCTCCCCAGAATGTATATAGCTACATGCTGGCCTTCAGAAACCAAACCAGGCGCTTCAGACAACTTGCTGAGGCAAATCTGGAAGCTAGCCAGGAGGAGATGAAGCGGTGGTACGACCAGAATGCCACTCTGGTAGAGCTTCAGCCTGGTCAAGAGGTGTATGTCTTGGCCCCAGTGGAACCCTGTGCACTTCAGGATAAGTGGACAGGCCCATTTGAGGTTGTGGAGCGCAAGAGCTCAGTGACATACTTGGTGGACATGAAGACGCCCAGGAATCCTTTAAGGGTCTTGCATGTCAACCGCCTCAAGCCCCACTTGAAAAGGTCCGAAGTGGGCATGCTGTTGGCCACTGATGATGGAATGGAAGAGGAGTCTGAGCCTCTTCCTGACCTCTTAGTGGCCTGTGAGAAGGATGGGTCAGTGGATGGAGTTAACCTCTCACCCACCCTGACCCCTGAGCAACAGGAAGACTGCCGCCAGTTGCTGGGGCAGTTTCCAGACCTGTTCTCCCTGGTTCCTAGTGTCACAGATTGGTGCGTCCATGATGTGGACACAGGAGACAGCTTACCTGTGAAGCATAAGGCTTACAGGGTAACTGACAGGGTCCGGGCCTGCATCAAGGAGGAGGTCTCCAAGATGCTTGCTCTTAGGGTGGTTGAGTCTTCCAGCAGTCCTTGGTCCAGCCCCGTGGTCTTGGTCCCAAAGGCTGCTGCGCCGGGAGCCACACCTGAACTCCGGTTCTGTGTGGACTACAGAGGACTCAATTCAGTCACCAAGACTGACGCGCACCCTATCCCCAGAGCTGATGAGCTCATTGATCGGCTAGGGGCTGCCCGGTTCCTCAGCACGTTTGATTTAACGTCTGGGTACTGGCAGATCGCCTTGACCGATGGGGCAAAGGAGAGGTCAGCATTCTCCACACCAGATGGGCATTTCCAGTTCCGGGTTATGCCATTTGGGATGAAGAATGCCCCTGCCACCTTTCAGAGGTTGGTCAACCAGGTGTTGATCGGGCTGGATGAGTTCAGTGCCGCCTACCTGGATGACATCGCAGTGTTCAGTGGCACCTGGCCAGAACACCTGCGGCACCTCTGGGAAGTGTTGATGGCGCTGCGCAAGGCAGGCCTCACAATCAAGGCAAGCAAGTGCCAGATTGGGCAGGGTTCAGTGGTGTACTTGGGACACCAAGTGGGGAGTGGCAAGGTGGCACCCTTGCAACCCAAAATTGAGACCATCCTGGCTTGGGAACCCCCCAAGACCCAGACTGCAGTGAGAGCCTTCCTGGGGCTCACTGGGTATTACAGGAGGTTTGTCAAGGGCTATGGCACTATTGTGACCCCCTTGACAGAACTGACTTCTAAGAAGCAGCCCAGGAATGTGATTTGGACTGACACCTGTCAGAAGGCTTTTGACACCCTGAAGACTGCCATGTGCACGGCGCCCGTGCTCCTGGCTCCTGATTTCTCCAAGGAATTCATAGTGCAAACAGACGCTTCAGAGCATGGTGTAGGGGCTGTTCTCTCACAGATGACTGAGGAGGGCTGGGACCAACCCGTAGCCTTCATCAGTAGGAGGTTACTTCCACGGGAAAGTAGGTGGAGTGCAATAGAGCGAGAAGCATTTGCTGTGGTCTGGGCGCTGAAGAAGCTAAGACCCTACTTGTTTGGGTCTCACTTCCGGGTTCAGACGGACCACAGGCCCCTCAGATGGTTGATGCAAATGAGGGGTGAGAACCCAAAACTGTTGAGGTGGTCCATCTCCCTACAGGGTATGGACTTCACGGTGGAACACCGCCCTGGCACAGATCACGCCAACGCTGATGGTCTGTCCAGATTTTTCCGCCTTAGTGATGAGGAACTCCCTGGGGAAGGGTAGTTCTCCCCACATTTCAGCTGGAGGGGACACGTGTTAGACCTGGCACCTTGGCGTGAGTTTCCCTTCCACTTTTTGCTGTTGTGCCTCAAATGTTTTGATGGTGTCTGCTACTCAGGGCACTGCGCCACGGCCAACCCGTGCCGCAGTGCAAGTGCTCCCTACTGTAAAGTGTACATATGATTGATGTCCATGATTGGTTCATTGGATTTACTGTTAGTCCCTAGTAAAGTGCACCAGGAGTGCCAGGGCTTGTGAATGCCAATACTGCTAGTGGGCCTGCAGCGCTGGTTGCGCCACCCACAGAAGCAGCCTTAAAATGTGTCTAGGGTCTGCCATTGCAGAACCTGCGTGCAGTCTGGTACTGTCACCCTGGCTGGGCAAGTGCACACACTTGCCAGCCCCTGAACCTTCCCTTAACTTCATATTAGTCACCCCTATAGTAGGCCTGAGGGCAGGGTGCATTGTAGTGTAAGGTAGAACATGCTCTGATGTGTGTGGCATGTTCTAATAGTGAATTACTGCCAAATTCGTTTTTCACTATTGTAAGGCTACCTGTTCCCTTCTAGGCCAGATGGGCTGCTGGAAATATTACACTCTATAATCCCAGCAGGCTCAGGGAACATGGTAGAAATTCATGTTTAGTATGCCTGAACTCAGAATAATAAAATACTTCTTTTAGTAAAGTTTATTTTAATATCCTGTGTTTGCAAATGCTACTTTTAGAAAGTTAGCATTTGCTTGCCTAGCCATTTCAGCCCGCCTCTGCTTGGATGTGGATCTGACTGTCTGGTGTGTGTGAGTGACAGGGCTGGGAGTTGACAGGTAGTGATTAGCAGGAGGACCCCTTAATGGGTGGTGGGAGTTTCCCCTGAATGATGCATCAGGCTGTGCTCTGCCTCCACAATGCTGGCTCCGCCCTCCTGGGGAGCGACTGATGACTCAGCCTGCACCTGGCCCAGGAAGGACCGAAGCTTGGCAACAAGGTACTCAGGCCACTCCTGCCCTCTCAATGCCGGCTCCGCCCCCCTGGGGAGCGGCTGATGTGCCTGCCCTCACACTGAATACAGAAGTCATAAGTACCCACAACAAGTACTCAGAGACTGAAGCAGTTATGCAGAGGCCCCCCTGGCCAGTGAGAACAAAAGAAACTGTGTATAAAAGTAGGAGCCCTGCTCCTTGTAAATTAGATCCAGTTTGCGCAAAGAAGAAGCTCTGCCTAAAGAGAAGGACCCTGGAAGCTGCAAGGAGAAGTACTGACTCTGACCCCAAGAGACTGGCCTGTAGTGGGTGCCTTGCTGCTGAAGGAGAGCAGGAGAAGGAAGACTGAAAGACTTTGCTTTTATCCACCTTGTGCTAAAACTTTTACCAAGATCTCCAAGGGCTTGCTGTGAACTTGCCCCCTGACCAGCGCCCCAGGAACAGTGGGCGCTACCCTATCCCCCTGGAAGAAGGAGCCGCTGTGAGCCAGCAACCTGATCGACACAGCTGCTGAAGGAAAGAGGAGCGCGCCGTGAAAGAATCCCTGCGCCCCTCCTACGAGGCCCTTGGCACCCCGACCCGCCGAGCACCGCATCTGCTAACTGGCCGGCACCAGGTGACACCGAAAGGCCCAGCCTCGCTGGTCTAATCACCGTCCCTACCGCCTGCCTAACTGCGAAGCACCGCAAGAACGGACTGAGCCAAGTATCTGCTGTGACCTGAGAGGCTTGTGTGCGCCTCACGCTGCTACCCGGGGCTCTGCCCCCCTTTTCCAGGACCTGAGGTGTGTCGCCGTCTACCCGACCCGCGCCGCAACGCCAACCTCCGAGCCAGAGCCGAGCCGCCGCTCGCTCCAACCTCGGGAGGAAGACACCGCGACGTGGACCACCGAGCCGGCCTGCACCCGACCCCTTCAAAAAGACAAAGGTACTGTTTCCCGTCCCGCGGTGCGAGCCGCTGTCCCACCTCGCTCGCACCGCCATCTGCTTCAGCCGAGCCCCCGGAGCCGCGCAGTGAGCGCTCCCCGGGCCCCCGCTCTCTCCCCTGACAGCCGTGCAGCGCGCTCGTCAGGCTGACAGTGACTCCCCGGCCGCCGATCCCGCTAGAGGCGTGAGATTGGGCAGACCGGGTCCGATCGTTGGCACAGAGAGGCCCTGGCTGATTGAAATTCTTGCTGGAGGAACGTACCAGGACTAGGGAAGAGTCCGCAACCCTTTTTAAGCACCAGAACAATTCTTTTAACGCTGATACAAAGACCTGTGGCATAATCAAAGAGTAACTGGAACCATTTTCTTAAACTACGCAAAGACTGTATTTACAAGCCTGATCTAAAGATATATATAAAGAAGATATTTTTACAGAAATACAGTCTAGTGTCATTGTGTGGTGGGTTGTTGGTCATTGTGTGTGATGTTGCAAATGTTTAACCCTATGTACTCCAGAGTTTAGCCTAGACTGCTTGCGCCACACTACCTAAAGGGCGAGTAGGGGTTATTTCTGGGAGTAATCCTTTGCCCTGACTTAGAGGAGAGGGTCCCTGCTTGTCGCAAGTCCAAACCTGCGCCAACCAGAGACCCCCAATTCTAACACCTGTTGTGGTTCTCCTTTCATTTGGTCATTCACAAGATTATAGACTGGTAAAACAAGCTGCTTTACATTCCTCCACAGCTACCACTAGGATGGCTTTCATTAAAGGTTGTCTTTAACCTACCATCAATAAGGGTTGTTTGGACTGGTGCAAGGTGCCCACTAGAATAGTGGACAGCATATGCCAGGCCAACTTGTCATAGGAAGGGACACCCTTCTGCACATAAACAATCATTTCCTGCAATGCAGGCATCCTTGCACTGTTTCCTGTGTTGACACTATGCAGCTATTTTTAACGTCAGCACTAGGGAAAACACAGGGATGCGCTGTATTTTTGTAAATGCATCACATCACTGCGGTTTGGAAATGGCAAAGTGTGATGGTGGCAAATTTTGCACAGCTCCACACTCCTTGTAAATATACACCCCATGGTCCGATAGCCTTTGACTGGACTTGTATTTCTGATGGGTACACTGAGCTTGCCTTTTGAAATATGGGGAACTCCGCCAGAGAGTTTGGGGATTAGATTGCTCCTGGAGTTCTTGCCATCCTGTGAGCGTCTGTTGAGGAAAGGTCACTGATGGACGATTTGCGGTGTTGTTGGTGAGCCAGCTCCATTTTCATCATCCTATGGGCTATATATTTACAAGCAATAGTACTCCACTGTGTTGCCGCAGTGGAGCGCCAAAATATTTATTGCTGCAGTACGACAGTTTCTAAGACCACGTTAGCGTCATGTTTACAATATGGTACTCCATGGCGCTAGTAAGAAGCCAGCATCGCAAAAACAAATGTTGATCTCAGCACCTATACATCAAAAGTAACGTTTCGCCTATTAGCGTCCAGAAAAACAGACTCTAGCCGTCCAAGCATCACTTTTGCATGCTGCCAAGTGAAAAAAACATATTTACACTTACCTGAAAGTAGCAATGGAGCAGCCAGGAGACAGCACAGCAAATTACAACAACCTCATCAACCCCACAACCAGTCAGGATGACCAGCTAGAGTCCCATAGGAAGAGGAAGTGCAAGTTCAGTCAGAAGGTGAATGAGATCATGATCGGGAAGGTGACCGAGCATCAATACCTGCGATTTGACAGCGTTGCCGAAGTCAAGAGAACAGTGACGAACTGTTATACGCACTGAACTTAGGAGAAATTGGCAACAGGAGTCGGTGGTTTGAGTTGCAGGATAGGACCTTGCTGCCCATGACAAACTACATCAGCAACAGAGAAAGTACCAACAAGGGCCAATGTGGGAAAATATGTAAAGTCATACAGTCCAGGCAGCTATGTCCCAGCGCTCTGTGGCAAGGTCTCCAGGCCAAATGGAAGGCATCGGGTTCATCTATGCTTAGTAATGACATTAATGGAAGTAACGTGTGCATTTTGACAATATGTTGTCATAGGACAGCAATGCAAGCTTTCTAGCTTTGCTATCCTACGTCAAAAGGAAAAGGCAGCAATGTGCTGTTTGCTGTTTCTACAAGATGCAGCATGTGCTGGCACACAAACAGCAGATGGTCACCATAGCATGCACCCCAGCATGATGGTTCAAGGGTGCCTGCATTGGTGCTAGCCAGCTGAATGTGCATATCATAAAGGAAAGCACGGGGGTGTGTTGTATTGTCCTAAACACAGCACACGCATTTTCTTTCCTAGTCACACAGCGTGGCGCAGCTAGATGATTTTTTTGTGATGCACTGCACCACATGTCCATGAAGGATGGCCCTCTGACCCACCTGGGCTCATGCACATTAGCCAAGCCTCAAAATGCCTAGCATAGAATTGCTATCTCACAGGAGAAACAACACAGGTGTGGTGGGGATTTGTGGGCCATGAGCAGTACCTTTACATAGGGCCTTGTCAAGACTCATGTCCACACTCCCCTAAATTAAACCACATGGCACTCAGCTGTCCTGACATGCAGGCTCAAGCAGACAGGTGTTAGATGCCATGGTAGGGACTAACTGAACTCCTCTGACCTACATATATATGACTGGGTGTGGTGGTGAAGGCAAGTTTTGCACACCGGTGGACACCTGGCCATATTGAAAGTGAAAAGGTAGAGGGCATCAATACAAACAAATCTCCAGAGCCGACCTGCATCCTTTCACAATTGCATTGAATGTCTGTATCTACTGAAATTTGTGCCACCCATATTCTCACCCCTGTGCTGCTGCAAAAATAAAAGCTGTGCCCCACGCAGACACCCTAGCACCATGGTTCAAGTGTGCCTGTGCTGGTGCTTGGCTGTTTTTATCAATGCCAGCACAAGGCAAAACACATCTAGTGTGCTGTTTCCTTGTGAATACTGAGCTATTGTGAGTTTGTGAAATGAAACAGGGTGCCTGCACCCCTGTGTTGTGCCATTTATATGTGAACATGCCCTCCAGTATGTACAAATCAACATTGCCAGCACTACTAACATCTGGGGTGCTGCCTGACACATGTCACTTTATAACAGCCTGCTATTTCAGTCCAATTGAGATGGTCATAAAGAATGTGCATAATGTAGGTGTCATAGCCACATGAGAGTCAATTATGATCAGGGTGTCATCCCTGTGTGGCAGTCAGTTTTCTGCCAGGGCCAAATTTGGGATAGCCAGAGGAGCCATGTACACATATAAATGCATTGGTCTGATCCAAACTATGGGGTCGATTAGGATGGCGGACGGAAACGGGTACTGTCCGCCATGTTCGTGGAAATTTAACTCCCGGCCACGCCGCGGAGAATCCGCGGTTGCGATTAGGATATTCATGTCACGAAACTCCGACCGCGGCGGACGGATCATAACAAACATCGTCCGCGGTGGACGGAACACATCTAACTCCGTCCGCGGCGGACAGAGCCTAATGAACAGCCACGGCCGCGGACGGCAATGACCGCGGAAAAATACACAATCACGGCCATACCTGTGAAAACTCTGTGTCCGCAATTAGGATAAATACGCCTGTACCACGGTACGCACAGCCATCCACGTCCGCGGTGGAAAGAATGTAACGATAAACAGTGCATCACTGCAGAAGGCCAACACGCACAACATCCCTAACGTCAAACAAATGTCAGAAAGTGTACCGCAAGTAATTAGCAAACACACGAAAATTGACAACCCCCCCCTACCTGATACACCAACACCAAGCACAAGCCTCCATGACACCCCCCAAGTACCCAATAATGCACAGTAGTCAACACGCCCACCTACCACCTGACTGCCAACAACCATTGAGACACGACTATAAAATGACACCCACCCACTACCTCAATCCTTTGCATCACAGCATTGCTGGTAGCAAGAGGCCCACATCGATATACAGCTTACTCAAATAGAAGACACACAACCACCACCCTACCACACCCACCACACAAACACCCACCACACCATTCCTACACATCACACACCCCATACCTGCACCCCCCAACTCACTCAACCCACACACTGAGCACCACACACCATGGCACCCAAAAAAAAACTAAATTCACGGAGACGGAGTTGAAGGTAATGGTAGATGAAATCATCCATGTTGAGCCCCACATCTTCGGGGCCCAAGTCCAGCAGACTTCCGTGGCGCAAAAGAATCACATGTGGGACAGAATCGTCAGTCGGGTGAATGCGTCAGGGACCGTGCCAAGGACGAAGCACAAAATTCAGAGGCGGTGGCATGACCTGAAGACCAGGGTCAAAGGCATTCGCGCCAAAAACTATGCAAGAGCCAATCATACTGGCAGCGGAACATCCCCGGAACCCATACCCTACACCAATTGGGGGGAGGAGGTGCTGGTGATACTTCACCCAGAGAGCCTAGACGGACTTGATGAAGGAGAAGAGGCTGGTAAGTACAAACCAAGCACCACGATCAGTACGACATGGTCAGGCTCACAAAACTGAGAAGACACATCTCCTACGCCCCAACCCATGCACGTCGGACACATACTCACCAATATGTACATGCCTACCAACATGCCCCCATGTTCACTGGGAGGGCGGTGGTGGTGGTGTGTGGGGTGTGTGGGAGCTCACAACTACAACTCCCAACAGGCCCCCATGTTCACGGGGATGGCGGTGGTGGTGGTGTGTGGGGTGTGTGGGAGCTCACAACTACAACTCCCAACAGGCCCCCATGTTCACGGGGAGGGTGGTGGTGGTGGTGGTGGTGGGTGGGGTGTGTGGGAGCTCACAACTACAACTCCCAACAGGCCCCCATGTTCACGGGGATGGCGGTGGTGGTGGTGGGTGGGGTGTGTGGGAGCTCACAACTACAACTCCCAACAGGCCCCCATGTTCACTGGGATGGCGGTGGTGGTGGTGTGTGGGGTGTGTGGGAGCTCACAACTACAACTCCCAACAGGCCCCCATGTTCACGGGGAGGATGGTGGTGGTGGTGGGTGGGGTGTGTGGGAGCTCACAACTACAACTCCCAACAGGCCCCCATGTTCACGGGGATGGCGGTGGTGGTGGTGGGTGGGGTGTGTGGGAGCTCACAACTACAACTCCCAACAGGCCCCCATGTTCACGGGGAGGGTGGTGGTGGTGGTGGGTGGTGTGTGTGGGAGCTCACAACTACAACTCCCAACAGGCCCCCATGTTCACGGGGATGGCGGTGGTGGTGGTGGGTGGGGTGTGTGAGAGCTCACAACTACAACTCCCAACAGGCCCCCATGTTCACGGGGATGGCGGTGGTGGTGGTGGGTGGGGTGTGTGAGAGCTCAGAACTACAACTCCCAACAGGCCCCTATGTTCACGGGGATGGCGGTGGTGGTGGTGGGTGGGGTGTGTGAGAGCTCACAACTACAACTCCCAACAGGCCCCCATGTTCACGGGGAGGGTGGCGGTGGTGGTGGAGGGTAGGGTGTGTGGGGTGTGTGCGACAGGACACAGAAATGTTTACAAATCGATATGAACATGTAACGTCCACATTACTGACCAGCTCATTCTTGTCCCTCAGGTGATCGTGAACTGACTGGGGAAACCAGCACCCGGCCGCAAGACTCGCCTCCCACACATACCGGACTCTCTGGGGACGATGACACAGGCAGCTCCGGTGTGGAGGATGGTGCTGGGCCAAGCAGACAGCCAGGGCTATCTGGCTCACAGGGACTCCCGGGCCCGACAACCGTCGCATATGTGACTCCAGCGACACCTGCCTCAGTGATCTGCAGACTCCCCACCACCACCACCACCACCACCACCACCACCAGTACCACCAGTACCACCAGTACCACCACTCCTGCCTGTGCCACCCTGCCTAACCCAGCGCACGACGCAGGTCCATCGGCCTCACACCCAAGCAGGGTGAGTGGGCCACAAAGGAGAGAGGCGACGGGACATCAGGCAATCAGGCGACCCACACTCCGCCGAACAGAGGAAGGACAGCTACCCCATCCTGTGGCAGAGTCCCTACAAGCCCTAGCCAGGTGCCAGGCGTCATACGACCGTTCCCAGGAACATGCAGATCGTGCACACCAGGACTCGGTGGACAACACGAACATGTTGCACGAAATGTCGGTGTACCTTGGCCAGATAGTGCACATAATGGGCCAGCAGACAACAATGTGGAGGGAATGGATTGCCCGGAACAACCCCACCCCCCCTCCACCAATTGTCGTTGCGCCACCGGCACCTCCACCTCCAACGCCACCGTCACCTCCACCTCCACCGCCACCGCCACCACCACCTGTGCCCCTGGCGACGGATGTGGCCCATGAACAACCTGCACCCCCAGCTGACTCAGTTCCACCTCAAAGACGGAGGGGCCGCCCGAGGCTGGAAGTGGGTGAGAGCAGTGTTGGAGCGCCATCCACACGCTCCAAGAGGGTCCGCCAATGACTTTGTCACTGCCAGTGCCAGACATTCACCCTGCTAAGTATCCTGTCCCACATAGACAATCATTGCCAATGGTCTGCTGGACTAGCCTGACACCCCCCAATGTGGTGTTAGCACGGACATTTCATCTGCCATTACCTTCAACTCCAACTCCCTCCCCCCCACTTACTTGTAAATAATCACCAGCACAAATGCACAACCTGTAAATAAATGTCACTGTTGGACAGGCCACCTGAAGGGCTTGCTCCCTCCCCGCAGGACAGGGCCCGGGCCACCGTCAGCACCATTGCCCGGCCCAGCCGCCATCTTGGACACGGCACCACGCGGCCGCGCGGCCTCAGGCCGACCCCAACCCTGGGCCTGGCCAGGCCCCGACATCCCGGCACCACCCTCCACCCAGGAGGTGAACGGACCACTTGGCAGGTCAATGGGAGTAAGAAGTGTCGATGGCTCTCCCCCGCCAGGTGCCGAGCACCCCCAGCCTCCTCGGGCGCTGGCTCCACCCCCCTGCTGGGTGTCTGGACTCCCTCATCCCAGACCTCCCGACCTCCAAGAGCGAGGGTCCGGACATCAAAGGGCGCCAGACCTATAACTGAGGCAGCCCCAGGACAGGAAGGCAGTTGTATCCTGGAGTCGAGAGACACCGCGACGAACTCATCCTTGACGGACTGCTGGCGCTGCCACAGCCCTGCCTTGTGAACTATTGTCCTGCCTGCTGTCGCTGCCGCGGCCCTCTGCAACCTTCATCCTCGTGGGACCTGTTGGCGCTGCCGCGGCCCTCTGCAACCTTCATCCTCGTGGGACCTGCTGGCGCTGCCGCGGCCCTCTGCAACCTTCATCCTCGTTGGGACCTGCTGGCGCTGCCGCGGCCCGTAGTAACCTTCATCCTCGTGAGACCTGCTGGCGCTGCCGCGGCCCGTTGCAACCTGCATTCTCGTGGGACCTGCTGGCGCTGCCGCGGCCCGTTGTAACCTTCATCCTCGTTGGGACCTGCTGGCGCTGCCGCGGCCCGTTGCCACCTACGACCTCCTCGGGACCTGCCGGCGCTGCCGCGGTCTGACCCATCCGAACACCGAGCTCGAGGATTGTGAGCTATCACCGTTACACCTCCGTACCCGCGGGTACCAAGACTGTCCCGATACCCCCTTCCCTTACTACAGACTAGAATTGAGAGGATCATCGTGTCCTGATCGTCTTGTATCGTACCACTCTACTACCAGAAGTGCCTATAAAAGGTGTTACCCTGATCTCTGTGTGGTGTCCATCTGTGGGGGGGAAGTTACCTGTCTGTGCGATCACTGTGCTCGGCCGACCCTCCAGGTCTCCGTCTAACATTGGTAGCTAGCGGCGCGATCCGAACCAACGCGTACCGTACAGACAGTAACTCACCCTACGACTAAAACCACAATGACGACCAAAGAGAGCGGATCGGCGGAGAAGTTCCAGATAGAAAAGCTGGAGGAATACAACCACCGAGAGCTCAAACAATTTTGCATAGACTTAGGCATTGCTACCACCGGGCTAAGCACAAAAGAAGACTTCAAAAACGCCCTAGAGGCCTGGACAGAGAATATACCGCAACCCCCCGGCACCCCGCAGCCCCGGAAGTCAACACCACCCGGACGGAGGAACGGAGAACAGGCCCTTCCCGTGAAGAGATCCAAGAGCGGGAAAAAAATAGATTACACGAGTTAGACTTGGCACGACTCAGATTAGACGGAGAATTGAAACTGGCGGAACAAAAAATAAACTTAGAACACTTACGGCTCAGAGAAGAGCGAGAGGAGAAACAGAGACAGAGAGACCTCGAAGAAAAAAGACTGGCATACGAGCACGAGTGCAAACTAGCGGAGATAGAAATACGCAAACTGAACAAAAACCTAGGGGTGCCCGAGCAACCGCACTCCCCGGGTCCTACCGAGCAGAAGGTCCACATCCCCAAGGATGTGGTCCGAGAATATCACCGGAACGACGACATACAGCAGTGGTTCAAGGCCTATGAGATTGCCATGACCGCCCACCGGGTCGCTCGAAGTGACTGGGGAGCCGGTCTATGGGGGAGATTCGTCAACGAGGGTCGTGATGCCCTGCTGCAGCTTCCGGACCATCAAATGACGTCCTATGACCACATGAAGGCCGCCCTCCTCAGCCGATATGGGCTTACACCCGAAATGTACCGCCAGAGGTTCCGCAACTGCACCCGGATCCCAGGTACGACGTGGTTGGAATACGTGAACTATTTCAGCCGAGCCTTCGAGGGGTGGATCAAGGGTAACAACGTAACCACTTACGAACAACTCTTCAATCTCATTGTGTGGGATCACCTCTCCAACAACTGCTTCGTCGAGCTCAGGCAGCACCTCCTCGACAGTAAATTGACTGAACCCCGGCAGCTCGCCACCGAGGCTGACCGGTGGGAGAGCACCCGAGTGGCCCGGAGTGGGCCGAATGAGCAGAACAGAACCAACCAAGGTCATCATCGTCCCCGAGGAGGAGGAGGAGGCCCGGGCCGGGGCAGAGACGCCGTCCCGGCCGCACCCACTAACGCCACCCCGGCCCCAGCAGGCCGGGGAAACCCCCCGATGCGCCCGGGGTTCCGAGCTAACGTGACGTGTCATCGATGCCAGCGAGTCGGCCACTATGCCAGTGACCCGACCTGCCCGAAGAACCAGGTCCCCGGGCCCCGCCAGATGGCGGCCGCCGCCCTGGGAGAAGAACAAGTCTCCGAAGACACGGAGACCTATGAGTCAGAGCAGTTCGAGTGGGAACCCGCCGCCATGACCCTGGCATGCCTAGGAGGAAGAGACATGGTCCCGCGGACTCCCCTGCCCGCCAACACTCGGAAGTACAGCCAATGGGTGAGCATCAATGGGCGCAAGGCCGAGGCCCTGCGTGACACCGGGGCCAGTGTGACGGCCGTCCGTCAACAGGTGCAGGGATCCTAGTCGTACATAATCATGGCGCTGCGGGAGTGACCTAGGGAAAATCAGAGACAGCAAACACACGTCATGAAACAGATTCACACACATCACAACACACTGCACAGCAACATTCCACAAACTACACTCATCACAAAAGCATGGGATGAGAGGACACACATCATGGAGACCTGTATGTCCAAAGAAATGAAGACACACCATCACAAACCAGAACACACAGCTGATGCACCCCACATCCACACAACACCAGCAAACATACATAAGACATTGTCAACCGGCACAAGAGGTAGTTACTCACATTCAAGGGAAGTAGCGATCAATGAGCTGGCGCCTCTGGTCCACACCTTCCTCCTCACCACTATCCTCATCAGTCGACATGGGTGGGATGGGAGGCCGAGGAACTTCTTCGTCTTCAGGGTCCAAGAGCAGTTCAATGTCATTGCGCACGGCCAGGTTGTGGAGCATGCAGCAGGCAATCACGATCCTGCATACTTTTCCTGGTGAGTAAGGCAGGGCCCCTCCGGTCTTATCCAGGCACCGAAACCTAGACTTTAGCAGTCCGAAGGTACGTTCAATCACTCTCCGTGTCCTTCCATGTGCATCATTGTAGCGCATTTCACCCGCTGTTGTAGGATTACGTAGGGGACTCAGGAGCCAGGGCTGGTTTGGGTACACCGAGTCGCCTATGTAGGGGGATGACAGACACAAATATCACTACAAGATATGGTGGGTACCCCATGCCACACAGAGATCACAAAAGTCCCCACTGCACACTCACCAACAAGCCACGCTTGACCGGGTCGCAGATTTGCCATCAGTTGGGGGACAATGCTGCTCCGCATGATGTGGGCGTCATGTGCGGAGCCTGGAAATCTTGCACACACATGGGAGATGATGTTGTTTGCCAGGCACACCACCTGCACGTTCAGCGAATGGAAGTGCTTGCGATTCCTAAAAACCTGCTCACGTGCCCGTGGTGGAATGATAGCGATATGTGTGCCATCAATTGAACCCACTACGTGTGGTATCTGGCCCAGTGCATAGAAGTCTGCTTTGACTGCTGGCAACTCTTCCGGCCGTGGGAAATGGATGTAGTCATTCTTGTACAGCATCATAGCTCTTAAAACATCCCGAAGTACCGTGCTGAACATGGACTGTGACATCCCCCCGGCATATCCAACTGTGTACTGAAAGGTGCCAGTAGCAAAGAAATGTAGTGCCGCCATAACATTTGCTGTGGGTGTAATAGAACCAGGATACGTCCTTCGTGGCTGCAGATGAGGAGACAATTGGGCAACAAGCTCCATCAACCGACGTCGATCCAGCCGGAATTTCCTAATCACCTCCTCGTCAACCATATCCTCCAGCACAGTGTATGGCCGGTGCACATTTGGAGCCCTCCTGTGTGGGAGAGAGATGTAACTTGAGTCAACTTACAAACGACGCATACGTGTGCAACTCCATCACATGTAAGCCTACATTAGCAAGAAAAGAAATGTTTAGGAGAATGGTCATATGTGTGACATCTCTGATAGTCAATACAATACGGAGTGGCCCTTTAACAATGTGCAGTCACTTGCAACAGGAAGTGTGTCAACACGTACAACGCTACTTAGTCACATGTGAACATTACTGACAATACGTGTGTCTTGACCCTAATGTTTAGAAGCCACATCACAGACACACATGCAAGTGCATGCACACAAACGATAATGATACACACACCATGTCATCATGCACAAATACCAACACCAATAATGTTGAGCATACGGTAATTACATGCATGGTGACACAACATCCAAGACACATACACTGAATGCATGTGTACCACCACCATTGTAGTCACCTCGCCAGAACCACACACTGTCAACAGAATCATAATTTGCCCATACAGCCGTGATGTACTGTGTAGTTGTGAAGATGTAATAACGTCTGTAGGGTCACACCCGACGTCAATACATCAAAATGCACATCTGTTGCACATTGTGTGCCCACCGATGGGCGTAGTATGGACACACATGGAATAGTGAATGACATATGAAGTTTCCCTATCACGCTCACAACCCTCATGACGCAACTGCAGACAACTCATCACGGTGCAGCGTCTGACAAGATAAAATCATTGGCGCCGCCATGGCGGTGCACAGCTTCCGCTACTTTCCAATGCCCATACGCGGCCAGCGTCCCTCTTCCCATTGGCTGCATGTGCACGACCATCACGGGCACACATCGTCAACCGCACGTGCAAGCTTCCTGCACGGAAGCTTCAGTTGCAACAATGTTCTATCACTCGCGCCACCATGGCGGTGCACGTACTCAGCGGGGGAGGTGCAGGCCTACACACCCTTTATATGTACTCAATGGACATGGCAGTTCATGTCCCCTCTTATAGTCACATTGCATCATCCACCGTACACCGGCCGGAGCGGCCGGGCCTAGGCCGGCCGTGCCGGCCATGTCCACAACCGCCGTACCAGCCATGTCCACACCCGCCGTCCTAGGCCCAGCTGGCGACGTATGCCACTGACACGTGCTGAGGGCCCTATATATGCGTGTTGTCCAAAAGCACACATCCTACCCTGTGAACCAGTGCTGCCTGTTCACCTCGACCTTCTGCTGCTGATGAGCTGACCACCGACTGCTGCCTGTGACCATCACCTCGACCTGCTGCTGCTGCTGAGCTGACTACCGACTGCTGCCTGTGACCATCACCTCGACCTGCTGCTGCTGTTGAGCTGACCACCGACTGCTGCCTGTGACCATCACCTCGACCTGCTGCTGCTGCTGAGCTGACCACCGACTGCTGCCTGTGACCATCACCTCGACCTGCTGCTGCTGCTGAGCTGACCACCGACTGCTGCTCTAGTGCCATACTCCGTGATCTTGCCATGTCGAGAGGCAAAGAGATCCGGTCTCGTCCCTTCATCGCCGCGGAGCTTGATGTCCTCGTGGACGGTGTGCTCCGCAACTATGGACGGCTCTACGGCGCACCCTGACAGGTGGTAAGTGCAGTGTGGAACATGTTGGTGTGCATGAGGGGGCCAATGACTCCTGGCTAAAGCAATCTTAGCTGTGTAGTGTGGGCTCGACATATTTTCAGGATTGTGCATGGCGGATGACAGATACGTGTTGCCCCTATCTGTGTGACAGGCCAACTGTACACTGACGTACACCCTTTTGTCTCCCATCATGGTAGGTCAAGCTGCACCTTCGCAAGGACGTGTGGAGGATCATTGCACGTGAAGTACGGGCATTGGGGGTGTGCAACAGACGACATACACACTGCCACAAATGCTGGGACGACATTTCCAGGCTGAGCAAGAATGTAGCGGAAGTGACACTGGGGATGATTCCAAGGACGCCACGTCTGGCCCGACGCTCCATGACCCCTCTCATGCACCGTATCATTGCTGTGACGCATCCTGACCTGTCCGAACGGCTGAGTGTCGATCAACAGCAAACTAGCGGTGAGCATACTGTCTGTGTAGGAAACTTGTGAGTGCAATGCAGGTATTGGAGCACAGACACAGTATTGAGTTCCGTGGTGCGTATGTATCACTGCGATGCCATGTTGGTCCCATTGGGTGGGTGTAATTTGACATCCAGGTCCGGCATGTTGACACGCCACTTGCTTAGTAGTTGAGTGTTGAAGCACATGGCGTAGTGGTCCGTGGCCCCATGGCAAGACATGTGTGCAGATGTACGTGCTCCTGCCCTGTCCGCATGCTGTACATGTGTCACGGCCACCAACGCTTATGTAATGTGAGGATGACTGGTAGAGGTGGGCCGTGTGCAGGATGGGGGCTACAAGAACTTTGTCAGCTATGGTATTAGGGAATCCTTGTCCTTCTGTACGTGAGTGTGCCCATGACTTACACCTCTTTTATGTGCATTTCAGCTATGACAGAGGACACTCAGCCACAGACAGAGAAGATTAGTCGAGGCAATGAGTCCGGGTCAGACTTCGCACACACGCAGACTGACACAGAGGAGGGCAGCGCCGGAGAGGGGGATAGGACCGTCCCTGAGGACTCGCATGTGGAGACACCATCGTCCTCATCTTCGGAAACTCTTGGTGAGCCTGCACTGTTGTCACAGACTGGGAGTGGGCAATCAACACCTTCTGTCGGAACACAGCACACAGGGCCCACACTGCCACCAACTGCACCATGTACTGTTCGTGCACGCAGGAGTAGGGGGAGCAGAGTGGCGTTCGGTGCAGGCACCGCTGCCCCTGCCACGGTGAGCCAAAATGCACTGTGTGCTGAGGCCGTTGATCTGCTGCGACAGCTGTGTGTGGGGCAGACCAATATGACAAATGCTTTCCAAGACCATGATAGGAAGTTGGGGCAGGTGGTGGCATTCATGGAAGGGGTGCATGGCGATCTTGCTGGTCTACACAGGACAGTGCAGTCATTGGCAAGCAGTGTGTCGTCTGCAATAGTACAGTCGCATGGACAGGGTGCTACTTCTGTTTCCGCATCTACACCACTGGATGTCTCAGGGGGTAGTGATTATTCTGAGCAGGACTCTAATACAGGTTATTGCACTAGAAGCAGCGTCAGACAGCACGTCAGGGCACGGAGGCCACAGACACCATCCCCTAGGTCAGCAAAATCTATTCACGAAGACAACGTCAGATACACTGGAGTACACACACAGGATCCACAAGTGTTGTTGGGGGAAATGCCTTCACATGCTACACAGGCATTCAACACAAAAGGTACTCCCAAGGCAAGGGAAACTCACAAGTCCATGGACAGTCTCTTGGACAAGGCCACTCAAAAGACAAAGGCACCTCCTAAGAGCAGGGAGAGTCCCAAGGGCAGGCACACAACAGAGGAAGGGGCCACTCCCAAGGACATGGACAGTCAAAAGACAAAGGCACCTCCTAAGAGCAGGGAGAGTCCCAAGGGCAGGCACACAACAGAGGAAGGGGCCACTCCCAAGGACATGGACAGTCAAAAGACAAAGGCACCTCAAAAGAGCAGGGAGAGTCCCAAGGGCAGGCCCACAACAGAGGAAAGGGCCACTCCCAAGGACAGGGACAAGGACAGTCAAAAGACAAAGGCACCTCAAAAGAGCAGGGAGAGTCCCAAGGGCAGGCCCACAACAGAGGAAAGGCCCACTCCCAAGGATAGGGACAGGGACAGGGACAGTCAAAAGACAAAGGCACCTCCTAAGAGCAGGGAGAGTCCCAAGGGCAGGCCCACAACAGAGGAAAGGGCCACTCCCAAGGACAGGGACAAGGACAGTCAAAAGACAATGGCACCTCCTAAGAGAAGGGAGAGTCCCAAGGACATACACACAACAGAGCATGGTCCATCTCCCAAGGGCAGGGACACACTCAGAGAGCAGGTGTCTACTGGAGACAGGTACACCACAGACGACAGGTCTGCTGGCAGGAACAGGGCACCGACCAAGGGACAGGCAAAATCCAGAGACAACACTCCACCTACGGGTAAGGCACTTCCTACGGACAAGGCTTCTACCATGGACGATGGCGCAGTCAAGGACAGGCATACATTACCCCTGGCTGCACTGCGGCTGCTGTTTTCGACTGAACGCCAAACAGGTGTCAGCGGCGGAGTCCCCCCATACCTCCACTCCCATCCAGGCCCGTCAGAAGCAGAGGAGGGAGTCCACTGTTGTCGCATCCCCCATTACACATGAATCTGAGTCCAGGCGGCAGGCACACAGCAAACGACAAGCATGCTCCAGCACGTCCCCAGACACCCGATCCCCGGCTGCAGATGCTCCACCTATGGTGGGTGATATTTGTTTGGAGTCCCCACCACTTGCCAGTCCTGTCCTGTCCAGGGTGCGCTCACATATCACTAAGAAACGCAGACACACACCATTGACACCTGCCCACCCCGATGTAGCTCAAGGTCAGCTATCCCCAGCTCCCAGGGCCACCCTGCCTCCTGGCCCATACAGCCCTGTGGCTCATCATTTCAGTGGTCCCAGTGCCGCAGGTGCAGTTGACTCTCATGTATCAGATAGTGCCACTGTGTCTGTTGTTTGCTGTCATGCATCATGTAGTAGCACAGTCTCAGTTGTGCCCTCTCCTGTTGCAGGTCCTGGCAGTGTATCTGGGTCTATGGCTCATGTGTCAGTGAGTAGATCTGTGGCTGTGTCGCACACTCCAGTTTCTGGTGCTGGCAGTCTGTCTGGGTCAGTGGCTCACGTGTCAGTCACTACATCTGTGGCTGTGTCTCACATGCCTGTTACTGGTGCTGGCAGTGTGTCTGGGTCTGTGGCCCATGTGTCTGTCACTCGGGCTGTGGCTGTGTCTCACATTCCTGTTTCTGGTGCTGGCGGTGTGTCTGGGTCTGTGGCCCATGTGTCTGTCACTCGGGCTGTGGCTGTGTCTCACACTCCTGTTTCTGGTGCTGGCAGTGTGTCTGGGTCTGTGGTCCATGTGTCTGTCACTCGGGCTGTGGCTGTGTCTCACACTCCTGTTTCTGGTGCTGGCAGTGTGTCTGGGTCTGTGGCCCATGTGTGTGTCACTCAGGCTGTGGCTGTGTCTCGCACTCCTGTTTCTGGTGCTGGCAGTGTGTCCGAGGCAGGTAGTTCACGCAGTCCACCTGATTCTGTGATGTGAGGTGCTGATCACTTCACTCACATGTTAGTTCACATGGTGTGTCCATTGTCCATTGAGAACAGCCTTGCACTGTTGTGGTCCCTGGGACGGGTTGGTTGGGACACGTACTTGTGCTGACTCTGATGTACCTGCTCTGTTGGGCACAATGCCCTGTAGCTGTTCTGATACTGCATTCTGCCCTCTCGTTAACTGCCAATGATGTACCTGCTCTGTTGAGCACAATGCCCTGTAGCTGTTCTGATACTGCATTCTGCCCTCTCGTTTACTGCCAATGATGTACCTGCTCTGTTGGGCACAATGCCCTGTAGCTTTTCTGATACTGCATTCTGCCCTCTCGTTTACTGCCAATGATGTACCTGCTCTGTTGGGCACAATGCCCTGTAGCTGTTCTGATACTGCATTCTGCCCTCTCGTTTACTTCCAATGATGTACCTGCTCTGTTGTCCACAATGCCCTGTTGCTGTTCTGATACTGCATTCTGCCCTCTCGTTTACTGCCTCTGATGTACCTGCTCTGTTGTCCACAATGCCCTGTAGCTGTTCTGATACTGCATTCTGCCCTCTCGTTTACTGCCTCTGATGTACCTGCTCTGTTGTCCACAATGCCCTGTTGCTGTTCTGATACTGCAAGGTGCCCTCCCACGTGCTGCCAATGATGTACCTGCTCTGTAGTTCACAATGCCCTGTTGCTGTTCTGATACTGCATTGTGCCCTCTCACGTGCTGCCAATGATGTACCTGCTCTGGTGCCCACAATGCCCTGTTGCTGTTCTGATACTGCATTCTGCCCTCCCACGTGCTGCCTCTGATGTTCATGCTCTGGTGCCCACTTTGCCCATGCTCACGCAAACACTGTGATTATACCCCTATTATGTGCAATAAAGGTAGTCAATCAAGTCTCGTGGTTTGTCGTTGTCATTCATGCTGGCGTACTACAAATGTGTATTTCTATTTGCTTCTCATCAGTGGTTTCGGTAACATGACACTCCCCCTCCCTACGTCACGACCCTTGCAGGTCTTCCCCTCCATGCAGCCAATGGTTTGTGCCTTACCTGCGTCGGCGTCCATGGTGGGCCAAGACTAGGACGTGGTGGATCGCGAAGAGCATCGGGAAAGCGTGCAGCGCTGGGTCCATGGTGGCGAGCAGCTTGTGGTGGGTATCTCTGCTATGTATCTTTTCTTCGCTGTGGGGAATCCGCCGTGTTCAGTCAGGTTGTTTTTCCGCTGCGGTTTTATGTGTAATTTCCGCCATCTTGATTTGGGGGACGGTCTTCGACGTCAGTACGTACGGCGGAGTCTCAGGATGTGTTCCGCCCGCCGCGTGGTCGGGTGTAGTTGGGCGGCGGTGCGTGATTTTCCGTCGCGCACAGAAATTTGACACTATTTCCTATCCTGATATGGCGGACGGAGTGTCCGCGGCATCGGACACGGAAAAGGCATTTTCCGCGTACTCCAGGGCCGCAGTAGCTCCTCCGTCCGCCATCCTAATGAGCCCCTATGTGTGACACCTTGCAGATAACCAACTTTGGTCATGATGAAATGGCTTTAACCCGTCAATGGCCGACGGGAGCACTCCCTCCCCAGTGCGGCAAATGGCCAATGGCCGACGCAACCCCGCCCACTCATTAGAATGGCCGCAATGCGGCGGAATCGCCCCTGCGGTTAAGGCGTTAACATTGTGATTGGAATCTGACTACTATGACAGGGCCCATCCACTCAAAGGTGGCACGCTTTGTAGTGACAACAATGCTGAGATCCTGGCATCAGAAAGGGAAATATAGCACTATTTGCATTACATGCCCTTTATTAACAGCTGTCCTAGGCATCAAAGAGGAACTGGAAGTATAATGTATAATACTTTGTTTGTCAACTGCTTTACCCATGCCAACATGTAGAAGACATCACCAATAGCATTTCATTATCTTATTGCAGATGGTGAACCCTCACCTCCTGCTCAGCATCCTGTCTCTGACATCAGTGATGATGGGGATGCTGACAGCCTGACAACCATGGACCAGGACACCCTTGAGGGACTCGTGGACTCCATTGGGACACCATCTCTGCACCCGGGCAGGGTCAGCAACATTGTGGTGTCTCCAAATACCCCACCTAACAAACAACAGGCACCACTTGTCACCCCACGTCCACCTCTGCACTCCTAGGCCCCACAGAGCCATGAAATGGCAGCTGCAAGGTGGTCAACCAGCTGGGGCAATAAGAAACATCCTGGAGACCATGGAGAAGAAGCAGGACTCCCACATTGCTGCCATGGCTACCTACAACTCCGACCTTGCTGCTGTGTTGCAAAACCAGAAGATCCTTCTCACTGTGGTGCTGCCTCATTTATTGGCACAGGTGAATGCGGCTACAGGCATGGGATCCACATTTTCTGTCTCTGATGTGTTTGCCTCCCTCGGCTGCTGCGTCTACAACACCACCCTCATAGGAGACAACGCACACATAAGAGGAGGAACCTGTGGACAGTACTTCTTACCAACAAAGAAGTCTGTGGCAGCATGCATCAGTGCCACATACCCAGTTTTTGCTTAGCCCTGTGCTGATTAACATACCTGGGACCATCTGCTGTCACTGTCCTCATTTTTACTTCACCCTGTTCACCTTAACCAGTTGTGGACTGTCAATGTGGCCTATCCTCCCTTATGACATTGTGGTCATCTTCCTGACTAAAGCACTTCTTTCCTCAACATGTCCCATGTCCCATGAAGCTTTCCCCACATGGACTCTGTCGGGACATCCACTGGATCTAAACAAACATCCTATGGGGTTGTTGTTCAATGACCATTTCCTGTGCGTACCTTCTACATTTGCACATGTAAATAAATGCACCTATAACTACCTGTGTGTTGTCTGTCTCCAGGAGTCTGGGCTAAGGTGACCATTGGCCATTCGGTGAGGCAACTACACCAACTACTAGCCTAAGGGACATGTGTTTTGTGGAGTCTGGGACAATGCTAGGAAGTGAGAGTGTAACATATTTTGTGATCACTATTTGTGTAATGACTTGTAAGTACAAACTTAAGGTTGCAAGCATTAAGTTCAACTGGTGTTGTGCAGTCAATGCAAATGATAAATTAAGTCACCCCACAAGTGTCGGGTCAATCCATGGTCACTAGCAAGCAAACAACATTGGACTAACATGTAAATACTGCAAGTGTGAGAGGGAAGGGGGCAGTCATCATTGTATTAGCCACAAACCTACATTTCGGTAAATGTTTTTGACTACAACATCCCACCAAGGCATGTTGCATTAGCATCCTACACATAGATGTTGTAAGTGAACACAATATGGGCATTGGGTCAAAATATAATCATGATTGCCAGGTCCACTGCTTAACAATGTCTGATTGTAAGATTGTGTAAACGAATATGGCGTCTGAGAGATCCCTGTCCATAGGTACGACAACAACTCTCACATGTTGCCGTACAGTGCTAGGAAAGACATATGCATGTACAAAGCTACACCTGAGAACACAGGACAACTCCCACACAGTAAATCATGACGTTGACCTGTATGTAGAAACAATGACATTTAATGTCACTAGAAAAGTGAAATGATAAAAAACTACCAACCCTATACTAACTACCTATCCCAACCTACCCTACTCTTTCCTAGCCTACCCCCATCTAAAACTACCTTAACTTAACTTAGCGTATTCTGCACTTTTAGCACAACTTGATAAATATCAACCCCCTTAAAACACCTGTTTACACACTGAAACTACACCTAAACATCTACTGCCTACACATAGAAACCTAAAGAATCATATAATTAAAAAAAATTAATGTTATGTATTTTTTATACATACAAAACACACTAATCCCACCTCATAATCACCCATAGTACCCCTACACACTAAAAATATAACTCACCCCTAAAAACCCCATAAAAACACTAACTTTCGCTATTACTATACCTACACTAATCTAAACTAAGATATAAAAAACATTTGTTAAACAATAAACATCAAATGCAGGAGGAAGGGCAGTGATGGTGCCTATGGCTATTTTAATTTTTGTTGACCAACTGCCTGCTTTATCTCCTGCAGCATAGATAACGCTTGGTCTGTTTTATTCTCAATGACTGCCATACATAGTTTGAGGTCAGATAAGTCCTTCCTCATGTCCATATTAAAACTGGTGGGACCTCCTGTGGCCTGAGGTGTAGGTCGAAGTGGCATAGATGGTCCACTGGTGGAGGTACTGGGGCCTCATTTACTAGGGCCTAGCAGCACTTTTGCACTGCTGGAGTGTCACTTTTTGGACAATCTGGTGGTGCAATGAGCCGCAGCATATTTACATGCCATGCAAAGCCATTTTATGTAATGGCTCATAATGTACCATGTTTGATAAGGTATGACATGTAACAATGCATGCATTATAAGTGCCTCACATCATACAGTGGCATATGGAGCGTCTCATATTTGACCTGTAGTAAGTCCATGGTGGACCATGCCACCAGTAAATACGTGCTCCCAATGTCATAGCATGTGCAACTGACATGCATTCCGTATTCTTCACAACCACATCTATTTTCAAATGTGTAGCCACTACAACATATATGTGCATAGTCGGTCAGTGTGATCATTGCACTCCAGTCAAGACACTATCATGTGGTCCATCCCAAAGTGACAAAGTGTTCTCCTTGCCAGTAGTCAGAGGCTGATAGACACTCCAACATGTAACATCAACCTTTCCTGACCTATTTATCTTCTTTCAAAAGTTCATCTGTGATAGGAATGCTCATTGAATCTGACATCCCACAACATCTGACATCACACTCAATCCCTGGACTATGCAAGGAGCACTGATGAACACACTCACTGCTGAAGCTGTAAGTGTTCAGCTGTCACAGTTGACATGCTTGAATAATACACATGAGTCAGGCTGGCTGAGGAAAACATACATGTGAGCAACATACATATATGCACCCGTTGGCCCATTTGCTGAACCAAGTCATGGACCTGATCAATGTTCACTATGGGAGCTGCAGTGGATGATGATGTGCACCTACAAAATTCATATACCATACTCAGTAAGGTGATGCTATATGGAGGCCCACCTAAACGCATACACCAGGAAATGAGTATGCTACATACATCTCGCTTCATGCGTACTTGTTTTCTAAGTAAGGTGAGGACTGTCCCTGTCAGTACTGCTGAGTGCATGATGTGGTACACATATGTCCCATGCATCTCTAAGGCAACAATGTACATAATTGAACTTTAACACGTATGATATAGGTTTAGATGTGTCTCACTGATCCCAGCATACCCTTGGATTCAGTACTATGTGCGTGGGCTCCAATCTGACATACATTAGGCCTCTCATACTGGAGTCATGTACTATGCGATTTTCATATGAAAGGACAGCTACAGTGTCACTGGCCTAAAAAAAAACATGAGGCCACGCAAATTCAGCATGTGGGGTTTGCTAAGCAGTCAGAGGTATTTAGTCTGTCAAGCCAGGAAAAAGCACAGCGTGGTTATAGTGGGCTTCAAGGAAATAGACCTAGTACATAAGAAATACTGTTCAAGACCAGTGCTATGTGTATTTCAATATTCAGAGTTTAGCTAAGCAGTGTGAGCCATGGCAGGCCTCCTTAATGCATGATTACCCAGGGGAGGAGCCAAGGAGGAACATCGGCATATCACTATGTGTCACCGGTTAGCTAACCTGTGTAAGGCATGGTAGGCCTCAATAATGGGGTGACTACCCGGGGGATGAAGGTCTGCCAAGGAGGATCATCAGCACATCACCATGAGCCTTCTTTACAAGACCCATGTGCGGCAGGTGCTTGGACATTGTAAGAAGTGACATGCCAGCAGTGCAAGGGACTTGTCAATAAGTCCCTTTATGTGTAATGTATGTTCTGTAATGGCCCATCACAACTATTCCTGACAAATGGCTGTTTTGAAATAAGCAGATCTGGAGCAGATATGACCTACATGCTCTGTGATCATATGCATTGTCTGAAAACGCTATGGCAATGTACATCAGCTTCGTGGTTCCATGGGATTCACCTGTACACCTACAATAACATTAATACTTGTGTGGCCATACAGCATCACAGGTAGCACTGTTGAACAGTTAGCACTGGTTCACTATAGCCCTAGCATTAGCCCCTTTTTGCAGGGGAGCTTGGAGAATTTGAGCCAAACATTATTGGGAGACATACTTAAAGTGACCCAAAGCATCAATGGGTACATGAGACACATAGGAAATCAGACAAATAATGTGTACTTACATGTTGCTCCATCAACTTCAATGCTCACATAGTCAACAAGGTCTTACTCCCTGCTGACCACATCTGCATGGCGATGTTTCACCTGCTGGGTCTCTCGGTCCACTCCATAGGGCCTCAGCATCTGGAGACACATGCTTTCTCATCAATACTTCTGGACCTTCACAAGGAATCCCTGGATTACCAGGCCCTCGCTGGCTAACATGTTTTGCAGGTAATCACCCACTACTACCCAAATAACAAATATTACCCAAAGGATAAAACCCAATGGTACAAAGAACAATAACCAACAATGTACAATAAATTCACACAAAAATGACTTCAGTGACAGCAGACATGATGCACCAGCTCCAACAACTCTCCAGCACAAACAATACACAACCACACCCAATCTCAGACAGAAAAATTGTGACATATTGTGAAAGTGAAAGTAACTTCATAGTTCCTGGTTTGCAGCATGCACGATCCATTACATCATTTCCCATTATCCATTACTTCACTTCCTGGGTGGACACGGCATGTTTTTAGCCAATGTGTAGTTTTTTTCTTCAATCTATGTTTTAATGCATCAATTTCTCAAATGGCCTGACAATGCAAAATGCTATTTTTATCGCGTGTCTGCTGGGAACGTAATTTTGGGCTGACGGGGTAACAGATCAATATCACCCTTATTGGTGTTGTGTCTTTCTTTTACGTTAGAGGTCAAAATGATTTTTGGGCTATTTTGGGATGTCCAATGCATGTAAATATATACAGGAAATGTAGTGTTGGGTGTGAATAGTGTAGCTGACCTGTTTACAGTTTTGCATATTGTTAGACGGGGACCTGGAGGGTCGGCCGAGCACAAGGGGAGAGGCCTCCGGTGAGGGCCGTCTCCAGCGATCGTACAGACAAGTAACTTCCCCCCCACAGATGGACACCACACGAAGATAAGATCCAACACTCTTTATAGGCCGTTCGTGGAGTAAGGTAATATGGTACAGTGAGATCAGGACACGAGGATCCTCTCAATTCTAGTCTCTAGTAGGGAAAGGGGGTAGCGGGACAGTCTTGGTACCCACGGGTACTGCGATGAGACGGTGGTAGCTCACAATCCTCGAGCTCGGTGTTCGGACAGGTCGGACCGCGGCAGCGCCAGCAGGTCCCGAAGAGGTCGTAGGTGACGACGGGCCGCGGCAGCGCCTGCAGGTCCCCGCAAAAATGGTAGTTACAACAGGCCGCGGCAGCGCCAGCAGGTCCCAGCAAGGATGGTAGTTACAATGGGCCGCGGCAGCGCCAGCAGGTCCCAGCAAGGATGGTAGTTACAACGGGCCGCGGCAGCGCCAGCAGGTCCCCACGAAGATGATGGTTACAACGGGCCGCGGCAGCGCCAGCAGGTCCCACGAGGATGAAGGGTGCAGAAGGCCGCGGCAGCGCCAGCAGGCAGGACGATGGTTCACAAGGCAGGGCTGCGGCAGCGCCAGCAGTCCGTCAAGGATGAGTTACTCTCGGTGTCTCTCGACTCCAGGATACAACTGCCTTCCTGTTCTGGAGCTGCCTCAGTTATAGGTCTGGCGCTCTTTGATGTCCGGACCCTCGCTCTTGGAGGTCGGGAGGTCCGGGATGATGGAGTCCAGACACCCAGCAGGGGGGTGGAGCCAGCGCCCGAGGAGGCTGGGGGTGATCGGCACCTGGCGGGAGCGGGCCATCGACACTTCTTACTCCCATTGACCTGCCAAGTGGTCCGTTCACCTCCTGGGTGGATGGTGGTGCCGGGATGTCGGGGCCTGGCCAGGCCCAGGGTTGGGGTCGAGCTGAGGCCGCGCGGCCGCGTGATGCCGTGTCCAAGATGGCGGCTGGGCCGGCAATGGTGCTGACGGTGGCCCGGGCCCGGGACACAGGGACATCCGGGAGCAGGCGCCCCATAGGGGACGGGTTGCGGGTTGGTTCTGGGGGTAGCACCCGGAGAGCCGGTGTCTGGGCTCTGTCATGCGGGGAGGGAGCGAGCCCGTCATGGGGCCTGTCCAACATGCGTCCCCCCCAGCTGAAGGCGGGGAGAGTCACCCATCCTCCTGGGGACTCTCCTCGTCGAGGCGGAAAAAGCGGGACAGGCCATCCGCGTTGGCGTGGTCTTGGCCAGGGCGATGTTCCACAGTGAAGTCCATCCCCTGCAGGGACATGGACCATCGCAATAGTTTGGGATTCTCCCCCCGCATTTGCATTAGCCATTGCAGGGGCCGATGGTCTGTTTGTACCCGGAAGTGGGTTCCGAAGAGGTAAGGCCGGAGCTTCTTGAGGGCCCACACTACAGCGAAGGCCTCCCGTTCAATAGTGCTCCAGCGCTGCTCTCGGGGCAGTAGGCGTCTGCTGATGAAGGCCACTGGTTGGTCGACTCCCTCAGGGTTCAGTTGGGAGAGGACGGCCCCAATACCATGGTCGGAGGCATCGGTCTGAACGATGAACTCGCGGCTGTAGTCGGGGGCCTGGAGCACAGGAGCGGTGCACATGGCGGCCTTCAGCTTCTCGAAGGCCGCTTGACAGTCGGGCGTCCAGTTGACTCTTTTTGGGTGGTTCTTAGACGTGAGTTCCGTGAGGGGCCCCACAATGCTGCCATAGTCCTTCACGAACCGCCGGTAGTATCCGGTGAGTCCCAGAAAGGCTCGGACCTCTGTTTGTGTTTCGGGGGGTTGCCAGGACTGAATGGCAGCTACCTTGAGTTGAAGGGGGGCCACCAGACCGCTCCCCACTTGGTGTCCGAGGTAGGTCACGGACCCCTGGCTGATTTGGCACTTGCTGGCCTTTATTGTGAGGCCGGCCTGTTGGAGGGCCTGCAGGACTTCTCGGAGGTGGTGGAGGTGGTCTGTCCAGTGGCGGCTGTATACTGCGATGTCGTCCAGGTAGGCGGCGCTGAATTCTTCGAGGCCCGCCAACACCTGGTTCACCAGTCTTTGGAAAGTGGCTGGAGCGTTCTTCATGCCGAATGGCATCACTCTGAAATGGTAGTGCCCATCCGGGGTGGAGAAAGCGGAGCGTTCTTGGGCCCTGGGGGTGAGGCCGATCTGCCAGTAGCCTGCTGTCAGATCGAAGATGCTCAGGTAGCGGGCTGCCCCCAGGCGGTCGACTAGTTCATCTGCTCGGGGGATAGGGTGAGCGTCGGTTCGGGTGACCGCGTTCAGACCCCGATAGTCGATGCAGAATCGGAGTTCAGGTGTGGTGCCCGGAGCCGTGGCCTTGGGGACCAGGACGACCGGGCTGGCCCAGGGACTGTCCGAAGGTTCGATGACTCCGAGGGCGAGCATCTTGGAGACTTCTTCTTGGATGCAGGTTCGTACCCGATCCGGTACTCGGTACGCCCGGTGTCGGACAGGGGGACTGTCCCCGGTGTCCACGTCGTGCAGGCACCAGGAGGTGACTCCGGGTGCGAGAGAAAACAGGGTTGCGAACTGTAGCAGGAGGGCCCGACAATCTTGACGCTGCTCCGGGGTCAGGGCCTCGGAGAGTCGGACCCCGTCCACCGAACCATCTCTTTCACGGGACCTCAGTAGGTCAGGGAGGGGCTCGGAGTCTCTTTCTGCGCCACTGTCGGTAGCCATCAGCAGGCTGAGCTCTGAGCGCGCGAAGTGTGGTTTGAGTCTGTTGGCGTGGAGCACCCGTAGGGGGTTCCGGGGGGACTCCAGGTCGATGAGATAGGTGACGGGGCTCTTGCGCTCGATCACCTTGAAGGGCCCCGTCCATTTGTCCTGCAAGGCGCACGGTTCGATGGGGGACATCACCCATACCTGCTGACCCGGTTCAAACTCGATGGAGGAGGCATGTTGATCGTACCACTTCTTCATGTCCTCCTGACTGGTCTCAAGATTGGCTTTGGCGATCTCCCTGAATCGCCGGGTCTGATTGCGGAGGGTCAGGAGGTACTTGTAGACGTCTGGAGGGGTCTTCAGGGGGGCCATTTCCCATTCCTTCTTCACTAGGCTGAGAGGCCCGCGAACGGGGTGTCCGTACAGGAGTTCGAAGGGGCTGAAGCCGAGGGACTTCTGGGGGACTTCTCGGTAGGCGAAGAGGAGGCACGGTAGTAGCACGTCCCACTGGCGGCGTAGGGGTTCTTCTAGTCCCATGATCATCCCCTTGAGAGTGCGGTTGAACCGCTCAACCAGTCCGTTTCCCTGGGGGTGATAGGGGGTTGTGAATCGGTAGGTGACCCCGCACTGCTGCCAGAGGGATTTCATATACTTTGAAATAAAGTTCGTACCCCTGTCGCTGACGACTTCCCGGGGGAAGCCCACCCGGGAGAAGATCCCCATCAAGGCTCGACCCACTACTGGGGCTGTTATAGTACGAAGGGGGACCGCCTCAGGATAGCGGGTGGCGTGGTCCACCAGGACCAGGATGAAGCGATGCCCTTATGCTGTTCGGGGGTCCAGGGGCCCCACAATGTCTATCACCACCCTTTCGAACGGGGTGGTCACCACGGGGAATGGCTGTAGGGGTGCCCTGAGTTTGCGGCCGCTCTTCCCGCTGGCCTGGCAGGTCGGGCAGGACCGGCAGTGGTTGGAGACGTCATTTCTCATTTTGGGCCAGAAAAAGTGAGTCACCAGGCGGTGGTAGGTTTTGTCTTGCCCCAGGTGCCCGGCCAGGGGGACATCATGGGCCAAGTTCAACAGGAAGTCTCTGAAGTGGAGGGGCACCACCAGCACTCGACCGACCCCCAGCTCTGCGATTCTTTGCTCGCTGTACAAGAGATCATTGTCCCAATAAACCCAGTGGGCCCCGGTGGTGTCTCCTTGGCCCTGGGCGAGCGCTTGCTGTCGCAGTCCCTCGAGGGAGGGACAGGTCTTTTGCTCCTGCCGGAATTGTTCTTGGGTGGGCCCCCCTTCTTGACGCCACTGAGCCAGGTCGGGAAGTTCGGGGGGCTGTGCGGACCCCTCTGGGGTTGGTTCCGGGTGATCGGTATGGATGGAGTCTTCTTCTGGAGCGATCGGGGGCGGAAGTGCTGACCATTCGGGTTCTTCTGGTCTAAGGATGGTGCGGGTGGCCATGGACCGGGTGGTCACGCACGCCCAGTCCGGGAGACCCAACATCCCCAGATGCTCTCGTCTTTCAACAGCTGCCCACGGGGAGCTCTCGAGATCGTTCCCCAGGAGGCAGTCCACGGGTGCATCGTCGCGGACAGTTACTTTTAGCATGCCGGACACTCCTCCCCATTCGAAGGGGACGCAGGCCATCCGACACAGGCTCTCCGAATTGTCTGCCGATCGGACGGGGCAAAGAACGTTTGGCAGGATTTGTTCTGGGGTCACCAGGTGACAACGGACGGCCGTCAAACTGGCCCCGGTGTCACGCAGGGCTTCGGCCTTGCGCCCATTTATGCTCACCCATTGGCTGTACTTCCGAGTGTTGGCAGGCAGGGGAGTCCGCGGGACCATGTCTCTTCCTCCTAGGCAGGCCAGGGTCATGGCGGCGGGTTCCCACTCGAACTGCTCCGACTCGTATGCTTCAGGGTCTTCGGAGACTTGTTCTTCTCCTAGGGCGGCGGCCGCCAACTGGCGGGGCCCGGGAGCCTGGTTCTTCGGGCAGGTCGGGTCACTGGCATAGTGGCCGACTCGCTGGCATCGGTGACACGTAACGTTGGCTCGGAACCCCGGGCGCATCGGGGGATTTCCCCGGTCGGCTGGGGGCGGGGTGGTGTTAGCGGGAGTGACCGGGACAGCGTCTCTGCCCCAGCCCTGTCCTCCTCCTCCTCCTCGGGGACGATGATGACCTTGGTTGGTTCTGTTCTGCTCGTTCGGCCCACTCCGGGCCACTCGTGTGCTCTCCCACCGGTCCGCCTCGGTGGCGAGCTGCCGTGGTTCAGTCAATTTACTGTCGAGGAGGTGCTGCCTGAGCTCGATGAAACAGTTGTTGGAGAGGTGCTCCCACACAATGAGATTGAAGAGTTGTTCGTAAGTGGTTACGTGGTTACCCTTGATCCATCCCTCGAAGGCTCGGCTGAAATAGTTCACGTATTCCACCCAAGTTGTACCTGGGATCCGGGTGCAGTTGCGGAACCTCTGGCGGTACATTTCGGGCGTAAGCCCATAACGACTGAGGAGGGCGGCCTTCATGTGGTCATAGGACGTCATTTGATGGTCCGGAAGCTGCAGCAGGGCATCACGGCCCTCGTTGACGAATCTCCCCCATAGACCGGCTCCCCAGTCACTTCGAGCGATCCGGTGGGCAGTCATGGCGATCTCATAGGCCTTGAACCACTGCTGTATGTCGTCGTTTCGGTGGTATTCTCGGACCACATCCTTGGGGATGTGGACCTTCTGCTCGGTAGTACCCGGGGAGCGCGGTGGCTCGGGCACCCCTAGGTTTTTGTTCAGTTTGCGCATTTCTATCTCTGCTAGTTTGCACTCGTGTTCGTATGCCAGTCTTTTTTCTTCGAGATCCCTCTGTCTCTGTTTTTCCTCTCGCTCTTCTCTGAGCCGTAAGTGTTCTAAGTTTATTTTTTGTTCCGCCAGCTTCAATTCTCCGTCTAATTTGAGCCGTGCCAAGTCTAACTCGTGTAGTCTATTTTTTTCCCGCTCCTGGATCTCTTCTCGGGAGGGACCTGTTCTCCGTTCTTCCGTCAGGGTGGTGTTGACTTCCGGGGCTTCGAGGTCCCGGGGGGTGGCGGTATTCGTCTCTGTCCAGGCCTCTAGGGCGTTTTTGAAGTCTTCTTTTGTGCTTAGCCCGGTGGTAGCAATGCCTAAGTCCATGCAAAATTGTTTTAGCTCTCGGTGGTTGTATTCCTCCAGTTTTTCCATCTGGAACTTCTCTGCAGATCCGCTCTCTTTGGTCGTCATTGTGGTTTAGTCGTAGGGTGAGTTACTATCTGTACGGTACGCGTTGGTTCGGATTGCGCCGCTGGCCACCAATGTTAGACGGGGACCTGGAGGGTCGGCCGAGCACAAGGGGAGAGGCCTCCGGTGAGGGCCGTCTCCAGCGATCGTACAGACAAGTAACTTCCCCCCCACAGATGGACACCACACGAAGATAAGATCCAACACTCTTTATAGGCCGTTCGTGGAGTAAGGTAATACGGTACAGTGAGATCAGGACACGAGGATCCTCTCAATTCTAGTCTCTAGTAGGGAAAGGGGGTAGCGGGACAGTCTTGGTACCCACGGGTACTGCGATGAGACGGTGGTAGCTCACAATCCTCGAGCTCGGTGTTCGGACAGGTCGGACCGCGGCAGCGCCAGCAGGTCCCGAAGAGGTCGTAGGTGACGACGGGCCGCGGCAGCGCCTGCAGGTCCCCGCAAAGATGGTAGTTACAACGGGCCGCGGCAGCGCCAGCAGGTCCCAGCAAGGATGGTAGTTACAACGGGCCGCGGCAGCGCCAGCAGGTCCCAGCAAGGATGGTACTTACAACGGGCCGCGGCAGCGCCAGCAGGTCCCCACGAAGATGATGGTTACAACGGGCCGTGGCAGCGCCAGCAGGTCCCACGAGGATGAAGGGTGCAGAAGGCCGCGGCAGCGCCAGCAGGCAGGACGATGGTTCACAAGGCAGGGCTGCGGCAGCGCCAGCAGTCCGTCAAGGATGAGTTACTCTCGGTGTCTCTCGACTCCAGGATACAACTGCCTTCCTGTTCTGGAGCTGCCTCAGTTATAGGTCTGGCGCTCTTTGATGTCCGGACCCTCGCTCTTGGAGGTCGGGAGGTCCGGGATGAGGGAGTCCAGACACCCAGCAGGGGGGTGGAGCCAGCGCCCGAGGAGGCTGGGGTGATCGGCACCTGGCGGGAGCGGGCCATCGACACTTCTTACTCCCATTGACCTGCCATGTGGTCCGTTCACCTCCTGGGTGGATGGTGGTGCCGGGATGTCGGGGCCTGGCCAGGCCCAGGGTTGGGGTCGAGCTGAGGCCGCGCGGCCGCGTGATGCCGTGTCCAAGATGGCGGCTGGGCCGGCAATGGTGCGGACGGTGGCCCGGGCCCGGGACACAGGGACATCCGGGAGCAGGCGCCCCATAGGGGACGGGTTGCGGGTTGGTTCTGGGGGTAGCACCCGGAGAGCCGGTGTCTGGGCTCTGTCATGCGGGGAGGGAGCGAGCCCGTCATGGGGCCTGTCCAACACATATGTATCATATGTGTGTTCTTAAGTGAACATATTGGTGCATTCATCCTGTTCCGATATCACATTATGCATAGTGCCCCAATTCTTTAGTAACACAATGGCACACCTTTCCTGGGTTCCCCTGTGTGCTAAGTTGTTAATGTTGTTAATGATCAAATGTGAATTTACCTTGAAAAAACAAAAGCAAAAAGCGTTTGGCAAAACAGGAACATTTGGCTTAATCAAACAATTCGGTTGGGAGAACAGTTAAAGAGTCGGGGTCTGAGGATTGTCTCAAAGTATGATTGTTTTGAGCGCCATTATATATATTTCTTGTAGCATCATAAAACAATTTATAAATCCTTTTTAGGAAGTGGAATGTGGGCCTAGTCATGAAACCATAAGTTATTTCTACCAGATATTAAATGCAGGTGGGCCTCAACCTTGTGTTGACGCAATGTGGGCCAGTGGGTAACCTGTACAGTTGTCCTTCATGGGGAGCGTGTGATCACTGCCTGTGCTGTGTCCTGATTGGCTGAGTGTTCCTAACTTCATGTGGCATCTAACTTTATGGTGTTTAAGGAATGTATGGCCATGTGTTATTTATTGGGACCAATCTCCCTGGCCCATTGTGGTGTTTCTGCCTATCTGTGGGATTAATCTGGGGGTTTCCTATCCGTGCATCTGTCCTGCTGGTTATTTGCCACCTCACATGTGATCTGTAAATCAGTATCCTCAGGCCTAGGTCCCAGGGCTTGCCTAACTACATATTTCTGACTCAGGACTGATGAAAACATATCGAGTGATTTAAATTTTGTTTCAATGCACACATATATCATTATGCTACATAAAACAAAGAGGCCTATAAGGTGACGGATTCACCTGCCCTCCATAATGGTAGGCATTTTTAAAGACTGCCTGTTCAGAGGAAGAACAAACTCTGGATTCAGAACGTAACACAGTGGTTAGGGTTTACTTTTTTAATAAACATGTATTTCTACCCAAGCAAGCCAAAATTGGGATAATGAAAGACTAGGAAATAAAAACATATCTTTCTAATTGAAACTACAATTGTAACTTAAGCACTGCACAGTAAGAACAGAATCTCTTTGACTAGAGCAGTAACACACTGAACTAAGCACATAAAATACTGTTCTGTGGTCTGCATTATACGCGCTCTCTGTAGCATGCACATTAACCCCATGCGCTACTGAGAGAAATTAGTATAATTTAGAAAACTGATGCACTCATTTCTGTTAGAGTAAGTAAGTATTACTTTTATTTGATTTTGTTAAAAATCATAAAATCATGAGAAAAACACATATTACATAATAATTAACTAAGGTTAAAATCTATGAAATGTAGACAAGTAAAACCATTGTCCTTTCGTAAGCTTTGGTCGCTGCAACAGTTAAAACGATAACATTGTAAGAAGTTTCTGTTAGAATTGCACTTTAGAATGCTTTAAATGCTGCAAAAAGGGTTTCATTGGAAAATGGCTCATAGGCAAAAGTGTAAATGCATATTGTTTGGAATCCTAGTAAGCAAAGTGAAAATATATTAGTTAGTCACATGTAGGATTGAAAATAATTTTAGAAGGCTTTGCTAATTAATGCGTGTTTTTCAAAATGTTTGCACCAGGTAACCATTTCTTAACGTGTGTATTAACGAGGCCCAAAAGTTTTTTCACTTGACATTTTGTGCAACTGCCTTGCATTCCTGACATGTTTTAGAAATGTGCTGACTGTAACATCGTGTTCATCCAGCTCCTCACCACATATTAGATCATTTCAGCAAGAACCCAATAAGCTTATTAAAAATGCTTACATGAAATGATGACTTAAAGATCTTATGAATGCCTCATTCAAATAACATTGATAGTTGCTTCATATTTCTGACTAGCTAGTGTCCACACATCGAGTTCAAAATGCATCTTTAAGTTTAGGTAAGAGAGTTGTTGTGATAAATTCCCTTCATATAACAAGTGCAGTAGCAATTGATTTGTGCATGAGGATTGAGGGCAGACTGTGGGAAGTGGAAGAAAGGACATTGCATGACCAATGACACCACCATGTGAACTATTCTCATTGGATATCAACAGGAAACGCCCTCAGAATTGTTAAGATAATATTAAGCTCTATTAATGAGAGGTCCTAGCTACTTAGCAGTCTATACCTCTAAATTCCTTGCCTTTTCCAGTGGCCCTGCTGCTGGATCTCTAAGTGCCCGGAGACTCTTCTGTATGGAGAGTTTTCTTCCTTAGCTATTCCCTGAGGTGACTGATTCAGACTTATTTCTGTTTTATTTGGATTACTTGTGATCAATGCTACTGCAAGGATTGCACTCTCATTTACAGCTGTGTTAGACCTGGCATCTTTGGGATGCTTCACCTTTCTTTTTGCTTTCTGACCTCCAGGTTTTGACTCTGTTTTTGCTGTTTTTCTGTCTCTGTGCACTTTCTCACTGCAGTTCAGTGTTAAATTACAAGGGCTCCTGTTGTAAATTGTGTTATAGATCGATGTTTCCATGATTGGCATATTTTATTTACTATTAAGTCCCTAGGACAATGCACTTAGAGTCCGTGGGCCTGTAAATTAAATGCTACTGTTGGGCCTGCAGCACTAATTGTGCCACCCACTAGCAGACCTGAAAAGGGGTTTCAGATTCACCACTGCAGGGTCTGCGTGCAGTTTGCAACGGCCATGTCTACCTGGCAAGTGTACCCGCTTGCCAGGCCCTAATCTTCCCTTTTCTTACATATAAGTCACCCCTAAGGTAGGCCCAAGGTACCCCGGAAGGCAGGGTGCTATATATGTTAAAGGTAGTACATGTACTGGTTTGCGTAACATGTCCTGGTAGTGAATTACAGTGCATTTCATTTTTCACTATGGAAAAGATATCTGTTCCATAGGGTAGAATGTGAGTTTTACCTACAATATCTTATTAGCATAACTTCACATTGGGAAAATATAGGGAAGTGGAGTTTAGTATGCCTGGATTCAGAATGTAAAAACGCATCTTTGAGTAAAGATGTTTTTTTTGTTCTGTGTTTAAAAATACCACTTTTAGAAAGTAGGTATTTTCTTCAATAGCAATTCTGTGGGCCTCTGCTTTTTTTTTTTTTTGCAGAGTTTTATATAGCGCAAACTAGACCCGAACCGATTCAGGTATCAGAGCGCTTTACATATTACATATACATATTACAGTTACGTTACGTTTCCAGTTACTTTCATTTTAGGCACGGGGAGATTAAGTGATTTGCCCAGAATCACAGGAGGTTTTGGCGTCGTTACCGAGACTTGAACCCAGATCCCCAGGTCCGAGGTCGAGCGCCCTAGCCGTTAGGCCAACTCCTCTCCCCAGTTTGTAGATTGACTGTCTGGCTTTGGAGTGACAGGGGCTGGGGATGTGCATTCATCCTTGGTTCTCTCAGGTAGAGAGTGTCTGTGCACAGTCCAAACCAGTTTGGTCCTCTGTGGCCCAGCTTCCTGGCAGGAGGTGGAGACAGCATTGTCTACAGCAGAACAGGCCCATTCAGGTCCAAGGAAATCTCCTCCCACTGCCCTAAAAGCAGCCCATGTCTATTCAGCCCATCCGTGACTCATCCAGGAAAGGCAAGACACACATTAACCCATGTTACTGTATGAAGAGAATGCTCATCCCCAGTCCCTGTCACTGACCTGAATAGGCCCGGTCTGCATGTAGAGTGGTGGAAGTAGATATCCCTTGCATCTGAATAGGCCCTGTCTGCCTTGGAGAATGCTGTCTCTGCCTCCTGCTGAGAACAACTGAATTTTGAGTATATATATTGGGGACCAGACCATAGAATTAGAACTTGCTGGACTCAAGGAACCTGCCAAGAAGAACAGCTGGAAGAACTGCCAGGAGCAGTATTGCCCCTTTGCTGTGTTGTTGCTTTTTTGGGTTGGCCTGCAGTTGCTGCTTCTGCCTTAGGCAGTGCAAGGACTGGATTGAACTTTCTTTGCTTGTGCTGAGTATCTCCAAGGGCTTGAAATAGAGCTGACCTCCTGTTCTGGATGCTCAGGGACTGGAAAGACTTCACTAACCTCTGGGTACCGCTTCTGGTACTGCATTTGAATTGCCATAGAGAAGGGAAATGCAACCGACTTGTCACCGATTCCACTGCTGGCTCTGTGTCCTGATGGCACCGCAGAGGGCACCGTCCAGATCTCACACTGAAACACTGGTCTTACCAATGGCGATGACCGCCGCCACTGAGCCGCTGCTTGCACCGTGACCTGTGGGCACTGCACTCACCACCGCCTCGCTTCACTTTGCCATCCTGGTCTCACCGACCCCGTTGATGCTGCTAACTTCGATACCCATGACCGCATCATGGCTGGGGGTCCTGCTCGTAAGTTTCACGATGCACTGCCTCATTCTACACAGCAGTCTGGGTCGACTGACGCCAGCTCCGGCCAACCGGCTCTGTCGCTCACACCGCAACCTGCCAGCACCACATCGATCACCGCCTAACCCTGCACCATAAGCCTAGGTCTCATTGATGCCATTTGGATGATCGGCACTCAGTCTCTGCCTGCACCGCATTGCGAGGGCACCGCACCCTGCACCGCTTCTTTTTTACAACACAACCGCAACTGTTGTCATAAACCGCTTGCACCAGCGTGCCAGCCACAACGAGGAAGGTACTGTTCATGAGCCGGTTCGCTCTTTTGCTGACATGTACCGATGCAGTTGGCTGGAACTGCTAGACTCTGGTGTTTTTGGCATTGCTGTAGCCTCCGGACGGAGTTACCGACAAGTAGGAACTGTGTTTTTGAGATTTTTCTGCAATTTTAAGGCTATCTTGCAAAGTATATATTTTTAAGTAATGTATGTTGGATTCTTATCGGTTTGGTCTTGTTTTGGACATTAAAAATAATGGATATTTTTCTAAACTGGTGTGGTGTAACCCTGAGCGTAGTTTGCGTAGTTGTGCTACATGTAGCTACGTGAAGTACACTTCGCACTACACCAGATACGCGTAGCACTTTGCGAACTGCGTAGTGCGCTGTTTGTGATTGCACAGTGCCAGATGCTTGTATGCACTGTGCAATCATTGAAAACGGCATCTCGCACAGTGCGAGCTGTAGTTTTTTGCGCTCGAGTAGATTTTTACTCGAGCAGCAGCTTTCTCAACGCGGACTGGTAGTTTCTCATCGCGATTTGTTGCGAGCATACGCAACCACTCGCAATGAGAAACCCGACCTCCCAGCGTTTAGAATCTTGCTGGGAGGTTTATTTTTCTTGTTCGCGATTGCCAACTTGATGTTGCTGATCACGAATGAGAAAAAAGTGTCGCCGGGATGTCATTTTGCTTGCTCGTGGTCGCCCACTTGACGTTGAGGACCGCGAGCGAGCAAAAATTGCCAACTATGCTATGCTACGTGATTTTGCACTAGGCTACGTGCAATTTGTGTAGGGCGAAGTAGCACAAACTACGCAAACTTTGCGAGCGTAGCATAATTGGTCGCCCTGGGTTAGTGTTGTGTCCTTTTGTAGTGCTTTCACTGTATTACTGTTGGTTATGTGCAAATGCTTTACATCTGCCTCTGAGATAAGCTGACTGTTCGTGCTAAGCTACCAAGGGGGTGGGCAGGGGTTATTTTAAGATTGTAACTCTGTTATCCTGACTAGGAAGAAAGGTCCCTATTTGGACAAAGGTACCTGCCTCTGCCAACTAGAGACCCCCATTTCTTACAAGTTGGGTTTCCAAATGTACTTTTTATGAGAAGTTCATTTCTCACTTGTTTGTTTCCAAAAGGAACTCTTTATGGGTTCTGTTTAGAATAGGTCCTTTAGCTAGTTCACTGGTTTTCTTCATGGAACACTGTGTATTTAGTACTGCTGACCTCTAACCAATCTATTCTTATATTTCTCTAAATTTACTGATCTGAATAAAGATAACTAGAGATTCTAACCTTATGATAAATAAAGGTTTTGAAACTTGTGTCACCTTCTCATTACTGACTAGTTGCCAAATCTGAAGTTTTACTATTTTTGTAAGGGCCTTAATTTGCCTACGTTGGAAAAGGCCCGTTGGCCTCTCTGGAAGGATTCCCTAGGGAGAGATTTGTAAGTGGGTGAACATAAAATGTTAACCTTCTTGGTGAGTTCTTGGGCTGCTGCACTAGCTCAGAGGAGTCAAAATGGCCACCAGACAAAACTCTGCTCTCTCTCCAGCAGGAACGTTGCTACCAGAATTATCTTGAAACTTGTATTGTTGCCTGAAAACTGTTGGATATACAAAGAACTCTGCAGTGCGTTTAAAGCCGCTGCACCGCTACAAAACCGGCCCCACTCTTCCAGCCCCCTGGGAAACACCCAGCCCCCTGGGGCCAGCCCTGCCTTGGGAAGTAAGGAGTGCTGTGCAGAGGAAACGGGGATGAATCATGCAAAGCAGAGAAGATTAGGATCAGCCAAGAAGAGAAGAAACGTTGTTTGAATAACCTATAAAAAAGTGGGTTTTTTCTAGGATGACACTTTAGGGCATGATACATCGATATGCAGACGACAGCGTGATATCAAACGAAACTCAAAGAAGATTGGAAAACACTTTATGATGCAGGAAGTGTTACCGATGGTAATATTTCGAAACTCCTGGCTACTCGAAGTCTGCCGAGATAATTGTTCAGGTAATGAAGCGCTTTCATCAATCAGGCACTAAAAGGCGATTGGATGAAGGCTGATAAAAGCTTAGGACGTCTCGGGCTTCAGAGACAGACAGACAGACCCATATCCCGTCCTCCTCAGTGTTTCACCCACGCCTCTCGCTCGCTCTGTGTTTCTAAGGCACCTGTCGGAGTCGGCGAGGATCACACGGTGTGGCTCGCTGCGCCCCCTCGTGGACACCTCCCACTGACACTTGAAGGTGTGTGGTGAGCGGAGGGGGGGGGGGGGGCAGTCCCAGTCGATACTCACCCTGCTGCACGGTGGCGGCGAGTCTCGGCGGAGCTGGTGGGGCCGCACTCAGTCCGGTGAGTCTTGATCGACGCGTGTCGGCTGCTCGTGTGCTCGTCGTCGGGCTGTGTCGGGTTTGGTGGATTGGGGGGTAGGGGGGGCGGATGCAGCGCTGGGCGGCACAGAACCGTTTCTTGCAGTCTGCGCCAACACTTGATTTTGCGAACCGCATCTGTTCAAAGTGAGCATTGCCGGCTGTGACCCTCGTTTGCAGCGGGGCTTGAAGTGCGTCTGGGAGGAAACGGCACTTCAGGAGCAACTTCGACTGAACCTAGGAAAACAAGGACATTATGCGACAAAGTGTGGCATTCTGCGGCAACACCATCCCCTTACTTTGCAATGATCACGCGCAAGGAAACGTTTCTACACGCTTTAACACCTATAATCTGAGATTGTCAATTCAAAGGGTGAAAGTCAACCTTTGCAGCTGGTCTGCCACAGCACAGCATGAGCCGCAGCACTCCTCCTAGTAACCTTCCACCTGCTGGAGCGAGAAACATGTCTTTGGGTTAAAATATAACTCATTCGTCTTCCTGGATGCAGAACTGACCCTTGAGCTACCCCCCCCCCCCCCCGCCCCCCCCTTGGCGCTTCTGTAGACTTTGATTCACCCTGTGGGTGAGGGCGAAAATGGAGAGCCCGATAATGACCCATCTCAGCAGGCGCGCAGCACCCATTGGGCTCACTGGGCTTCAGACCAACACCCCCCCCACCCGCCCGGGCTCAAACAGCCTTCTGGGCCCACACTCAGCCGCACCCGAGCACTTCACAGGTCTTTAAAAAACAATTTACTTTTTAATGAGAATTTCATTGTGTTTTCACCCCTTCTTAAAGCCTCTCCACCTATGGCTGGACGAATTACCCCCCCCCAATCTTTTTCAGCCCCCCACCCCCCAAATTTGGCTCTAGTTGTTCGCCATCGTCTCAACTCCTGCTTTTTAGAACTGCAGGAGCTGGGCACTGGCAAGACCCGGCCCACTTAAACCCTGCCTTCAGTGGGCATTCTGGAATGTTTGCAGGATAGTTGTATTTTGGGTCTAGCGGTTTCCACTCTGAGGGCCCAGTGGCTGCTATTTGGGCTTTTTAGGGGGGATGGCGTCACTGAGGTGGCTCCTGTGGCTTCCTGATTCGTCTGGAGTTTCTTTTTTCAGCTGCTGGTTTCCAATTCTCCGGTCCCCCCTTTGGATTTGCGCTTAGAGCTTCAAGTTCTCCAAGGGGCTCTATTTGAACATTTGAACCACTAAACTGTGTCTTTTTTTCAGGATATGTCTTCCCTCCGGCACAACCAATCCGCTAGCTGAAAATCCCAGAACCACCCTCAAAATGGCCACAGTTAACCAGGCACCTCCACAAATTGGCTGAACTTAGTGCGTCACACCCTGTAAAATAACAAAACAAAAAGATGATGGATGGAATGGTGAACAATGTCATACATTCACCCCAGTACAGAGATCTGGGCCTAAATCCATCGTTTTTTTGCTCACCATGCCATTCCAGTTTAGACCCAGCCATATGCAAATCAGTCTTGACTCGGCGCCCAATGGGAACGGCCCAGCACGAACTGCCAGGCCAGGCCCTCCCTGGTCCTTCCTGGTATATGCCACACAGAAGAAATATGGTAAAAACTAGACAAGTGGAAAATAATCTGTCCCTGGAAGACCACATCTGCTTTAGTAGTAATCCATAACATGGCTGGAGCCTCGCTCTGCCCCCACTTGATCTTGTACCCGGCTTATGATGGAAATTTGGCAATGATCCTTATAAGGGCTGAGAGGGAGGTAGTGAGTAAAAGTGGGTCAGTAAGATGTCGTCTGCGTTCAAGAGTACAAATTAGGGTCCACTTGGTATGGATGTACCAACAATCTCAAGCAACTCGCGTATAGTAGGGGAGGCAATGGACACCCTTTGAGCGTTCCCCAGTTCACCACGAAGGAATACAGTTTAACAGACAAAGTTCATCTGGTCTGTGAGAGACTTGAACAACCATTTGACTATGGCAATAACATTAGAGCCAAGGCCAAATTTGTGGAGGGCCACTAAAGTTATTCCCATTTAGTGCGGTCCGAGGTCTTTTTAGTATCGAGTGATGGGGGCCACCACCTCCTCTGGAAAGTCTTAAGTGAAGTTCGAGTAAGCCGCAAAAATCCTCAGCACACGTATGTTATATAGCAATAATGTAGTCATGCATAAAATAAGCTTAAGCTTAATAAGATTAGATGCAAGGTGATTTGTTCAGTTCTCTTTCCTTTTATTTCAGGGTGTTCAGACAGCCGACACGTGTTTCGTCGCATATATAGAATTCGTCCCCCTTCTTTATTAAGGCTATTGTCTTCTTATTAGGAATCCTTAATTTGTGGTGATACTTCCAGCCTACAAAGGGGTTCTCTTGTTCTGCAACGTCCCAAATACTCAACCTTATGACCAAGGGATCCCCATATTTCCCAAGCGCTCAGAATCTTGCACTGTTCCGAAAATGACCAAACACGCACGTCGCTCCTCATGTAACCGAGTACGGTAGGTGCACCATACTGGGTTACACGAGGAGCGACGGGGATCCCTTGGTCATAAGGTCGAGTATTTGGGACGTCGCAGAACAAGAGAAACCCTTTGAGGATTTTTGCTGTATATTTGTTGGTTGTCTTAGGCCACTAGGTTTGGGGAGGTTGGTGGTTCTCCTCAACTTGCAGCACCATTAACAAGACAAACAGCCAATTACTAATAATTGTGTTATTTCTCCAGAGTGGCGCCTTCTTTCCCCATATCTAATACCACTGTTCGTTGGATGCCTGCAATGAGTAAGCCATTGTCCACAAGTGGTTCTGGGAGGTCCTGCTGCGTACAAAGCCTAACGTTGTGTGGTATAATTTGTTTGAGATGAGCTGCTTGTATACCTGCAAGGATTTTAACATTCCCATTGAGAGGCGAGATTAGGGTGGTAGGGACTGCATAACAGCGATATCCTTGCCTGGCTTGGGGAGTAAGGTTATCAATCCACTGTCAGAGGGCACCCCCAAGAAACCCGTTAGTTCTGCCTCCTGAAACACTTTGAACAGGTAGTCTAAAATTTCTGTTTGGTCCATTTGTAAAATTCAGCAGGGACCTTGTTTTAGGGTACATTAGAGATGGCTTGCACTATCTATTGTTTGGCAATTTCTCCCAACAGTAGCAATTTTTTATCAAGGTCTCACTAGTAACTATCTCTGATTTATACTAGTCCTTATAGCAATCTGCAAATATTGTTGCGATCTTTCAGTAATATCAAGCCAGTGACCCTGTCCATGTCCTAGTGGCTGAGATGGCTGTCATCGCCTCCTGCTGCCTAAGCTGAGCAGTGTGTAACCTGCCTGCTTGTCACTGGGCTCACAGAGGCGTGCTTGGAGTCTATGGAACACAGATTCCACCCTTGATGTGTAGATGGAGTTAAACTCTATTTTTGCCTTTTCGAACAGGTGTCTTTTAGGCGCATTAGGGTGGGTGATGTAAAGGTGTGTGTCCTCAATGATGTCTGTATTCAAGGAGACATGTTGTGCGCCCTTCTGTATTATGCTGCTGGTGGCATCTCACATGTGTTGCCCCCTATTAGAAATGGGGGTCTCTAGTTGGCAAGGGTTTGCACCTTTGTCCAAGTAGGGACTCTTCTTCGTACTCAGGGTAAGGGGATACAGTTCTAAAATAACCCTTGCTCACCCCCTTGGTAGCTAGGCACGAGCAGACAGGATTATCTCAAAGGCAGGGTGTAAAATGTGTGCATGCTTACAGTAACACAGTGAAAACACTACAAATGGACACAACACCAGTTTAGAAAAATAAGCAAAACTTTATCTAAACCAACAAGACCAAATACGACAAAAAGACAACATACAATACTGTAAAAGTAGTTACTTTGCAAGATAACCTTTACATTTCAGAAACATCCACAAAGCACAGTCCTACTGAATTGGTAGCTCTGTACGGGGCTACCACGATGCTGAAAACAACAGAGTCTAACAGTTCCAGCTGACTGCATTGGTCTGGGCCAGTTAAAGCATTGCGTTGTACAAATGGAAGCGGTGCAGGGTGCGGTTGCTCCTTTCTTCTGCTGCACTGAAAGCAGCAGTTCCAGAGAAGGTGCCCAGAAGGATTGTTCGGTCTTTGCTGGTCCTGAGTCCTCTTGAACAAGGGTAAGCTCCACTTCCAAGCCCTTGGAGATACTTTCTCAAGCAGAATACACACACAGTTCCTCTCCTTGGCAGAAACAGCTACTGCAGGCCAACCCCAGACAGAACACAGCAAAGGGACAGTACTCCTCCAGTTTCTGTCAGATCTTCTCCTTGGCAGAGGTTACTCTTGAAGTCTAAAAGTGATCTAAAAGTCTGGGTTCTGGGCCCCACTCTTTATCCTACAAAAACATTTGTACTCTGGAGGCAGAGAGTGTCTTTGCCAAGCCAGATCCAGTTCTGTCTTGTCTGGTACAGCTGCCAGGCAGAAGGTGGTGTCATGTAGTTCTTATAAAAACGATACAGGATCCACGCGTTCGGACAGAATACACTGTAGGATTGGTGTCAGACTGACTCTGTACACCCCCCACCGGGTATGTTGGCCTTCTGTATCAGCTAGCTCACAGTGCCACTAGAATCTCCTCCTACCGGGGAGATAATAGTTCTGGGCAACCATTGACCATGACAACCCTGATCCATCAGGTGGAAACAAAATACTGCTTTTCGCTCAGTCACTTGTGCTTACTCAGTCGGTCTCAGAGAGATACACAGAATAAACAGGCTGGGCGTTTTCAATAAGAATTTATTGAACAATTGTTTTTCTATTGTAGAATAGATGAGCTGCAGCAACCGTTAGACAGTAGCATAGATAAAGGATTAGAAGCAATAAGAAAGTAAATGGATGGTATAGCTCTACCATCTTGCAGTAATCATGAATACATACCAGTATATAACACACATGATAAAAGGTGTGTACTCCTACAATGCCTCCCTAATTAGATGTACCTAAGTGTACCTAGCATGTGTGGAGGTGTTAAGCCAAGAATCCCTCTAGGATTTAGTAAACCTCATTACCTGAAGTGAGAGACTGTGGGACCCCGTCCTGGTGTCAAGTTAGACAGCCCACGAGGGAAGTTTAGACAACTGCGAGCTGTAGTGTCTGCATGCAGGAACCTCAGCGTCTCTGGTCAGTGTGTCGGCCAGGAAGTCTTGGTCTCCTCTTTCTATCTTAGCGAGCTGTGATGTATATATACCCATAGGTCTCCCCAAGGGTCCTACCTTGCTATATTACTGTGTCGGTCTAAGGATGACATCGGGCATGAACTTTATACATAGATATTATACAGGAGACAGTAGTCCTGCTGTGCTTCCAAGAAAACTCATGCATAATATATGAGATTCGAACTAGGGAAAACCGGCGTTCTGAATGCAGTGTTGTATCTAGGTGAAAAGGTTAGTCCCTGTATACCATTATAAGTGTAATGTAGGGAGGAATATAGGTGAAATGTTGTAATGTTACCTGCGCCTATACTAGAGTACCTTTATGGGATATAACAGTGGAGACAGCATTGTCCAAGGTAGACCAGGCCTATTCAGGTGTGAAAGGAATCTCCTCCCCCTACTTTAAATGCAGCCCAGGCCTACTCAGCCCAGCCTGACTCACCCTGGAAAGGCAGGAAAAAACGGACCCTCCCGAATATCTGTCTGAACAAAATGCACATCCCCTGCCCCTGTCACTCTGAAGCCAGACAGTCAATACACAAACCTAGAAGAGGCACACTGGATGGTTAAGCAAGAAAATAACTACTTTCTAAAAGTGGTATTTTCAAACCCAGAATATAAAAATCATCCTCACTAAAAGATGCATGTTTATATTCTGAGTTCAGGCCTACTAAACTCAATTTTCCTATCTTGTTCTTAGGGTCAGTCATACTTATAAGTTGTTATAAGTAAACTCCCCATTCTATCCTATGGACCAGAGAGCCTTTCAATAGTGAAAAACGAACCTGGCAGTATTTCAATATCAGGACATGCCACACACATCAGGGCATGTCATACCTTTTCACATACACTGCACCCAGCCCACAAGGGTACCTTGGGCCTACCTTATTTATTTATTTATTTATTTTGTTTGAGAGTTTTATATAGCGCGAACTTGAACCGAACCGAATCAGTTATCAGAGCGCTTTACATAGCACCAGTTACGTTACATGAGGACACACTTTCATTTTTTAGGCACGGGGAGATTAAGTGATTTGCCCAGAATCACAGGGGGTTTTTGGCGTCGTTACCGAGACTCGAACCAAGTTCCCCAGGTCCGAGGTCGAGCGCCTTAGCCGTTAGGCCAACCCCTCTCCCCTTAGGGGTGCCTTAGGGGTGACCTGCATGCAAAAAAGGGAAGGTTAGTGCCTGGCAAGTAGGTGCACTTGCCAAGTTGACATACCAGTACTAGACCTCACACAAACACTGCTTTGGCAGGTCTGAGTTACATTTACAGGCTGCTTATGTGGGTGGCACAATCAGTGCTGCAAGCCCACTAGTAGCATTTGATTTACAGGCCTTGGGCACACATAGTGCATTGTACTAAGGACTTAACAGTAAAGCAAATAAACAAATCATGGAAACACCAAACCATAAAAACAATTTACAGAGGGTGTACTTGTACTTTGTCACTGAACAGCAGTGGCAAAGTGCAAACAAACATCTAGACCAGCAAAAACAAAGTCCAACACACAGTAAAATCAGAGGGGAAAAGGCAAAAATAAAGGGGAAACCCACACCAAGGCTGCCAGGTGTAACACCCCGAAAAGTAGCTTTAACTGTTGCCTAAAGCGTTTGCACTGATGATACCAAACCCTCATCTTGTTGGTAGTTCTTTTGAGGTGTGACTTAAGAAGGTCCTTAGCCACAGGCATCTTGTAACAGGAGATATTAAGGTGCCATGGTTTGGGAGTCAGTTGTACTATCCCCATGGAAACCGTGAGGCAGATCGCATAGTGGTCCGCGACAGACTCTTCAAGGATTGAATTATCAGGCACTTTTGGAAATAAGAAACCAGTTAATTCTGGATTGGGTTCAATGTACCTGCTAGATGTAAGATTATTTCCTCTCTGCTGGAGCCAAATGAAAAAAGAAAGAGTCAAACCAAATATGAAAGGGGGAGGGGAAATGAGCCACCCTCCCCATGCAGATATCTGCCCCAGGGACCCCAACCCCAGGGGCAAAACACAATACAGTGTCCCATGGAGCCCACCCCCGAACACTGGTTCCCTGCCTGGGAGGGTGCAGGCATCCCCTGCCCACACTTTCCCAGGAAATGAATTCCACTTCGCTCCTGCCTGCCTGTGCACCATGGACACAAGAGGGTTTCTGCTCCGCCAGAGATCCATGAGCCATGAGATCCTCAGCCTCTATCAACTCAGCAAGCACATGTGCTACCTGTTTCTCTTTCCACATCGTGTCAATAGACCGATCCAACCGAGGATCCAGATACACATTAAGGTCCCTGCCCCATATCTCTACAGGGGGGAAGGACATCATACACCTCCATACGTAGTTGTAGTAGGCTGGGTCATCAACATTAGGCCCGTAAGTTTTAACAAATAGAACAGTCTTGCTACACAGGTTGCACCAGGAGCACCCGACGCAGCTCATCTGCCTCAGCCTTAGGCAGAGTAAACAGGGTGCCCCTTTAAACCACACTAGTACTCCTCTAGAATACAAGGAGATTGAAGCTGCCACTCACACCACAGCCCAGTGAGCCCCCACACTTCGTTCTGAGGGTTTGGTAAGATGCATCTCCAGCAGAAATGCCACCTGAATATCATTCCTACAGAGAAAAGCTAACACTTTGCGAATCTTTTTGAGGCTGTTAAGACCGCGTACATTCCATGTTATTAATTTAACAGTACCACCGAGACATGCATTTCCAAAACATAACTTGCAAGATAACCCACTGAAGACCTCCTAGAGAGACCAATTGTGTTTGGTAATACAGTGCAGTAATATTGCTCAGCACCTGCAACAAATTACCCCTACCCACAACCCCCCACCCACTTCAGCATCCCCAACTTGCTAAGGACAGCCCAAGGAAGAAAGAGCAAATCCCCCCAGAACATCTCACTGAGAAAGAAGTGGGGTATACCCATTGGGAAACACTAGGGTACAGTCTGTCTCCCAGGAGGTGGCTGGACGTGTCCATTGTAACAACGTGACAGTCCAAATAGAGTCCAGTGCCTATGCAGTATCACACATCCAGTGCCACTGCAATACTCATGTAGCCGTTAGATTGCACACCCCACGATATGATAGGATACTTCTCGTGTTGTTGACCTCCTCACCGAGCACCCCCCACTGCCCACAACCACCAGCATAAACAGATGGCAGCAACAGACCCAAACGAACCCAGCCATGAAATGCAGACATAGACAATTACTCACTGCTCCTCTTCGTCAGGCTCACTAGCAGTGTCACAGCATTGTTTTTTCAGGGATTTAGCATGTTGCATGGAAGCCTTGAGATTGGAATAGATCTTGGCAGACCCCTCTGACCCTATTCTCAGGCGGGCGGGGTAGAGCATAGCATACGGGATGTTTTCCTCCACCAGCAGCTTCTTGACAGGTGTGAATTCCCTCCTCGCTGCCTGGACAGCTAAAGTGAAGTCTGGATAGAAGGCCAACTTGTTTTCCTGGTAGTGAATAGACCCTTTCTCACGTGCCGGGCAGAGGATTGAGTACCGGTCTGTATAATTTAACAACCGCGCGATGATCAGGCACGGCGGGGCACCAGAGATCGGACGAGCCGCCAGCGAGCGATAAGCTCATTCCATGATCAGCATGGTAGATTTTCAGACCCAAAGATTTCTTCAATCATCACCTCGACATAGATCTCCAGCTTTCCAGTGTTAGTCGACTCTGGCAGGCCCATTATTCTTATATTGTACCTCCTCGATCGGGCCTCTAAATCCTCATTCTTCGCCTGGATGATAGCCAAGACTTTTACCATGTTAAAAGCTTTATTGGACACACTTTGAAGGTCATCCACAGCCGTGGAGACACACTTCTCCACCTCGCCCAGCCTGACGCCCTGCTTGTTCAGCTTCAAACACATATGGTGCATGAGCATATTTAGTGACTCATACATCAAAGTTAGGGATTGTGATTTTTTAAAAATCGCAATTTAGGAAACGCCATTCCTTATGCATGTAGGAATTGCAAAAAAATGTGTGATACCCACACATTCCTTATTTGGGCAATGCCCCCTTTTTTACCTTTCCTGTCTACGCAAGTCATTTGATAGCCTCTGGTAGGGCAATGTTCCAATCAGGCTCAGAAGTATCATTTGCCCAAGTTTCCATTAGGAAAACCAGGTCTGGATTAGACATCTGCATTGTGCATTGAAGCTCGTATTTATGCTTGATCAGGGATCTGGTATTCAGCAGAATACACGCTAATGTTATTTCCTCCTGTTGGGGAGTGCCTTTTAAGGGATCTGAGGAATTTGGTGATTTCAAAGTGACTCCAGTATCTTCACCTATTGCATATTTATCGCTGTTAGAGGGTGATGGGGTTATGAGATTTTTTAGTTGGGAGATTAGTTTATTTGCTCGGTGTGTTCGTAAAAGAAAAGCCACAGGATTTACATTTGAATGGGAGGCTATCCCATTTCCTTTCCATAGAAGGGGGTTACAGCACTCACCGTTGTTGTGCACAAGTAAATGTTCCCTGGTGTAGGATTGGGGGGGGAAAATAGGCAGGGGTCCTGGTGCAAGGCGCAATCAGGGGGTGTTGACAGGAGAAGACGGGCTTGCCTTTGGCATGCCTAAGGTGTGCCGGCGGTGCGCCGCTGCACATGTCTGCTGTGCGGTCGCACCAGCGTGCATTTTATAGTCTGTAGGCAAGAACAGCTAGTGCACTGACCTTGTTCCATGTAGGCCCACTCCTACATACTGGCAACACAGGTCCGGTGCAATGCCTATTCATCTACAATTGGGTGAGGTTATTTTTAAAGTAAAGTGCGATCATGTAAATGATGCAGTGAAAACAGTTTAAAAATACTTGTTTATCGCAGCGAGCGAAAATTAATCAGTCACATACACTGAGTAACAAGGCACGTAGGTAGCTGCGCAGTCACATCAGCGTGCAGTTTTATCATCTGCAGGCAAGATCTGCTAGTGCGCCAACCTTGTTCCAGGCGGGCCCGCTCTTACCTACTGGCACCGCAGCTCGGGTACAATACCTGTTTGTCTACAATCAGGTGAGGTTATTTTTAAAGCAAAGGGCAATTGTGCAAATGACGCTGTAAAAGCAGTTTAAAAATATTTCGTTATCGCGGCAAGCAAAAATTCATCAGTTACATATACTGAGTAACAGGATACATTACACGCTAAGCGGTTGTGCCAGCGTGCAGTTTTATCATCTGCAGGCAAGAACTGCTAGTGCGCCGACCTTGTTCCAGGTGGGCCTGCTCTTACATATGGGCACTGCAGGTCGAGTACAATACCTGTTCGTCTACAATGGGTACCATTTGCTAAGGACTAAAAAGGGGTGCTGAAGTTGTGTCAATCATGGTATTGTTTTAGGAAAGAGAACCTGGTTGGCAGGGACTCAGTCCACTTACATTCAAAATCATACTTTGGGGGCTAACTATTTCAAAAGAGGCACTTTCCTACACTTAATGAGCTCTTACCTTGTTTAAAAGAAAGGACCCTGGGGGATGGGGTCTCTGGGAATACAACTAACTTGGACATGGGGGCCTCGCACCCCCTCCGCTTAATAAAACCATGCTACCATGCCCCATTTGAAGCGCTAACTCTGTAAAAGTTAAAATCGTCCTGAATTTTTGTGCATTAGCAAGGCAGTGGTGGGTGTGTTCCACATACACTCAATCAAGTCTTGCTTGAGGTGAATGCATCATTGATTTATGGGAGCGCAATTTCTTCTGCAGGGGCTGTGCATGGCAAAGAGGAGTATGATCTTTCTTACCTTCCCCTGTTCTTAGAGCAGAGCTCATGGTCCTCCCTTTTACTTACTACAGTGTATGCTGGGGCACCAAATCATCTACAAGCTCTAACTGTTTAGCCCTTTTCACATTAGTAATCCACCATTTGTGGACTCTTCTTGAAGTCCCTGGGGCCTGCAAAGTCTTGGGGAGGGAGCCCACATGCATACTTCCCTTAAAAAATAAAATATGAGAGCCACTCATGTATTACTCACTGCTATATTACAGACACAGAGCTTAAGGAATGTGAAGCCTGTTTTTTACTCTAGCCTTTACCAGCACCTACTCCATGGCTGGCTTCCCTATTTATTCACCTCCAGGTCCTGCAACTATCTTTGCATCTTCATTAGCGGGCTGTCTTACTTCTTAAGTCCTATATTACAATAACTTTGTTGTCCTAGGTGACCTGAACATTCACTTTGAGGATGCTAATTGTTGTCTGGAAACCTCAATTATTAGAGACTTGGACATTCTCCAATTATCACAGCAGGTCAGTGGCCCAACACATATCATAGACCCAGTGTTTGCTAATTTGCAAGCCCTGCCTTTGTAACACTCCGTCCCTCCCCGTGGTCAAATCATTATATGATCCCCTTTCAACTAGGATTGTTGAGTCCCCCCACAATTCATAAGACTGGTGGTAACTATAAGAATAGGACATGGGCCAAGGACTCCTCAAAGGCTTTACTTGAAGACTTATGGAACAAATACCTCCTGTTGCGGAAGGACTGTGAATCAGCCAATTATATCCTGGAAAATTGGATTACTAGTGCTCTCGATAGGCTGGCCCTACTTAAAGACTGTATAGCATGCAGAATTAAAACCTTTGCAGAATGGATCAACACCAAACTCCTCACCCTAAATCATCCTGTAAACAACTAGAGCACTTCTGGCGTTAAGCAAAAACTGCCACTAGTAATCAGGATTACCATGCTGCCTTGAAAATCTATCATAAAAACATTTGCACTACCAGGAAGGATTTTTACACCAATAAAATCTACTCAGCTAGGGAATTATTCTCTATCGTCAAAGATCAGGCCACCTCCCACCTTAAAGAGTTGTAATACCTTTGCCCAAATCATCCATGACAAGGTGGTGGGGATTAATCCAACCTTCCCAGAATCCACCAGGGAGTTTTGTTGCCAGAAAGCTTGGAGGGAAAATCCAGACAGTACGAGGGCTCTTTGCAGTTTCATCCAGCCCTCTTTGGAGGAATTACAAACTCTAATTACTAGGATCAAATCAGGCTCACCCAAGGACCCACCAACCCCAAATATTCCGAAATCAGTTTTGGAATCCATCTTTCCTGAATTGTGTAACCTTCTCAGCATCATATGCTGCCTAAATACTGAAAACACGTCACTGTTAATCCACTTCTGAAAAAAACCTTCCCTAGACCTGGCCTTCCTAGAAAACTTCAGACCCATCTCTCGTCTTCCTTTTGTCACCTTAGTGGCAGAAAACATGTCAAAGCCAACTGACATGGTTCATTGAAGACTACAATCTGATGCAAAAGTCTCAATCGGGATACCGTTCTCAATACAGCACTGAATCGCTCAGAGCCTTGGCAAACGAAATTCACACTGCTGCCTTGATTATGCTGTATCTAAGTGCAGCGTTTGATACCGTCTCCCATGGCTTATTACTACAACAACTGCATAGCTTTGTATTCTGCTCCTTGGCCCTTAAATAGTTAGCCTCTTTTCTTAAAGGGTGGACTTTTCAGGTAGTAAATTCCCCCTATGCCTCAGAAGAATCCCTCCTGTCTTAGGGGGTGCCGCAAGGCTGTATTGATTAACTCTATTGTCCAGGATGAGGGCGAGTCAGCAGCTAATTGGAAATCCTGTATGGTAGAACTGGCCCATTGGATGAGTTCAAGTTGTCTTAAACTGAATGCAAATAAAATGAGATCCTGATAGTAGGGAAGTAACCCTCAATATGGTCCTCGGCAGGGTGGCCGGAGACACTAGGCACTTTCCCAAGCCCTAAGCTCAAAGTCAAAAACCTCAGAGTAGGGTTGGACGCATTCCTTTTCTTTGATGACCAAATGGCATGTCTGACCGGGAAATGTTTTGCCATACTTAAAATGATCACACAAATTACAGACCTGCTCCCCATGCACACAAGGAAGTCAGTCAGAGAGGCTCTCGAATTCTCAAGATTGGACTACTGCAACAGTTTTTATATAGGAGTATCCAAACATAATCAGAAGCTTTAAAGAGTGGAAAATGCAGCCGCCCCGCTTCTCTTCAATCTTCCTAGATAAGCACATGCATTTCCGTCTTTGGCCAAGCTTTACTGGCTCCCTCTGGAGAAGCTAATCAGTTTTAAGGCCATGTGCTTATGTCATAAAATTCTGAATAACAGAGGACCTAGATATCTATGGAACCTGATCAGGCCGTACCTACCTGGCCGCCACCTGAGATCAACTAACCCTGCAAACATGATCATCCTATGGGCCAGGAAAGCACAGATGGTCGGACGCTCTTTTAGTATCGTTTGAAGACCTGGCTGTACAGGCAAAGCTACCTCTCTTAGCCTCCTGGGAGTTTTCCGTCAGCACACCCTTTCTCCATATGGTGCTGATTTTCCCTTCTTTATCCTTAATTTTAATCCCCTTTGGATCTCACTTGTTTCTGTTATGTAAACAAGCCTTACGCTGGGACGCTCCAGCTAGGGTAAGCTGGGCACTTTATAAACATAATACACATAACATATCGAGTGCAATCAGTGCAAGATGTAAAATGTTTACTAATCTAAAATATGATGTAACTATTGATTTGGATTCTCATTTCCACCATTCTCCTGTGCATAATTTCTTCAATATCTAAGAATTAGATCTTAAAAAAAGAATTGTCCTTTCTGGGAGTTATGTATGTTCCTACATTTTTCAGTCATTTAATGTCCTAAAGGATGGAGGAGTAGATCTTATAGATGTTTGTATAGTTCAGCATCTAGATTATGACCCATGGGTGTGTCCTTTCCTATTAGGATAATTAATCCTGACTCCAATAATTAAATCTCCTTCTCTCTTATTATTCCCTATGTTTCTAATCTACAAATATTTTAGGTTTTTTACATTCCCATTAAGTTTATCCCATAAATCTTTCGCAATTTGATGTAAGAAATGTGTATTCTTTATTGCTGAAATGTTTTAAAGTTCTTAGTTGTACTTTATTTGCTGTACAACACACACACACAATTTCCAACATTGACAGACTATAATGTATATTACAAAATCTGTATTATATCTATGCTATGTGGTCTTTATTCTTTTCAGTTTTTCTATTGTGCAATCTGTAACTGATTTGATTAACTACATGATCACAAGATTTGCATTTAGTGCTTTTCCAGAAACGTAGCTGGCTTAATCAATTCGATTTTTTACAGTCTCACTAGAATAATGAATGTTTGTCAAGAATCTCCTTATGACACCACTTTCCTATAAGTGATATTTGGATTAATCATGAGTGATTTATTTAGGGTGTCATCTGATTGTAATACTCTCCAATTATTAGGGATTATGTGTTTTATTTCGGTTTGTTGTATGTTATAATACATAATCAAAAAATCAAAGGAGGGAGTGAAGAAGAAAAAGGTAGAATCGTCCTCCTCTTGATACTGTTATCCAACATAGGGATTCTACCATGTATTATGTGAATATATATGCACCTATGTGTGTGCTGCTATTTGTATTTTTATTTTTATTTGTAGTGTCTAGTCATCTGTGAAAAATGGTGCAAAAGTATCAGAGCTCCTTCTCTCAATTTGTGGGAAGGGCAATGTTTCAAATAATTGTAAAATACCCCTCACACACTGAAACCTGATTTGTGAAAAGAAAATGTTAAATGGTTAAAAAATTCTCTGGCTAGTGGAAGGAAAATACTTTATTGTCTTCCCTGGCTGAGAGTAGAAAAATATACAAGTGGTATATTTTTCTACTCCCATAACATGTACATTTATTCTATCACCCATTGAGGTGTAATAGGGATCGTTTTTTTGGGTCCTGAGGAAGAAAGCCAAGGGGATGGCTTCTGAAACATGTCAATCTTGTAGGAGGTGACTCATTATAGTACACCATCTACACCTCCCCACTTTGACTATTCTCAACCAGGGAAGAAAATAAAGTATTTTCGTTCCACTAGCCAGAGAATTTTTTAACCATCTCACATTTTCTTTTCACGATCCCACACACTACACATACTCACCAATCACTGAATAAAGTGCTCCTGCATCTACGAAAGTCGTAGCACGCCCAGTCCCATAGAGGTGCTGGAAGACCCCAGTGATAAAGCATGACACTGAATCAGGTTTCAGTGTGTGAGGGGTATTTTACAATTTTTTTAAACATTGCCCATCCCACAAATTGAGAGAAGGAGCTCTGATCCTTTTGCACCATTTTTCACGTATGACTAGACACTTCAAATAAAAATAGCAGCACACACATGGGTGCAAATATATTCACATAATACATGGTAGAATCCCTATGTTGGATAATGTTATAATCCATAATCAGACTAGTTTTCTCTTCTTCTGAGTCTCTTTGTCATGGTATTAAAAGCAAATCTCTTGGTTCTTTTCTGTTCTTTCCATGGCATTCTCAATGATTTCCAGTGGATATCCTATCGATAGGAACCTCAATCGCATCTCATCTAGTTATTTTTCAAAATCTATTTCTTCCAAACGGCTCTATTCTAGCTCTTAGCATTTCCCCACATGGAATACTCCATCTGAGGTTTTTCGGATCTCCACTGTTACCATGAAGGAGGCTGTTGCATGCTGTGTTTTATAGGTGTATTTTTGTGCAGATGCATATTTCTTTCACATAAACTTAAATGTAATTTGCTTGGAACTGATGTTATGGGTAAACATTATTTTGAGGTTGCTATTGATCAAGGATAAGTTGAATGTTTTCAAACTTTCATTGTCCCCCTCCCAGATTATAAATAAATCATCAATAAATGTAGTCCAAAGTTTAATATTTTCCAATACATGTTGATTTCCTCTGTCCAGACTACCTCAAATTCCCAATATACCATAAAACGTTTAGAAGGCGTTAGGGCAAATGAAGTCCCCACGGCAGTGCCCTGTTTTTGTAGGTAATGGTCTTCATTAGTTACAAAAACATTGTGTGTTAAACTGAAGTACAAAATTACAGTCAGCATATTAGAGTGCCCCAAATAGTTTATTGATTTATCATGTAGAAAGTGCTTGACGGCTTGTGTTCTATCACTGTGTTTTTATTGATGTATAGAGAGATGTCACCTAAATTCTAGCCTTCAAGTAAGAATCCTTCCAAAGTATGTTTTGAATCTTATTTAAGAAATCCATGGAATCCCACAGATATGAGGGCTAGGTTGTAACATAAGTAAAGTAAAGTCCACATTTGTAAAGCGCACAATCACCCGTAAGGGTCTCTAGGCGCTGGGGGCCGTCGGGAAGATTAAGCGAGCTATTGCCCAGAGTCACATGGTGCTGGGCTAACCTGCCGCCGGAGCCGGGGATCGAACCGTGGTCCCCAGATTCCAGCGTCAGTCGCCCTGGCCGCGGCGCCACACCTCTTCCACATATGGAGCACATATGGAGCAAAGAATAAAAGAAATTCAAACACCCTACTATTGAAACCTCCCAAATTCAATAAGAAAATAACTTACAATCGTGCTTTCTATGATCTGCTCCAAGAATATGGAACGCTCTTCCTCCCGAGATCAAATCCAACCCATTTACTGCCTCTTTCGAAAAATATGTCAAAAGGCTAATCTTGAATGATTATCAATAGCATTAACCCTGTTACCTTCTCAATTTACCCCTTTCTTTGGTTTTGATACTCTTCTATGCAGTTTGTTCAAATTTTAATATGTTTCCACATGTGTCCTTTTGATCGATTGCCCTGCTGAAAATTTACAGGTCACACTAGACTGGCTGATTCTGCATGCCCCCCTGGGGCCATGTGTGCTCCCCCCTTTTGATCTTGTGGTTGTTAAATTACCTCATGTGTTCCATTTTGTTGTTGCACTCATGATTATGCCACTTTGTACAGCCCTCTGATACCTGTAAAGGTCATGTTCAGACTTTATAAAACTTTTTAAATAAAACAAAATATGTCAACAAATTTCGAGGTGCTCTCAAGCAATGAATTGAACATATTTACTATGGGGTACCCCGTGGAAGAAATCATGTCACTGGGTGATCAGTCTTTAAATATTGGTATTATTCGTCACCGTTCAATTGCTGTACGTAAAGCCAATGTGCTTCAACATTTTGCCCATTCTTCATATAATCTGGAAAGGATGGTGTGGCACTCAGAAAAAAAGCAGATCTACTGAAGTTTGATATACTTTTGATTAATTGCAGTGATCTAGACTCATTGGGAGGGGGAATGATGATGGACAAGTGGAATTACATCACTTCATCACTTGAGAAATGTATTGTTCGGAATCCAGCAAAAGGAAATCACTTGAGATTTTCCACTAACAAGTTGTATTCATCTAAATTATTTAAATTGAGGAAGTCACTTAATAGGATTTCAAGAGAAGATTACGTTTAATCAATATTGGCCATCTTATCATGCTCTCAAGGCTAAACTGAGTTCATTTCGAAGGTCATCGAGACAAGAAGTTTGCTTTGTCAAATCAATTTATCAAGTAGTGCTATAGCATAGGTTATTAAATGCTCCTAAATTTAAAATTGTGAAAGCATTTTGGGATGTCATTAATGAATTATAAAGGGGAGGTTATTGGACCAATAGTGTCAATATTATAGCAGAGGAACAGAAAAACCCCAGAAAATCACCCCCGGCACAGAAAAGCCACCAAAGCACACCATCAACTCATCAAATCCACAAAGGATAACTTCATCCACGACATAATCCTTGCCAATGCCCACAACTTCACAGAACTCTTCTCCATCCTCCAGGAATTTGCCAAACCTGGCAGCGAAACAACAGACATCCCTCCCTCCCAAGACCTCTGCTACAGACTCAGCACCTTTTTTCACCTCAAGATTAATACGCTCTCGACAACTTCGACAACCAGGACCTCTGCATCGCTTCAGTCCCCACCGACGCCACCCAACAGACCCTATTCCCTTGGACCCTGCTCACGACAGAAGACACCTTAAAGACCATGAAGAGCATCCAGTCTGGGGCACCCTCAGACCCCTCTCCCCCCACAACTTCCACAGAGTCACCACAGCCATAACACCCGAACTACGCCGGCCAATCCCTAGAGACCGCCACATTCCCAGACAACTGGAAACCCGTCAAAATCAACCCCATTCTGAATAAACCCTCTGCAGACCTCATGGACCTCAAGAATTTCAGGCCCATCTTACTGCTTCCATTCGCAGCCAATATCATCAAACAGGAGGCCAACAGCAAACTAGCAAACTTCATCAAAGCCAACTTCCTGAACATCTCCCAAACCAGAATCCACTGCAACCACAGCACCAAGAACGCCCTACTCGCTGCCACTGACGACATCTGTGCCTCCTCAACCAGGTGCTCAATAGAAGCCCTCATCCCCTTGACCTCTCAGCTGGCTTCAACACTGTCTCCCAATGCATATTAGTGACCATACTCACAATGCCGGCATCAAAGTAAAAGCCCTTGACTGGATACGCTCATTTCTCACAAGCAGAACTCAGCGAGTCAGACTCTCGCCCTACCTCTCGGAACCAACATCTACCTGGCCCCCTTTGGAATGATCGTCAGAAACCACAGGCTCAACATGGTCTCCTATGACGATGACATCCAGTTCATTCTCTCCCTCACCAAGGAACCTAACATCACCAGGCACAACTTCCAAGAAGGAATGAAAGCTGTTGCCACCTGAATGAAGGACAGCTGCCTGAAACTCATCTCAGAGAAAACAGAAGTCCTCATCCTTTCCTCTACCCCCTCACCATTGGATCATACCTGGTGGCCCCCTTCCCTTGGAAACTTACCCACCCGACAGACCATGCACAAAACCTCAGCATCATACTGGACTCCTCATTCACTATGAAACGCCAGATCAACACCATGTCCTCAGTGTACTTAAACCCCCTCTGAATACTCCAGAAAACATTCAGACGGATCCCCTCTGAATCCAGAAAAATGGTCACACACACCCTCATCACTAACAGACTGGACTACAGCTATGCCCTCTATGCCGGAATCAACAAAAAACTCCTTTGCAAGCTTCAGACCATCCAGAACGCTGCAGCCAGACTGATCCTAGACATCTCCATCCACAACCACATCACCCAACACCTATGCGACCTCCGCTGGCTCACCATCGAAAGAAGAATAACCTTCAAGCTCCTCACACACACACACACACAAGTCCCTCCGCAACATCAGACCAGCATACCTAAAAAACGCCTCTCCTTCCAAGCACCCAAGAGAAACCTCCGATCAGCCGACTTCTCTCCGGCCACCATCCCACACATCTAAAAGACCAGAACCGGTCGAAATTCTTTCTACTACCTCACAGCCAAGACCTGGAACGACCTTCCCCTCGACCAACGGCAAAGCCCTAGACTGATCCAGTTCATGAAGGAGCTCAAGACCTGGCTCTTCAGATGACCCCAGCACCCTACGGAGCTGCCCTCCCTCCCCCAGCCCCTTGAGACCCTCACGGGTAAGAAGCTGTGCTATACAAACCCCTGATTGATTGATTGATTGATTGATTGATTGACTATTGTTTCAGAGTCGGGCCAAGGAAGTATTGTACTGCCAATTTTTAAAAGCACCACGTCGGATAATACTTCAAATTTTGCATTAATTCCTTTAACTGATGTAGAAGCTAATGTTTTTGATTCCCAATTATTAATTGATTTGGAAGACTGGGCAACATCACAGGAAATAATCTCAATTAACCAGTCGGGATTTTGTAAGGGCCAACCTACAATTACTAATTTACTGATCCGTACTTTATTGGCAGAGAGGGCTGCTTTAAAGAGAAAATATATATATATGTTTTATAGATTTAAAAGCTGCATTCAATTCAGTGCCACAAGTTATGGCAAACACTTGCAGGATGGGGCATTTCCCAAAAGGTGTTTGGTGCCATAATATCCTCCCTCAGCTCTACGCTCTTCATCGTCTACATGGCTCCGCTCGCACCCATCGTCAGGACCTACAGACTCAACATTGTGTCATATGCAGAATTCTCCCAACAAATACTCTTCCTATCCAATGTACCCAATACCGCCAGACACAATTTTTGAGAATGCATGGAAGCCGTTACCAAATGGATGAAAAACAGCTGCCTACAACTAAACAAAAAAAAAAAGAAGTACTCATCATGGGCCAAACCCCTATGCCTGGAATGACACCTGGTGTCCCCCTGCCCTCAGAAGCCCGTCCATCCGCACGGACCACGCACGCAACCTGGGAATCATCCTGGACTACGAGCTCAGAATGGACCTACATATCAACTCTGTCTCTTCCTTGTCCTCCTGCTTCCACACCCTCCACCTCCAACATAAGACCTTCAACAGGACCCCCCTCGAACACAGAAAGACTGTCACCCATGCCCTGGTCACCAGCAGACTCAACTTCGGCCGGGCACTCTACGGTGCAATAAACAAAAACCTCACGGCAAGCTACAGAATATCCAGAACGCCGCCGCAAGACTGGTCGTTGACCTGCCAAGTCACTGCCACATCTCCCAGCACCTGCGCACACTCCACTGGCTCCCCATCGAAGCTAGAATCACCTTCAAGAGGCTCACCCATGCCCTCAAGGCCCTCCACTACATCGGACCAGCATACCTGAACAGCTGACTCAAATTCAATGCACCCCAGAGGACCCTATGATCAGCCCAGCTCTCCTAAGCCATGATCCCCCGCACCAGAAAGACCAGATCGGGAGGGCGCTCCTTCTCCTTCCTCACAGCCAGAACCTGGAACGCCCTCTAGCTCCACCTCAGACAGACAACATCGCTCCCCATCTTCTCAAGAAACCTTAAAACCTGGCCCTTCGACAGACCTCCCCCTTGATGGACTGGAACCTGCTAAACCCCCTCCCCCAGCGCCTTGAGACCCTTATGGATGAGTAGTCGCGCTTAACAAACACCTGATTGATTGATTGATTGATTGATTGATTGATAATACTCCTGTATAAAAAATGGGGTCAGGTTAAGCTAGGTGATGTTTTTAGTTCGTCCCGGAAAATTAAATCTTGCAGTGATATTAAACGAGGCTCTGTACTTGGCCCCTGCATTTGCAATGTTTTAATGTCACATCTACTGCAGTACTTTGAATCTTGTTAATCCCACCCTCCAAAACTTTCTTATGTCCATATTAAATATTTTCAGTATGCTGACAATATGGTTTTGTTGAGCCAAACTCCGATAGGACTACAAAGATTAATTTCTGCATTTGATGATTACATTTTACCTAATGACTTGAAGCTGAATGTTAAGAAAACTAAAATTATGGAAATTAGCCCAGCAAGGTTTAAGACTAGATACTTGAGAGTGAGAGGTGGGCCAATCAAAGCTGTGAAAACATATTCAAATGTGGGCATTTTATTTTAAAATAAAGTCTTGTTTAAATGCCATTTTAAGGTTTTACTGGCGAAAACTTCATCTTTAATCTATACTTTTACATTTCTACGTAAATCATTGAGATGTCAGCTTCTTATAGTCTTGGGAGCCAATCTACAGCCAACTATTGCTTATGGTTCCCCTATCACCAGGGGAAAATATGCTAAATGATTGGATTTATTAGCAATTAAGGCTTGTAAATCAGTCTTTGGAATCCCCAGGTCAGTTTGCCAAGCCCAAATTCATTTGGAGTTTGGTCTTAAAAGACAGTCCATGGTGGTACAAGAGTCATTTTTTAAATGTATGCATTCCTGTTTTACCTATCAAATAATTGCTGGTGCAAAATAAATAACTACATTTATACAGGCACTTGGAGATCCTACATTTTAACATGTTTCTAGAGATTTGAATTGCAGTCAAGGTTCCTAGACATGACAAAGCTTAGTTTTAAACAGTTTTTAAATGGAAAATTTAAGTTTAACACATTTATGGAGGATGCAAAGGCCCTAGTGACAAAGAAACATGCTTGACAGAGATTAATTCTCATCAGACTTTGCGAATCCAGCCCTATCTGACTGCTTATTTTCCGTACCATATGAGGGATGTTTTTCTTTTTTCTTTTCATTCATCACAAATATTTATTTTAGGTCCATATTTCCACAGACCAAAAAGAAAGCTTGAATGCTGAACTTTCAATTAAAAAAAAACATTGCTCCACCTTATACCATAAATGTCAGGCATCCTGATCACTCCTCCACAGTGTATGGCTACAATCATCAGCATCATTTTATTTATACACGTTTCTATTTACAAGAAGCAATATTATTCATGCCCAACACTCTGCATTGCATCCTAGCCTCTCGATTGTTGTCTTACTTTCCTTCTCACATTCAAACTGCACTTTCTGCGGTCCATCTCTCTTAATTACATCCACTTCATACTGTGAAATATTACTCAAGCTCTTGAACCTTCTGATCTCTCACAGGCATATTCCTGTATTACCTGGCATGGTGTTTAAAAATTCTCTTTTTTAAGCAGTTATTTGAGAACCACAGATCATTAACCCCTTGCATGCTGGTGACGAACCCCAGCCGTCACACTCCAAGGTGCTCATGTGCTGATGACGGCTGGGGTTCGTCACGGCCCCGCCCTGTTCTTTTGTTTACAGCACAGCGGCGGAAACAGGCCAGCAGCGAAGGGGTTAAGGGGCAGTTTAGCAACAACATTGTGGGCCTCTCACAGGTCCCCTGGATTTCACCAATTGTCAATGTGTCCCAATCACTGATCCCAGAGAGTGTCATATTGCATAGTATGACGGCTTTAGACCCATACTCTGTTTACCACAGTGACCTGTTCCTCATCCTACCTCCCTTCTCCTACTGCCTCATTAACTTACCTGTTTTGCATCCAGGGTCCCCAAATCTTTTCAAATTTACTGGGGCAGCCCCAGGCCCAGTATGTTTCGCGTTCAGCTAATTGACACCAGTCAATGTCTTCCTCCCAGTCCCAGTCCTTGGGAGGCCTATTCGCTCCCCAGAGTCCAGCCAGGTGGTGCTTTACACACCCAATGGATTATTATTTTTAATTAAGGCTTGGCAGGTCCTCCACTAAGATGGACACACCGATTTGGATACAACACTGGTCAAGCATTGAATGTAGACTGTTTGGGTGGCCATGTGAAACTTTACTGCATATCATGTGTGCCTGTCCAAAACTACTTCATGTACACTGTATATTAATAAAACATTAATTGCATACAACAGGGCTGAGCTCCATTCATCAGATTCTCATTCTATGCTTATTTGGTGTTTCTATCCCAATGATTTGTTAGATGATAACTTTTCTAACAATTGCCCAACAATGATGGTATCTGTAGCTTAGGTTTGTGTGCCTATGTTCTTCTGAAGGGGCATTTTATAGCATCAATTAACACAAGATCAGTCATCCCTAAGCACTTGGCACTGTGAAGGTTTATGCAGTTATTTATATGCTGTTTGAATTTATTACACTCAATGTATTTATAACTCAGAGATTTTAGCTCAATATTTGTATGGTTTAGTCCCAAATAATGTATTGTATTGAATCTTTATGTTCATATGAAATTGTATGGATATATTTATTTTTTATGTTCATGTGTATTTAATATATTATGATGTGCCATTTTGTGATGCTTTTTATTAATCAGAAATAAAATCTGGTGTGTATGTGTATGTGGGTCTGTGTGTTTGTGCGCACATGTTTCTACAATAAAACATACAAGAATGTACTGCATTGTTTCCACATGAGTTTAAAGTCATAAATGTGATATAGAAATGCCAGAAAGAGTAACACAGTTCTTTTTTCGTTGTAGGTAGTTTCTCCAGCAAGCGGATAGCCAAATGGAGTCTACTACCTCTGGATACCATCAACTTGCAAGTGAGGAAGGTATATTCTGATTACTCCTTCCTTTGAACCTATCCTGCTACTAACTATGTCAGCTTTTCAGATTGGCCCCAACTATGAATAGCTCCAATATTACATCTTGTTGCTATCATGGCCTGGCTACAATGTTCCAAACCCTTGAGGGCCAGCTGTACGACCATGGGAAATAGCAATTTGCAATTTGCAAGTCGCATTTGGCAATGTACAACAGTGTCTGAGACATGTTTGCAATTCCCAATGGGGTCGCAAATTCCATGATTCATGCATATTAATGAGGCTGTCACAATTTGCGACCACATTGGGAATGGCTGGCACTGCGAGTGATGGTGGCCTGCTGGGGTCAGCAGACCTCCACGTCTGGGACTGCTTTTAAGTAAAGCAGTGTTTTTAAATGCAGCCCGTTTTCCTTAAACAAAAACGGGCTGCATTTAAAAAAAAAAAAATCTTACATAGTGTTCAGACTCATTAATTGGAAGGGACCCCCTCGGAACGTCCTTTCCTAATAGCGAGTCACTAACCCTACTTTGCGAGTCGCTGTTTAATTAGTGACTTGCAAGATAGGGTTAGTACATGGTCCACAGGTTTTTGCATGTGCAAACAAGTCTATAACTCATTCGGCTTGCAAAAACCTTCGTACATCTGGCCCGGAGCTTTTCCTTATATTTCCACTATTTGATTTTTCATGTATACTAAATTCATAATGTAGCCATTCATACTTCTATATACTTTCTAGGCTCCTGTACAAGAAAACACCTGAAAATACAGATGGTCAATGGCATGGTATCTGCAATGCCTAGGTCAGTAGCAATATAATTCTGCCTTAGCACATAATGAATACAACACATCCATTTGAATGTGTCTTCACAGCAACGAGTCCATAGTTATGTCTCCAGCGATGGTAATTTACAGGTGACAGTCACATACAAAGAGAAGTCATCTGTCCATATAATCTTGTCTAGGTCTTCTTGCCCTTTAATGTCTCAAGAATGATGCTTCACTTTAGGTAATCTCTCCTCAGTTGGGGATGGGTCACCTTTGTCCTCCGCAAAAAATCTCCTAAAGGGCTACTGACCTATTATTTGTCAGAGATGAGCAGTGTCAAGGCACACTGGATGACTGATTTCACATTACATCAAATGGGAGTTAGAGGTATGTGTTGCCACTTAACTACATGTGTGATTCACAGAAAAGTGCTAGATGAGGTTTTATGACCAGCAAGGGTTGGCTCCCCTAATTCATATGACCAAACCCAAAAGTGAACCCTGGGCTATGGTTAAAAACAGTATGGCACAGCGGGAAATGTCAGACCCGTTTGTGTTTCACAAAGGTCGACATGTTTCAGCCAGTGATCCTGAAGGTAATGTGGCATTCTACAGGACCTAGGGTTGCTACTGCTAAGAAGAGCTCAAAACAAAATGGATATAAATATAATCATATGTACACAACCATCCAGCGATTTCCTGGAATGCTCAAGGATGAAGGGTTCCCTGGCGGTACCTATGAAGGACATGTTTAGAAGGGGTTTTACTCAAAATATTCAAGCTAGGTCATGTTGTTATTATGCTGACAAAGACAATGTGTGACATCAACTAAACATGAATGACCTATCAAAAAAAAGGACCAGTCTTAAGGCATCTAGACCTTTATTGTTCCTATGTTCAGTGGTTCCTATCCACAATGCATATGATACACTACAAGTCGTAATCAAAAACATGTTATCATAATGAGGAAGGCTTACCTGCGGTCATCGTGTGTCACACCTCAGCCGTCCTTTCAGAATATTACAGTGCATGGGTATGCTTTCAGAGTTTGGGCTTTTGTTGTTGGCAATTGCTTGTACATTCAGTGCATTATGTTCACATACAAGAGAAGAGTTACATGTGAGTGCTATTGTGCAGTTGTTTGTACAACTCATTGTTGTGTTTGTATTCCTAGAGGTAAGTGTGTGCTTTTGTGGGTGCTTTGTTAGTCTGCTGTTACATATGTCTTATGTTGTTACAGTAACTCCTTCCCACCTATGTTTTCTCCGACTATCCAACCTCTCTTTTTTAAAACTTCATTGATATTCGAATAGCAACAAACGCGTAGGGACCCACACACCTGGAGCTGAATATGCAATACAGATTATCTTTCTGGGTTCTTCTCCTTAGACAATGAGAACTGGTAAAGGAATGGCTAAGCTGCTCCTCACCTTTCATCTAGGAGTACCTGTTTGAAAAAGTTACTCTTTTGCATGACCATCTCCTTTTATCCTGAGCATGTATTGCTGGTATTCGACCTCTGTGCAGTAGGAAACTCTCCTCATTCCTAACATTGTGTTCTATTTAACAGACAGTTATCTTAAATCAATCACTATTTTCATCGTATACTCCTTACACGTTTCCGTTTTAATTTAATTCACCTTTCTCTAGGGAATTCTAAGGGGTGGTGCAGGCTGAAAGAGCTAGGGCCATGCACTTGTGATAACTTCTCCATCCAGGATACAATGCACCTAATAATGTTCTGTGATTTGTATAGTGACATCAGAAAGAGGTTTCTTTTCCCCTTACTAAAAAGAAAGGGTTTTATCCAAGTCAAGCCAGCCTTATTGTGTTTACAGCTAATAAATGATCCCAATGAGATTTTCTATATAGCCAGCTTCCTTATGGCAGCTGTGCGGTTGAGAAACAGCTGTGAGGAGAGCCCATAACTAACGAGGTTTTAGACTATTTGAATTTATCTTTTTAAAACTGTTTTTATGATTGATATTTTTAAATGAGGTTTATATCAAATTTCTTGGATGCACTGTCACTTTTTGTCCTGGAATGCACTTTACCTGACTAGTACTGTATTGCGTTTTCTTGCACATAGACTGTTATTGCCGGATTGCATTATACTGTGGACACTTTATATTGTATTTTTGCACATATATGTTTGTCCTTCTGTGTTTGTACTCTTATGGTTTTAACTTAACCGAATAAAGTGGTTTGACTGACTGATTGACAATCACTTTTTCTATTCAAGTCACTGCTTGTTGGTGAACAACAATTTGCAGCTTCTTCTTTGAGGATTAAAATATGCAGGCGTTCATTGTCGATAGTTGGTCACTGTTTTCACTACTACTCGTGAGTATGCAAATTCTTGCAATGTTGGCAATGATCTGGGATTGCCTACTTTGGCCAGTTCATGGATCGCACATTGTATATCGTGGAGGGAATGATTTAGGTACAGTTAATGATTACTTTTGAAAATGAAAGAACCCCTTTGAAAAGTTGATGAATCCCTTCCCTCACAGAGTCTTTGTACACTCTCATACCTTTCAAAGGCAAACTTTGAAATTGTAGAACAAATGTTGTCCGCAAATAGACAAATCAAGGAAACAGGCCAACTAAGTGATTAATACAAAACTTTGGGACCATGGCATTGACTTTGGCCATGCAATGTAGGTCTTGGCCCTACACCCTATCTTCTGCCCATCACATCCAAGTTAAGACACTCATCATAGTGTTTAGGATTGTTAAAGTTAGGTTATTTTTAACATTGCCTGGCATTGTCAGAAGCAACTCACACATCAGGCCAGACTGGAGGGGAAAGTAGCACCTGAACTGTTCAGCAGTTTTTCTACATCTTTCAGTAAGATTCCGAATGGCAGCTAAAATGGAAAATCGCTCACAGTGTCAGCCCACCCCAACCTATTTTCTCATGGATGGATCTTCAGAAAATTGGCATCCTGGAACTTATCTGACTGAGGAAATGGAATGACAAGTTTGTGCATATCTGTCCATGGAATCAAAATTAGCAGGGAGCTCAAAATAAAACTTTTTATATACATTGCAAGACCATATGCTGCATTCTCCTGGAATTCAGAATGCCACTATAAGCTTGTTCAATCTGGTTAACCCACAATTCTAACTTGATTTGTGTATCATTTCCAGACACAGCTGGGTGCAACATTTCTTGCCAGTTCTGGCCTCCCTTAAGGGGTATTTAGTGGTTGCAATAAACTACACCTCTTCCAGCAAGAAATGCTTCCAGCAAATGTATCACTGGGGGCTCACAAACAGTGCTAGGTACTAGGTTGTAATAAGAGTTCAATCATTTTTTTTTTTACCATTTGATGTTGTCTTAGTTACAATGTTTCAGGTATGTTTGATCATCTGAATTTAATTCAGATGATTTAATTGAATCTGTATGGCTTTATTGCTTTCTACAGACAGTTTCAAACCTCAACACAAGTTTGCTTTTATTGCACTATTTATTCCAAGATAACAGTGTTATGCATTTGGAAAACAAACCATAAGCCAAAGGTGGAAGCTTGCTTGCATGATTTGTGTCTACTACAGAAAAACAATGATCTTTATTGACATTTGAAGCCATATGACATACATGTCATTTTTATTAAAGGTTCTCTGTATTTATATGCCTGTGATTCTCAAATAGCGATTCTCAAATAGTGATTTTTAACGAATCGCTATTTGAGGATCGCAAAATGGGATGTAATAAATAATTCGCAAATATTTCGCGAATCCTTGGCATTCCTTAATTGCAATTAGCAAATTGCGAATTGCAAATAAGGAATACCTTCCCATTCATTCCTATGGGCTAGGAGGCCCATAGGAATGACTGGGAAGACATTCTCAATTTGTGATTCGCAATTAGAGAATTGCAAATTGAGAATGCAATTTCAAGGGTGTCAGGGTGTCAAAAGGACACCCTGTTGCACCCCTGAAATATGTATGTGTGCACATGTGGTGCACATACATACCCTAAGGGCATGCATGTGTGGCACATGGCACTTTGAAAAAAAAAAGTGTTTTTTTCAAAGAATTTGCAAATTACAACCAACTGTCAGTTGGTGGTAATCAGCAATTTTCTTATGCCAAATGTGCACAACTTATGTGCTTTCTACATCGCATTTAAGGAATCGCAATTTGCGATTCCTAAAATGTAATCGCAAATTTTGCGATTCTTTAATTTGCAATGCCCTTTTGAAATGATACATCCCAAAAGGCCTTTTCTTGTTTGCAAATGGGCCAATTCTGAGAATCGGTCTGTTTGCGAATGGGAAAAGGGCTTGAGACATATGCCCCCGATTGAGGTTCCATGCTGTCCTTAGAAGTCTGCTGGGAAAACCAGTGTACATTTCCCAACCTGGAAGTATCCATACATTGTGGAGTGTAATGTAAAGTGCTTGTGCTTTGCAACTATCATACAACTGCCACCTTACAGCTTGGCATATATTTACCTGGGCATGGGATGGTAGCCTGCCACTTTCAATGGGGATTTGTGACACAGGTAAATCAGAAGGTAGAGAATAGTAGCAGGCCATCAAATTCCACTGGCACTCAGGCCATTTGATGTTTCACACAAGTTCATGTTTATAATGATTAAATTATAAGTTTGATGTTCAGTGTGATTGTCTCATGGCATGTCCTGTTTTGTTCATGCTATATTGAAGTCTTTTGCAGATTTAATTTTTGAGTTGTATAAAGCAAACTATTTTCCTGTGTCTCGTAATCATGAAATGATACCTGCAACATATATATGTCTAACCTACTTGTTCTGATATATTGATTTGTATTATTTTGCAGATCACAAGAACACCAGCCATTGCACAAAAGAAAGAGAGACAATCTTTTTACTGATTGGAAGCACAGGAGCCGGGAAAAGCGCCACCGGCAACTCCATCCTCGGGGAGAGGCGCTTTGAGTCCAGAGCGTCTGCGAGGACGGTGACCCTGGAGTGCCAGAGGGAGGTCTGTGTCCGGGACGGGAAGCGGCTGGTGGTGGTGGACACCCCGGGGTTCTTGAACAGCACCTGTCCAGAAGAACTGAGGAGTGACGTCAGCCGGTGCTTGGAGCTCTGTGGCCCTGGGGGGCCCCACGTCCTGCTCCTGGTGCTCCAGACCGGAAGGTTCACCCAAGAGGAGTGTGAGGCGGTCCAGAGGGTCCAGCGTCTCTTTGGAGCTCAGGTGCTCAACCGCATGGTTGTTGTCTTCACCCGCAAAGACGACCTGGGAGATAAAACAATACAAGCATTTGTTAAGGAAGCTGAGACAGCACTCAGAAAATTAATTACCAAATGTGGAGGTCGGTACTGCGCCTTCAACAACAGGACAACTGGAGAGGAAAACGACAAACAGGTGGAGGAACTGTTTGCCCTCATCGATAAGCCGATGCCTCCGGATTGTGACTTTGCATTGCAGTTCTGCGCTATGATAGTAGATGCACTACTTGGATTGCCCACAGAATTTTCTGTATCAAAGTTCATGAATTTATACAAGCTTCATCTGACTGTATGATTGAATTAAACTAACACTGGAAAATAATTGACTGACCATGGGAGAGCAAAGGAACCTGTGTGACAACCTCGATGAGATGTATATATGCAACATTGCATTCTGTGAATTTCTGAAATATTCATTTGATTAAAAATATTGATTTTTGGACAAATATGATACGTCTGATTTATATATATATCCATATGCTCCCCCCTAGACTAAGCCTAAGGTAGGGCTCTTGTAGAGGGTTGGGCAGGGAGGCCAAGTTGTGAACTTAACCCTACACTGCACATGCCAAATACTACTAGCAGCTGTGGTAGGGTACTTGGAGGGGGTTCAGACGCAGGGCCGAGCTGCAGGTTGTGGCTACTGTCACACTGCAATTGCCTTTAGTGTGGGCAGGATTTGCCCATATTTGACTTTAGAGTAATGTTTAGTGCTGGCAGCCGTCTTTGGTGAGGGCACGCACCACACTATCAGGCGCATGCATCAACCTTTTATGCGAGTCCAAACGGTGCGGTTCGCAAAAATCATCCATTTGTGCCCGCAGAAAGGGTTTTTGTGATCAAAGTGTAAGGCACACACAATTTAAGAAATAGCAATTTATTGCGATTTCTTAAATTGTGATTGCATGCAATGCAATAACTTCTTTTAAATAGCAATTTTGCTATTTGTGGCCACAAATTACAGAACAATTGAACTGGTCGGTAATTAAGTTTCATGTTACACACACACATGTCCTTGCGGCATGTGTGTGTGCAACATGGGTGTACATCACATTTCCAGGGGTGAAACAGGGTGTCCTTTTGACATCCTTGCACTTGAAATTGCATGCGCAATTTGCGAGCACCTATTGGTCCTCGCAATTTCCCTTTCATTCCTATTTCCCTGTAAGCCCATATAAATGAATGGGGAGCCATTCCTTAATTGCAACTCGCAATTTCTGAGTCACAATTAAGGAATGTTTAGGAATCGCATTTTTTTAGCGATTCCTACATGCATAGGCTTTTGCGAATCCTTAATTGAGAATCCTTAATATTCGCAATTAAGGACTTGCAAAATCATACCTTGATGTATGTGCTCCTATGTCTTATTTCTAAAGAAATTCAGGCACAGGAATAATGTGAGTCAGCGTATTTTATAAATAAAAAAGGAGCAAGAGAAAATGGGTTTGTTAGAGGTAAGCACTCTGTGTAAGGAAAATGTAGATGACGTTTCTATTGATAGCTGTTATTTAAGGGTACTTTAGGTCATTGTCTGTTTTGGCCATGTTTCTACAGGAAGTTGAGGTTTATATGTTGGTGACGTTTTTCCACCGTCACAGCTGCTGGTAGTTTATTTTTTTATTAAGGACAACAAGGGAACCCAAATAAGTCAGCAAGGGACCTTGTGAATCAATATTATTAAAGCAACAATGGTCCCTTACAAGCAGCAATACATACAAAATGAAAATTGACGTAGTCGTTCCTATATTGTAAATGACATACCCAGCCGGGCAGCGGTCTGATATTTACTTTTCAAGAAATGTTCAGCAAAATACACAAAAAGTATACAGAGTAGGGCACAAGCCTGTACCCAACTTATCACATAAATAGACAAAAAAGGGGGGCAAGTGAAGGAGAGAAACACAAAAGGGCTTATAGGCAAAAGCTTAGTGTTCTGTTAACTTGTTCATTGTACAGTTACGATATTTGAACAGAACAATGCTGAAACCATTACACTTCATTAACGGTATGTAGATTTTTCATGTATATAGGGTGTCCAAAATTGTCGATTCGATCCGTTTACTACAATGTACGGATCATCATCAGGACATGTGATAGATGCCTAATAGTAAAAAGCCTCATTTGCCAATTGAAACCCAGCGAGGACAGGGCTTCCGTGGGGCGAACACAGGGAGCGTCAGGTCGAACGGCACCCGTGATCGAGCAGCCTGGACATCAACACACCATCGGTCATTGCACCGGCGTTACAGAAGCGACCAGATTCCTTGCCCCCATTGCGGCACCTTGGCGCCCTGCTGTCCGTAAGGTCATTGCACTGTTTTCACTGAAAGTGACCATTTTCCTTGCCCCTACCTCAGCTGTCTGGCGCCATGTCATCGGATTAAACCACATGGCGCCCCCATGATCACCCTCGATCAACCTGGATGCTAAGGCTACTCCTCCGAGCTCCTCACTCCCATCGCAGGGCCGTTCGAGCTTTTGCCTATAAGCCCTTTTGTGTTTCTCTCCTTCACTTGTCCCCCCTTTTTTGTCTATTTATGTGATAAGTTGGGTACAGGCTTGTGCCCTACTCTGTGTAATGTTTGTGTATTTTGCTGAACATTTCTTGAAAAGTAAAAATCAGACCGCTGCCCGACTGGGTATGTCATTTACAATGTAGGAACGACTATGTCTATATTAATTTTGTATGTATTTCTGCTTGTAAGGGACCATTGTTGCTTTAATAGTAGTTTATTTTTAGTCACAAAGTGCAGAAGAGACTATTTGAGGTGTTTCACAGTTCTTTCTTGTATTTTTGGGAATAGGTTAGTGAAAAATATATAGTTTTGGTTAGCAGTTTGGTAGTTTTGGAGTCTTTAAATGTTTTAGTTACAAAAAAAAAGAAAATATATATAAATAATAATATGAATAATATGCATAGATGCATAGATAAATATAATTGACAATATTATTAGTTTAATTTTAGTTCTGTGTTGAGTTCAGGTATGGCAGATCAGGCATCAATTGAAGCTAGCCAATCTGGCAAAGTTACAGATTTGATTACAAAAGAATTGAGAGAGCTGGTTCAGGAGTCAGTAAGAGATGCAATTTCAGGAAAGAAGCGAGATTATAGTAGTGAGGAGGATAAATATGATTCCATATTGGAAGGTGAAGATAGAGCTGCCTTAGAGAAGGTTCATTACTCTATTAGGAGAGTTTTTACAGGTCACAGTAATTAAAATGGTAGGGCCGGGAGATGAGTGCAGCCTCTCGGCTGTGCATACTGTAGTGTAGTTCCTATATTTCCAATAGGCTCCGCGCATTGGAATAACATAAACGATAGTTTAGACGGTGGACTGAGGTCGACTAGGTCTCTATTGAATATGTTAGACTTAATTATGAATGCCAGCTAGCTCAGAGGTCACTAGAAACTTTCTCAAGTACACAAGAAGGGATTAGTTTCTGACAACTGCATAAACATGACAACTTTGCTCCCTCCAGTATAAGGAGTATACCTCCAGAGTCGCGGAAACAATAGATGGCTATTTTACTCAGTCAATCGTGCATGCTTAGTTTCACCAGAAGTGCAGAGAAACAGAGAGACGGGCGTTTTCAATAAAAGAGGTTATTTATTGAACAGTCTTCTTTCTCATGCAAGAGAAGTGAATTGCTACAATTGCAATTCTTGTCGTAAAGTAAAGTGCGTACAGTAAAAGGAGTATTACAAAGTAATACTGTAAAAGCATGGTATGGTTTCTAAGCCATACGGTATTAAAAATGGGTACAATACATACAATGATAAAATAAGGACTAAACATACTCAACTGGTGCTTCTAAGATACGCCTACCCCAGTGTACCTAACCTAAGCCTAGTACGTGGGAAGGAGTACGTGAGATATAGTTTTTAGTTAAGGTAGTTTCTGCCAAGAATCTAATCAAGAATTCTCTAAGGGTCCAATCAGCTCCGTACCTTGGTTATAGAATGAAGGAGGTCTTGTATCTCTCTCTCAGGACTCAATATTGCAGCAACCCGAAATGGTGACAGGGAAACAGTGGAGCTGGATTTCTCGGCAGCAGAAAAGACAGCGTCTTTCTCAGTGCGTTAACGGGAGGGTCGGCTACCTTCGGCACTTGCTACAGCAGGGCGTCGGGCAAGTAGATAGTCGCTCTGCTCCAAACCACTGTGTGTTTTGCTAGGGCAGATGCTGGTATATTTATACATGGAAGGTGGCGAGTTTGACGTAAGGTTGGACATAAGACGTCACTAAGAACTTGCAGTTCTTTCAGGATTCCAGGATTTATAGGACAAATGAATACAGAAGCAGGGGGAATTCCCAGGCTGCTGGAGGCTTGGTTTGTTTATGAACATGTTTTGCTTTCTCGCAGTCTATGGGAGTAGCCTTGCCGTATTTGGACTGCATTGGCTATGTCTTAATATGGGTATGATTCTTATGCCTATATAAGGATATTATTTGATATAACCACATAAGGGCATAAATCGGGAATATTTAATTAGAGTCCTAGATTCGTCTACAACAATACTATAAGTCCCAATATGAAGGAAGGGATTCATTTAGAGGAACCCAAGGAAAAAGTGGTGATGGAGTTTATCCCCAGAGAGGAACATCATCCAGAGCGTGGGCACGCCATGGAAGAGGTCAATCTTCATCATCAGGACAAAGTGAGTTTGTAGAAAGTCATTGGATCTATCCACATAAAAGTGGGAGGAAGATTGAGATTACATATAGAGAAATCGAGAATTATGGCAAACAACGCATAGGTTATGGCCGTGATTACAGGTTATCGGATATAGTTCAAATCAATGCCTTGGCAGGTTCAAGAGCCAAAAGAGATGTGCTTCTGCGCAAAGTTACAAGCTGTGGTGAATTGCGGGATTGAATCTATGCTGGAAAGAGGTGTGATAAAAAAGATTTGCAATGAAGAAGTTGGTTTGTTAGCACTTTCTTTGTAGTAGAGAAGACAAAGGATGGCGTCCCATAATAAACTCAAAGGATTTTAATGTTTTTGGGACTTACAGACATTTTAAGATGGAGGGACTCCATCTACTTGGGGATGTGTTATTAGAAGGAGACTGGATGATAAAGATGGTGCTAAAGATAGTCAAAGATTTTTGTAGTTCCGTTGGAAATGTCAATTATAAAAGTTCCTGTGCCTTCTGTTTGGATTTGCTTCACCTCCTTGGTCTTTCACCAAGGTAATGAGCATGGTAATAGTTTTTTTCAGAGACAGAGGAGTTTGTCTATTAACTCATCTGGAAAACATTTTGATTATGAATCAATGTACTGTGTAATTAGTGTCACAATTGATGATGGTGAGTTGTTAGGTTTTGTGATGAATTTGGACAAGGATAAGGAGAGATCAATATACTAAGACATCTAACTCACCTGTCAAAGCTCCTGAGTCTTAGAAGGGACACATAGGTATTAGGGCGAAAACTCAGGCAGAATAAAATCAAGAGAACGAAGGGCCTGAGCAGGATCAGATAGATGTAGAAAAACGTGTTCAGGAAGAAGAAGGCGAATCAAGTCAAAGCCAAAGTCAAAACCAGCAAACACCTGAACAAGGTCAAATTAGTAACCAGGCAGAAGAAATGGAAATAAGACCTGAACCTAGTCAGATAGAGAGGAATTCAGAAGACAGTCATGAACAAATTGCACCACAACTGAATGAAAATAAAAGAGTGTCTGTAGAAGAGCTAAACACAGTGCCAGCTAAAAGACTCAGAAAGGGAGATAAGTGGCCTGGGTTTGTGAAAAGACTGACATTTCGCCTTAAAACAATAAATGAAGAACCAGAACAAGTAAATGAGATATCAAGCCAAGCTGGACCGTCCACAGAGCAACCAAGAAGGAGAAGTCCATGATTGAAAAGACTGAATAACAAGTTCAAAGGCCCTGAATGGACTTACGTCATCCTTGAAGACTTCAAAAACTTAGAATTAAGTGACAAAAGTGATAATGAACTAATTGCTGATCAGCCTGACCAAGAAGTGATACCAACCTGAGGGAAACACTCACAGGTTAAATTTTTGTAGAGAGTCACAAAGAGGGGCTAAGTCTCCTTGATCAGAAACGGCTGATTATACTGTTAATGGAAGACTGAAAAGAAACTGCCTAAAGACATGCTGTAGAATATGCACATGTAGTGTAATGATAATACTCATAGTATGGTTAGGACTAACAGTAGCTATTCCTTATCTAATGAGTAGAGACGTGCAGAATAACACTAATATACATGAGAAGGTAGATACACCTGAAAAGGTAAATACACACGGAAAAGTAGATAGTCTTCAACATAAAAAAGTAGATTTAGAAGCATCAGATGAGGAAGGATTACACTATAGTAGAGTTAAGAATATAACTCAATTAAATGTGTTTGCTAACCTGCTAGTACACTATGTAGAAGCCATGGAAATAAGTGATTGTTATGTTTGTATGAAATTACCTACATCTGTAGCCGAGGGTGTTACTTACCACAATTTACCCCTGACATATGGCATTTCATGCAGTATTTTAGCTAGTTTATTTTATAACAAAGGACCTTTACAGTATTAATATTCTAATTCAGACGTGATATTTTCTGAACTTCCTATACGTAGTAACCTGAATCCTGTACATACTAAGAGTGACAGAACACGTTATATGGGTGAATATTTTCTAACATTGGGTACAATAGATATAGCTGAAGCACACAAGAATAATCTAACATGCTTATTACATGAAAAGGAGAAAATATTTTAAAATTTAGTTTAGAAAAGGAGAGAAGAGTTCCAAAGAAAGGCCAAAGAAAAGAAGCATAAAGTTCCTAAATGGGCTGAAAATATAGGGTTTACCTCAAATGGCAAGACTCACGCTGCTATGTTGCTGGATTTTGAAAAGAAAGGGAAACTCTGTCTCCATAGAGAAAGAACAAGTTATTATAACAATATATTATTTGGTTCCAGTGAATGTGAAACCAATTATAAAGTAATTGGGGGTTGGGGTTTCAAAGATGGAACTGAACCAGTATTTCCAGGAATTTATTTTATATGCGGAAATAGAGCATATTACAAACTGCCAGATCATTGGTATGAGAGTTGCTATTTTGGAATAGTATTCCCAAATATATATCATATAAATAAAATCACTGGAAGCAATGAAGAAAATAAATGGACTAATACGTAATACGTAATAAAAGAGCTAGTTTTTCTGAAATTGTAGGCGATATATTTAGTGCATTGATACCTTCAGTGGGAGTGGTTCTGAATACTCAAAGAATTTGCAAATTGTCAACAATGGTGGATCGCTTATCGACTGACACTGCTAGAGGATTTTTGATGATATCGAATTGGTTGCGATCAGATCGATGGTTTTACAAAATCGACTTGCTCTTGATACATTATTAGCAAAAGAGGGCAGAGTCTGTAGAATGTTGACGGTGCAACATTAATGCACTTACATACCTGACAAAAGTGTGGAAATCCTAAGGTATGTAAGGAATATTACACATTTGGAAAGGCAGCTCAAACCACTGGAGGTTGATAGTGCATGAGAGAGACTAACAGGTAGTATTATAGTTAGAATACTGATGCCAATATCGGGAGTAGCCTAGCTGATTTTAGCAATAATAATTTGGTGCAAATGCTGCAGAAACAAAAAGACATATGCAATCAATCAATCAAAAAACTTCATTGCGGTTATTTATAACCATACAAGTACAGACAAGATCTCCAATGACAAATACTGAGGGGAATTTAAATTAAGTAATCAATTACATACAAAGTCAGGATCGGGCAAAATACATCAGTACAATTTCATAAAAATCATTCTCAATTAAAATATTTTTTTTCCTTTTTAAAAAAAAAATCTAAATGCTACAGAGTGGTTGCCCAGTCCCATACTCTGAAAGAGATGAGTAGAAGGTACTAGTTATCCCACAAGCCTAGACTCTTTAAGGGTACTTAAAAATTACCAACCAGATACTATTTTAATAGGTTTCTGCGGATTAGCCACATAGAAAACAAGAACTTAGATATGGCTACCACAAATAGAGGGTTGGTATCTGTTCTTAAAATCCGAAAAAAGTCATGGTATTTCCTAGTACCTAGGTTCCTACACAGTTGGATTAACCATTTCTACCTAGGGTGTTTACATGCCCCACAGAAGAGTACTACGTGTTCTACTGTCTCCTCCACTGTACAACATCAGGGACATAGGTGTCTTGGGGCTCCCACCCACTTACTAATTGAGGCAAAGAGAGGTAAAGTACTGTATCTGAAGTGGAGGAAAAGCTTTTAGGCTAGAGTCGGCTGTATAGCATCTAGCACCTGCTCAAATTCATAGTAACCCAGCCTGACCACGTCAGTGCCGGTCGGTCTACCCGCCGCGTGGCCCCCTCCAGGAAGTCACCCGGTCCCATGCTGCCACCGCCGCTCGAACCGCTGCCCTGATTGTGACCCCTCTGTGGACGGTAGTATCACCATTGTACTGCCCCACCTGTATTGTTTGTTCTGTTGCCATTTCGTGCTCAGCCCCCTGTTGCCGTTTTGCCCCATTTGTATTGTTTTGTTGTGCTGCCATTGTTTTGCCCCATTTGTATTGTTTTGCTCTGGCCCCTGTTGCCTGTTGCTCTGCCCCCTGTTGCCATTTTGCCCCAATTGTAGTGTGTTGTTCTGCTGCCATTTTGTGCTCTGCCCCCTGATGCCGCCGTCTGCCCTAGCGCTTCTGGCCCCGCTGCCCACCCCGCTCCCAGCTGCTGCTCCCCCGCGGCCCCGCCCCCACTTCTGCTGGTTTCCCCGACCCTCTCCCATTCGCCACCCCGCTCCCACCTCCCAGCTGCTCCTCCCTCCCACGGAGTACTTAGTGCAAGAGCCATGCGACGGGGAGCTGTGACCCAGCCTGACCTCGTCAGTGCCGGTCGCTCTACCCGCCGCATGGCCCCCTCCAGGAAGTCACCCGGTCCCCTGCTGCCACCGCCGCTCGAACCGCTGCCCTGGTATTGTGACCCCTCTGTGGACGGTAGTATCGCCATTGTACTGCCCCACCTGTATTGTTTGTTCTGCAGCCATTTTGTGCTCAGCCTCCTGTTGCCGTTTTGCCCCATTTGTATTGTTTTGTTGTGCTGCCATTGTTTTGCCCCATTTGTATTGTTTTGCTCTGCCCCCTGTTGCCTGTTGCTCTGCCCCCTGTTGCCGTTTTGCCCCAATTGTAGTGTGTTATTCTGCTGCCATTTTATGCTCTGCCCCCTGTTGCCGCCGTCTGCCCTAGCGCTTCTGGCCCCGCTGCCCACCCCACTCCCTGCTGCTGCTCCCCCGTGGCCCCGCCCCCACTCCTGCTGGTTTCCCCGACCCTCTCCCATTCGCCACCCCGCTCCCACCTCCCAGCTGCTCCTCCCTCGCTCCGCCCCCTCCACTCCCCATTTATGGCAGAGCCCGCAGGTACGCGCAGCGGGTGCGCCAATGGCATGCCGAAGGCACGCCAAAGGCAAGCCCGTCTACGCTCGTCCACGCCTGGACCGCGCCCAGGGCCAGACCCCCTGGCCCCTGCAGGTGCCACCCCACCCGCCGGACGTATGACTCCGCCTCCCTCAGCGCACTCAAAACTGGCCACCTCCCCGGCTGCTACCGAGCCACCCCAGGACGCACCCACGGACCCTTCACCTGCCAATCCTGCAAGTTCTCCTGCATCCGGACCTGCAACTCACCCGCACCCGCCAAGCCGAGCACCAACAGCAACCACCTGAAGTGCATCCTGCTCAACACCCGCTCCGTCCACAGACACGCCGTGGAACTATGGAACCTGCTCGACACCACTTCTCCGGATGTCGCCTTCCTCACGGAGACCTGGATGAACGCCTCCTCAGCACCCGACATCGCCACAGCCATCCCGGACGGTTACAAGATCATCCGGAGGGACCGCGTCAACCAGACAGGTGGAGGCATCACCATTGTCCACAAGAACACCATCCGCATCACGACCAACTCCGACGACACCCTCACAGCCGCCGAACATCTCCACTTCCAGATACACACCGACCCCAAGACCACACTCAGAGGCACCCTCATCTACAGACCCCCAGGACCACGCACACAATTCAGCGAAGACATCGCAGACTTCATCAGCCCACACGCCCTCCCCTCCGCTGACTACATCCTCATAGGGGACCTCAACTTCCACCTGGAGAACAACAACGACAACAACACCACCACCCTGCTGGACAACCTCGCCAACCTCGGACTCAAGCAACTGGTGAACACCCCCACCCACTACGCCGGACACACGCTTGACCCAATCTTCTCCTCCAGCAAACACATCTCCTTCAGCCACTCCACCGGACTCCACTGGACAGACCACAGCTGCGTCCACTTCAGCTTCAGAAGGACCACGACTCACCACCTCCCGCAACAGGTTCCCCGCAGGAACTGGAACAAGATCACCACCGACCAGCTCACCACATCACTGAACCAGAACCCTCCCGCCAGATCAACGGACCCAAACCAAGCAGCCCTCAACCTCGCACAGTGGATCACCAACTGCGCCGACGACCTCGCACCCCTGAAAACCCATCCCAACAGGCCCGGAAGCAAGAAAGCCCCGTGGTTCAACGACGACCTCAAGAACTCCAAGAACAACTGCCGCACCCTCGAGAAAGCCTGGCAAAAGAACCCAACCACAGACAACATACCGCCCTCAAGCACGCCACCCGCAAACACCACCAGCTGATCCACACCACCAAGAAGTCAGCATTCAAGGAACGACTAGACAACAATGCACACAACAGCAAGGAGCTCTTTAGCATCGTCAAAGAGCTCTCCTACCCCAGCGCTGGAAACAACGACATCACTCCCTCACAAGATCTCTGCGACTCACTCGCCATGTTCTTCCACAACAAGATCGCAGACATACACAACAGCTTCGGTGATCAGTCCACGCACCAAACTACAGAACCAACGCCCCCCACCACCACCCTCCGCGCCTGGACCCCAGTCAACACCAAAGACACCATCCACACGATGAACTCCATCCACTCCGGTCCGCCGACCGACCCATGCCCCCACCACGTCTTCAACAAGGCCGACTCCGTCATCGCACCCCAACTCCGGGACATCATCAACTGCTCCTTCAACACTGCCACCTTCCCGGAGAGCTGGAAGCATGCCGAACTCCTGAAAAAACCATCAGCAGACCCCACCGGCCTCAAGAACTATCGCCCCATCTCGCTCCTCCCGTTTCCTGCCAAAGTCATAGAAAAGACCGTCAACAGACAGCTTGCTGCCTTCCTCGAGATGAATGGATCCCTCGACCATTCACAGTCCGGATTTCGAGCCAACCACAGCACCGAAACCGCCCTCATCGCAGCCACTGACGACATCCAAACCCTGCTCGACAACGGGGAAACAGCGGCCCTCATCCTCCTGGACCTCTCCGCAGCATTCAATACTGTCTGCCATCGCACCCTAGTACAACGCCTCAGCAACGTCGGAATCCAAGAGAAGGCGCTGGAGTGGATCATCTCGTTCCTCGCCGGAAGAACCCAGAGAGTCCGCCTCCCCCGTTCAGATTCGAGGCCACCAAAGTCATCTGCGGCGTACCACAAGGATCTTCACTCAGCCCCACCCTCTTCAACGTCTACATGAGCCTCCTCGCAGCCATCGCACGCCAACACAACCTCAACATCATCTCCTACGCCGACGACACCCAGCTGATCCTCTCCCTCACCAACGACCCCACCACCGCCAGAACCAACCTACACGAAGGGATGAAAGAAGTAGCCGAGTGGATGAAGAACAGCCGCTTGGAACTGAACTCAGACAAGACGGAAGTCCTCATCCTTGGATCATCACCATCTGCCTGGGATGACTCCTGGTGGCCCCCGGCCCTGGGCAGCGCACCCAAACCAACGGACCATGCCCGCAACCTGGGCTTCATCCTGGACTCCTACCTATCGATGACCAGACAAGTCAACGCCGTCTCGTCATCATGTTTCAACATCCTATGCATGCTCCGAAAGATCTTCCGATGGATCCCCACCGAGACCAGGAAGACGGTCACCCAGGCATTGTCACCAGCCGACTGGATTACGGTAACATCCGCTACACCGGAACCACAGCCAAACTGCAGAAAAGACTCCAACGCATCCAGAACGCCTCCGCACGACTCATCCTGGACATCCCCCGTCACAACCACACCTCCGGACACCTGAAAGACCTGCACTGGCTCCCCGTCAACAAAAGAATCACGTTCCGCCTCCTCACCCATGCACACAAAGCCCTCAACGACCTAGGACCCAGGTACCTCAACAACCGCCTGACCTTCTACACTCCCACCCGCCAACTAAGATCGACCAGCCACGCCCTCGCCGCCGTTCCACGCATTCGAAGAGCCACCATGGGAGGAAGATGCTTCTCCTACCTGGCAGCCAAGACCTGGAATTCCCTCCCCAGCCACCTCCGTCTTACCCAAGACCACCTCTCCTTCAGGAAGCAACTCAAGACCTGGCTGTTCGAGCAGTAGCGGACCGCCCTTCCCAAGCGCCTTGAGACCCTCCGGGTGAGTAGCGCGCTATATACATTTCAATGATTGATTGATTGATTGATAGTGACACTTAAAATCAAGAAATCCTGAGGTAAGATTTCCATCAGTTTGAACTCCCTCACTGCGGTATTCAATACAAGTTTTGATGTCTCTGTGCATGAAGACTCTGGATTAATCCAGAGGTTTTCCATGCCTATTGCACAGAAGGAGTTCCTTACAAAGGCTAGCCAGGGTATACTGCCTGCCCCGAGTTTTGCCATTAGTGCTTTTAGTTCTTCCCTGTAGCTGCCCAACTCAGGTGTACTCCACAACCACCGCCAATAAAGCAGTGATTACATCAGAAATTGGGAGCGGCACTAATGGTGTGGATTTCGGAAGGGTCAGAATTTGTCTTATGAAGTTGTTGTCGGTGAAAACTAGGGAGTTGCAAGGACTATGTCCCCACAATTCTGCCCCATATAGGGATGCTGCTCTTGATTGGATTTTGTGCATTTCCAGAGGTGGGCCAATAGTTTTTGCTACACAGTTATTTTGTACTTTGAGGACTCCCCCCATAGCCTGCAGCAGTCACAGATTGGCCTTATCCATCTGCGGGCCCCACCCCATTTTATCATTTAGTGTCAGGCCCAAATAATCAAAAACGGATACCCTTTCCAGTGGTCTACCCTCCATGAGTGGGTGGGGGCAATTAGAAAAGTTGGCGTTAAACACCATGGGCCTTATTTATGAAGGCCTTGCGCCGCCGGTGCGTCACTTTTAACATGGGAAAAAGTGACGCACCTGTGGCGCAAGGCCTTCATAAATGAGGCCCCATGTACTTGGTTTTATTGATGTTGACCACAAGATTCCTTTTTTGGCAGAATTGGCAGATTGCGTTTAGGACACGCTGCATGCCCATAGCTGACTTGGAGAGCAGCAGCGTGTCCTCCGCAAACATAAGAGCGGGAAAACTGTGTGATGCCAATTTCGGGCAGTCTATATCCTTTATGACCAGAAGATGGTCTATCAACTCGTTTAAAAACAGGGAAAAGAGGGTTGGGGCGAGAACGCATCCCTGCCTGATCCCCTTTTCTACGGGGAAAGGGGCCGTCAATTGCCCCGTCTTGCCAAACCTTACTCTAGCAAAGGCACCTTCGTGAAGAAGCTCAAACTGATGGCATAAGTATGGAGCAACCCCCATATCCAGCAGAATACTCCAAAGCTGGTTACGGTCCACCTAGTCAAATGCCGACTTCAAAGCGACGAAGGTTAGATATAGGCTACGGCCTCCCAGAGTGACATGCTTCCAATAGATTAATTGGAGCCTAAACAGCTGGTCTATTGTAGAGGTTTTGGCCCTAAACCCTGTTTGTAACGGTGCAAGGATGACAAGGTCACTCATCCATTCATGAAGGTGATGTAGTAAGACCCTTGCATACATTTTTTGGGCTACATCAATGAGGCTAATTGGCCTGTAATTTGCAGGTTCCATGGGAGATCCCTTTTTATAATTAGGGATTATCTCCGCCCCCAACCATGAGTGAGGGGCGGGAAGACCCCCTAAGATTGCGTTGAATAATGATTGTAAGTAGGGGGCCTAGACTGCCTGTTCCTCTCTATACAGATCTCCTGGAATCCTGTCCATACCAGGTGCTTTGTTCCCTTGAAGCTTGTCTAGGGTCTGTTGTACCTCAACCAGTGTACAAGATGGTATGGCCCATGAGGGGTCGGGACTTGAAAGACAAACTGGCAGCTCACTTGCTTCTACTGTGTTGCTTGAATATAATTCTTTAAAATATGAGCGCCACTCCTCTTCACAAATATTTGGGTCAATGGTAGACTTGCCCTCTGGCCTCCCGGTATGGACCATATTCCAGAAGGTCTTTGCATCTTTCCCCTCTAGTGCAATTTTAATAGTCTGCCATCTTTCGGCTTCCCATTCTGTTTTAGCATTCTGAATAATTTTTTTTAAAGCTGCCCTAGCTTCCTTGATATGTAGCTGGTTCCCCTCCTTGAGAGAGGATAGGAGGGTCCGCTTTGCTGCCCTACATCATTTGTTAAACCAGGGGTTCTTGTCTCGATGGATTTCACTTTTAATGGGTTTTGAATTAAAGAAGAAATTTGCCAGGACTGTAACCAGTTCTTGGTGGATTTTGCCGAGATCCTCTCGGGGTACAATATTGATAGGGTTTTCAGAGACAATACTTGCCCTTTCTAACAATGGAATTACGCATTTGTATATTCTTGCCATTGTTTCTAAGAATTGAGTGATTTATCCCAGAGAACGAGCTTCCCTCCATCCCTAATTCTGTAATCTCCTCTAGATGTTGTTGGAGAACTTTGGTCTGCATCGTTGGATCCGAAACTGAAAAGGGTGACCAAAGGATTAAGGGCCCTTTCAGTGTGATGCACTATACTAAAATTTAAAAAGTTATTCCATATGTCTATACTGATTAAAAAATAGTCGATTACCGAGCTTTGGCTCAATCGCTCAAACGCTGGCTCACCTGGATTATCATTTGGAAAGCGCACGTTACAGGCCCGTATAGAGTGAGTTAGGGTAAGGGAAGGGATGTCAAACAACTGGTGACCACCTCTTAGCTGGGTATGTATTTGGCGGGGGGACTGACCACATTGCGTCCTCCTCCGCGGAAATGGGTTGCGCAATTCCGTTGAGGGGTTCATAGTGGCAGTTAAAATCCCCGCCAATAAGGAGTTGAGCATCGCCAGGGAGAGATTTCTAAAAGCCATTTAGGATTTCCAATGTCGGGGAGGTCCTTCCATACTGAACTGGTCGAGAATAAATATTTACAAGTGCCAGGTGTTCAGATTTTTTAGTTGTCAGAAGGCTACACATTATGTCTGGGCAATGAGTGTCCAGTCTCCTAACCACAAAGCCAAGATGGGTTCCCACCCAGGTGCACAGTCCCCCCGATGGTCTGCCTTTTGGTCCCTTGACCGCTGGCTCATGGTAAGTATCAAAACCCACTCTATGGACGGGGATTAGAGACCGGACAGGAGATCTTGCAAGAGGCAGATCTCCTGGGAATCAACAAAGTCCCCCCAATCTGGTAAGATAGCTTTTGACCCGAGACCCGCTATGTTCCAAGACAGTAGTTTTAATCCACCGCTGGGTTTTGGTGTGGTGTTCCCTACAGTAACCTCGAAACCTGAACTCTCTTGGGCACGTGGGTCAAAAGAACATGGGGGGAAATGGGAATGAACATCAGGGAGCGGAGTAATTACACCAGGGGTATTGATTCCATCCATCCTTATCTAATTCTGGAATACCACCCTCCTCTCTATTATCAACTGAGGGGTATTCCACAGTGTTAGAAAATACCGCTCCCTCGAGACTAGAGTGTTCCTGTACCCTCCTCCCTAGGGGCCCTTCAATACGGGACGCCAACTCCCCTACTGTAGTGACAGCCTGATTTGCATCAGCTAGAGTCAGTCAATTCACTGAGTCCAGTCGTGCAAATCTGTTGTGCAGGGGTATACAAAAGTGGTGACTCCCATTTGAGCAAGGAGGCTTCCTTCCGGGATATCTCCTCCTACCTTCTACTGATTCAAAATTCCCTAGGTTTGGCATGGGATCTGGGGGAATGTAAAAATAACTTAAATCTCTGGGCTGTATATTAGTGTGTGGGTTTGCCAATACTCCCCAGCAGGCGTGTTTGGCTGCCCTTATGTCCTTAAAGTTAATAACAATACAGTCCAGAGTAATATTTTTCTTTTTGAGTCCTACCCAGTCTACCCTTCTTACGAACAAAATTTTAGAATGGATGTCAGTAGGAAGTGGACTGTTAACATTTAACCAGTGCATTGTCTTGTTTTTCAATTGCTCGTAGGTTTCTATCTGCAACATACGGCGCACATTCTGGGGGGAGGTCTAGATGGTGATATGCTCTTTCTGACCCCTTCCCTTTCTGGTTACCCCTATGGGCGGAATCCATATTCCGTATCTGAGACTGGCCCTGGGTTTCACTAATACCAATGCTAAAGCATATATTCGTCGAACATGTTGGAGCAGTTCTTCCCGGCCTCTCAAGGGTTGAGACAATTGGGCCGGTACCCACCCCCACATTTGAAATGGCGTTTAACACTACTGGTACTGCAGACTCAACAGACCCCCCTCCATTATTCCCCCTTACAGAGGTAGTATCATGCCTGCCAAGAGGACAATGAGGTCTGAAGACGCACTAGCCTAATTTCAATTGAGTTAAGTCTCAGTAAGATGGGTTCCAACGATGCTTTCATCAGGTTGCCCATTTTGGCGAGATAGTCATCCATCATTACTGGCAGCCCAATGGCACTTCCATCCATGATCTCAATGTCTCTACCTTGGGGGGTTTGGGATATCTCCACCGTGGGTACCGGGCCGGTAGATATATTCTCTGCTGGTTTGCTTAGCTTAGGTATTTTTGGATTCCTCCCTTTCTGTTGCGCTCTCCCTCACTTCCTTTTTGAAATTGCCCCTTGGACATGGTTCGTTGGTATGGTGGGCTGATTATGAACCACAGCAGTGCATATTACCATGTTTCTACATGTTGATTGCAAAACTTCGTTACCAAGGACCGCCTTATCCTTTGCTTGGCAGTCCTTTTCTTGTGGGCCTGTGCTCGGTAACTGTGACAGCAAAGGGGTAGGAGATCGTGAAGATCTTGGTGGTGTTGATGTATTCATAATTCGACCCATTGATGATCTCTTTGTGAATACTGGGTCCATGAGAGCCTACGCTCCGTAACTTCGATTTCGTGGGCTAAGACAGAGGAGGCCCTCGTGATGAATTGATTTAATGTTCCAACAACCGAGCCTCCTCTAACCGCCCTCCTACTTCGGCCCTCCCGTGAGGCCATAGCTTAACCAGATAGTATTACGGTGGCACTATGTCCTGTCAAAAGTTTGTAATGTATCCACTTACTAGGCTCTTGCAGGGCGCTGATTTTGGGTAATTGGAGCCAAGGGAAGGGGCCCAGCCCGGCCTCTTGCGGTCTTGAACGGGCTCAAACGGGCCCGCCCTTGGCCCGGGCTTTGCCCGGAGCACGCCCGTGCGGATCTCGCGACGTGGGTCTTTTCCGTAGTAAAGTAGCACTACTGGGCGGAGCCAAACAAATCCAGGCAAGTGATCTCAGGTGCGCGATCTCCCCGTGGCACCTGGGGCTTGTAGTCCTCGCGCTGTAAGGACAAAGGGCAGGTTCTCCTCTGTGAGACATATGCAGTGAATAAGAAAGTGTAATAAGAGGCTCCAGGAAACGTTGTTGTAGAAAGGTATCTTCTTTATTCATGAAGGAACAACACCCACAGGTTTGTGCTGCCGCTCGACTCCAGGACTCCGGGCAACTGACTAGCGTTGCTCAGAGTGCTAGAACCGAACGGAGTCATAGAACGGTAATACAAATGGAAACATGAAGTAATTCCTCGTGCTGTGTGCAGCACGAGGAAAGGCATATATTACAACTTCTCCCTCTTCACAACATTTCAAAATAAGGAAAGAAAAGAAAACAAAAGCATTTGAACTGTGACATCAAAAGTATTTCGAACTGAAACATGAAAATAAATTTCAATTTAGAACGTAATCATTAAACCTGACAGGTAACTTCCTACATCGAACAGATGAGGCAGATGCTTGATGTAAAACTTTCCCACCAACCTCAGAATCAACGGATGAGGGAGAGGAACACATTAATGAGGCGGATGCATCTGAAAAGGAAGGTGAATCTGATAATGATGCGGATGCACCTGACAAAGGACTGGATGAGGAGGAGTCAGTAGAAACTGGAAGATCTAACCAAAAAGACCAGTCACACTGATCAAATTGTTCCTTGGTCAAAGACAATAATGAGCGAGCCTGTGAATTGGATAAGTGAACTAAAGCTCTCTTGTTCCACCATCCTCTGCTGCCAAGTAAAGCAGAAGCTTTACTGACAGCAGTCACCTGAACTGGGGTAGAGAATTTAGAGAGACCTTTAGCAACTTTTCTTGGGTTTTTAATGAGAACCCAATCACCAATTTTTAAGACAATAGAACTGAAACATTTACCTGAATCATGTTTGCTCTTCATGACAAACTGTTTTTGTGAGACTTTTTCAGATAAAGAAACTTCAGAAGGTTGAAGGGTCTCAACATTTTTCTCAGATAACCATTTAGGACACAATTTGGTGTGGACATTCCTATTTCTTAATAAAGAAAAGGGAGACATCCCAGTTGTACAATGAGGAGAAATGTTGTATGACCAAAACTTCTCTTCAACAAAATTCCTTACATCATTGTGGGCAGAAATAGCAGTTTGAACAGCATCTTTGAGGAGTCTATTAGCCTGTTCAACCAAACCGTTTGAAGTGGGTGAGTAAAGTGCGACTTTGAAATGAACAACATCGTGTTCCAGTAAAAATGAGTCAAATTTTTCGGATATGAAATGGGAACCATTATCAGTAACTACAACAGAAGGACAACCTTCAATGATGAACAGATTCCGCAAAAATTTGATGGCGTTGGTAGATGAGGGAGAGTCACAAAACATGTGGTACAACCATTTTGAATGATAGTCAATTAGAAGAATGACATATTTCATGTCATGAGGGAGGACATCAAATGGGCCAGAAAAATCCAACCCGACCTTTTCCCAAGGTTTAACCGGAAAAGGAACAGGATGGAGGGGCGTACTAATGAGTTTCCATTTCTTATCCGAGAGTAAACATTCATTACAAGAATCAATGTAAAACTTTACCTGGGACTCAATAGAAGGCCACCAATAATGGGATTTGATAAGTTGAGATGTTTTTGTTATGCCCAGATGCCCTTGATGTGCAAATTTAATGATATCAGGTCTGACATCAGAAGGAGGAACAAAAACATCATGCCTCATTATTAAATTGTTGACAAGTGAGAGTTCAGAAGAAATCATGGAAAAGGCTTTCAGTTCATTAGACAATTTCCTATTTTCAGGCCAGCCCTTAGAAATGTATTGTGCAACCAATTTTAAATTGTGATCATTCTCATAGGCTTTGGACCAAGATTCTTCTGTGATGCAAGGGCACAATTTGGTGGCGTCAAGAGTGGTGACTACACACTCAACGTCACCAATCTCTTGAAAATCAGATGAATCATTGAGTGACATGCGAGATAAACAGTCAGCACGAAAAATTTTACCACCTGAAATGTGCTTAATATTGAAGTGAAACTCATGCAATTTGGATAATAGCCTGACAAGTCTAGAAGAGGCTTTTCCTAGGCCATCTCCGTTGAGAAGTTGAGTGAGTGGCTTGTGATCGGTGAATAAGTCAAATTCTCGTCCCCAAATGTAGTTTTTGAACTTTTCGATGGCCCAAACGCAAGCCAAGGACTCTCGTTCAATGGTGCTATAGTGGGTTTCGGAATCTTTAAGTCTCCTAGAAGAAAAAGCAACTGTGTGTTCTCTACCAGAAACCCACTGACCTAAGACGGCACCTAAACCAGTTAAAGTGGCGTCAACCATTATGAAACATTTGGCAGAATCTTGAAAGGGATGTAAAGCGGGAGCACCAACAATCATGTTCTTGATGTGGTTAAAAGAGGCATCAATCTCTTCAGACCAAGAGAATTTAGAGCCTTTGCGAAGCAAAGAACGAAGGGGTTCAACAATCTGTGCGTAGCCTTTAACAAAACGGGCATAGTACTCTGCCAAACCCAAAAAGGAACGGAGGGCATCCTTGTCCTTGGGAGGGGTGGCATGAGTGATAGCCTCGATGAGAGAGGACTTGGGTTTTATGCCTTCAGGAGTAAAGGTATGACCTAAGTATTCTAAGGATTGAGAGCCAAATTTGCATTTGTCAGCTCTGACAGTCATGCCAGCTTCATTGAGCTTGCTCAAAACAGAAGACAGATGAGACAAATGGGAATTCCAATCAGGCGAAAAAACCAAAATGTCATCCTGATAGGCCTGCACCCCGGGAGTAGACTCAAAAAGATGATCCATTATTTTTTGAAAAACACTAGCTGCACTAGCAAGTCCAAATGGAAGTTTTAAATATTTGAAAACACCAAATGGGGTCACAAAAGTGGTGAGATCTTGAGAAGACTCAGTGAGGGGAACTTGATGGTATGCCGAACGCAAATCAATTAGAGAAAAATATTTTGCACCACCTAGGTTGGCGAGGAGGTCGTGAATTTTGGGAAGGTGATGGCAATCAACTAAAATTTTTTTGTTTAACGTGCGTAAATCGGCACATAGCCTAACCTCACCATTCTTTTTGCGAACGATAACAATAGGCGAAACCCATTCGGAAGAGTCTGAAGGTGCAATGATACCATCCTTTTTAAGAGAAGTGAGTACAAATTTAAGCTCATCCCTGGCACTAATAGGGACAGGGCGAACTTTATGAACAATGGGTTGAGCAGAAGCTTTCAGCTTAATTTCATGTCGAAAGCCTTTGACAGTACCTGGTTGGTTGGAGAAAACTTTAGGGAATTTATCCAAGATTTGTTTAATGTCTGACTCATGATCATTAATGAGAAGACAATCCGGAACAAAAGGTGGAACAGGGGAATAACCCTCAGGAGGATCACCCACTCTAATGGGATCATCCGAACCAGGAACTAGGAAGATACCCATTTTGGCAAGATCTTGCCAGCCAACTATATTGCGACCCTTAATCGCAACATAAATCTTTGTAATAATAGATCTGCCAAAACACTCTAGCCTATAGTTAAAATAGCCAAGCATAATAATGTCAGATTCGCCAAATGCCTTAGGACTGCGGTCAGACTCAAACAAAGAAATAGAATTGTTCCATTTTTCATGAAAAAATACATCATTAAGAATGGTTATGGGAGATCCAGAGTCTGCCATTACAGTAACTTCAATGTTCCCAAACAGTGCAGAGCAGTATGGACCTTTGACTAATTTGGAAACATCGATGAAATTGCAATGAATAGATACAACCATGTCTTGGAATTCATCAATGCAATCATCCAAATCAGGACATACAATATTATTAACAGAAGGTCTGGACGTCTTTTTGACGGATCTGCACATACCCTGGAAATGACCTAATTTTTTGCATAAAACACACCTTTTTCCTGTAGCAGGGCAAGAGGGATTATTGCCAATATGGGATTTAGAACCACACCTGTAACAATAAGGGATAGGTTTTTTTTGTAATTGTCTAAAAGACTTGTTCGTACTAATTAAATTAACAGAACTAGAATTATCAAATGAAGAAGTGTGAACAGGAGTATGAGGTTGATCTTTCTGAAGAGCATTGGATGTAGTAATGGATCTTTCTATGCTCTTGGCAATGTCGATAGTTTCTTGAAGTGTAGGTTTCTTGCAACTCAACAGGCGATGCTGAATCTTTTTTGAAAAACAAGCGAAAACAAATTGATCTCGGATGTAAATGTCGGGATTGGATTCAAATTCGCAAGTGGATGCTAAGATTCTCAACTGAGCAATGTACTCTTCAATAGATTCGTCTTCTCGTTGTCTCCTTTTAAAGAAGTTATGTCTCTCGAGCATCTCATTAGGTTCTTCACCATAATGTCTTGCAAGGCGAGATAAAGCTTCCTTGTATTCATCCCAATGATCACCTGCATCACCGGCAGGGGCAGGGGACCTTGGAAGATTATCAAAGACGTTCTGTGCAGCCACACCTAAGCAACCATACAAAATAGCAACTTTCCTTTCAGGAGTAAACTTAACTGCGTCAATCGCCACAATGTGATTGGCAAAAGCTCTAACCCACTGACGCCAAGGAATAGTTGGTTTGCCAGGAAGTTGCAAGAAAGGTGGAGGTTGAGCAAATTGTTGAGCAGAAGCCATTGGAAATAAGTTATAGTTAAATTTGACGAAATGATGTTAAAGAATTGGTTAAAAACAATAACATATGCCAAATAAATGAAAGTGTATAAAGTCCTGAGTATAATTGTGGAGTAGGAAGTACTGTAATTGTCAATAAAGAAAAGCGACTTGAATAAAATAATGAAAGTCGACACTCAATGAAAGTAAATAAAAGTATAACGAAATACCAGTAATGCAGCTTTCAAATGATGAAGGAAGCGCCTAATTTTGCATAGTTGAAGGAAGTCAATTTTGCTGAAGCGATTCCGTTAAGCCGGCTCCGTGTAAGTGAAGTGTAAAGCTGTAACTAGGCAACCAAATAATAAAAATGGCCGCCGTGCGTGAGCGTGATGACGGAGTGACGTTGGCAAAATTAGAACGAAAAGCGTCAAATGCACGTCAGGGTGAAGATGACTCACGCGCTGGCAGATGACGTGGTACTCACGTGATGGCAGATGACGTGGTACTCACGCGATGGCAGGCTCGAGACAGAGATGAAGACAGGCTCGAGACGAACAGTCAGGGAGATGGTAAAATTGGGATGAAATCCCTCCGGAAGAGAACGGATTGCAGCCAGCAAAGGAGCGTACAAGCAGAAAGTTGAAGACAAACTCCAAAGGTGAGGCGAACGATGGGAGCAGAGTCGGCAGTTTCAGAAGGTTAGCCGAGTTTCTTCCTGGTGGGTGTTGAGGAGGTTCGGGACCCGCTCTTCGCCAATTGTAATAAGAGGCTCCAGGAAACGTTGTTGTAGAAAGGTATCTTCTTTATTCATGAAGGAACAACACCCACAGGTTTGTGCTGCCGCTCGACTCCAGGACTCCGGGCAACTGACTAGCGTTGCTCAGAGTGCTAGAACCGAACGGAGTCATAGAACGGTAATACAAATGGAAACATGAAGTAATTCCTCGTGCTGTGTGCAGCACGAGGAAAGGCATATATTACAGAAAGGAAATAAATAAATGTTGAAGCAATAGGACTTGAAGATATGAATGGAAATTTATGCAAGAAAGTGAAGAACTATCACATAAATAAGATTCACTAAAAAGAAAACCTACAAAAGGGCCTTAGATCCTGGATCTCGTCCCTCTGAGCTTTCAGGATTGAGGATTATTGCTCATCTATTTTAATACTGTTCTTGCTCTAGTTATGTAATTGTCGATCTGCCATATCTTGCACTGTTCCTCGACTATCTAACATTGATGTTATGTTCCCCTACTTGTCAACATGTGTAAAGCGTTCTAATACCGTGAGGGTCTTGTTCGTGCCACATAAAACCTGCAAACACATAACTAAATAATTACATCGAACGAAGCACAATCCTCTCTTTAATGAATTTCACCCATAAGTCCAGTAAAATATGAGGTAAAATGACAGCTGCTGCTGAAAGGTTGCAATTTATCTTCATTGTGTTTGTAATGTATTCATTAAACCCCATAAGATACTACACACTATCAGAAGCTCATTTGTACAATGAAGGCAGTTAAAAGTAAAGTATCAAACATTCCAGTGAAACACAAAAGAAGGCGCTGACAAAGAATCTTTGCCTTGTTTTGTTTTCGTGTCACCTTGTCGCCTAGAAAATGATCCCCCCTCTTTGGTATGTTAGTATGTTTAGCACCAAGACATCCAGAGACGCTAAGTACTAAGAAGCCAGTTCAACCTGTCTTCAACAATGCTTTATTTTGATATATTTTTAAACACTTGAGTGGACTGTGCAATTGGATTTAGAGGACAGAAATAAGGTGTGTTATTGATCAGAATCATCCAGCGTAAAATGAGAGGATTGTAGCCAATCCTAGCAATTCATTTTGAATCTCCTTTATCATATTAAAGTTATGCTTGAACTTGCAACCATATCCCGTGGCATTTTTTTCTAAGTTGTATCTACACTGCTAACCATAATATTGTGTTATTAATATTGTCATCATTTTCGTTACCATTGTGACTAGTGCAAACCCAATATCCTTGAGTTCAAATCATCACAATTTTCAGGTGATTCGCTTTTCAATTAAAAGCTTCGCTCTGTTACTAAATATTCTGTTTATTAGTAAATACTAGCATATTCGAACGAATCAATAACAAGGGATGGAGATTTAAGTTAGACTTTAAGGTAGGTTCTCCAATTAGCAGCTGGAACTTGTAGCTGGTGCTGAAGAGGCTTTTGGAACACTGGAGTTGGGTCTTGGCTAGTATGGATGTTTATACAGCGGAGAAACGGGTGATGAACATATGGGGACCGATGTGCCAATGTATGCATTTGTTCTTCAAAAACTGTGATAATTACAGAATTGTGAATAGTTAAGTAAAGAATTCCCCTAGCTGGTCTTAGTTCGTCCTACTGTTTCCAGTTCAATCTGTATGTAGGTAAGACAGGGGGGGCCTTTCCCTTTTCACACCGTGGGGCACTCACTTTGGAGTTTGACTCTTGGAGCTGGTGGCTGCTTGTTTTGCTGCCCTGCCGCTGCCCGTGTTGATCCCCTCCCGCCACCTCGGTCCACCGATCAGGGAGTAGGGATAACTACAGTCCCCAGCATTCACAGCGGCGGAAGCCGCCTACGCCCTCACCGCCACCGGAGGCGCATAAAGCACAGCTGGGCCCCCGCGTCGCGGGACCGCGAGCGGGCTAAGCGTCAAAGGCCAGAGGAGGCCGGGCTGGGCCACCCCTCTAACACCCGCACCATTGCTAGGAGTTTGAACTATTCTATAAGGTACTGGCAAAAAACTCCAATTGGACATTTTATTTTAATCCATACACATTTGATCACAGGGTTGATTATTTAAAATATTTTTTCCAGTGTGTAGTCTGAACTTGAACATTGTAGGGAAGAAACACTGTGTATAGTGGGAGTTGCCCCTCCTATTTGATAATAATGAGCAGTACGGGTAAGAATGTTAAGTCTGCCAATTCCCACCCTATGATTAGGCATCAGGCTCCCACGACACAACCTCCCCTGAGCATGACGGCCATTGACAAGATGCTGCAGAAGACCATCGGGGTTGTGGCTACAGCCATAGAAAATACAGACAGACGATTCTCAATTACCCCTGTAGCTCTTCCGTTGCAGCAAGCAGGGGATTTCTCAGTAGCTACAGTTAACCTCCCTGACTCTAGTTTCTTTCTTACGTCTTCTTTCGCTGAGCTGCCTTGTGCTCAGGCTGTGCTTGACGTAATTGATAGCCCCGAGGTTGCTAAATCCCCCCTACAGTCTGTAACAAAAAAAGTCCCCGAACCCCGTCCTAGAGGCAAGAAATCAAAACCTCAAAAAAAATCATCTAAAAAAGCCACGCCTATACTCGACTGTACACCGGTTATTGCTGGTCCATCTCTACCATTCGCGGGAACACCTGTTTGGGTCACTCACTTACTTGCTGACTTCCAGGCTCATATGGAACATATTATTGCCACACATATTAAATCCTTGTCATCCAGGCTGGATAGATTAGTCTCTATAATTAACAATACAGGTCTAGGGAAAGTTCAGTCTACTAGCCCATCGGGGAAACAGGCTACTATAGAAACTCCTAGTACTACCAAGCCTACTCCCCACTTTGGAAACATCTCAGCCAGTAATAACGCTGCTGGGACTCCTGTTACTAGACCGACCCCTAGCATCACTAAATCTATTCCTGATCCTAAAAGCCTGCCAACCAGTAATACTATTCCAGCTGTACCCCCTCAGGCAAGTGGTAATCCTATCCCTGAAATAGCTCTGCCTCTGCCCAGGGATGGAAAAGTAGGCAGCGTAAGTAATATAGTGGTGAGGGGGGTGTCTGAAGTGGAGAAAAAAAACTTGGACCAACAGAACCAATCTAATAGAAATACCCTAGTAAAGGGGCCCTCAACACAGCTGCCCTCCATTGATCTCCCTCCCTAGTCTTTACCATATGTTGTGGTGCTTGTTGGGTACCCCCCTAAGCCAGGGAAAAAGTGGGGATCATATTGATCTCAAAAATAAATGCATAAACTGGCTTAACACCAACAGGCCTTCTCCCCCTAATGCACCTGGTGAAATATTATGTGTTAGAAGAGTAGAGTAGATTGGGACAGGACCTTAAACTATTGCAGGAAATTGTGTTGTAATCAACTTTAGGCACATATGTGCTGTAGAATACATCTGCAGTGGGTTGCCAACCTGGTCGAACACCCAAATTCTTCCCCTTCACTTATCATACTTCTATCCCACTCCTCAGACGAGGATCGGCCAGAGTAGAGGTGTTCAATATGAAGGAGGCCAAAATAAACCACCACATAGATTCCAACAGGTGGAGGTCAACTTGAGAGGGCTCTGAGACGTATACCCCTTTGCTCTCACTATTTCCCCAAATAAATAGGTTTAGTTTGCTGGAACAGGTGGATTGACGCCCTGAGAGGCAGATTTTTATACCACAAACTGCTAGTAGGCTGGGTACTCTACCAGTTACAGTGGAGGGCAATGATGTCAGTACTATCCTCGAAAACTTAACCACAGTTCAATATTTGATCACAGAGGGTCGGATGGAATCAGGGGAAAATAGGCAACAGGTGGGGGTTTGTGCCCCTAATGAAGTGATGCCCAGTGGCATGATAAGGGAAAAGACACCAGAGATTAGGATTCCAATATGTGGCATTGGGTTTGATCCAGACAAGGGTAAACGATCAGCAAGCACTGGGCTAGCAGATGGAAGTATAAAAATATTGTCTTGGAAAGTGGCCGGGATGAAAAATAAATTGCCCCTGCCTGAGTGGGGCTCATTCATGGCAATGCACGACATTTGTTTGATGTAGGAAACATGGGCACTGGAGGAGAATGTAAGGGCTGGTTTTGCTACTTTCGACATTCTGGCAACAACTAGGGGCAGGGGGAGACCATCGGGTGGCCTATCAATATGGGTGGGTACGCACCTGGGCGCACAGGCGGTCCAAATACAAACTAACTCCCCAGATGTCCAGTGTGTACTTCTAACCCCTCAAAACATGCCCCAGGTGGCCATATTAAAAATGTATTCAAGGCCACTTAAGAGTGGGCAGGAATCTGACACAATTGAGGCACTAAAGCACTTTATGCAGACACTTGACACTTCGGTCGCCCTAGTGGTCGGGGGAGATTTTAATTGTCAGTTCGAGCCCCTCGTGAGTGCAGATACCGGTGAACAGGAGGATGAGGACCAGTTTTGGCATGTACCTGACCCACAGATCCCTCCTGTCAGAGCAGGGACCCCATTGGTCCTCCAAATTAAATCATTCTCCCTTACAACGTCTCTGCGGGCGTGTAATGGGAGGTTGGAGCCTGACAGACCGGGGTCAGTTACATTTAACAGATTAGAGCAAACTTCCATCATTGACTACATAATGATGGAAGCTAGACACTGGGATAGGCTGCTGGAATTTAGGGTCCACCCAAGACAAGACAGTGACCTTAACGCCCTTGTTTTAACACTTAAACCTGGGAGTTTTGGGTTAACAAATCCAGCTCCCGAATCCAACGGCGGAATCCCGCCCCTTATGCTAGCTAATAACAGGCGCAGGGTTAAATGGCGTCATCTTCAGGGCTTCCCCAGTAAACTTGCTGAAATATACCAGATAGCTATACCGCTGATTTCTGATATGGGGGATGTAGGTTCCCAGGGCAGAACCGTTGAAATCCATAAGCAGCTGGTCTTTGGGCTCGCGGATGTGTTTTGCCCTGTGGGAGGGAAAAAACCCCATCGGGTCAGGAAACATCCCTGGTATGATGCTCCATGCAGGAAAGCAAAAAAAATAACTCCTCTCTGCAATTAATGCCAAAGATAGAATAGGTATTAAGAAATCACAACTATCCTATAAAAAGGCAATTGCTAGGGGGAAGAAGGATTGGGAGGAGAATAGGTGGGAGGAACTCAGATTCGAACTGTCACGTAAGGACTCTAAGTCATTCTGGGCTATTGTTGGCTCTAGTGTGAATGGGGGAGACCCGGCCTCAGCTCCGAAAATAGCACCCTCAGAGTGGGAATCACAATTTGGAGCTCTGTACGCTAACTTGGAGCTGGAAATCACACCCCTTCCAAGCCTCGAAACCTCCCAGGAGTATAGATTGGTGGGGGTGAAAGACTTGGTTCTGGGGGAAGTGCTGGTATCTCCTCTGTCGGCCACCTCAGGCCCCCGCCATGAGTATCAATTGGTGGGGACCTCAGACGGCGAGCAGCGGCAGGACTTGCTGGATGTTAGGGGTGAGTGCCATCTTGAATGGTCCGAGGTTGTTACTTTAAAGGAGGTTGAGTCTGCAAAAGCAAGACTACTTCCTAACAAGGCCCCTGGCCTAGACAAATTGCCTGGGGATTTATTTTGCTCCCAACCTAAAATATGGGCACCATATTTGGTTGTCCTATTTAATGCGATCCTTATGGGGACTGATCCGCCTGGTACTTGGCTTGGAGCTGAGATCGTCCCCATTTATAAGAAAGGTTGCCCGCTAATTCCATCCAATTATAGGCCCATTAGCCTTATAGGTACAACACAAAAACTAATGGGTAGGGTCATCTTAGATAGGATCCAGGGGTGGATGGAGGAAAATGAGATACTGACCACACTCCAGGCCGGGTTTAGGTCAGGCATTTCAACTTTGGACCAAATATTCCGGCTGCAGGTTTTATTTTGGAAAACGGCAAGAGTGGAGGGTGGCAGCCTCTATCTTGTTTTCGTTGACCTGAGGGCCGCTTTCGACCTTGTTCCAAGGGAAATGCTGTGGAAAGTTTTAGCAGACTTGGGACTCCCGCCCTACCTTTTGAATATTTTAATTAGACTCCATAGTAGTAACTATGCCCAAGTTAGGTGCGGGAGATATGGAGATTTGTCAGCACGTTTTCCTGTTCTGAGGGGGGTACGCCAGGAGTGCGTCCTGGCTCCAACGCTATTTTATCTCTACATCAATGGTCTTGTGGACCATTTAAATGGTGTAACAGACTATGACGCCCCCAGGCTGGCCACTGGGCGGGTGCCCGCTCTGTTGTTTGCGGATGACACTTTGTTGTTATCCAAAACATCATCGGGCATCCAGCGAATTCTGGACGGCTTTGTAACGTTCTGTGCTTCGCGTGGATTGGAAATAAACTTGGATAAGACCAAGTTTATGATTTTCAATCCCCCGAAGCGGACCCGCCCAAACCCTATTCTTAATGTCATCCCCTTGCAAAGAGTCAAGACTTTTGTCTATCTTGGTATTACCTTGACGGAAAACTTTGACTGGGGTTTCCAAAGTTCTAAGGCAGCTGTTAGGTTATCCCAAGTAGCAGGGGGCATTAGTAAAGTTCACAGAATATCAGGCCTCAAGCCGGCAGCCCCAGTTATTGAAATCTACCAACTTCAGACTAGAATGGCCGCAACATATGATGCTGAACTCTGGGGCCATAAAAATACATCTAATCTCCTGAGGGTGGAGCAGAGCTTCATGAGGAATCTAGTGGGCTTGCCGCTAAGCACACCACTTGTGCCTCTGCGACTTGATTTGGGGCTGGAATCAATAGAAGAGCTAGTAGCTGCACGGCCTATGCTCTATTGGAAGAGGCTTTGGTCAGTCCCAGAACTGGCTCCCTATAGAGCAGAATTCTTGGAGGTTTGGGCTCTCTTAAAATGCAAAAATATCCAGTGGTTGCTTCACATTAGGGCTCTTAGCACCCGGATAGGTTTGCCTGAGTTATGGGAGACTTCTGAGCTGTGCTGCCCGGGTATATCTAAACCGGAACTCTTAAATCTGTTGAGGCGGCAGAACTCACTAACCCTACAGAGATCAGCAACCCTGGGTAGGCTGTCTGTTGAGTTCCTCCTAGTAAAAATGGAATCATGATTAGAGGAATTTGTAGACGTAATTCATCCACCTCTCGCGAGGAAGCTCTACACCCAGCTAAGACATGGCAGTCTACCACTCAGGGCATTTACTTGTAAATGGGCAAAGTCGGAAACTGTAGCCTGCCCGGCATGTAATTATAAACGAGAAGATGTTTCGCACGTTATGTTTTTTTGCCCAGCATATGAAATTATAAGGAAATGTTGGCTGATCCCATTATGCAGGAACCTCGGGTTTAGACACTGCACACAGGCTTGTAGGGTTTTAATGTATGATACCCATCCCCCTATTGTTTTTGCAGTATCTCGTTTTTTATTTGGCATGTGGCACAGAAGGTAAAGCTTTGTATAATACCTGTGATTAATTATGAATTTTATATTCCCCAGTCCTTGATAACTATGAGATTTAATCAATTTTTATGTCTAACATTGACTTGTTCATTATTTATGGTTTTAATGATCTGTGTTTTTGTCTGAATTTTACTTGTACTTTTATGGTCATTTGACCGAAATAAAGTTATCAATGATGATGATACCAAAAAACTGGAATGAGAGAATGAACATCTTCGGGACACGTTCAAAAGATACTACGTTCAGTGCAAGCTGGATACATGCCAACTCACAAAAGCTGAACAGATATAAGGTTTTGGCCTTGGTTTCCAACACCCTCCTCCAAAGCACACAGTGTAGGGGTGATATTTGCCGGAACACTCTCCAATAAACTCATGCATGAGTCTTTTCGATCAAGATCATAAGAAAAATCATATCTTTACTGTCTAGCTCTTTCAATGGGAATGCACCCAAGAAGTCTCTTTGATCCATACCTCTCCACCTTTAAAAATGTTGATCGCAGGGTTCCTCAGTGGTCATCATGAGTCCTACAGATGTAAACAGCTGGTGGCATATTTACAAAGAAGTGATGAGCGTGGCCTTAGCCTTCTTGGCTTAATGCCGTGCTTCACCAATTCTGAAATGCAGAGCTGCATCGTATTTACAATACTGTGCAGCCCTGTGTTTCCCCCTGCCCTGGTGTTAATTTCATCTGCCTAGCACCAACGCAGGCACCCTTGCACCATTGTGCAAGGGTGCCTGCGTTGGGAGAATGATTATTTATGTGCAGGAATGTGTCTCTTCCTTCTCATAAACAATCTAAAATGAAGTGTATCTTCTATGAGCATGATTTACAAAGGTACATTTAGAACAAAGACTTCATGTCTGAACTTACATTTCAGGTGTAAAGTTAGACTTCATGTCTAAACTTAGATTTCAGGTGTAAAGTTAGACTTCAGGTCTAAACTTAGATTTCAGGTGTAAAATTAGACTTTAGGTCCAAGTTTACCTTTGTGAGTCAGGCCACAAACAGCACACATAGAAACAACAAAAAGGAGGAGAAATAAAGCATTTCTCCTCGTTTTGCCTCTTTAAGACCAGGTTTTCCCTGGTCTTAATTTTGGCGGTGCCTCCTATTTACACCACCCTTGTAAATAGTTGGTAAAATCAAAATCAATGAATGCTGGGGTGGAACACCCACCGCAACACCCATTGCCCAACCCTTTCATGCTAAGTGTAGCGTGAAATGGTGCCTTATTTATAAGGCAGCGTTAAGTCACTTTAAGTTGCTTGATGCTGCTTTTTAAATAAGGCGAGCCCCGTATCGCCACTTGAACATCTTTAAAACTGAGTGCCTGTGTCAATAGGGGCTTGTAAATATGCCCCCTACATGGGTCCTCTAGCCGATCTCAGTGCATTCTACTTCTCCAGGCTCTATCCAGATACCCAAATCATATAACAACTGGAATGAGAGCATGACCTTCTTTGGAGCCAGCACAAAAGACGCTAGGCCAAGTGATAAGCTGAAACTTTTGTTGTTGTTCCATCGGGTCCCCCAACTGGTGGCCTGAATTATTAAGTGCCTGACCAACACCCTCTCCTAAAGCATACAACTTAGTGTTGATTTATAACAATAAAATCTTCTTTAAAGCTCACATCAATAAAATGCAGCCTGGTTTTTCATACATATCCTGCCTAGGTCTGCTAAGAAAATTATAGTTCCATTTCTTATCACCAGCAGGCTAGAATATTGCAACTCTATCTTCGTAGGACTTCTCCCTTCGTCTTGCATAATTTGATACCAAATGCAGCCATGGAACGAATATAATTTCATGATGGGAACAACAATATCTCTGCCCATCTTCCTTCTTTTTACAGCCAACCTATGCAGAAGCACTGCTTCTTTAAAGCTCTATCGGCCACATGCATTGTAAGGTTTTGCGATTCCTTATTTGCGATTTTCAGGGAATCGCAAATAAGGAATCGCAAAATGGGATGCATGATTTTATTCGCATAATATTTGCGATTCGGTAAAAATCGCAATTTTTACCGAATCGCAAATATTATGCGAATTCCTTATTGCGATTTCGCAAATCCCATTGATTCCTATGGGCCAAAAGGCCCATAGGAGTCAATGGAAAGGCATTTACAAATTGCAAATTTGAAAATGCGATTCGCAATTTGTTAATGCATTCCAAGGGAGCAGAGGGGGGTCCAAAGGGCCCCCCCCCTGCACCCCTGAAATGTATTTTAAAGTGCATGTTTCCTAAGGACATGTGTGTCTGTAACATAAAAGTTTAAAAAATGCATTTTTGAGCATTTTCATTACTTTTCGCAAATTACCACGAGGTTCAACTTCGTGGTATTTGCACCCCCTAATTGCTAATTCGCAATTTGAAAAACAATCATGCATTGCTTTTAAGGAATCGCAAATTTGCGATTCCTTAAAAGCAATCGCATTTTTGGAAATCGCTAAAAATAGCGAATTTCACAAAAATGTATGATGCATCCCAAAAACGTATTTAGGAATCGCAAACGGCCGAATTTACCGATTCGCACCGTTTGCACTTCCTAAATAGGTTGATGCATGTGGCCGCATGTTTCTGCCATGAAGCCATATATGACTCTGTGCCTAACTCCTTCATGATATCCTTTATTTCTCCCTATCTATGTACCAGATCACTATGGCATAGAACGCAACCTATGTGCATCATCCTAAAATTCTAAAAATCTTCCACAGAGGGTAATAACCTTTTCTGTGTTAACTTTATAGTCCTGCACCAAACCAGTAGGCACTTGTGCAGAAACAAATCTTTCATAAACTACTGAAAAATATCATTATTAGTGTAGAAAAGAGCACACATTCACTTGGCTAGATGATTGCTTAAACACTTGATATCCTACTCTTGGTTTGTATTACCTCTGGTGTACATTATACTCTGGATCTTTATGTGTATTTGTGTCACATGTTCCTGTGCTGTCCGTATATATCTTTGAGTTTGTTTCAGTTTTTTTGTTTCTTTCCCTGACATTGTTTGACCAGTGTTTTCACTCCTAGTATATTCCTGGAGCTTAGTATAGAGAAAGGAGGCTATATGCCCTATATTCTACAGAAGACAATAAACGATTTCATGTTGCCATTAAATCTTTATTTCGATACATTAGGTATCATAAAAGTTACATAAAATACATTACAATCACAGTACAAAAAGTGGGTTCTACAGTAGGATAAATCATAGTATCACATAGCGGTGCTATTAAATCATGTGGTTTCTCTGTCATTTATATACCAGACACCTTTCTAGGGGTGGATAATTATGTTAAAACAATTAAATAATTAATAAATAATGGTTAAAAAAATATATATGTACAAAAACAAAAGAGTGTCAGAGGGTCTAACTAGTCTATGTGAGGGTCATTAAGCTAACAGAACCGTGTCAAATCATCTAACCAAAACAAAAAGAAGAATTGTTGGATACCAATGATCACTTACAGGTTATCCATCAGTCACCACACGGAACCGCCCTTCATCATTTGGCATTCCTGTTGTTCACAATCATTGGTACGTCACTGGCTCAGGCAAGCGGAGGTCAGTTGGTATAACCTCCTAAGAGCCAAGTGACGGCCAAATAGTGGTAGAGTGTCACTAGCTACCCATCACTTTATTTGGTGGGTGACTGATTTGCAGTGCTGTGAAAAGGGGTGTGTGGATAGGGTGAGTAAAGGTGAGCGAGCATATGATCTAATAAAGTTTTCTTATTATTGCTCACTCACCCAATTTTATACACCTTTACTCACCCTATCCACACACCCCTTTTCACAGCACTGCAAATCAGTCACCCACCAAATAAAGTGATGGGTAGCTAGTGACACTCTACCACTATTTGGCCGTCACTTGGCTCTTAGGAGGTTATACCAACTGACCTCCGCTTGCCTGAGCCAGTGACGTACCAATGATTGTGAACAACAGGAATGCCAAATGATGAAGGGCGGTTCCGTGTGGTGACTGATGGATAACCTGTAAGTGATCATTGGTATCCAACAATTCTTCTTTTTGTTTTGGTTAGATGATTTGACACGGTTCTGTTAGCTTAATGACCCTCACATAGACTAGTTAGACCCTCTGACACTCTTTTGTTTTTGTACATGTAGCTAGGGAATGTGTCTTGGTCTTTAAAATCCCTCAGGCCCTCCTCCTACCTTTCAGTGTCCGTTTAAAAAATATATATATACATTTGTAGGCATAAGTTTTTAAAAATAGTTTTTTCTAAAAGTAAAAAATCTGAGGATCAATCAATTAGAGCAATTAGTATACCATATATAAATTTTAATAATGTCCTACTTCATAAATTTCAACCAGATTACATAGAGATTTACAGATAGCATTTAATTTCTTTAGCATCAAAGGTTCAGACCTAACTTCATTCTCATTCTCATTTCATGTTGCAGTCATACTCAGAATACTTAGTATATTTTCTCAGAATTCAAGAACCCCTTCTACATTTATGTAGCAACAGAAAACAGACAGATATTTCCCACCTCTTCATCTAAATTGTACTTGCATGACTGCGGAAGTATTTAGTATCTGACAGAACCCCTGCCAGAAAAGCTCAAACTTTTGTAGGGTAAAGAATCCACACATTCAGGACAAACAGACCTTACTATTGTAGTCATATTTAATGTTTATTGTATGCTGATCTTATGAGTGTTATGTGAACAAGGATTTACATCGTAATAACTCAAACTCAACTGTCTCAATATTACCAAAGTGAGTAAAATATTAATTAGAATAATAATCCAAACACATCATTAACAAGTTAGTCTAAAATTCCATATCTGGCATCACATTAATATGTTGTTTGTTAATGGTGAACTGATGAATCAACCAATGCACCATACCTACCTGCAGACTAGATGGTTCTCAGTTAAGTGCCCTAATAGAGGACCTGCCTCACAGTATTCCTTTTCTCCAATACCCCATCCTTTGTTGCTCCTGTTTCATCCCCTTCAGCATGGAAAGAGAAGCCTCTACTTTTAATTACTCAAGACCCTTTTCTCTACTATGGACTCCAAACATCCTTTACAAACTCCGACGTCCCCTTATCTGTCCTATTCCCAGTAACAGGAGTAGGCTCGGGGAGCTCACAATCTTGATAATCCAAAATGTACCTCAATCAACAGCCACAGATTGATGAATAGGAGATGGAGTTTAACCCCATTTCATGAGGGAATGTGTCCTTGAGGTTCTCATCTCAGCACATAGCACACAATGTTAGACTAGGTCCCCTTGGCATTTAGAGAGCAACATGGTCAGTTTTAGCCAGTTACACAACATACCCAAATATAGCAAATCTGACATCAGTAGAACTAAGCGCACTTTACACAGGTCTGGTTAGAATACCCAGATGTTTATCTTTAAGTTTTAATGTGTCTTCTGAGATGCAGTTGTTACTTTGCACCAGTCTGCCACATTATTTTGGGGAGTTAGTGCCCCGCATTTTTTAAATATTTCCAACACCATCGGAAAGCGCAGTTTCTTTAGTCAATTGGCTCCGGGTTGGTTAGTACCTTCAGAGTAGTCTTCAGAGTTTTTCCATTTTTCATACACTCTCCGCTGGGAACCATATGTGGAGGCTTTCTGTTAGAAATGGGATCTCTGGTTGGCTAAGGCTTGCACCAAAGCCAGGCAGAGACCACCACTCTAGTCAGGGGTTGGGAGTTACACGCCAAAGATAACCCCTGCTCACCCCCCTGGTAGCTTGGCACGAGCAGTCAGGCTTATCCCAGAGGCAATGTGTAAAGCGTTTGCGCAACACACACACAGAGCAGCAACCCACTAGGCACACCACAAAAAGGAACTCCACACAAGGTTATATATAAAAATACCCTTTGTATTACCATAAACACATTAGATAATCATCATCACACAGGTACACTGTGCCAACTGGCACTGGGCAGTATTTACAGGGGATTATTTACACCTGACAGGGCCACATGGGCCACTGTCAGAATTAGCACTTAGTAGTGATGGAGCGAGGTTTAGAATAAAATTTTGTTCTGACTCGCAAAGTTAAACTTCCATAACAAATAACCGTATTAATGAGTTTGTAGTGATATGTACTAATCAACCTAGTTTAAAATGCATTACACGACACAAGGGACTAATTAATGTGCTCTATGTTGCAACTGCAAGTTCGTGAAAAATAATAAACTAACCTTGTCTATTGTCTTTGTCAGTATTAAATGCTGCTGTTTAACCAGCCCCCTTGTCATCCACCTATGCTGTGGACCAACTGCCTTAGGCTATGTGCCAACTTAATTAACAAGGTAAGCCATTTCCAACTTAATGCCTCTAGCTTACCTCTAGTCACGTAAGCTAGCCCCGGCTAAACTGTGGGCTTACTATCCGTAGGCACTACACGCCTACCCTCTGTCCAGCCATACCTAACCATCAACTCGACCCTCCCTGGTTCCTCAACTGGAAACCAGACAACGTTTGAATCTGAAGTGCCGTCGTGCTTATGTAATTACACCACTCCTGTATATTCTTACCAGTAACTCTATTAATTACCTTGGCGGCCGCTCATTCTCCACAAATTGAGATGTACCATCGCAGCAGGGTCAGACTGATTTGCATTTAGCCATGTCTGAACTGGGGTGGCTGAGTGAACTAAAGAATGGTGATGGATTAAACCCAGATCAGTTGACTGGGGGTGAGTGTTTGATTTGTTGAAACGCTCCGTCCAACATCCCCTTTTGTATCGCTTTGTTCGCCCTAAGTGTGGCAGGGTATGCTCAGACGTGAGTCCCTTGTTCACTTGGCCACTGGATTCAAGATAGCCTGGCTGATGAGGATTATGAATCCGAAACCGGTCCCAGGATGCTTGTTTCCGGTCCAGGGAAGACATGGCTTGGCAGTTCGGGCTGGACTGTTCCCATGAGGCACAGGGTCAGACTGATTTGCATATGGCCATGCCTGAACTGGGGTGGCAGAGTGGGCTAAAGAACGGTGATGGATTAAACCCAGATCAGTTGACTGGGGGTGAGTGTTGGATTTGTTGAAACGCTCCGTCCATCATCCCCTTTTGTATCGCGCTGTTTAACTAATGGCATGTGCTTATTTGTGTGCTCATGTTTTGTCTTTTCTGTGGCAAAAGCTCGTGGAGGATTCTGCGGCCTAGAAGAAGAAAAGTAAATATAAAAGCTGCTTCATGTGCTTCGGCCAGATAACATTAACTAATGGGTTATTATTTAGCAAAGGGGGTGGGTAACAGAATGGTTTTAAATACTTTAATTAATTAATGTCTTGTGTTTGTTTGAATAATAGTTACCAAGGGAGAGGCTTAAGGCCTAGCGTTTTAAAGATGGTGTTGTCGAGTCCTGTCCAGAGAAAGCAAGAGCCCTGCATGGAAACTTTTATCACGTTGAAAATATTTGCAAACTCAAATGAGAATTGTATTTTACTTGCTCTTGGAAGGACTGAATCAAGGACGGAAAGCGGCAAAGATTGCCAAGCTAAGGAAGTCACAGTCTGTCATTTGCAAAATGTTTCTTTTTAAGGAAGCTGCGTGACTTGTGAATAAGAGACAATGGACTCTGAGAAAAGTCTAATCTAGGCTTCGAGAAAGATGATGACACCATATGAGCTGACATCAGTCAGCCAATGAAAACACTAGATGACAGGAGAAAAATATACTTTTTAGTGAGATTAGCTAGGCAAAAAGGTATAAAAATTGCTCCCATGGGCAGGAGGGCGCTTCTCGCTTTCCGATTCCTGAAGGGCGTGACGTGCTGAAGGACTTCTTGGCGCACGTAAGGATAACAGACTTAATGACTTTTTCTTTAGGTGAAGCGAGTTTTAGATAGGGAAAATAGAACTTAGGGAATGAAAACTATTAATTTTTATTAAAATCATACTGATTGATTTTGCTTTGAATTAAAGCTGCTTATTTGCTAATAAAATAATGATCTAATAAGAAAATGCTCATTCTTTGAAAATAAAGTTAATAAATAAGATTCTGAAACAACAAGCTGGTCTTGTTTATTCATGGTCTTGGTACCATTAGTTGATCCATTTACCTTAGTGACTTAATTAAAATGATATATGCTCAAAAAACCATGGTAAGAAATGATAAACTGCAGATGTATATAAATGTGTAAATAGTTTGTGAATAGGTTCTGATTAATTAGGTCACATGATTCAGTTGCCCAAAATTTGTCTCGTTTGTTTATGGGCCTTGTGAGTGATTTATGATTAATGTTGAGTATCTGTTGTTGGGTAGCGTTGTTGAGACAGATTTTCTATAGGGGCGCTGGATCAGCAGAAATAGCACTGTGTAGAAATTGCACTTAGTAGAAATAGCACTTAGAATCACTGTAGCACAAAATAACAATCATAGAACACAACCAGTAACCACTGGTAAAAGGTAGGTACACACTTCGCAATACTAATTACCTTAGGCATAGATCACGTAGGAAAACAAACTCACTAGCATAATCTATACTAGGCAAAACAACCTCCTAATCATAAAAACACAGGTAGAGGTATCACAGGCAAAAAGGCATTGCACATTACGCATAAATCACATTAGGCAATTATCATCATAAACACAATATGCAATCACCTTGTGCAAGAATCACAGGAGTTACTGACCCCAAGCCAACTGGCCTTCCATGGGGCTCAAATGCCCTGTGTCCAAAATAGTCAGGCTACGCTGCCTAGGCAGCCAAAGCAAGGATGCGCAAGAGTTCGGCCTAAACGTGGCAGCTGCCCACTAATTGCTGGGCAGCTGTGTAATCCCAAAGAACATGTCCCCTAAAATGTTAAATGTTAAATGTTGTATACTTGTAAAGCGCACAGCTGCCCCAGCAAAGGGGCGTCCCGGCGCTGTATACCGCTGGGGAACCCGTCCTGGCTTTCCCTGTGGGATGGTCCCTACTGGGAATCCCCAAGGTGGAGCCAGGCATCCCCGGCGTTGATGGGGCCGTTGTGGAGATTAGGCAAGCTAATGCCCAGAGTTGCTGAGTGGGACCCCAGGTTTGAGTAGGCACCGAGGTGAGAATTGTCGAGTCCGCTGCCCTGGTCCAGGACCCTGCCGCGACGGGAATTGAACCCTGGTCCCGGGCCGACTTCTGCTACCGGGTCTGCCGCCTCTAACCTGTGAGCCACACCACTCCACAATGAATGAAGAACCTAAACGGTGCAGCTGCCCACTACTTGATGGGCAACTGTGAGGTAGGGAAAAATGCGGCAAGGGCTCTCAGTAGCCCTTTAAACAAATGGCGCCAAACGTTGGAGCCCTGTAGGCTCTGAAAACAACATGTGCCTGGGACTTCGGTGGAACCCTCAGGCTCTAGGAACACTGGGGCCAAAACAGAACTTGCGCCGGATGAAAGGTGGGGCCTATAAGCAACAATAACTTGCCCCCAATGTTGGAGCGGCTCGCTGGTAGCTGGGGCTGCTCGGAATGCACCAACAGCTCTGTCATTGGAGCCCCCAGGTTCAGGAACTAAATATATAACAACATGAAAAGGCAGTTCCCAATGATATCAAGGACCAAAAAGGTTCAAATAGTACGATTGCCCACAGAGCTGTTGTTTGTATCCACATTATTTTATTGTCATTTATGTAAAAAATTCAGAAACTAAATATGCCCTTACGCGTGGCAGCCTGGGCACCCCTGGCCGTTGGAGCCCCCACTGGGGCCCTTAAAGATTGGAGCCATCTAGCTCTGGAGAGGGACTGGCACTCTGCTTCTCACCCCTTCCTTAGAGCTCAGGAAAGGGACTCTGGTGCTGTGCCTCGCTCTCGCGAACCCCCCCCTCCCGGGCAGCTCCACTCACCGGACTGCTCTCTGGAGGCGGCGGGGGGCGCTGGGCTATCTCCTCAGTCTGCCGGGGCTCTCGACTGCTCATGGGAGCCTCGGCGGCTTCACTGATGCAGCGGGCGGGGCTCTCCCTCTCCCTTACCAGGGCCCCGCTGGCAGCTGCATCTCTCCTTTGCCCGGGATTCTTCCTGGCTCCTCGGGGAGGCGGGGTAGGCTCCTGTCCTCCTCTCTCCTGAACGAGCTTCCTGCCGCACTTCCGCTTCCATCTAGCGGCCCCGCCCACAGTCAGTCGGGCCGCGGACAGGGACGGCGAGCTTCGTTCTCGGGGGTAATGAGGGGTAGGCTCCCTCGGATTTGAATACCCAGTCCCTGGTGGGGTGTGCACCAGCTAGGGGTTTGAAATGCTGGGCCACAAGGTCCCTGGTGGGGTGGGCATTCCAATGGGAGGGCAGGCCAATCTCACACATGCACTCAGATTGCACACGCACTTTACACTGGGAAACAGTGTAAAAGTGTGCAGAAGCCAAAAACAACTAACATTAGGTCACATTTAAAAGCAAAAAGTTTAGGGGTGAACCTGCCAAAAGGGCCAAGTCCAACACTTACCACTTGCCATGTTTCTAATTGTTGGGACCCTGATTTTGTTCTATCTATTCCTCGATGGATGTTCCATCAGGTGGCAAATGGAGATGGCACTACCACACTTTCTCCTGTGTCGGTAAAAAATGATTCAGTCCTGTTGGTGCACCATTGCTCCCAGAATGTAACAACAATTGGTTCTTGTCCTTTCGACCTGTCTGGCTTTGTGCTCCCATCTTCCGCTGTCAATCAATCAATAAATCAATCAATCACTCAATCGATCAATGAATTTAAAGCGTGTTACGCAACCGTGAGGGTCTCAAGGTGCTGGAGGGGGTGCAGTTCTGGTTCAGCCATAGAGCCAGGTCTTGAGTCTCTCCCTGAAGGTGTGCAGAGTAGGGGAGTGTCTGATGTTGACTTGGAGCTCATTCCAGGCTTTGGCTGCGATGTTGGAGAAGGCACTTCCACCTGCTCTGGTTCTGCAGATGCGCAGGGTTTTTGCCAGGGCTAGGTCCGTGGAACGGAGGTTCCTTTTGGGTACATGGAAGGAGTCTCTTTCATTGAGGTATTTGGATCCGATGTTGTTGAGGGATTTTTAGGCGTGGTTGAGTAGCTTGAAGGTTACTCGCTTCTTGTCCGGGAGCCAGTGGAGGTCTTGCAGGTGTTTGGTGATGTGCTCATGCCGAGAGATGCCAATAAAGAGTCTGGCGGGGGTGTTCAGGATGGTCTGGAGTTTGCATTTGATTTAAATGCAGAGGGCATTTCCATAGTCCAGTCTGCTTTTTATGAGTGTGTGGGTGATGGTCTTTCAGGCATCGGGGATCCATCTGTCGGGTTCTGGTGAGGGAGGAGTCGAGTATGATGCTGAGTTTCTGGGCATGGTCCGTGGGGGTGGGTGGGGTGCCGAGGGCGGAGGGTCACCAGGAAATGTCCTTCTCAGAAGGGGCGGGTCCGAGGACTAGGACTTCTGTCTTCTCCGAGTTGAGTTTCAGACAGCTGCTGCTCATCCAAGCTGCAACATCTTTTATTCCTTCTTGGAAGCTGAGTCTGGTGATTTCAGGGTCCTTCATGAGGGAGAGGATGAGCTGGGTCTTGTCGTCGTAGGATACAATGCTGAGTCCATGCTGCCATACAATGGAGCGAGGGGGGTCATGAAGATGTTGAAGAGCATTGGACTGAGCGATGATTCTTGTGGTACTCTACAGTTGATCACTGTGTGTTCAGAGAGGAGAGGCGGGAGTCTGATCCTTTGAGCTCTGCCGGCGAGCAAGGAGTGCAGCCAGTCGAGGGCAGTTTCTTTTATTCCAGCATTGTGGAGTCTGACTGGGAGGATGCGGTGGCAGACGGTGTCGAAGGCTGCGGAGAGGTCTAGTAGGATGAGGGCTGCAGTGTGGCTTTGGTCGAGAACCATATGGATGTCATCAGTGGCAGTGAGGAGGGCAGTCTCTGTGCTGTGGTTGCATCAGAATCCGGATTGTGAGGAGTTGAGGATAGAGTTCTCTTCAATGAAGTTTGTCAGCTGGGTGTTGACGATCTTCTCTGTGACATTGGCTGCAAAGGAAGGAGGGAGATGGGTGGATAGTTCTTCAGGTCCATCGGGTCTGCAGAGGGTTTCTTGAGGAGGGGCTTAACTTCTGCGCATTTCCAGTCATCTGGGAATGTACTGGATTCAAAGGTGTTGTGGATGGTGCATCGTAGCTGGGGTGCTATGGTGGTGGTGGCTCTGTGGAAGATGTGCGGAGGGCAGGGGTCTGTGGGGGCTCCTGAGTGGGTGCTCTTTATGGTCGTGGTGGTATCTTTAGTGGTGACTGGGGTCCAAGCAATGATGGTGGGTCGGCTGTTGTCACTGGGGAGAAGGGTAGTTGCTGGAGTCTTCTCGCTGAAGTTATCGTAGGGGGCTTTGATTTTTAGGTGGAAGTAGGAGCTGAGCTTGTAGCAGAGGTCTTGGGAGGGGGTGACATCTATGGCTTCGATGTTGGGCTTGGTGAGTTGCTGGATGATGTTGAAGAGTTTCTTTGAGTTGCTGGCGTTGGTGAGGATTTTGTACCAGATGAAGGTCTTTTTTGTGGATCTTATGCGTTGGTGGTAGTCTGTAATGGCGTTCTTGTAGGAGGTCAGGTCTTCCATGGTTTTGCTGTTTCTTCATTGTTTTTGAGACGTCTGCAGGAGCGTCTGGCTTCTGGGAGGTCGGTGGTGATTAAGGTGGCCCAGAGGGGCCATTGTAGTTGGTGCAGATAGTTGCTAGCTTGTCTGTGCAGTTGGTGATCGAGTGGAGGAGTTCCTTGGCTGCAGAGTTGGTGTCAGTTGAGGCGGGGTGGTCGCAGCTGAGGGTAGAGTTGAGGTGCTCCTCTGTGACCTTGCTCTTGTTTCTTTGTGGTGGGCGAGGAGAGGGTTTGAGAGTGGTGGCAGTGTTGAAAGAGAAGTGTACGCAGTGGGGGTCCGTCCAGATTGGCTGCAAGGTGTCGCTGAAGCGGATGTTGTTCCCTCCTGCGAAGATAGGGTCGAGGGTGTATCCTGCCTTGTGGGTAGGGGTGGTGATGAGCTGTTTCAGTCTGATGTTAGCGAGGTTGTCCAGGAGGGCAGTGGAGTTGGTGTTGCTGAGTTTGTCAAGGTGGAAGTTCAGGTCTCCGATGAGCATGAGTCCATGAAGGAAATGGCTGGGGGTGCAAGAGGTCAGTAATAGTAGTGGCGAATGAAGCGCGCGGTCTGAGGGCTCTGTAGATGAGGGTGCTGTGAAAAGTGTTGCTAGGGTTAGTCTGGATCTGAAAGTGAAGATTGTGAGAAGTTAGCTTGGCATATGATGTCCACTAGTTCTAGAGGGCACATTGCACCAGTCTAAGCGACCCTTATTGATGGTGGTTTTAAAGTCAACCTTATAGAAAGCTATCCTAGTGGTAGCATGGACCAGCAGTCAATAGGCTAAGACTCCAAAGAGCATGTGAAGCTGTTTCTTTTACCAATTATAATCCATTGAATAATAAATGAAAGGACACCACACAAGGTATATATCAAATATATATATATTTATTCTAAACATACCCCTTCTACACTCTTTATGAGGTCAGAGGCAAAAGTACATTACAAGTTACTTAATTAGCATACGATAAGTTGCACAAATACAGTTTTGCCCTAGGGGCCTCACAAACCATATACTAAAATAGTGGTATAAGAACCACGTATGGAATAGAAAGCAGGCCTGGGGCCTGGGGAATCGCTGGGGCTACTCTAAACAACCAAAGGTTCGGAAGTAGGAGGCCCGCGGGAGATGCGAACACAGCCGCGAGTTACTATTGACTTTCTATGGGAAACAAAGAAGTTACAAAGTTTCTGTTTAAGGGCACTTCCGGATGGACTACGACAAAACCCCTTTAGACTAGGACACTTCGAGAGTCAAGACCCACGGGAGCATCGGAGTATTCGAGCTACCTCACCCAGGGAAGCCGGGTGCATAGGTGTCTTTTCGTGTCGGGTTTCGTCGATGTTTTCTATGGAGATCTGCAAAGAAGTGCTGCAGGCGACCAGAGGAAAAATGTCTGGGAGAATCCAAGGGTGGATCAAAGATCTGAAGAACCTGAAAGCAGAGGAGACAGAGTCTGGGTCACTAGCGAGTGACCAGGAAGGAACCAGGAAGGAACCAGGCGATGTTGCGATGATCTCAGGTGAAGAGGTGAAGCTTTTCTCTGCAGCCACGAGTTCCAGGAGGTGTCGATGACAACCAGCAGCTGGATTTGAGCTGTCACACAGATGATCTAGTTGACTGCGGTATTGATATCCGGATTGGACCCAACAAGCCTTGGCAAACATAACCCATGCAGGAAGTGAAGATTGGCTTCGAGTCAGACCAGCAAGGTCTGGGGCACTTCTCCTTTGCAGGGAAGCTGGAGCAAGCCTGGAAAAACCAGGCCAGCAGTTTAAATTCAAAGGAAAGTCTTTGGGGGGCTCACTAGCCAATGGACTGGGAACCAGGAAGACACGTCAAGCTGAAATGCAGGAGCGGGCCCCACGCAGCACTCGTGGAGTGTGGAGGGCTGAACTTCAAAGCAAATGGTGCTCGGGTCTGGGGCTTCTCGTACACCAATGCACAACAATGAGTTACCTCAGAAGTTGATGCAGTTAGCAAAATGCAGGATATCCAGGAGTTCTGGTCCCACGCCTCTGGTGTCGGCCACTGGTCTCAGCTTTGCTGTGGATGTGGGTCGGGGTAAGAGAAGTCTGAAAGTCCATGTCCTGAGTCGCTGAGTCTTCGGGTCCCGGCAGGAGCATCGACAAAGCAGACCAGCAAGTTACTGGTGGTGCCTTTTTGCACAGGGTGGTCACTCCTTGACCACAAGGGAGATGTCTTCCGTCTTCTAGTCAGAATAGAAGGTCCAAGAATTCTGTATCAAAGTTTCGTTCCAGGATAATCTAAAGTCCTGGGGACACAGCTCCTATACTTATACTAAGAAAAGGGGCTGGATTACCTGCTAGGTTGCTCCTATGGGTGGACCTGGGAAGGGGGTGGTTACACCCCTTTCCCTTTGTTCAGTTTCCCACCAGAGCGGGGCTGGAGTGCCCCAGCAACTGGTTTGAACCGGGCTAAGCATGGAGCACCTTGTGTGCCCCAGGCAGTGTCTGGAAAAGCATTTCTGAAAGCAGCCCTTCCTGCCCCAATACACTAAAGCCTGTCTGGGGTATTGCCAGCACCTCCCCTGACAGGAAACCTATTGTGTAGGCCTCCCCTGCCAGAGTTTCATCCAGCAGCAGGAGGTCAGACTCGTGTCTGTGGCAGCAGCATCCATTTTGTGATGCTGAGGCTCTGATTTACCTTAACCGGGGTTAGCAGTAACTACATGTCTTCTCCCTCTAGAAGGGTGGAATGCTACCCCGGCACCAGAACTGGTGGGGGGTAGTATTCCAAAGTGTTTGACACCTTACACGACATGTTTTGATAAAGCCAAACCAGAGTTAGCATTTACCGCGAGGATTATAATGCACTTAAGAGTATATGGTATGGCTATATCATAGAACATCTCTAAGGAGATGGTTCCGAAAGCTGCAGAGGGGCTCAGCTGATGCTAGGGCACCCTCTCACATAAAACCAATCACTCTGCCTTCAGGATTGTCAAGGCCTGCCATAGGAGTGACTTATAGGCGTATATGTATCTATATATAATGTAGATATAGGTATACTATAACTTAGTAAGGGGTGATTACACCACCTTACCCTGGTTGGGTGACCAGCCTATGGTGTCAGTTTGGAGGGCCAGCCAGGGGTGGCATACTACATGCTTCAGCCCCTGGTAGGCCTTAGATGCACCTATGCCCTGGGTACTTAGGGTACACTATACAGGGGCTCACAGAGGTGACCCAGTAACCAATCTGGTATGTACCTAAAGTACATGGTATCAATTTAGAGAGAGAACAGCTAGGCTGTGGTCCTGATTAGCAGGGCCACAGCCAGTCTAAAGTCGAAAAACAAGAAAATCCCAGCAAAAAGTGGGGTGACCATAGGAAGCAGACCCTATTCTCCTACAAAGATGTAATGTGGTAGCCGAGGAGTCACTTGTGGTGGAGGTGGAGAGTGGGAGGGAGCTCCTGTGTGCAATGGTGAGTCCTCCTCCTGCGTGGTTGGGTGGTCCTTCCTCTGGATCTTGTAGCCGTCGCTTTGTTTGTCCTGGGAGATGTTCTGTTCCTGTAAAACAGCCAAATGTTCATTGATTCCAAATGATGTTTCATCGCCACAGTGCTGGCATGGCCAAGTCTGGGACCCACATCTTTACCCCAAACAGGATTTCTTAGGGATTCCAACTACCACGGAAATTTTCTCAGTATGTTATTGAGTCCCCTCTGAACCACATATAGGTGATGGACTCAACGTCATCAAGAGCCTAGTACTCTTGCTGTTAAAGACTGCTTTAAGTCACAGTGTTTCCTCTCCACAAGTGTATTTTCTTCAGGATGGTATGGAGATGAGAAATGCAGGGTCACACCCAATATTCCTGTGGCCTCTTTGTAAGTCCTGGAGCTGAGCACTGGAACCTGGTCGGAATTCAATTTGCCAACTATGTAACTCCTGATAAAGACTTGCAGATCCTTTATGACAGTTTGGGTGTCAGCAGACCGCTGTGGCCATATCCACAGCTATCAGGATGTACTTGTAAGCCCCATCTGATGACAGAGGGCTACAATGGTCCAAATAGACACAAGTCAGAGACTTTTATTTTTAAATCAGTAGAGATGTCTGGGGTGGATGTGCTATGATGGAACCCTTCATCTGCTGATAGATGTTGCATTTAAGGACAGCGTCCTTGGTCTGTTTGTAAATACCTGGCCACCAATAGTGCTGCTACAATAATTACATTGTAACAGTCACCCCCACATGGGCAGAAGCCAGACCCTCACATTTAGCTAGTCTTAACCCTAATCTGCAATCCGTGTTTGGTATTACTTTAGCCCCCACTCAAGGAATGTTAGCAAATGGTATGTTGTGTGCATCTAACTTGTAGAAGTACTTGAGTGGAAAGCGTCTCGGCAGGTGGGTGTTGTTGCAAGCAGCATTGATAGCCACCATCATGTCTCTGTCTATCCTCTTGCTAGAACAAGTAAATGCAGCAATCACAGCAGTGCAAAACTTTTGCTTTTGCAGATTCATTAGTCATGGAATTCCCTGCAGTGTGAAAGCCAATATGTTGATGACTCAATGTGTGGATTACATGAGTCAGTGGAAAGGAATTTTTCTGCTTTGCCACCTGTTTCCAAAGCATCTGACTCCAATAGTGCAGGTATTTATAGGACTGGATATCGTAATTTGAATCACACACGATAAGTGTAGGGAATCAGGGATCAATATTTCCTAGTGCCAGAATCATAGCCCTTAGTTCAGCCCGCTATGCAGTGCAGTCTCCAAGTGACTGCATGAAGTATTTTTCAGGATGGAATTCTCCATCTTGCATGTGCCCTTTCACAATTGCGCACACTGTTGAAAATTGGTGCTTGGTCTCTAAGGCAGGCAGATCAGAACCATCAGCATATATGATGTAATCATAATGATCTTGGGGCAATATTTTATTAGGCAGAGGATATTCTTCTTTGTACTGCAGAAAGGCTTGTCTTTGTAGATCAAATCTGTAGTCTACATCTGTTACGGAGAGTGAGATACCAATCATGGATTTAAAGTTTTAGCGGTTGCAACACTTGCTCTGGTGAAGACCCCTAAAGTTGGTAGCTGGGTCAAGACCATTTTGCGTTTACCGTGAGCCAGGGCTCTCTCTCTCACCACAGCAGTCTGCACTGCTGTCAGGATTTTTTCAGTAGGTGCAAATTGCATTTCAGCATTAGTGTATCAAATAATTGCAATTGGTACTGTGACACGTTCATTGAATGTGATATAATTGTATCCTGATGACCCAGGAATAACGTGGATCACCAGGTTCATTAGGTTTACATGTGTGTGTAAATGTTTGAAAGCTATCATGTCAGCTTGTACGGAACATAAAATATTTGTGTGCTCCTGTGTCTAATGTATGTTTGAGAGTCTAGACATATCAAGTCTTAGAATTGTTTAACCTGTTCAGCGTAATCTGGAAAGTATGTTCTACCAAAATTTAGGAATATTGTGGGAGGATTAAGCAGCACTCATTTCTCTGAGAAGTGTGTCACAAGGCTTTAGCCTTCACTTAATTGCTCATACCCACAGAAAACAATGTTATGGTTGGGCAATTTTTGATTTCTTTAAAATGTAACTTGCAGCCCATGTGAGTAAACCCTAGAATTATGCAATCCTCTTTTGCCAAGTGTTCCATGAGGACATCATACATCAGATATATGTCATTGATGTAGGACAAGGCCTGGTAATCACAAGTTTGTAGTAGCTCTGTTACTCTGCCAGAAAACAGCTATTGGCTATTCTTATACCCCTTGGGCAATCAACAGAAATGCCTTTTAGAGCCTAGTGCTGAGAATGTGGTCAGATATCTGCTTAGAGGTGCTATATTCTTGCAGAAAAGTTCATTTGAGATATCAAGTGTTGTGTTGTATTTCTCCGGCATAATGTTGTTCATTAGTGCGGCACTGTGTCTACGTTGTACCTTAAATGTGCATGTAGCTGTATTTAAGTGTCTATAATCTAATACAGATAATATGAATGTTCTAGTTTCTTGGAAACAAAGGATTAATCATCGATGAGGTACAATTTTCTATTACACATGGCATTCAAGCTGTTCTAGGATTTCCCTAACTTGTTTTTTAGCTTAATTTTTAATTGGGTATTGTTGTTGAGGTTGTGGGGGTCATCCTTAGTGGCATCTCATGGTAAGGGGTACCTTCCTCCCACCCCAAATGGCTGTGGTATAATGGAGGAGCTTGTGCTAATGCCCATTCCTTAGTGTATGAATGTTTAACTGAGTCTTGACCGAAGTCGGGAATAGCAGGTAAAATTAGTGTTTCCCCGTTTTGGCAATCAATTATGAATTCAAGTGGCCAATCCTTTTCAGCCTAAATAATGTTGTAACTGTACGTCAAGTCCTTCCAAAAGAGAACATTAATAAACCTAGGTATGTCCTCTTCCAATCAGAGTTGTATTTTGTATAAATGATGTGGGACATTTTCCCTATTATCCAGTGTTTCCACCATGATATATACACTCAGCCCTACTACTACCAGACAATGCATCAGTTTCTGTTGACCTATCATGCTGTCTGCCTCGCTGTCCAGTATTGTCACTGCCCATTTTCTGCCCAGAAGCAGAGTCCTCAATGCCTGACCGGCAACATGCTTCTTTTTGAATTGAGGCTTGGAAGACTTCTGTGTTTCTTCCTATTTAGTTAAGTAGTCAGTTGAGCATTGTGCTCTACAATCGGGGCTGTTACAGTCCACCTATTGCCAAACGTTTATTGGATGAATCCTGAAAGGAGCGAGACAAGCGTGTATCAGTATCCTGACACCTATCAGGCAGTCTAATATGATTACGCACGTTATAGCATTTTTCAGTGGCTTCCTATTGAGGAGACCCACCCTGTGACTTAGTTATGTCGTTGTTTTTTTTGTTTAGTCGTTGAGGAGTCAGATGCCTGCTTAGAGTTATCCTTTTCGTATTTACTCTTTAATTGCGGTTTTCCTGGCCTGCCTCCCAAATTATCTCTACCCAGCATACCATAGATTTCTTCAATTATTTTAGGTAATTTTTGGGCCTGTGTGTAGGAACAAAATCCCATATGCTCTAGTGTATAACCATTGCTGCTGCTTCTCCCTGTGTGTTGCTTGAAATAGTGGTGTTTACTCCAACAAACATGCTCATCTGTTTCTTTCCCAAGTTCAGTGCGGGTGCTGCTCCTTACTAATTCTTTAGCTGTTTCAACATGTAATGCCAAACAGCAAGGGAATGGGGACCATGCATTCTGGTATATACTGCAGCAAATGCTGTACTCCAAGTTGTGCAGTCTTCCATCTGCAAGAAAATAGTTAATAACTTGACCCTTATTGGGAAATACCACTTCAAGCTGGCTTTTTTTGTGCAACCCAGAATGGAATCTCCTGCTGTCTGGTGGAAACCATACCCATTATTAGATTCAATGTTTGTGGGCTGATGCCAGTGGTAGCCAATTGTGATTTTGTCGTTTGAACAGTCAGCGCAATGTTAAATGGTAATGTGTGCATAATGAACTGTGTAAAACATTTATATACAGTTACTAAATATTTGTATAGTGTATACAGCTCTGCTTGCTGTTGGTAAATTATGAACATTAGGATGCAGTGTGTACCCTGTTATGTGTGCTGAGTCTTACAGTTCCTGTTGTGTGTGAAGAGCACTTTAAACCAATTTAGGTGTTCTTGGCAAGTTGAAGGTATTTCAATTTCTTTACATAGAGCATTTCATCCTCAGAGTACATGTTAAATAGTTATGTGCTGTCTGCAGCCAGGAATTTTACTCAAGAATAGAACACATCTGTCCTAAATGCTTTGTGTTCCTCAACCACAAAGGTAACATCTCCACTCCTAGGTTTGAGACCATGGTGTAACAGTTTCAGAGTAACTGCATGTCTGCAGTTCTGAGCAATGTTCAATGCCTGAGGGTCTTTTTTGTCAGAAATGTTTATAAATGAATCACAGAGAGGGTAACACAATGGGAAATAGATCATTAAAGATTTTACGCTTGAAAAGCCTACAGTCAATACATTGGAAATAACAGCTGATGAGAATTTTCCCTACCAACAGAGATGTCTCATAAAATAGGGCGCTCTCATAAGACAACATTTAACTACTTCGGTAATCAAAAAAAAAGAAAGGGGAAACCAACCAAATTTGGTGGCACTGTGTTGCGTAATTTCCACTCTACATTACCAGCTGCACATTTGTGGACAACATAACCGTTGGATGGTGCCAGACTGATTCCATGCACTTCCTCAGGATATGTCTTCCTATAGACCAGCATGCTCACAGTGCCACAATATGCACTCCGAAACCTAGACAGGGAGCCAATGGTTCAGGCAACCACTGAACATGACAACCCTGATCCCTCAGGAATCGTGGTTACAGATCTAGAAACCTTTTTGCTCAGTCACTTGTGCTCTCTATCTCATATACAACAAATACACAGCAGAGAGTTTTCAATATTTCTTGAACTAAAGGGATTCTTGTATAAAATATATGTTGTGGAATGAACAATAGACAGAAGCAAATTGAAGTTATTAGTACTATCCAGACAGTGAACAGAATAAAAAGTTCCACCTTTGAACTCCTAATTTGCGTACCCTAATCTAAGCTTCTAGGGTGTGTGTGTGTGTGTTCTGCCAAGAATCCCCACACTGTATGATCCAACCTTGTTACCTCTTGGGAAAGAACATAGGACCATGTCTTGGTTACAAGCTGAACACCCCTCCTCAAGATATCAGCAGGCTGCTGGGCCAAAGTATCAGCATGTAGAGACCTGGTAAATGACAGCAAAGTGCTCCTTTGCAACAACTGGAAATGGATGTTTATTCATAACAAAAGGCATCCTTGCCTTGGGCCGCCCTTGTTTATGTGTTATACATAGCCCTGTACAAAACAAATAATCACAGTTGCACAATGTATGTACATGATGTGTCAAGGTATCATGATAGTGTTTTTGCAAATTTGGTTTGTAAGCAAATATAGTTTCCAAGAAATGAATCCGCACTGTCACAGTTGCAAATGTTTGCCAATGTCATTATGTGAGAGTGAAGGTAACTTTAGGAAGAAAATTGTGTACATGTAAAATGACATTGTTTTCCCTCTAGGCCTAACTGGGATACATACCATCAGGTAAACACACTCCTGAATTTCAAGAAAATTATCTTTAAAGACATCTTCTCAATATCAGTGTATACATATAGACTCAAATGTATATCAACAATTCATGGAAAAGGCTGGATTGGACCTTACACTTTAATTACATCCAAGGCTCAACATATGCTCTATAATCTCAAGGCTCATTACTCTGAGCACTGGGCAAATACAGAGAGGCTCCTTGTGGCTCAGCTTTGGCAAAGAGAGGCACTGGTGTTTATACAAGGAATTAGAGGTGAGGCAGGGCACATGATTAGGCACACTCAAGGTATTGTGAATGTCTTTGCAAGGTCCTATTCACAACTTTATTGTTATGGCATGAGTTATGACCACGACAGCATGGAGTCCTTCTTGGTCCCCTTACTCTTGCCCCTCTCTTAATGCAGGAGGCAGGGCCTTGCTAGGGGTAAAGATTTCTTAGCCTGACTTCATTTAAAACACACTTAAGATAGCAGAATGGAGTGCTTATCCATTAGATTCGCATTGATTCAATTGATGGACAGAATGCTCAACAATGTTAAACATTTACCCCAGTACAGAGATCTGGGCCTAAAGCCATCATTGTTTGCTCCACACGCCATTCCAGTTTAAACCCACCCATATGCAAATTAGTCTTGACCCTGTGCCTCATGGGAACAGTCAAGCCTGAAATGCCAGGCCAGGTCCTCCCTGGACTGGAAACAGCATCTTGGAACTGGTTAGGAGGCCTCACCCTACGTTAGCTTTCTTTCTGTGGCATGAAGAGCACAACTTGGGGTTACAAATGCAAAATGAACATTTAATGTATAGAATTCTGAACAATTTCAAACATTCACCTCAGTACAGAGATCTGGACCTAAATCCGTTGTCAAGACTGACTTACATATGACTGAGTGGAAACTGGAATGGCATGAGGAGCGATAAAATGATGGATTTAGGCCTAGATATAAATGCACCCCTCTTTCAAACTATCAAACAAATCCCCACTTTCCTTTTTCAATATACGTGGACCTCAGTCATTCCCAAAGCCATACTATTCAAAAGCCTGGGGAAATTCATGGGGAAATGCTATTTATAATATATTGCTCCAATGTGTTAAATTATTTTCTTCTATTCATTATTTCCAGTTTCCCCTGCACCTCCTTGCCTCCCTTTTTTTCTTCTCAGGATCCTGTGAACTACTGTTAATGGCTATATGATCGGTGTTAGGACTTTGTTGTCTACCCATAGAAACTCAGGTCCCTTCAGCACATGGAAACCATTGCATTGACACTATTACCTCCCACACTTTGCTTCTGAGGTGTTGGGTGTCCCTTAATATAACAAATAGCCTTGAGAAAGTCCTTTGGACAAAACAGGTGTTGGCTGCCAGTGTGTTTTGTCATTGGATTTTGAGAAGAACATAAAGAAAATAAAGAGAAAATAATTTCTTACAGACTTCTTTTGCTTATTATATTGGACACTACATATATTACAGTATGGACTACATTTGGCTTAGCATTTGTGAATTCAACAGCTTTCTTTAGAAGGAGTCTGATGTCTGTATGTTTCCATCTGTCAGGGAAAGTTGCTATGGAGATGGAGGTTTTGATGATGCTGGTAAGTTGTGTACTGATTGGTTTTGTTGCGAGGTTGCAGAGGTGGTGGGGCAGTGATCGGTGGGAGCCCTGGTGTGGATGGAAGACATGATGGCTGAGGTAGCCAGAGCAGTGAGCTGGGACCAGGAGGTAATGGTTTGGCACATTTTCACTGGTTGGTAGAGGTTGTAGGAGCTGAGGGTGTTGTAGATGTTGGTGATATTGCTGTGTAAGTAGTCTGAGAGTTCTTGGAAGGATGGATGGTGTTCTGTGTGGCTGTTGGGTTGGAGAATTCTTTCACTATTTTGAAGAGTTCTTTAGTGTGATTGGCTACAGAGTCGATGCATGTGGTGATGGCTTCTTTGATTTGCCATTGACATTTGCTGAGGGCTGTTATGTGAGCTGCTCTGTAGGCGGGGTTCTCAGTGGCATGCCATAGTTTATAAAATTGATGGCAGTTGTACTTGGTGGTCCTGAGTTTTGGGGTGTACCAGCTAGAATGTTTAGGGAACTTGTTGGATTTATTAAGTTTCATTGGGGTGACTCTTTTGCGACATTGGTGAGCGAGGAGGCAAAGTTCTGGACAGCCTACTTGAGGTCTGTTGAGGCCTCGGGTCGTGAGGTGGTGAGGATTTGTGACCACTGAGTTTTTGACACCTGTTGATGGTATGCTGGGTGTAGGTGATAGTGAAGTGTACAATGGTGTTGTCAGTTCGGGTGAGATCTGTGGTATGGCTGAATTTGGTTCTGTTGCTGGAGGTGAAAATTAAGTCAAGTGTGTGTCCAGCTTTAAGCATGGGCCAGGTGACCATTTGGGTGAAGCTGAATTTTGTTGAGGTTCTCCAGGAGGGCGATGGAATTGCCATTGGTGGGGTATTCCAAGTGGAAGTTGAAGTCACCAAGTAGGACATAGTGGTGGGAGTCAGTTGGTGGGGGAGGCTATAAGGTTAAGGATGGCATTGCAGATTTATGCTCGGGATTCATGGGTATCTGACGGTGAGGGTCCCTCTTATCTTGGTCTTTGTGTTGGTTTCTAATAGGAAGTTGAGGTGTTCCATGAGAGGTGTGGGATCGTTGTTGCTGATGGTGTATCTGATGGTTCCTTGAAGATGATGGTGATGCCTCCACCTTGTTTGTTGGCAAAGTCTTGGTGTATCATCTTGTATCCTTCGAGAGTAGCGGTGGTGATGTCAAGGTTCGAGGAGGGGTTGAGCCTTGGAAAGGGTGGTGCCGGTGTACCGGATTTCCCTGCCATGCTTGCAGAGTGAGCAGGTGTTGAGCAGGATACAATGAAGCATTTGCAGGGTGTTCCGTGTCTTGTGGGCAGGAGTGGTGTGGGATCTGTCATCGGTTGTGTCGCAGGAGAAGAGACAGCTTCAGCAGGTGAAGGGTCCTTTAGTGGATCGTGCAGGGAAGGAGATGCAGACAGATTTGCAGACCCTCTACTCATTGAATAGAGGCAGAGGGCATTACTGATTTACCCACACCCACTAGCAGAAGCTGCTTACCACTATTTTTTAAGCCCGTTGTCATATCCATGTGAGTTGGAGTCCCCGCAGGGACGTCCATAATAATTTGAACAACTGGATTGAGAAATCTCTTTTTAAACGTATGACCGGGTCCAATTTATACTGTTTTCACTGTTTTTAATCTTTTAAAACATAATTCGATCGTAGTGCTGCTGCCTCATTCGTTTTATGTTATTGCATTTGGGAGGGGGGCTATCATCATTATTTTTGCCATACTTTTAATACTACTCACCTTTGGATTGTTCCGATCAGGCCCTGTCCACCGCAGCTGGGTGCTGTTTGTACGGAGGGCACATCGATCGTGTAGTCAGTTCCGGCCGCCAGAGCGTGGTTAGGATTCCCTACTTCCGGTGGTGCGCGGTCTAGTTTCTCTGCCACTACCATACTTAAATGCACATGAAAGGACGCGCAGCCCGTCGGCACCATTCCCCCTGGCCCTTTAGGTATCGGTGCTGTGCAATACTCTAGTATAGAGTTGCACACTTTTAATAAGTATGATGGTAACCTAGTTGCACTAGATATATGTTGGACTAGGAACCTACCAGTTCACCTGTCCTAGTGGTTTTCCTCTCCCTGATTCCCATCAGATTGAGCTCAGTTTGATAGCTGCTCCTAAAATAAAGCCTACACAGACCCTTAGACAGACAGAGAGTCACTGTGGTCTGATCAATGTAAGGTCACTCAAGAAACACAAAGTGGAAATTGCAGACACCATCCTGCAATATAATTTGGATATGCTATTTCTCACAGAAACATGGACAGATCCATCCTCCGACCCTGATTTTTTGGTCGCTGTGCCTCAGGGCTTTGTTTCATCAAGATTTGACAGACCCTTGAAGCGAGGGGGCGGTCTTGCCGTCATTTATCACAAACACCTTTGAGCGACTTTCTCTTAGGTGGTTAATCCTTTCTATGAAGGACTGAATTTTTCGATAGAATTAAATTAAAAAAATACCTTTGGTTTACCGCCCTCCGGCCTCAAGGACTAATTTTGTTACTAACCTAGATTCACAGCTGGAAGCCCATTTTAAGACAAAAAGGTTTACTATCCTGGTGGACTTTAATATACATCTTGATTTTATGTCAGATAAGGACACATTAATGCTCACTGACTCCATGGATATGATGGGGCTCACTCTGCTGGTTTATAAATCCACACACCAGACAGGGCACACCCTGGATGGTATTTTTACCTCAGTTACTGGAGTGACAGTAAAAAAATACAATTCCTTTGGCCTGGTCAGATCACTCTTTGATCATATTTGACTACCCCGCCCAAATCATATCAGAAGACTGTTCTAATAAAGATCAGGGAAAAATGTTCAAGGCATGTAATAAAATTTATATTAATCTGCTTGAACTCCAACTTAATCAGACATGTCCGAGTATGGGCCATCGGGTAGATCAAGAAGTTGAGAGTTACAACTGGCTGAATAATGCCTTTGCGGCGACAGTGTCAAATGGCAAAAGCACTGGGAATCGCAGCCAGCCCTCGGCTCCCTGGTTCACGGAAGCTCTGCATCTGCTGCCGTCTCCAAGCTTCACCCTGGCCTAGGTTTTTCTGTATAAATATATTATTATGTCTATCAATTTTTGTGGTAATCCCCATGATTTCAATTTCAGCCAAGACTGTTTCACAGCACTCCATCAAAAGCAGATTTCAAGTCAATGTAACATGCCAATAATCCTGCTTTTTTACTTGCAGCTTTTCAATTAAGATTGCCAATACTGACAGGTTTGTGATGGTGCCCATGCCCTGCCTGAAACCTGTTTGAAATTTCGGGATTATTCTTTTTTCCTCCATCTACTTCTGTAAATATTGTAAAATACAAGCTGCAAAAAGTTTTGCCTCTACATTAATAAGGGCAATGAGCTTATAGTTCCCAGGTTGTGCTCGGCTGGCGTTTTTATAATTTGGGTGAAATAGATTTCCTCCCCAGGCATGTGGCATCTTATTCTCACAATATAGTTGGTTGAAAAGTGGAGCGAGATAATTAGCCCAAACTTCAGGGTCTTGCTTACAAAGGGCATTTGGGACCCATTTGGCCCTGCAGCACTTACGGATTTATCACTACTTTTAGGTGTTTTGTTGTAAATGGCATTAGATCTTGCATTGCAGGAGTCATTTGGTCCCCTTCCAGTTGCCCTTTTTCAAAAGTGGGACAGCCTTTTGTGGTTAATTTTGATTTTGTGTCCTCCGATTGGTCTAATGTTGCATCTTCCCACATATGAGTACCTGTTTGTATGTTGTTATACAATTTGTCAATGTATTGTGTCCAAACTGACTCACTTATTCCTACATTATGGTGGGTTTCTGTTCCCTTTGTTAGATTATTTATTAGTCCCCAAAATGTGCTGCCGTTCGGTAGTTTGCTTGCCCACAGTAGTTTCTCCCAAAGGTTTTCACTATATATCCTTTTTGCATCTCTAAACATTTCCTTGTATTCCTTTCTCATTTTCATGATCTTCCTATTGTCTATTTCCTTTCCCATTCTGGCTGCTGCAGCCTTTGCTCTTACCTCCTTTGCCATATTTCTCTTCTGGTCTCTCAGATGTATATTGTACCATGGTTCTTTTCTGGATCCATAGGATGCTTTGCCTGCTGGTATTGCTGGGAATTTATCTAACACAGACGTCCACAGATTTTCCCAATCCTGTACTCATACATGGGCGTCCAGTGACCCAGTGCTCTCTACATATTTATTCACTATGTCCAATTTTTCTTTAATGTTTGTTCCTCTCCATTTAAGTCTCCTTTGGTTGGCCCTACTCATATAGCTGGCCATTTTTTGGACCCTATTTTCTCTAACCTACCTGATATTAATTGTCTGCCGGCACTGCCTTTGTGTTGGTCTGACCATTTTGCCGTTAAGTTTCAATATAGTTGTTTACTTAACTTGGCCCCATTGCCCTTGGTTACATCAGGTCGAACCAGAAATTGGGAAAAATTGGATATTGCAAAATTCAATAAGCTACTGTCTAGCAATGCACCATCTTATAACTTCATATCATTGGCCTCAATGAATAGTATTTATAGTTGGATTACCTATGCCTCTAATGCTTGCCTGCCAGCCATGGCGAAAAAACGTAATATTCACTGGCCTCCTGCTCCTTGGTTTACAGAGCAGTTAAGAGCGGAAAAGACGAAATGCAAAGCTTTGGAAAGAAGCTGGAGAAGGAAATATACCTCCGAGTCCAAAAACATCTATAAAGCCACATTGAAAAAAGATCATGCTCTATGTAAGAATGCACGAGCTGACTATGTGTCCTCTACTATTCTGGGGGCAAAAAACTGTCCGCGTACTTTATTTTCTATGGTGAAGAAGTTAGCAGGTTCAGAGTCTCAACCTAGTCCACCTGTTCTTGATGAACCACAGTGTTACTCTCTTGTTAACTTCTTTATAAATAAAGTTAAACAAATTCATCAGACATTAGGTGGAGTTTGTGTGTCAGACCTGGCTCAGCTTGATAGTGAGCGCGTTTATACTATGGTAGAAGACTCTCGGTTTAAATTGGAGCAGTGGTCTTTATTGGACACTGATGCCTTTAAAAAAATTTCAGCGAGCATTAAATCAGGCTCGCCATGTGACTTGATTCCTTCCACAGTACTTCTACAGAAGGAAGAACCCGCTTTAAGAGTGGTCATGGAGCTCTTAAATGCTTCCCTTAGGGAGGCAGTAATGCCAATGGCTTGGAAACACGCTATGGTCCTGCCATTGTTAAAAAAGCCAAATGCAGATCCGGCCATGCCGGCTAATTTTAGGCCTATCTCCCTGCTCCCAACTTTCCCTAAAGTCTTGGAGAAGCATGTGAATGGCCAATTAGCACCGTTCGTGGAATCTTCCGAATTTTTACACACATCACAACCAGGTTTTAGACCAGGTTTTTCTACCGAGACCACACTGCTGGGCGTCACTGAGGTGCTACGTCAGCGCCTGGATGATGGTAATACAGTGGCTCTTATATTATTAGATTTAAGTGCCGCATTTGATACGGTTTCACATACCGTATTAATAAAATCTTTTCAGTCACTGGGCATTGCTGGTTCGGCGCTTGGCTGGTTGTCCTCTTTTCTATCGGAGCGTGCCTTCCAGGTGTTCTCTTCTAGGGCCACTTCAAAGTCCTTTACATCCCAGTATGGAGTACCTCAGGGCTCTATTTTGAGCCCTCTCTTTTTTAACATTTATGTGCAGCCCTTAGCAGTGGTCACTGAAGCGGCAGGGCTTACACTGTTTTCATACGCCGATGATACTCAAATCATCTTTTCTTTGTCGGCGAATAGGAAACAGGACCCGTCTACTCTGCAATTGGGCTTGCATAACATTGCAGTATGGATGCAGCTCAATTTGCTCAAGTTAAACGGGGATAAGACGGAAGTGCTTATCTTCTGAAAAAATTCTGAACATTGGGGCCCTCAACATTGGCCTGACGAAATGGGGCCCTTACCCAAGCCCTCCTCTCAGGTACGCAATCTAGGTGTTATTATTGACAATAAATTGTCAATGAAACAACAGGCACCTGTTTTACCATCTTAAAATAGCTAAGAAAAATAATCTGGATGCTCCCTGTGGAGACCAAAAAGACGGTGGTCCAGGTACTTGTAACATCTCACCTGGATTACGGCAATGTCCTTTTTCTGGGTTATAATAAAGATGTACTTCGCAAGTTTCAGGTGGTGCAAAACTCTGCAGCCCGTTTGCTCTGTGGACTTCCTAGAATGTCCAACACGGGTAACGCTCTGAGAGACCTACATTGGCTTAAAGTAGAACATCGTATAAAATTTGAGGCCCTGTGTTACATGTTCAGAATTAAGATTGGTTCTGCTCCTAAATACTTACAAGATCTGGTATGCCCTTACCATCCCTCTCGACTTCTTCGCTCTTCTGCGGATGAGCTTTTTGTGCTTCCTAGGATTAAGCTGTTGAGAATGGGTGGTCATTCCTTCTCCCTACTGGGACCCACCATGTGGGTTTCCTTGCCTGCTGCAATGAGGAGAGAGAAGCTGCTTCCCAACTTTCGTAAAAAATTAAAAACTTGTTTTTTTAATCAATATTGCTAATGCTAGATCACTGTTGCTCTTCTGTTGGCTTGCGCTGGGAAACCCTTGTTGGGTAGCTGTGCCCATTATAAAAATAAATCAACATAACATAACATAACATATAATTCTGGCATTATGGCTAGGGATGCTGTGTTCTTTTTATGCAGCAGGTTTAAGTGTAGTGCTGTTTCTTGAGGAAAATGGTCACTCTCTGGCCGGATTTTAATGCAGAAATGATCAACTAAGTACAAGAGGTCCTTGCTGATTATTGTGTAATCTATAGTGGATTGTTTATTTCCACTTAAAAAGGTATTTCCTGCTGTTTGGTCTCCCTTTGTGTTTCCGTTCAGAATAACAAAATCTAGGGATTCCAGGTCTTGCTTCCATTTGTTAAGGTGGCCATGTAGTGTAGTTCCTATTATCCCAATAGGCTCTGCGCATTGGAATAATACCTTTAATAGTATAGGCCTAGACCAGACGTTAACTAGGTCTTCTACTGTCGATATTAGACTTAAAGTTTTGGGTTTGCCAGCTAGCTCAGAGTTCACTAGAAACTTTCTCGAATAGGCAAGGAGGAGTTGAACCTCCCTGGATAGACAAGAAGGGATTTAGTTTCTGACAACCATAGAACATGACAACTTTGCTCTCCCCTAATCAAGAGTGTATCTCTAAAATCGTGTGAAAACAAAAGACAACTTATTTTACTCAGTCAGTACGTACATTCTTAGTCTCACCAGATTGTAGAGAAAAGGAAGAGACGGGCGTGTTCAATAAAGATGTTATTTATTGATCAGTCTCTTTTCTCATACAAGAGAAATGGATCGATATTATCGCAATACTTATGGTTAAGTAAAGTGCATACAATAAAAGCAGATGTATAAAATAATACTGTAAAACATTTATATGGTTTCTAAGCCATATGAAGGTTTAAAATGGATAAAATAGATACATACATATATACATTTGACTAATCGTACTCAACTGGTGTTTCTAACTACGCCTACCCCAGTGTACCTGACCTAAGCCTAATACGTGGGCGGGAATAGAAAGCTGCAGTTTAAGTTAAGTTTGTTTTGCCAAGTGACTGACTCAAGAATTCTCTGCGAGGGGTTATTCAGTTCTGTACCTGGAATTTAGGATGAATGAGGGATGGTATCTCTCGTCTCTGGTCTCGATATTCCAGGCTGCTTGGAAGCGCCGGAGCTGGATTTCTCGGCAGGAGAAAGCAGCGTCTCGTTCTCAGCGCGTCAGGAAGGCGGGGCTGCGCCAGCGGGGTCTGCTCTGCTCTGGGCTTCGGCAAGTCTGGCTGCTCCGATCTCGTCACCACCGCGTGTGTTTGCTTAAGGCAATACCGGTAATATTTATACCTGTAAAGTGCCGAGATTGACGTAAGGATGGACATAGATACGTCAATAAGGATGTCATACGACTTGGTCGTTAGCACATTCTTTTGCTGAAGTTCTCGGGGAAATCAAAACAATGGCCGCAGGGTTTTTCCCAGGTTGTCATAGGTTTGATTTGTTTTGAGAACTCCGTATGCCTTATCAGGGGCTGGAGGAATATCGCTTGTCTAATTAGATGGCAAGCGTTATGACCTAATCAGATAACACGTTCCTGTGCCGTGGTGTGGCTTAATCAGATAACGGTTTCTGCATCATGGGATGGCTGCTAGTTAACTTGTTAACCAGAACAGGGTCAGGAATAGGGGGATCGATACAGAACCTATAGGAATACATCACACCCACTCCACGCTAACTATGGCCATATTTACGAATCTAGGCATAGTAAAACATACTGTAGAGTATCGTGTATACCTTACCAACCCAAAATACATGTAATGCATTTCGAAATTATGTAATATACAGAAAAATAGTCACATGTACTATATGCACTCAAGCTGTAGAATAATGCCAAAGTAATCAAGCATATGTATAGATTACTACCAATCGAATATGAGAATTACACATGAAATGGCTCTTAATACAGAAGAAAAAGTTCGAGACCATTCCATCACATAATAAAATAATGATGAACATACCAGCGGGCAGCTAATGTCTATGAAGCATCTAAAAATAGACATTTTTAGTTCTCTAGGAATAGTTCTTACTTTAAGCAGAAGATAAGTGTCCCGAAAAAATCGTAAAAATATTTTGGGGCTGCTGAAAAATATTGCTGTCCGTGAACTGGAGGGAAAATTGTTCATGCTACTTTATTATTAAAGTTGAAGGCCAAATTCAGGGTGTTGGGAACGCCGTGTGCTAGCTTGCTCAAAAGTCGTTATTTCTGCTCTGGTGAGAACATCATATCATTTAGACTGTCGAAAAAGCTGTCAACAGCTTCCTGGGAGAGTTCCACTAACTCGGAAAAAGGTGTAACCATGCATTCGTGCGCATGATTGTCTCCATTGACGCTTTGATTAGTATTGCTGACAGAAGGTCGTACCTGATCAATGCTGCTTTCATCTTGAACTTCACTACCCCTCAATCGTAGTGGTGAAGTTTCCACGAATGCCGTCATCAGGATTGGTAGCCTTTGAGGGCAGCACAAAGCATGAGCCTTTATTGGACTCAACAATGTTTCTGCATCCATTGGCGCATCCGATTGTAGCGTCAGACAGGTGTCCAACACACATTCTTCTCCGCACAGCAGGCACCTTAATACAGGTAAAACACATCGATGCCACATTGGTCGAAATGAAAGAAACCAAGTCATGTTCAGGTCTCTAAGCCGGGATAGTCCCAGGATTTTTGATATCCGGTCCCGGTATCCAATGGCTCGGATTGTTTCTTCCCTTGTCGCAGGTGTTTTGTCTGTGACACGGTTTGCCATAACGAAATATTAGGACTAAGAATAGGATTCCTGCAATTAGTCCCAAAATGAGGGGAAGTCCGCCAAAAATAGAATGGACGAAATCTGGAAAAATACCCAGTATGGCTTTGAATGGTGTTAATGCCATTGAAAATGCTGTCTTAAATACCTTTGAGACTCCACTGGTATCAGAAATATTTAAGATTTCATTCAGGATTTCTGCGAAATGTATGGGGGAATTAGTTGATAACAATGAGTGAATCTCTGCAGTCGTCCTTGCGACTAGGAGATCATACGTTTCTTTTGATGACGTGAGTCTGGTCGGCGTCTGAAGAAGCACTGTTTTCATTCTGCTTAAAGTATCTATTCGTATAGAAGTAATTTTCAAGTTAGGCCATGCCCTTGCCTCCCTGTCTGGAAAGGAGCTGGGGAACAATGAGTGTCCACAGCACATGACCTTCGCAGTCGTAGTTACGAGATAAGGAATCCCGGGCAGTAGACTACAACATGAGGAGTGTGGCTCACTGATTAGAGCGGCAGACCCGGATGCAGAGGTCTGGCCCGGGACCAGGGTTCAATTCCCGACGCGGCAGGGTCCTGAGCCCAAAATGTCCACGGACTCGATAATTCTCGCCTCGGTGCCTATTCTAATCATGGGGTCCCACGCTGCAACTCTGGGCAATAGTTGCTTAATCTCCACTACGGCGGCCCACCCGCTGCGGGATGCCTGGCTTTCACCCTGGGGATACCCAGTAGGGGTTATCTCACAGGGAAAAAGCCAGGACGGGTTCCCAAGGCAAGCGCCTTGATGCCTTCGGGTGATACGTGCGCTATATAAGTCGCAATACATTTACATTTACATTTACACATTTAAATTGCAATTCAAATCGCCTGAGACAATCATCTCATAATTTTGATATGTTACCTGCAATGTTTTTATCAAGTTTATCAGATTTGACAATCTTTCCATTTTCTTTTTCTTTTCAGGGTGGATGTATATATTTAAAATCAGTAACTTCCACAAAGCTGTGTGAGAGGGATGCTTACAATCCAGTTTCATGACTTGTATCCAATTTTCACTGGAATCCAGTTCCTCTACTTTCCTGTCATGTTTTACCGTTATGTATGTGGACAGACCCCCCTTGGATGTCCATACTTTGAAACTTTTTCTGCCATGACATGGTGTTCTTCCTATCCTGCTATGTGTCTTGATGTTACGTTCCATGTTTCTTGTAAGAGGATTATGGTGACCTTTCCCAAAAAGGAGATGGTCTCCTGGTCTTGTTCCTTTTCCCTAACACTGTGGGTATTCCATGAGCAAATATTTATTATCTCCTCCTTTTGTATGATTGATTGGGTTTTTGTACGTTGCTCCCTTCTATCTTTTATGTTTTCATCAGGATGGATGTAAATTCAAAATATGGGGGAACCCAAAACCAATCTTGATTTCCTTTAGACTGATGATTGGACTGTCTAGTATTTGGGCTATTTAAACATGTGTCCTGACTTGATTGAAGGATTGGGTTCGTACTTCTTGCTCCCTTCAATACGGAAGTTGTTGATTTTTCATTTGTTTTAGCTGGCTGGTACGCCTCATCATTTAGTAGCGGGTATGGGTATTTTATGCGCATTGGGTATGCTAGCATTATGCCCCGAACTTCAAAGACCGCTCTTGTAAAGTATATCAACTCTGTTTTTTCTTTTGACACCCGTGTTGTACTGGTTGCCTCTGATTCTGTCTCTTTATTCATTTGTACGAATTCTACTGCCAAGAGGTCTGCTGATGTAATTTTCCTTCATTTTGGAATCTCTTTAAACATTCTCATTAGGTTTCCCCTCTTTAAAGTATCCAGTCTGCCTTTGGTTGAATATTCTGGCCTAAAGATTAATTTATAGCCTAACTCCGCTGAATCGCTCTGTTGGTTCTGATTTTGATTTGGACCAACTTTTTCCATTAGGGATTCCCGGACATTGTTTGTTTTTTGGCTCATGATGTCTACAACGGCCCTTTCTTGTGAGGGAATGTTTAATGTTGAGAATACCTCGTTGCTTTTTTCCCGTTCTATCTTTGCTACTTTTTGGCTTATATCTAGCCATGCATTATCCTTTTTTATTTTCCTTTCAATTGGTAGATTACATGCCATGCCTTCTTTGTTCAGGGTATTTATTATTTGGTTACTGATGCTTTTTGCCCTTTCTGTTTGTAATCCTTTTGTTTCTAATGTTACAGAAGATGCCCTTTTTGACTGGTCTGGCATCTGAGCATCTGATTTCCTTGTACTTATTTTTACTTGCTCTCTGTTTTTTGTTTTGGAATTAAAACATGTGGTTCCAAAAATTTAGTTTCTCCTTTTTGTTTTTTTGTTACTGATTTATGTGAACTTTTTTCCTTGGTATCTGTTATTGCTTTTATATTATTTGCGTTTTTTACTCCCACATTCTGGTCACTTTGTATTTTCCTTTGGACGATTTCTGGTGACATATATTTACTTTGCATGGAAGTACTGGGGCACCCGTACTATCTAGCGTGTTTATATCTGGGCTATTTAACTCTACCTTTGAGGTGATTTCACTCCGGTCATTGCTATTTTTATTGGACTTTTGGGTAAATATTGCATAGATTTGACTTTTTTCCTGCATAGCTTCCTTGCTGGCATTATTCCTGGCTTTCCGCACTCTTTTACGTTGTCTTTTTGTTGTTTTATCTGGTAAACTCTGTGAAGCTGTTATTTTATTTTCAGTTTGCCCGTTACCATCATCATTTGTTTCCTTGACTTCCATTAATTTTATACTATCGTCATATGGGGGACGGATCTCTTCTTTTCTTGTCCTGGGGTTCTGATTATTCCGCCATTATGTTCTAGTGCCAGTGATTTGCCTGTGGTTCCTGATGATTGTGCCACACGTAAAATTTCTGTCAATATTATCTGGCCACATCCACAACTTTGATCCAGCGATTTGTATTTGGTTTGAGCATCTTTATTATGTCGATTTTGCATTTATTCCTGCTATGTGCACTGTAATTAGGTACATTAAATATACTTGAACGTCTAATTTATCAGATTGGAAGTTTAGGACATCATTTGCTTGCTGTAGAATTCTTAGCAGTGATTCACTCCACGTGCAACCTAAACACATGCAAACAATATAAGCAAGGTGCCACACATCACAACTTTGCTTATCCATGTCTACTGCACAGGTTACACCACAAAAACAACGTAGCACACCAACTTACTCTCAAACATTGTCTCATCACCTTCGCATGCAGACCCATCAAAATGCCTTCGGAGCCTGCTGGACGAGGACCACATTACAGAACAGCTACACAATTGCTATTCTAATACACTAAAAACACCCCTGCTACAAACTACACAATACTTATTCCTTGTTTTGTTTTTTTAAAACTTTTTTTTATTCTTACGCGATGTCGCCATTGCTCTTATGTCCTTCCGTCCATCATTTTTGTAAAGCGCTTAGATATTCTTCGGGATCTTGTTCGCGCTATAAAAAGCTTTATAAATAAATAAATAAAATAAAATACTGATCACTCTTGAACACAACGAAGTCTCACAATCTCCAAAGCACATTCTCCAAACTGTCTTCTAATAAATGCTTGATCATTCTCTAAAAACAAACATTACATCTACGACCTTTTCACTGATGCAAAACCAGACAAACTATTCATAACTGAATCAAGATGGGGAGATGATATGGCTCCAGTCCTGAATGAAGCTGTTCCTCTAGGCTATAAAACGATCACCCAAAATTGTATAGGCAAAAAAGGAGGTGGCCTAGCTGTTGTGTTCAGGAAAATATTACATATCACTAAAGCTGATGACATCTCCATAACAAATTGTGAGGCTCTTCTCACCAGATGCAGTCTTACACTGTCTTCCTCCTGGAACTTGCTGCTTCTTTATAGACCTCCACCTAGCAAGGAGACATTCCCAGACAATCTTCTAGATACAGTTTCAAACCAGAAAACAATACACCCTAACCTATGCATTCTGGGTGACCACAACATTTGGTTTGACAAACCCAATATGCCCCATCCAAAAACAATAATAACTGGCCTAGAACCACTGAACCTGCATCACAGAGTCCAGAAACCCACACACATCACTGGACACATCCTAGATGTCATTGTTGCTAATACTAAACTAGTTGCCTTTCAAACTTTAACTTCAGTCATAGGGTCGAACCACGTTTGCTTGCTTTCCAACATAAAACAATACTAAGCGACTTACCTAAAACCACCTAACATACATCCACCTATGAACCGTGGAACAAACTCAATTTGGAACACTTAGAAATACAACAGACATCCAATACAGATCTGGAAGCCATTCATTCTGTTCAAAAACAATATGAGTGGCTACAAGAAGCTTTTGATATCCTGATACCACTTAAAAGAACAAAAAAATGCAAGCACCTTGAAAAAATACATAGATAAAAGACATAAAAAAACAAATTAGAACGCTGCAACATGCCTGGCTCAAACAAATGCCTGATGACATGTCAACGTGGTAACAATGAGTATTGGTATCATTGTCATGGAGAACTTAAATGTATGTTAAGGAACTTAGGAAGCCCTACGTGGTTTGTTACGCTTAGCTGTGCTGAATATGCATGGGGCGATTTACTTGAATTTCTACTAGAGGCAAATTCAAATATTAAAAACATTGAATTGACGACAGCTGGAGAACTGTGATCCTTGGATCCTGTAAATGTGTGCAGATATTTAATCATAGGTTTCAAGCTATGATGTCTTTTATCTGAAATAAAAATAATCCACCTCTTGGGGGAGTTATTGGTTTCTTTTGGAGAAAGGAGTTTCAAGCTGGAGGTGCCCCTAATATACATATGCTTACCAGCAGTACTAAACCAGAGGTGCTCCTAATACATACATTAATATGGATCAAGGATGCACCTAAATGTGGAACTGATTCTGAAGAAACTGTTTTGTTTTTCATTGAAGTCTACGTTGCCTGTGCTATTCCAAAAACAGGAGGAGAAAATGGCTTACTTAAGACAACAAGTTTTACGGTTTCAAAGTCATCAATGTGGGAAATATTGTCAACAGAAATACAAGTCAAAGCGAAAATGTTATAAAAAAATGTCATTTTGGATTCCCACACCCAGTAATTTCGAAAGGAAGAGTCAACAGTTTCATGTCAGCAGTGAGGCATACTATAACTCGAAAATCTCCAAAGAATACTTACAACATAAAAATAAGTGAAGATTTAAAGTATATTAATGATTACAATCCAGTGATTTTGATGATGTGGAATGCAAATATGCATATCCAATATGTTGCAGATAATTAAATTGCTGTTACATCATATATAACCAAATCTCAAAAGAAGGAGTTAAAAGAAATGTGGGAAGTAATTTCACAAGAGAAGACTCTTAGTAACAAATTGTACAGCTTTAGTTTGAAGATGCTTTCCCATCAACAGATTGGATTGTACAAATGATCAGATCGTTTGACCTCTGCAAGTTTATATTCAAAGTGAAGAGGAATCATTTGGGTTAGTGTAGGTCTTGCTGCAACACCAAATCGAGTATTGAAATCTGTACAAGAAATTGAATACTTAGCATTGAATGAACCAGAAAGTACAGATATTGTTAAAACAAATGTGTTGCATACATACGTCCATCATCCCCTTTTGTATCGCTTTGTTCGCCCTAAGTGTAGCAGACGTGAGTCCCTTGATCACTTGGCCACTGGATTCAAGATAGCCTGGCTGGGGTAAGTGTTTGATTTTGCCAAACGCTCCGTCCATCATCCCCTTTTGTATCGCTTTGTTCGCCCTAAGTGTGGCAGAGTATGCTCAGACGTGAGTCCCTTGCTCACTTGGCCGCTGGATTCAAGATAGCCTGGCTGATGAGGATCATGAATCCGAAACCGTTCCCAGGATGCTTGTTTCCGGTCCATGGAAGACAGGGCTTGGCAGTTCGGGCTGGACTGTTCCCATGAGGCACAGGGTCAGACTGATTTGCATAAGGCCATGTCTGAAATGGGGTGGCTCAGTGGGCTAAAGAACGGTGATGGATTAAACCCAGATCAGTTGACTGGGGGTGAGTGTTTGATTTGCTCAAACGCTCCGCCCATCATCCCCTTTTGTATCGCTTTGCATACATACTATCCCAAAAGAAGTCCACATCTGAAAAACATATTTCTCTTTGAAGTACTGCAATATTACAGCTTTAAGAGAAATGTTACAGAAAATTGGATGTGATGGATACCAAATCACAGAAAACTCAGTTGTGATACTCCAGTTAAAAGGGACTTCTGCAACTGTTCAAACCTTGGTGTAGTGACATGGAATTACTTGGAGATTTTGACTGCTATGTAGATTCTTTTAAGGCATGTAAAGATAGTATTGAATGCACAGTTTTTCAAATTATATACAAATGTTGAATGAAGAGATTGCACAAAAAACTAGTATTGCAGCTGAAATTGCAAGAGATAGTTCTCAAGATAGTCAAAGTTCTTCTCCACTAAGTCAAAATCCAGCAGGACAACCAATTCTTGAAAATGAAGCAGCAATCGCTAAGAATGAAGTAGAAACAGAAATGCACAACAGGATAATATTGAGTTGGGAAACTTGGAAGAACAACTAAATATTGAACAAAAATAAATATATCAGCAAGTTACACAACATATAGAGCATGGTGTACTGCATAAAAAAGAATTCCAATAGAAGCCCAGGTTAGATGTCCTGCCCATCTCACCTGGGCTTCTATTGGAATTTTATAACGCATATTAGCAAGCCCATTATTACTGCTTTAGCGGCAATTTCCTGCCACTAAAATGGCGATAATTTTAACGAGGTTCTTGCTAATATGCCCCGCTGTTCTTTATTACATTATATTTTTCAAAAGTTGGTAATTGATAGAACTAAAATCCATACTGCTGCTGGCATTCGATATCTTTTGGATATATGTACTGTTTCTTGCAATATTGAAAGATGAAGGAATAGAAATTGAAAATTTGTTTGGATTAAATTACAGATGGGATCATACATGTGAAGAGTGCTCATTTTGTTCTACCACTCAAATAGATACTGAATGATTCATATATTTGACAATACCAGATTGCAAATCATTGGGCCCAATTCAAAGAACTAACTTATGACTAAATCCTAAACTTACTACTTTTGGTATTCACAGAATGGATTTACGACTACTAACTTTACGCCCGCACTCGGGCCGGAAATTCTGGCCCGGGGGCGGAGCTTCTGGCTCGGAGGCGGAGCTTCCGGCTTGGAGGCAGAGCTTGTGGCCGGAGGCATAGCTTCCGGCCCAGAGGTGGAGCTTCCGGCCCAGATGTGGAGATTTCAGCCATGGCTAAATCCCCACCTCTGAGCTGGAAGCTCTGCCTCCAAGCCGGAAGCTCCGCTTCCGGTCCAAAAGCTCCACCTCCAAGCCGGAAGCTCCACCTCCAGGTCAGAAGCTCCATCCCCAGGCCGGATTCTTGACTTGAGTCACACAAGTCAGCCCACCCTATGTACCTCTAGATGCCTAGTTTTGAAAAGATTGTACAGTCTGGCTAGGTTTCCCCAGATTCTGGCTGAGCTAGAGTCAAAAATCTAGAGCTACCTAGATTGGAAAAAATGGTCAGTTTTCAGTGGAATATGTGATTTGTCCTTTTGCGTTTTGGGCCTTTTCTTGTAGTGGGCACTGGTTCTACCCACTGAAATTATATACCATTTTTATAGGGAGACTTGTGGAAATGCTGGGTGGATGGAAGTTTGTGACCACACACAGTTTCCAGAACTTTCCATCACAGAAATGTGAGGGAAATTTGTTTTCAAATTTTGAGGTTTGCAAGGGATTCTGGGTAAAGAAGAACTTTGTGAGAGCTATGCAAGGCAGCCTACTCTGGATACCCCTAGGAGTTTAGTTTTCACAAATGTACAGTTTAGTTAGGTTTCCTTGGTGACCGCTGAGCTACTTTCCAAAATCTAGAGCTACTCACATTTGAAAACAAGCATTTGCAATGCAATAGGTCCCGCATTACTAGAAGTTTGAGCTGTTGGCATTACAAATATCAATACAAAGCCAATTGCTGAAACTTTCAGTAATGAGCGACCTATTGCATTGCAAATGCTTCTTATTCTTGTACTCCAGTCCTGCTACTCCAATATAACCTAGGGTCAGGAGAATCTGGGAGAATAATGCTTTTTCAGAAGAAGAGTGAGCTAGCGTTTGTGTGGCCCAGACAACTGATGCTTCAGTTTTAGCCCTCACCCCAACATAGTAGCTCTCAATTTTCCCTTGAGACCAGCAACATCGCTCTTGGGGGCCTCTCTCTCTACCAAACTGTTTTTATTACAGGCCCAAGCACAGCAGACAGGCATTCAAGTGTGATTATTATTTACACTTATAACAAAGGGAACTGATGTTTCCTTGCCTGTGTAACTTATGTAAAGGCACTTGTTTGCATAGTGACAAATTGCAAGGTTCAATCAATCAATCAATCATAACACTTGTATGGCGCGCTACCCACCCGGAAGGGTCTCAAGTCGCTTGGGGAAAGGGGTCCGCTACTGCTCGAACAGCCAGGTCTTGAGTTGTCTCCTGAAGGCGAGGTGGTCCTGGGTCTGCCGAAGGTGGATGGGGAGGGATTTCCATGTCTTGGCCGCCAGGTAGGAGAAGGATCTGCCTCCGGCGGTGGCTCTTCGGATGCGTGATACGGTGGCGAGGGCGAGGCTGGTAGACCGTAGCTGGCGGGTGGGCGTGTAGAAGGTCAGGCGGTCGTTGAGGTACTTGGGGCCAAGGTCGTGGAGAGACTTGTGTGCGTGGGTGAGGAGCCTGAACGTGATCCTCTTGTTGACGGGGAGCCAGTGCAGGTCCCTCAGGTGGCCGGAGATGTGGCTACGTCGGGGGAGGAAGTTGAGGCGAAGGTTCTGTCCAGAGCAATGGTGTACGTTAAAATGATGGGGCCTCACTGCAAAATGTAGTTGGATCCCCCGAGTCTCTCATGCCTCTGAGAAATGCATAGACCAAAGCTTGGATGTTGGAGGGGTGGGGCTACTCCCCAAGGGCTGAAGGGGCCCGTGTTATGTCTCTGGTCCACAGTGTTGCAGTTCTTTTTATAGAGCCACAGTACAATCTCAAGTGCTGTGGTTCTCTCAGGAGTGCTTTGCTTTTTTCTGAGGTACCGGGATCCTGTATCCAATGCTGCGCTGTGTGGATCCAGTCTTCTTGTGATTTTGATTTCATTAAGTCTTTCAATTTCAATTTCAATAAATCTTTATTTCGATACATTAAGTATCATAAAAGATGCATAAAATACATTACAATCACAATACAACAAAAAAAGAAAAAAGTTGGTTTTTGCAATAAAAATAAATCATATTTTCACATAACGGGACAATTAATTCATGGGCTTTTCAGATCATTTGCATGTCGGACACCATTCTGGGGGCGGATATTTATATTAAAACAATTTAAAAAGTTAATAAATAGAAGTTAAAAAGGAAGTAGATATACACTTGAAGGCATACATTTTAAAAATTGTTTTTAAAAACTAAAAATCCGAGGATCAATCATATAAGGCAATTAATATGACATCTATAAATGTTAATACTATTCTGCTTCATCATTCTTCAACCATATTACATAGAGATTAGCACATGATTATTTAATTTCTACAGCTTCAAAGGTTCAGACCCAGTTTCGTTCTCATAAAGCTAACGGACAGGAGGAATATACTGACACCAAAGACTACCACCTGACTGGTATTAGTCTTTAAGATTCTTCCGGCCTCTTTATAAGATCTAGAGCCCATGTTGCGACAAAGTGGAAGTATCCACCTTTTCCTTGGTATTGCATACCTCAGGCAAAAAAGCAATATATGTAGGTCATCTTCCTTCGTCTGGTTTGCACATAAGGTACATAAGTTACAACTAATCTTGGACCACCTCATTTCAAGGACATTAGTCCTGAGGATGCCATATCTAAAATTCATGTAGATTGCCTTTGCTAGTGGTGGGTGAATCTTGTCCAAAAAGGGCTTTGTTCAGGCATTTACCATGTCTTTTCAGTATTGGAAGGGAATTTTGTTTACAAACTATTTTACTTTTTTCTATCTGGCTTCTCCATGATAGGTTTGAGTCTAGACAAATCCCCAGATATGTAAAATTCTGGACATATTCCAATTTTTGTCCATTTAATGTGAGATTTTTCCTAAACTTTTTATGGGCATTTAGAGCCATATATTTCGTTTTCTTAACATTGATCTCTAGGCCCTTAGAGCTGCAATATGTCTGGAACCTGTTTAGTAGATTCTGTAGACCCCGGGGTGTTTGAGAAATGAGAATTGTATCGTCCGCAACAAGGAGGGACGAAACCCGTTCACCCCCCAATTTTGGGGAGTCATTGTCACATGCCTCCATGTAAAGCGGGATGTCGTTGACAAACAGGGAAAAAAGTGTCGGGGCCAACACACATCCCTGGCGGACTCCCCTCTTTATTGGTATGGATTGTGATAATTCCCCATTGGGACCCCACCTAACCTTTGCATAATTGTTCGTGTGTAATTTTATGACTAGCTTCAGTAAGTCAGCTGGCAACCCCTGGCATTTGAGTGTCTCCCATAACATTTCTCATGGGATTAAATCAAACGCCGCCCAAAGGTCGACGAATGCTACATACAGGTGACCTTCTCTTAGGATGACATATTTCCAGCATAAACAACAGAACCTTAGGACCTTGTCAATGGTACCTGTTTTAGCTCTAAACCCTGCTTGATATTTTGTGAGCACTGACTCATCTTCCATCCATGTGTTAATATGGTTTAAAATATGCCTTGCAAATATTTTCTGTGTTATGTCTAATAAACTTATAGGGCGATAGTTAGCAGGGTCATTTCTATCGCCCTTTTTAAAAATAGTAATAATTTCCGCCCCATTCCATGTGTCTGGGATTTCGGCACCAGCAGCAATGACATTACATAGGTGATTTATATACGGTGCCCAAACAATTAATTAGTGTTTGAATAAGTCACCTGGAATTTTATCAAGTCCAGGGGCCTTCCCATTTTTGACCGATGCAATAGCTAGTTTGGTCTCTTGATGGTCAAAAACTATTGACATGGTCTCAATATCTATGAATAGCAAAGTGGTATTACCCTGTATAATTTCTATCTGTGTGAAATAGCATATAATTTGGTGAAAGGATCAATTCAAGTGGCCTCATCAAGAAAGACCTCACGCAAACCCTTCTCCTTTTTGTTGCTTTTTGCCACTATTTCCCAGAATAATTTTTGGTCCTTTGTTTTAGCTGCTAACAGCATACTGGACCAAATTTCTTGGTCCCAGCACGATTTTGCATCAGCCAACACTCTCTTGAATTCTTTCCTAGTCTCTTTAACTGCCAAAACATTTTTATTCTTTATGGCCTAGACTAGGGACGATTTTACTGTACGGCATTCTTTGTTAAACCAAGGTTTACCTAACGACTGAAAGTCAGTTGTTCCTGTCCTTTTTTTTGGTATTTTGGTCATTAATAACAAGAGTTCATTAAAAAATATTTTATGAAGGTCTAGGAATATTCTTGGTTCATTTTGAGAGATATTGTATGTTCCAAATGTGTTGGTGAGGCAACTATAAATGTTTGCCACTAACTCTTCCTGCTCTAGTATATATGCCCATTTTTCTGTGCATCGGTTGTTGCTAACTACGATATTGTCCGGGGTAACATGTCGCATTCTCTCCTTGACATTCTGTCCCAATAGTAGGCTACAAGAAAAACTAATTTCAAGTGGGCGATGGTCGCTATCTGTTCTTGCTGTTATTTCCATATCTACAGCAAACAACCATAAATCCAGGGATAGGATAATATAATCGATTTTTCTCTGGCAGTTGTGTCTAAAGAAAGTTGGGGCTTTAGGGCTATCAGATGGTAGGCGCCCATTACACACCCTCATTCCGTGGCCTGTCATTACCCTTGTAATTTGGAGGGCTAGAACAGTGCCAGCGACTACCCAACTACTGGTTAAAGATGGTATACCATTGGCACTGTCTTCGTCCCCAAGCAATTTATCCAACCCTATTATCGGTTCAAAATTGCAGTTCAGGTCTCCACATATTATCTTACTTGTTCCTGGGTCCAAAGTATGTAACACTGAGTCCAACATTTCAATTGTGGATGACTCCCTGTAAGATGAACATGGCCTATTATAAACATTGTATAAATATAGTACTCGTTTATCATTAGTTATTATTTTCACTCCAAGTATGTCTGAGTGGCAATACTTAATTTGTTAATTGTTATCTCAAGAGATACTCTGACCCAGATGATAAGGCCTCCGGAGGGGCGGCCCCTTACCGATGGAACTGCGTCTATCTGATAAGTTTTGTATCCTATCCTATGTATGGATTTCGTGGCCCGGGTTTCTTGGAGAACACAGATGTCACTAGTATTTATGTAGTGGTTCCATTCTGGGTCACTTGTATTTGACCTCATGCCCGCTATGTTCCATGATATAAGCTTAATCTCAGAGGCACCATTTGAAATAACTGCATTGCTTGAAGGAGAGTAACCAATAGCACTAGCAGCACTAGTTATATCTTCTACTACCCTAACTTCCGTGCCACTACCTTCCTTCTGTATCAGCATGCCACATAGTGGATTTAGGGAAAATATTTGAGATTGATTTATATCCCCGCCATCCCTAATACACATACAAAGCCCCTCCATGGGTGGGTCTACGTCTACATCTACCGTGTCCTTTGCCTTGGTCGTATACATTGCTGATTGAAGTCAATCGACTGCCTCCAGGGATGATAGTTCATTGAACCTGTTTGGGGTTTCTAGGGCGCACAATGGACTCTCCAAGAAGCCTAGTGTTCCCAGATTTTGCATTGGCGTGGGTCCACTTGGCCTGTAGAAATAGCTCAGTGGTAAGGCTTGTAACACGGGGCTTTGCAAAGAGAGTTTCTCATGAATTTTTAATATCTTACGGACCGTGTGAGGGTATTTAAAGTTAACAATTATGCCATCCCCTTGAATATCTTTTGGTGTTACACCTACCCACCCTACCCTTCTCACAATTAATATTTCTGCACTTCTGTTTGGATTGAACTTCTTGTATTTACAGAGCCAATTGACAACCTTGTTCCTAAGATTATGCCAGGACTCTTTTTGGTCTCTTTTTAAGACTGGGGCCCCAGATAATACCAAAACATAAGGAGATGCAGCTGGTGGTAGGTTCAGAATATCTTCATTTGACACCAAGTCAGTTCCCTTAGGGCTGTGAATAGTCCCCTCTCTACCATTTGACCTTATGTGTACTATGTTATTAGTAGTATGTACTGCAGCGGTGGTGAGTACTGCAGCGGGTGCAGGGCCAATATTATTGTCTATTACTAGCAGTCCGTCTACCCTAGTACTATCATCCTGTGTCAAAATGAGGCTTGGTCGATTTGTATGGTCTGCGACATTAATCACTTTCTGGCTGTCCATGGTTCTACTCTCCAGCTCATTCAACAAACAAGTACCGTCCTCAATCAGTCCCATGCCCTCTTCAATGGTTGCACTTAATTTAGAAGACAATTTATCTAGTTGCTCCACCTTATCATCAAAAACTACTAGTCTAGAATTTAGTGTTTCTTCTATCTGGGATTGTATTGTATCTAGGGTATTTTTAAATATTTCCAACATTGTGTGATCTTTATTTACCTCCCCCCCCCCCCATTAAATTTGCCAAAGTTCATATCATAATTAAAATCGGTTTGGGTTCCTAGGGATCTACATCTTATTGGAACTAATTCATGTTTGTGTGCTTCATCATCCCCATTCTTGCTGCCCACTAATTTGCTTGGCTTTCCTTTTTTCACAGCCATGTTTTTCTCCTTACACTGGGTTTTTGGTTTAGCTCCGATTTCTATGACAGTCTTTTGTGTCCGTGATCTAGTAAAGATCCCTGCTATTGCAGCTTCTTTATGTACATCTTGTGTGAGGTGCCTGAGCTGATAGTAGTTGGGTTTTGCTGTGATGACAGTGAGTTATTACCCTCGTTCTGGTATGGAACATTAACTATGGCACTAGCTGATGTTTGGCTGGTGGAGTTACTTAGCAGTTGTCCATATTTTGGAAGACTTGATGGATCTAATGAAGGTCGCCGCTTAGCGAATTCTATCTCACGGCACACTCGTTGTTCTGCTCTACTGATGAAGTCATTTAAGGAGCCTGTTACCCCCGGCCTCCCATTCATCCTAGACATGGTTCCTGGTCCACTAAGTCTTTCACAATACAGGTGCAAAGTTGTAATCATCTTTCAATAATGTATCGAACAGTCGTTTGCTTTCATTGAGGCTGATTCATACCATTAAATATATTGATCTACTGATCAAAGTTGCAGTAACTTTCAACATTGTGGGCAATAATGACTTATTTTTCAGCTACACATATACACCGCAGTAAGTAAGTGCAAGTCTCTTGGCTGAGGTTTGTGTTACTGTATTTTAGTTCCAACTATACGTTGCCATTCATGGTATCTTGTGACATGATTGGCCAGTGATTGTATCTTAGTTTTGGGGACTGTAATTGACTATTAGAGATTCTGGAAATGCTGGGGGGGGCTCCGTTGTTAAACGACTTGCATAATTGTAGGGGTTACATCGCCATCAGAAGGTTTTTGAACAGAACAATAGAGAGCCGTTGTCATGTTGTTATAGTAACACAAGCCTCAGCCAACAGATAAGCACTTGCTTACAGCGGTGTATATGTACAAATGGATACATGCGTTTCATGCACAGGGGAACTACACAAAGCGGAGGTTCAACGCTGTAATCACCCCTTGCAAGAATCTGCCCACCACCCAAACGTAAACACGAAGCGAAAGTGGGTGTCTCTCTATGCAGCGGGTTCAAGGAGCCCCTGGGAGCCACGACGGGTGTTTAAGCTGAACCTGTGCACGAGGGGCTCTGCGGCACTGAATACCTGTAATCCACGCTCACTTTCAGCCTCTTCTTCCATCCTCAAGCAATCCACCGCTTCCTCCGATCTCTGGTCTCCTGGATACAGTTGTTACTTTCGCTGCCGAAGCATTGTTGAAAGATTCGTAACTGATGCAGCCTCACCATGGTGTTTAAACCAGTCGATGTTTATTTCTCAAACAATTTATCTACGTAATATATTTATATATGCATATATATGCACACGTCCATTCAACGCTCGTTTTTTCATGCAGACCTTAAATGTTTCTGTATAATTGTTTTGCATGTCATTAGCGAGTTAAGGTACAGTTCTTAAAGCTGTGCACTTACCTCTCAGACTACCCCGATCAGGTGAAAAATTGCAACCCTGCCCCAGATTGTAACTCTTCCACCATCTTACTGGGAAGAGTTTAAAGGTCTTCAAAGCTGAGCCAGATGTAAAATGTTGCCGATACAGAAGCTTCAGCTGAAAATAAACAAGCGCGCAAGTAGTGGGGAGGGGTGGGAGTGCGGCGGAGAGCAGGCAGGGTTTCCCTTGTGGGAGCGAACGCAATAAATGCTAACATATGACGCGCTCCCTCCCGCAAGGCAATCGCCAAACGTGCACGCGTTGCTTTGAAAGCAATGCAACCCGAGGATGTTTTCGCCTTCAAAGCTGAATCCATTTTAAGAGGTCCCTATCCTTTGCAGCGCATGCGCACTGTGTAGGCAAGACCTAAAAAAGGGTCAGTTTCCGATAGAAAAATGCAATGGGTCTAAGTTGCAGTTTGGGCCGTTTCCTCTCATGGGCATTCACGACTAGTAAAGTTAGACTTTTGTCCCAGTTTTGGTCTCAGTTAAACTTAAGACCAAAACAAGTTTAATTGAGACAAAAGTCTAACTTTACTATTTGCAAATGTCCTTTGTGAATACTGTAAACTTTGTGAATCGGTCCCAAAATAACTAAAAAGAACACATCTAAACATGAAATATACGTTTTCAACTTTACCTTTTTTAGCTGTGGTCAGTTGGAATAGCAATTCATTTACCGAGCTGTTTGCTTTTCTTTAGCCCATATGCCACAAGTTCAAGTTCAAGTTCAGGAATTTGTATAGCGCACTACTCACCCAGCGGGTCTCAAGGCGCTTGAGGAATGGTGGGTGCATTACTTATCGAATAGCCAGGTTTTAAGTTGCTTTCTGAAGGAGAGGTGGTTCTGTGTACGGCGGAGGTGATTGGGGAGAGAATTCCATGTTTTGGCCGCTAAGTAGGAGAAGGATCTTCCTCCCATGGTGGATCTGTGGGTGCGCGGAATTGCGGCGAGGGCTTGATTGGATGATCGTAGTTGGCGAGCGGGTGTGTAGAAGGACAGTCGTGCATTGAGGCATTCGGGTCGTAGGTCGTAGAGGGCCTTGTGTGCGTGGGTAAGGAGACGAAACGTTATTCTCTTGTTGACGGGGAGCCAGTGGAGATCCTTCAAGTGACCGGAAATGTGAGCATGATGGGGAATGTCCAGTATGAGTCTGGCTGAGGCATTTTGGATGCGTTGGAGTTTTTTTCTGTAGTTTGGCTGTAGTCCCGGCGTAAAGGGTATTACCATAGTCCAGTCGGCTGGTGACCAGTGCGTGGGTGACTGTTTTTCTTGTTTCGGTGGGGATCCAGCGGAAGATTTTTGAGCATGCGTAGGATGTTGAAGCATGAAGACGAGACGGCGTTGACTCGTCTGGTCATCGAGAGGGAGGAGTCTAGGATGAAGCCCAGGTTACGTGCGTGATCTGTAGGTATGGGTGCTGTGCCCAAAGCCGGTGGCCACCATGAGTCGTCCCAGGCAGAGGGGGATGATCCTAAGATGAGGACTTCCGTTTTGTCCGAGTTTAGTTTTAGACGGCTCTGTTTCATCCATTTGGCTACTTCTTTCATTCCTTCGTGTAGTTTTGTTTTGGCGGAGTTTGGGTCTTTGGTGAGGGAGAGGATCAGCTGAGTGTTGTCTGCGTAGGAGATGATGTTGAGGTTGTGATGGTTGCGAGGGTATATCACCTTGTTTGCATGAGTGACACACACGTCATGAAGATATATTTAATGTAGAGCAATGCAGACCCTCTCATTGCCCCAGAACCCTCGTCATGGTTCTCAAAGCACAGAAGAAACGAATGTATCCCTCGTGCAAGCCTCAGCTGGAGCCCTTAGATCTTGGCAAAGCCTGCATCAGCCCCACACATGCCACTCATCAAACTTGCAAACGCCCTCAGCACAACATCCTAATTGAGGTTTATGGGAGCCCCATGGCTCACAGCAGCTCCTTTCTAATCTCTGACAACCTCCCTCTCAGGAACCAGGAGGCCCTCCTCTGATATACTTTGCATAGCCTGCCTAATCATTATTCATTTGGAAGTTTACAAATTGCTTTCCCATTTGCAAAAAAAACAGTTGGTTTGCAAATGGGAAAAGAACAGGGCTAGAAATATGTGTGTAATGGGAGGCCAGCACGTGCGCTTCCCTGGAGCACAGCACTTCGCAATGGCACTGGCAAGGTTGTCTGTCTCCCAAGCTCCATCAGACATACCATTATCCCAAAAAATCTCACGGATTTGATTTTGCTTCGCATGATTTACCATTTTCAATTTACACGTTATTACATACAGGAAACAGATTTCTTTTGTCCTCGTGTTTATTCCGAAAAATCTGATAAAATCACAAAATGAAAGCCTTCATTTTAACCTGACGAGTTTGTGCACAGAACCAAATTGTGACCTAAGCCTACATTGCCCAGTGAGTGATGCAAGTTCCATCACTCTTTAAGTTCTTGTTTTGCTGTCATTCCAAACCTAGCAACCTGGCCTGGATGTGTATGGACTCGTCCATCTCAAGACTGACTTCATTTGCCTCCCTCTGCAGGGAGCCTGTCCTGAGCCACCTTGGTGAGTGCTGCTGTTGTGAAGCTCCTGTGGTTTCCATGTTATTAACAGCAATCCACAGGACATTGAGCTGTCATTGTGATGACAACCTCAAGCCTCCTTTGGAGCTGCTCACATTCTTCTGCTGCCTTTGTTGCCTTCACCTGGCTCCCTCTGCAGGGGGCCTGTGCTCTGCTATTGTAGTGAAGGCTGCTGTTGTGTGTCTCTTTTGGTTACCATGTCTTTTAAAATAATACACAGCTTTGGAACTGCCATTGTATTGACAAACTCGAACCGTGGTGGAAGAAAACGCATTACTTCATTTTGTTCTGCATTCTGATGTCCTATAGAATGGTGAAGGGTGCATTGCAATATCTGTCTCTTCTTTTAATGCTTTGGAAGTGTCCAGGGCATCAGGCATGTGCCCCAAGCGATCATTGCTGCCAGGGAAAGATACAGAGCAAAGGCAAGCCTGCTGTAAGGAGACCATGTATATGTGTGTGGATTCATCCATAGCAGAGCGCCTTGAGGTGTATGAGGAGTGTAGCTCCTCAAAGGCTCTGTGCGCCTTAGCTTTCTTTGGAGCGTCTACTGTGAATGACCTGTGTTCATCCAGTGTGATCTGTTGAGGTTCAATAGGAATCCCGTGATGACGCATTGAGTCCCATGGAAGGAGATGTGGATGGATCACAGTCTGTTCCAGGCTCTGTAGTGGTCCTGGGCTGTGCCTGAGGGTTTCTTTATTATAGCTACCTCTATGCAATTCTAAAGCACACCAACCAATCAGAAACAAAGTGTTACTCTGCCACACTCTGTACAGCTTGATAAGCAGATTAGTACATTTGTTCTACATTCAAAAATGTGCACTGGATGGGTAAAGAACATGTGCATCCCATAATACCAGATTTTGACTGGATTGAAAAATGTAGAGTCTGTCGAAGTCCGCACATCTGAATTTCAAAGATAGTAACACCCATTTCGACACCACCCATTTCAATACCTCGTTTGTGGGACTACAAAAAGACCAGGAGGGGGGAGCTAGAAAAGGCACCCACAAAGAATGTTCAGGCCCTTGAGCATCCCACGGGGTCTCGTGCGCTGAGCTTGTTTTGATAGTCCAATGTAGGGTAACACTACAATTAAACACCAATCTCCGAAGACAAGTGGCTGACACAGGGTGCAGGGCACTGTTTGACTGCTATAATCCCCCATCATAATCAGAAAGAACAAGGGGGCATATTACCAAGGAATAGCAAAATTTATCGCAACATGCGCTTAGCGCATTCTTTTTATCGCTGCCTATCGCTGGATATGTTAGTGGAGAAAACATGCTATTAGCAACGTTTTTCTCCATTGTGCTAAAATATTCTGCGATAGCAGCAAAATGCGTGAATAACAGCGATATTCACACATTAGCACGAAATGCTCTTAGCCATGTTATCCTCCTCCCATTGGATAACATGGCTAAGAACTGGTCTGAGCAGGCGTTTGTATTTGGAAATATTCGCATTTAGCGCAAATATTTACATCGCTACGCCAGCGTTGATAATAGGCGATAGCGACGTTAGCGACTGCTTTCAGTCGCTAACAGGTTGGGTACGCCCACTTTGCATGTCATTAGCCATAAACATCGCTGACATGCAAAGTGGGCCCCAAACCGCCCGCTATCGCCTACAATCTGTCGCTAACTGCTGTTACCAACAGCTTGCTAATGGGGCGATAGAATTATCGTCGCTTAGCGGCCAAAAACAACTGCTAAATCGGCGATAATTGCCTATTGCCACCCTTGGTTATATGCCCCAAGGTCTTTTTTAGGCTGTAACAGCGGCTCCAATATTGGGTTGTCAATTAGTCAATCACCTTGTGAATGATGCAAGGGCTCGTTCTGCTGAGTTTGGCTTTTGTATGGAATGACAGCCTCCTGCTTGTGGTTCGACATGCTGTCATTGACATGTCTGCACTGAGGAGTGAGTGTAAATGTGCTGATACCTAAAATGGCAGTGTAGATTGTGGAATAGTAAGCTACCACCTGTGTTCAATGCCATAACCCATAGCCAATCCCTAGAATTCCAAGTCGTGTCTGTGCTCATCTTGTGTCATTTGAGACTGGTCCAGGAATCTAAAAGCAGGAACGTTCTTGTTGTGTTTCATAGGAGAGATTAAACTCCCCCAGTCTTTGTCTGCAAACTCATATTGTGAAGTTAACTGTGAGAAGTTGCTGGATCCGGTCTCAACAAGTTTACCATGAATGACATCAAGAAGAACTTTCCATAGACCTAAGTCTGAACCTCAGTATTGTCCTCAGGTATCAGGGTACTGCTGAAAGGGCAAGAAGGGAGTGACTATTAGTGCAAAGCATACCAGACAGACTTTCCACTTATATGACCCCTCATTAAACAACTGTTCCACTTCTATCCATTTTTTGATTTTTTGAAACTTGTTTTTATTGGTATTTAAGAGAGAATTACAAAGAGTGGCATTTCGAAATCAAAAGTGCTTTACTTACATATTCCAGCTGGACCGCTATGTGAGGTTGAAATGGGGTAGGGTGCACACAACAGTGTAAGTACTGAGCCTGCGCGCAGTGTGCATAAAGGGCAAAGTCCGGGGCTGCCAGTTCACCCTGCGACTGTGGTATTGTTAGCATCTCCCATGAGATTCTGGGCTGTTTCCCTGCCCAAACCAGCTCAACCATTTAAGAACGGGTGTTTTAAAGACGTGCGCTGTGAGAGGGATAGGGACATGTACGAACACATATAGCAACTTTGGCGGGATAACCATTTTGGCCAACGCCATGCAACCTATTAGCAAGAGAGGGAGTCTTCCATTTCCGTACCCTATCCTCATTCTAGTCTGCCAACCTTCCATAGTTTGTCATCTAACGTTCTTGTAGGTCATTGCTTATCCAAATGCCCAGGTATCATGTCAGCCCAGTCACCCAGACTATGGGGTACTCTGTGTCAAAGGGTTTTGTCTCAGCTGTCGGAGGGATTAGAACAGATTTGGTCCAGTTCAGCTCGACTCCTGACAGCCCACTATACCGCACCACCTCCTGTGTTATGGGAAAGAAGTTTTCCTGGGAATTTCGCCTTCTATAAGGTGATATCATCCGATTACCTTGATAGAGTGAGTGCCCGCATAGTGAATCCTATTCCCCTATTAGTGTGGTGCTGGCGAATCCTGGCTGCCAGTGGTTCAGTGGCTATGGCAAATAATAATGGTAACACGGGGGCACCCCTGTCTGGTTCCCTTGTAATAGATATTGGGTCTGACACCAGGCCATTGACCCGCAATTGCGCCATTGGCTTAATAAACAACAGATTATTGCCCAGTCTGTGTAAAAGTGGGAAGAGGAAACCTCATTCTAGAGAGTCAAACACCTTTGTGGTGTCCAAGAGTTCTGCAATCACATACACATGAGGGCGAGGTAGTGGAGAAGCGCAAACAGGGTTCAAAAATTGTGAGAGATGTATTTCCCCAGTATGAAACTGGATTGATCTGGTCTGACTATCAGGGGCAGCAGCTGCTGGAGGCGGACAGCCAGCACTTTAGCAAAGATCTTTGTATCCAGGTTTATCAGCGAGAGTGGCCAAAAGGAATCGCACTGTGCGGGCGGTTTTTATCGGGTTTTAATATGGTGATAATTATAGCTTCGCACATGGAGATGGGTAAAATACCTGTTTCCATGGCTTCCCGGTAGACGTCAAAGAGCCGTGGCGCCAGGGCATCAGAGTATTCTTTGTAAAATGTAGCCGTTAGGCCATCTACCCAAGGTCCCTTGTCAGCTGGCATACTGCCTATCACTCAATGCACATTTTCTACAGTGAAGGTATGTCCCTGTACTCTCGATGTATCATGCCAAGCCAGAGAGTTACCGAGTCAAAATAGTCCTTCAGGACCTCGTTCAGTGGGTTTGATCGGAAGGTATATCATTTCCCATAAAAAATCTTTCATTGTGGCAAGGAGATCTGGTGGGGAGTACTCCGTGGTGCCTTCCGGCGTGATCAGTTCAGTTACAAATGTAGAACATCTGGGGTTCCGGAGCATGTTTGTGAGGGTTCTCCCTGGCCTCTCCCCTCCCCGTAGCAACGCATCTGCTTGTGCTGGTTTAGAAATTCGGCTTCACGGTTGGCTGTTTTCTGATACTACATCAGTTTGGTGCACACATCAGCAAGGGTCGTGTAAGTGGGCAAGAGAAAGTATTGTGTCTCTGGTGTCTTTATCACTGCTTCCATTCTGCTTAGGTGCCCCGAATGTTGTGGAGCACTCCAGACTATCCGGCGATGCAAAGGCCTCTTACCACTACATTGAATGCCTCCCACAGTGTTCCCATTGTGTCCACCAAACCCGTGTTGTGCTCAAAATATTCCTCAAATGTGTGCTCTTAGGTTCTGCCTGAAGGCCTGGTCAGAGAGTGCATTGGAGGGGAGCCTCCATGTAAATGGCTGACTATATGGCAGTGGTACCGAGAGGGCAGGGCCGGACTGGCCGTTGCAGGCACCGGGCAATCCCCCGGTGGGCCGCAAGGGCGGGGGCCGGTTATAGGTCCCATCGGGCCGTTTTTGTTACAGGACCGTTTTTACAGTATAGCTGAAAATCGTCCCTGAAACAAAATCGGCAGAAAACCGGCCCCGGCAAAGAGCTTGGTCGCTCCCCCCCGGGGGGCGGCCGAGCACTTTGCCAGGGACGGTTTTCGTTCCCAGTCTGGCCCTGCGAGAGGGTCAGCATCGCTGGTGCATGATCTGAGAGTGTGCGAGCTTGATGTGTAGCATCAGTGACCCTTGTATGTAGATCCTTAGTCAAAAAACAAAAGTCTAATCTGGACCAAACGTGATACTGCTGCATTATGCATGTGCCTTGATGATCCGTGGGGTGTAGCGTGCACCACAAGTAAAATATGTGGTGGTCTTGTATTATTCCCTGTACAGTCGCAGCGGCCCCTGGGTGGTGCATACGAGATACCTCCTCTCTGTCATCCGAGAGCGACAGAACTATGTTGAAATCGGACCCCCAGAGTAGTGCTGCATTAACCAGTGATTGTATCTGGTGCCGCATATTTTAAAACAAAGTGGGGTCATCTGTGTTAGGTCCATAAATGTTAGCTATTAGAACTGGTATATTGTATAACAGTCTTCTTAATAAAAGGTATTGTCAAGGGTCCATTAATGTTTTGGTCGTCTGCCATGGTACACCTTTTCTGATCAGTATAGTCACCCCGCATGAATAACTTGAGTACCTTGACGTGTGCCCCTCTCCCCAACTGCAATGGGTCAGCCTCGCCTGAGCAATGTCCTTCTGATGTGTCTATGTAGGAGACATATGTCTGTTGCATGTCTGACTAAATATGCCTGTACCAGTGTTGCCTTCCGGTAATGATTGAGACTGCAGATATTGCAAGAGATACATGTTAATTTGGACATTCAGAAGTATGGTGTCGCAGTTTCACATGCATAGAGGAATCACACTCTCCGAGTGTCCTACCACCAATGCCTGCTTCCCTAATATCTGTCAGTGCATTTTTCCGAGCTGTCCCATGTGTGATTTGCATGTGTATTGTGTTGCCTGTCTTGTCAATCCTTTCCGACAGATCAGAAACATATAGCAGTTGCAATCTTAGAACAAAAACGACCCTTTGCCACCCCCCCACACCAACCCCCCCAAACAGGTTGCTTATCCCTCAATAATACACCCTTTGCAAACTGTGAACCGTGAAACATTGAGTCAATGGGAATCATCCAGTAGGAGCATGGGTTAGCCGGCATACCGCCCGTTGCCTTTGCTAGGAGGTGGCCGAGCTTTATTAAAACTATAGGAACATTGCAAAGCAAATCTGAGTTTCCGATTAAAATACAATTCTCTTACTTTGGGTTATACACCAAGTAGCCCCAGGCAATCATTTATCTAATCTTGCCCTATGTCATTATCACTTAGTTGGCCACCTGGGGATCCTGCAGTTTCGGTGTCTTTGTGTTTGTGTTATCTAGCCTGCTGTTTGGTGAACTTCAGCGCTGCACTGGCTTCAGTGAATAGTATGGGCTTGCCCCAGTCTCCACTCTCAGCTTGCCTGTATAAATTCACGCCTTGCGGCTTGCACTGCTTGGGGGAAATCAGAGTAGAGCGCAATGCTATTCCTTGGTGTCTCAAATTCTCCTTTTTCTCTAGCTAGAGTCAGAATGGTGTCTCTGTCCCTGTAATTGAGCAGGTGTGCCAGTATAGTCTTGGGTGGGGTGCCAGGAGAAGGTTGTGGTCCGAGTGTCCGATGTGCGTGCCCTACAAGGAACATGGGTGACAAATCAGGGTTGAATAGATCCCACAGGAGACCCTCCACAAATGTTTCCATTTTTGATCTATTAGTGGACTCCAGTATTCCTGTAATTCGGACATTGTTTCTCCTCGATCATGCCTTAAGGGCTTTGTTGCATATCCATTCTGACAAGATGTTTCCTGCATCTCCACTTGTCGGTCATCCGAGTCTGAGACTCTGGTTCCTAAAGGGTTTATCTTATCCTCATACTTATCTACTCTCTGTGAGACTCTGTGAGACCTCACAAATTCTTTCCTCTTCTCTCTCGTTTTCCTACATCTTGTTTTCTTACATCATTTCCAGCTCTTTTGCTATCTTTGAAAATAACACCTTAGCAGTTTCGGAACGAAATGCCTGCAGAAGAGTATTGTAACATCAACAATGTTGTTTGGGGAAAGAAAGTTTATTGTCTTGTTTCTGTTATGGGACTTCTTTTACTTTTTCAATTAGTACATGGGGGTGGCTATTTGCGACTAAAAATTAACAGTATGAATTCAGGGGAAGGGGGCTTCCCAAGAGATTGCTGACGAAGACCAGGGAGAGGGCTGGACATGAGGGGAGGTTTGCAGGGTGCTACACTACAACATGGGGCCTAATACTATTTTACGCTATGGTTCTTACAACACTAACATGAAATGTATGGGGAATTAGCTCCCCCAACAAATGACAGAGATTGTGGAAATACGTTACAGATTAAAGATATGATGTAGTAGCACTCCAAGAAACCCACCTTAAGCGCTCCGAGGAACATTGCTTGAAACATAAACATTGTCCATTGTTGTATAAATCCTCAACACCCTCTAATCACAATAGGGTTGCTCTCTTTTTTCACTCAGCCTTGTGGTTTGTTCCAGAGGGATGCAATGCAGATAGGGATGGTCGATATATCACGGTGAAGGGTCAGATAAAGGAACATTGCTGCATACTTGCTACCTTGTACACACCCAACACTAATCAGGCCATTTTCTTGAAAACATTCCTCTCCACTTTGGGAATCTTTGGAGAAGGGGTAATTACAGTTTTGGGAGATTTCAATCTTACATGGGATGCGGAGACGGACAGAGCACACCCGCAGTGCTTGATCAGGCAGCTTCCCTTAGTCGTTAAAAAAGATATTTGGAGAACTAGGCCTTTTGGAAGCTTGGCCCACATTACACCCGGATGACCAGGATTATACCTTCTTACTCTCACATAGAAGCTATTGTTGTATGGCATTTTAGATTCCGAATGGATTTTCCTGAATCATACTCTTATATAGGTACAATTCTCATTGCCCTTATAGAGGCATGGGAAATCAAGCCCTTATTTAGGCATAGCTCATGCTACCCAAATACAGGCATGGCTACTTCCATCCGTTCACCAAACGTCACAACAATTTCTTGGAAAACCAGCTTAAGCCGTTAGGGACTTCCCATTGCTTGAATATTGAGATCACCAAGAACTCAAGTACTTTATGTAAATGTAAATGTAGTTGAGCTTATATAGCGCACAGCTACCCACAGAGGGTTTCCCGGCGCTTGCTTAGGGAACCCGTCCTGGTATTCCCCTATGAGATATCAGGGTATCCACAAGGTGAAAGTCAGGCATCCCGCCACGAGGGGCCGTTGTGGAGATTAAGCAAGCTATTGCCCAGAGTCGCAGAGTGTGAACCCGAGAGTCGAGGAGGCACCGGGGCTAGAATTATCGAGTCCGTGGAATTTTTAGCCCAAGACCCGCCGAGGCGGGGAATTGAACCCTGGTCCAGGACCGATCTCAGCTTCCGGGTCTGCTGCCTCTAACCCCTGAGCCACACTTCTCTTTACAATGAACAATTATTCTCCAGGGGTTGATTCATGACATTCATATTCCTCACTTTACGTTAAACACGGCATTCTAAACACCTTCAAAGTATAAATATACCTTCACTTGCTATTGCAAGGAACGGTGGTTCGGAGCAGTTCGAAGACCTACTTGCCTGACGCAGCTCGCTACAGCAAGTGCTGAAGGAAGCCGACTCTCCAGCTGATGCACTGATCAGGAAGAAGCCCTTCTCTGCCGAGAATCCAGCTACAGTGTTTCTGAGTCCCCTTGCGGGGTGTTGGGAAATCGAGCCCCTGAGACAGAGATACCAGACCTCCTTCATTCTAACCAAGGTATGGAGCTGATTAGAACCTAGAGAAACCTTTGGTAGATTCTTGGCAAAACTAAACCTATGCAAAGGACCATACTTACTTCTACACACGTAATAGACTTAGGTTAGGTACATTGGGTATTTTAGAAGCACCAGTTGAGTATTTTAGTCTATGTTATTTATGTATGTATTTTTATATGGCTGAGAAACCATACAATGCTCTTACAGTATTATTTCATATTACTGTTTACGCTGTATGCATTATACTTTGCATTCTGCCTAACGATTGTAGCAGTTCATCTCTCTTGCAAGAGAAAGAAGACTGTTCAATAAACCTTTTATTGAAAATGCCCCTCTCTCTAATTCTCTGCAACACTGTAGAAAGGAAGCATGCCCGATTGACTGAGTGAACTAGTTATCTATTGTTTCCACTACTCTGAGAGATATATTCTTAATGTTGGGAAACAAAGTTGTCATGTTTATGCGGTTGTCAGAAACTAATCTCTTCTTGTGTATTCTGAGTTAGCTGGCACACACATAATTAAGTTTAGTATATTCAAAGAAGACCTATTGACATAAGTCCTACGTCAAATCTATGGGATATATTATTTCATGCGCAGAGCCTATTAGGAATATAAGAACTACACTACATGGCGCCCAAAGTTTGGTAAGGCACTAATTTAACACTAGATAAAAAAAGTAACTCAGTCATGATTTTCTCAGAGACCCCTTTTTCCGTAATACTCCAATAGATGTCGGGAGTGGGTAAAGGGATAATATCCACCATAGCTGAGTAGGAAGAAAAATCCTATGTATTAGCTTTTTGGTTTATTAAATGTTGAATGATACAGTGTTCCAAAATATTGTGCACCTTATCTTTGTTTCCTTGAAACTTGCTCTGCAAACTTTCAATCAACACAAATGACGGATAGCAACACTGAGAAGTAGATACAGCAGCTTTTGACACAACAGGTTTCCAAGAAACCAACGATAATGATTTAATCATTCCTCAAAATTTAAGGAGAACTATCACTATAAAACTTATAAAAAATGGCCTAACATCAACGGATGGTAGGTCAGTTTTTGTGATAGAGGCACATGAATATCATCAGACAGAGGTATTCTATTCATGGATAGTCTTCCCTGAAGCAAATCGAGTTACAAATGTGTTTCACTTCTACAAAGAAGATGAACCACCAACGGAATACATTCCTTTCAAGGATATTGAAATTCCATTAACTTACCAGGAGCATGCGATCTGGTTTAACGGAGCCCCTAAAGCATATAAATGACATTACCAGGCTCGGTCCACTAGATAGACCAGGAACAACATGGCCTGTGTTAGCCAGCTATACCCCACATCCTGAAGTTAATGTAATGACAGATGTGGGACTGTGAGCTTGAATCAAAGAGCTAATCAAAATCAATATGTCATGCAGACTTTCACAGTCCAACCAGCAATACTGATTCCACAACTTCTCCTCCACCAGGGGAACACAAATAAAATTACACCACAGACTCTAAATTGTTGTTGGTAAGTTACCTGCAAAACGGTAACAAATTCCATTCTGGATAGCTCAAAAAATGACTCAAATCAAGGCAGTATTTCCTAATACTACCCCTCATGAAAAACACAGAATTTTAACAATCTGTTTACCAATGAGGATCGCACCACACCTGGAGGACTGCGACACTCGGGGTGCAGTCTTTGCTGCAATTTACACTAAAACACATGGGGCCAGATGTAGGTAAATACTATTTACCTATTCTTAAATACCGACTCATACCAATTCGGTATTTAAGAATAGGTAAATAGTATGTAGGTAATTTGTCTGTAAAAATTACCGAATCGTTAAGATTCTGTAATTACCATTCATTCCTATGGGCCTGGAGGCCCATAGGAATGAATGTCAATTACAGAATCGGTAAATACGGATTCGGTAAAAGGGGGAAAACATTGAAGGGTGGCAGGGTGTCACTTTGACACCCTGTTGCACCCCTCAAAGATTTTCATTATTTGCCACCAACTTGTAGTTGGTGGTAAATAACGAATCCTTAATTGAGGAATGCACTAACTTGAGTGCTACCTACATCCTGGATTCGGTAATTTACCGAATCGGTATGTTAAGAATTCAGTATTTTGCCAAATTCTTAAATTACCGATTTGGTAAAATACCGACCGGTATTGTACGACCTACATCTGGCCATGGTGTTCCGTCTATGGCGGTAATACCAGACGTCCTGAAACAGATTCAAAATGAATATGGGGCAGAGCCTGCTTTAAATCTAGGTATGAAATTAATGAACATTTCAAACAGGTCTCAACAATAATATTAGCTAATATTAAAGGTGAAGCAGTTTCCGTGGCGATCCGCCAAAAGTTAAGGGAATTTGATGTAACTGAGCAACCACAAGAACTTGCCGGAATAATTGAAAAATCCTATGAAGAATTAGGCAGAGACAGCTTGGGTGGGACACCAGTTAAACCCCAACTATCAGAAAGTCCTGAAAAGGTCTTTACTAAAGACACTCCTACTCCCTCTAAGAAGAAGTGGGAAAACACCAAACAATCTTCTTAAGATAAGCGTTCTCAATCCAGAGGTAGGTCTCCTCAAATCGAGCCCTCTGAAAGGAGGTACAACCTCAGGAATGGGGATAATTTGAGAAAACCTGATAGATATCAAGATACTAATACACATTCCTCTCGTACCTTTCAGACTTTATCACAGAAATCCGAAAGAAGAGGATGGTCAGAACACAAGGAAGAACGCGTGAAGTCCAAAGATAATCAGCACATTCAGAAAAACAAGAAAACTCAAGTCACCAAAAAGAAGGTAGCAGGTCAAAAAATCAGACATGCCGAGGATCTTGAGGACACAACTCAAGAATGGGGAGTGGGCCCAGACAATGTTGGAGAGCGCAGCAGAAGTAACCATAGCTTGCAAGAACTTAAAGGATCATCTGGAGACAGTGGACTTGAATGAGTTCATTCAAGTTGAAACTGCAGATACCATGGTTAGTTGTCCGCATAGGTTATATGAAATAACACTCCGGATGGAGGGGGACATACCAAGAAAAGCGAGAGCACTCTTTTGGGAGCCACTTTCTAAGGGCTATGACATTCTTCTAGCCGAAAAAGACTGCCCCCCCTAAATTTGTCTGGGAGTGCCCACATGGCAAAGAAATCATTACGCCATCTTTCTCCAACCACATTCCAAGTCATTCAAAATATACTTATGCCAGGAAATGGGCAGTTGCCCAGGCTCCTGCATTATATAACAAGCATTGGCATAGCCAATAGGTCTCGCCTTTGGGACCTTGTAAGTGTTTAGTTATCAAGCACAATATCCTTGGTGCAACAACATCAACTGTTGCATGGCTAAACACTTATGAGGTCCCAAAGGCGAGACCTAATGGCTATGCCAATGCTTGTTGCTTCTGTTGGAGATGGTAGCAGTTTACAATCAGCCCCTTTGGGACTAACGGGCAAATTGTAAACAGGGCCTTAGCTCTGACAACCATAAATATCGAGAGACAGAACCATGCATCAGTGAATTGAAAAAGAGCAAGTCGAGACTGCAGAAAAATCCAGACCGAATGAAAACGCCTGGGCTAAAATTAAAGTGAAAAATGAATACATGGACACAATTGAAAAACGTGAAAACGTTTGCAGAGAATTGGTGAACCTTTTCTACGATGTCAAATACTTTCCATATTTCTGGTGTTTGGAAGCATAAATATATGCAACAGACCGCGCCACCTGTTTTGCTTATCGTGGTTCAGCAAGCCTTTTGATTATGTAATTTTCAACCGGACCACCCTGGGGGCTGAGGTCAGGTGCGCAACCCGCATACCTGTGATGTCCTCCTCACAACTCAGTGCGTCCGGCGGGTCAAGGACGCATCGTGCTGGCTTTTGTCCAGTCAGCTAGGCGGGAATATTACTCATGCAGTCAAGTAAAGTTTGGTTGCCCCCGCAAGACTAATGAAGTGAAACTCTGCAGAGATCGCAGTTCAACTGCGTATATACATCAACAGATGGGAAGAGGGACATTGCTGATTGATTGGAACACTTTACTCATGGCACTTCAAGTTACGGCTGATAAGAGCCCCCTCCCTTAAAGAGACACTGCCTGTAAGACTTCCGCAGAGGTGAACTCACAACAGATGCCCAGCACCTCCCTGATACTCACATCCGATGCCCAGCACCCCGCTGGCACTCACAACCTAGGTCAGCACACCCTGCTGGTCCCAACACGATGCCCAGCACCCCTCTGCCCTTCACACACGATGCCCACACCTATTTGCACTTCACACACTATTCCCAGAACCTCTCCATACCTCACACACGATACCCATCATCCCACTAGCCGTGACATCCATCTGGCCTCAGTGCTTAATTTGTAAAAGATAGAGTGCCGGTGCCAGAAGCTCCTGCCCAAAGGTCCGCAGATGGTTCAAATAAACATGCGCGTCTATAATCCCCCTAATGACTCTTTTATCACTTCAGACTCTCCCTGCACCCTTAACTCACTCTTGCACCTTCCTGATTATCCCCTTTGTGACGGGTTTCTCGTCTCTGCCTTCTAAGTCCTTCCGGTGTATGTTTTTCCCTCTCTCGCTCTCGGGAGATATAGGAATAAGTAAAAACAGGCGCCAATGCCCAAAAATAGGTCCGGTGGCCCCCCACTAGCTCAACTTAAGCCCTGTCTGCCCTCACACACGATGTCTGGTACTTTCCACATAGATCATACTATCAGCATGTGCTCTACCATCCATACATTCCAGGGCGGGTACCGATACCCACTGCCCTGACAGTCCTTTGTAGCTACACCACTGGTATGAAGAGCTATGTACATTTCAGAATGCAAAGACAGTATCCGGTTAAGCAAGAAGCTAAAAAACAGGTCAAGGAGATATTATATCAACTTGAATACCAAGGGGGGATAGGTAGAAGTAAGCGTGGTCGTAAAATTCGTTTAGTTTGCGGAATTTGCGGATTTTTGGCAAATTCCCTGTCCGCAAATCGAGCAAATTTTCCCAAAAATCCACAAATTCACAAGCTGTGGATTTTTTTGCTTGGTCGCGCTTGAAAAATACAATATCGCGCGCGGCGTTGATTTACCGTGATTCTGAGTCCGCCGAGTTGTTTTTCTCCCGGTTTGCATGTGCTGCGCCATTTTGGATCTTGCTTCGTGATCGCGCGAGAGTTTTTCAAACGCAATTACGTCATCGCGGCTCGCCATCTTGCACAGCAAGAGTTTGACAACGTGAGTACGTCATAAGGGCCCGCGATTACGCATTGCGGGAGTAAACAATGCCGAACACAAAGATGCGGCGCAAAGCTGACTTCCGGCGGGAGATTTGAACAGCTCGCTATCTCGAAATTGCAAAAATTGCAAGTCTGCACAAGAAATCTACCGCAGGAAGCATAAATCTTCTGAAAATGATGATTTTTATCAGAATAACTCCTCAGATTGACATTTGGCTGCACTTTTTGGTGCAAGGAGTCAATTTTTGGGGGGAATGGGAGGAAGGAAGTGCCCCAGATCTCCAACTTCCTGTTCCTGTCCAGAAGGCTCCTCCCAGTGCTTTGTCCATGTCCTGGTCACTTTTGATTTGGATCTGGAGCTGGAAGGATTACTTTTTGTGGCTGCTGCTGAATATTTGTATTTGAGGACTTTTTGGACTTTGGAATTTGGATCACTTTTGGACTTGAGATTTTACAAGTAAGTTGGTGTTGTTTGTTTGGGGCATTGCAGTTGCTGCAACTACAGTTTTAAAACTTTTTTCACAAGTTTAAAACAATATATATTGTGGGTAGCCACAGTACCCAGTAGGCCCAGGGTTAGTCATGGGTGCATGATACAACTGTTTATGTGATTCTTTTTTTAACTTAATTCTCATTTATGTCATGGAATTTTAGCTCACTGTTATATGTTGATTTTTTAAAAATTTTGGGTTGCCTGTAAAGCCTCACTATCCAGTAGGCCCAGGGGTAGAGAGTGGTGCATGGACCAAGTCTTTCTGTGGGGTGTCTTGAATTTACCTTCAGAATGTGGGGCTTCAGTTTTAGCCCCACTCCAGTGGCGACTGCCTTTATTCATTTTGCATTTGCATCATTTCCTTCTTCTATGTTTTGATTTTCTTCATTTTTAAACCCATCTTTATTTCTCTAATTAATTCATTTTTTCTTCTTTCGTTTAGTTGTCCTCCTTAATTCATCCCCAAGCAAGGAAATGCAATTATACGTAGTTTCTCATGCTTTGGTGGGCCAAAAGAACCTCTCTCCCCAAAACACGAACTGAAGCATTATTTTCTTTATAAGCAGTTTATTTCTTTATCCAATGCATTTCGGACCCGTACTGGGGTCCTTCGTCAGGGAAAACTGTCAACAAACAAACAATAAAACATACGTTTACAATCACTTACTTTTGTATATTTTCAAAGCAATTAGTTTAAAAACTTCAATACAGATTGCTTACTCATAAAAATACTCATAAAAATACTGTTCGTCCCTCACAATGCTCGTCTTTTATAACAATGTTAATATATTCAAATGCCCGGTTCCTTTCAACTGAATTGCTTCTTCACTCACAGCGGGTCTAAACGCCTCTCTATCTCATATCCTCGGCTGCTACTCTTAACTGTCTTCACTGTGTTATATCTCCGAGCCTTCGTGTCCCTCGTTATTTCCCTCCCATTCTCTCGATGTTACACTCTATGCATACCTGCCAAACATGAAGTCCGCCTTTACTCTCGTGATGCTGGAAGCGTTACCTTCAGCTGTACTTCCCGTTATTTAAATGGAAAAACTCCCTCTCTCATTTCTCAGACCCGCCCCCCTCGTTGTACTTCCCGATCATCCACTCACATTAGAGACAGCCTACATCTACCATAATCCTCCATTACTGAACAATCTCATAACAGTGGCTTAACCGAACAATTAAAGCATCGTGCAAGCTGATTCCTCAGTATTTGAACAGTTTTTTCGATCACATTCTGAATCATATGTCCAAAAAATATACAAAACGTTTTCACTCGACTCTTTTGTTGAATAAACTGGCTCACTAAACCGGATGTTTTCACCTTGCTTGAAGAGTCCAAAAATATTGAATTATACATCAGTCTTTCAATCCATTTACTTCTGTTGGGTGCAAACCCCATTTTGGGTTGCCTGTAAAGCCTCACTATCCAGTAGGCCCAGGGGTAGAGAGTGGTGCATGGACCAAGTCTTTCTGTGGGGTGTCTTGAATTTAAACATCATTGAGGGCATGGATGGCATTGGATTGCGGTAATTTTTGTGTGTGTTTCGACTTTTTGGGGTGTTTTTGGGGCCTGGCCATGTGAGTGGGGGCCATTTTGAGGCCTGGTACAGGCAGGGCCTGGCCATGTGGTGGGGGTCAAGGGGCCATTTTGAAGCCAGGCAGTGTGCTCAGGCCTGCACCCAGTTTGCCTTGTTTTCACCCATTATGCCCTGGGGTAGTCAGTGGTGCATGGACCTAGTCTTTCTGTGGGGTGTCTTGAATTTAAACATCATTGAGGGCATGGATGGTAGTGGATTGTGGTGATTTGTGTGTGTTTTTCGACTTTTTGGGGTGTCGTTGGGACCTGGCCATGTGGGTGGGGGCCATTTTGAGGCCAGGTCCAGGCAGGGCCTGGCCATGTGGCGGGGGACAAGGGGCCATTTTGAAGCCAAGCAGTGTACTTTGAGCCATAGGCCTGCACCCAGCCTGCCCTGCTTTCACCCATTATGCCAAGGGGTATTCAGTGGTCCATGGACCAAATCTTTCTGTGGGGTATCTAGAATTTAAACATCATTGAGGGCATGGATGGCATTGGATTGTGGTGATTTATATGTGTTTTTTGACTTTTTGGGGTGTTGTTGGGACCTTGCCATGTGAGTGGGGGCCATTTTGAGGCCTGGTCCAGGTAGGGCCTGGCAATGTGGCGGGGGGACAAGGGGCCATTTTGAAGCCAGGCAGTGTGCTTTGAGCCATAGGCCTGCACCCAGCCTCCCTGCTTTCACCCATTATGCACAGGGGTAGTGAGTGGTGCATGGACGAATGCTTTGTGTGGGGACTCTTGAATTTAAACATCATTGAGGGCATGGATGGCATTGGATTATGGTGATTTGTGTGTGTTTTTTGACTTTTTGGGGTGTTTAACTGATGTTTCTCTGGATTCCATTGCTTTTAGGTGCACAAGAGAACCACCAGCGGTGTGTGCAGCACAACGTCATGTGACGTCACGTTTGGCCACAGACAAGACAACTCTGCAACTCGTGCAACTGCGGCCTGCTGTTCTGACATCTGAAGAAGATGGGCCCAAAGAAAGGTGGCCGTAGCGCCTCAGCGAAAAAAGTTGCCAGTGTCACTGCCAGTAAGAAGGAGCAGAAGAAGCAAGTGGCACCACCTACCAAGGAGACTGGTGTGCCCACCGACACCTTTTTTGGGAGAAAAAAAAAACTACGCCTGCAGCAGCAGCGGTGTCCGCCGGGGACCAAGCTGGAAGCAGCACCTCCGCTTCATTGGGCTCAGTGCCACCACGCCAATCTAGGTCCAAGACCATGAGTGCTGCTGCGGCAGCCACTTTGGTTGTTCAATCACCATCGACCAGTGTTGTTGGCTCATCACAAGAAAGTATCATCCAATCAACGCCGGATGTAACTCAGCTGACGAGTGTTCAACAACCACAGCCGCAATGACAACCACAGGTGCAACTAGTACAAGCGCAAGTTCATGGGCAAGGAGAGACGCAAGGAGAGCCGCAAGTAGAGCCGCAAGGAGAGGCGCAAGGAGAGGCGCATGGAGAGGCACATGGAGAGGTGCTTGGAGAGGTGCAACTAGAGGTTCATGGAGAGGTGCAACTGCCTACAACGCTTGTTCCTTCAGAAGTAGGGGCACATCAGGAAATTGATATTCAAGGGGAGGTATCATCCGAAGAAGCCACTCCTCCTGAGGATGATCCATTGTCTTCCAGATCCCCAGCAAGAAAAAGGTCAAGGAGGGCTACTCCTACTACTACAAGTTCTTCTTCAAGCCCCCTTCATTCTGATGACCTTGTTCCTGATTGGAACCCACAAATGCAGTCTGAGAGTGAGGCATGCCATGAGCCGACAAAGGTAGCTAAGCCTAAAAGGAAGGTTCCCGCAAGGCTTCGACTTATGTGTGATGACGACGAACAAGAAGTGGTGTCTGCTGCTGCTGATGAACAGTCTGACGACGACCCAGTCATCACAGTCATCACTCCAGCCGCAGCGGGCCTGCAGCAGACAGACATTTTCCCCCTATCCCGAATGGCTGCTGAGCGGGATGTGGGCGGTGTGGCACTGGTACCACCACCAACGCAGTTAACTACAACACCAACACGACCTACAGCTTCCATATTTTTTAGTCAGAAGGGCCGGCAGGGACCTCCATCCAGCTCGACCTCCATTACCTCAAGTAGTGGTGCTGTAACTGAACAACAGAAACGAATTCAGCCACACCCATCCTCCACTTCATCTGGCATTTAAAGTCAAAGTAGCACCTCCACCACCAGCAGACATCTCCAGTTCCCAGTTTGGGACTTCTTTACTGTTAGCCAAAAGGCAGAAAACATGGTCGTTTGTTCGATTTGTAAAATATTAGTTAGTCGGGGTAAGCTTGGTACCAACTATGGTTCCGGAGGCCACAGAGGTCATCTCCAAAAACACCACACTATCCAGTGGGAGGCGAACCTAAGGAACATCAAGGAAGCCAAAAGTAGAATTGATCAAAATGTATCCATTCACATTGCATCTGATGCTGACGAGGGGCTGATTGTGCAGGGGGGGAGTCAAGAACCGACTACATTTTTTCTGGTACACCCAGTACCCCTGGCAGCAGCACTGCAGTGGTAGCGCCCAGACCCTCTACCCCTGCAACACTAAGAGTCTGGGAGAGACACCAATGCGAAAAAGTACATCAATGAGCCTAACTGGTTTGAAGAAGTCTGCATCATAATCATCACGTAAAACGGTCCAGACCACCATTAGCAGAATGTTTTGGTCGGATGTGCCATTTGAATGCAACCACCCAACGGCACGTCTGTATAACTCAAAGCTGGCTAAAATGCTAACGCTGGATCTTCTCCCTTTTTCTTTCTTGGAAGGGGTGGGTTTTCTAGAATTTGTGGCAACAGTCTGCCCTAAATGGAAGGCTCCTAGCTGGTCCTATTTTGCCAGAGTTGCGGTTAAAACACTACATCAAGATGTGCTGGAGGTGATTGGGGAAGCTTTGCAGAAGAGTGCTGTTCACACTATCCACTTGACAACAGACATGTGGACCAGTTGCCAAGCCCTTGAATACATGTGCATCACTGCACACTGGGTCTCTTTTGCAGGGGTTAGAGACAAGACAAGTGCAGGTGTTGACCCGGACACAGATTTTCAAGCTACTTGGAAACATGCAACATTAGCCATGCTTGCCATGGAGAAAACTCATACTGCATCTAACCTTTTGGACGAGTTTGATAGGAAGGTCTCTGAATGGCTGCATCCAAGAAATCGCATAGTTGGTTATGTTTCCATGGATAATGGCAGTAATATAGTTAAGGCCATGCAGGATGGTGGTTATTTCAGAGTGCCGTGTTTGGCGCACAGTATTAACATCGTGGTGCAAGATTTCTTGAAAAACAAAAACACAGTCAGCAAGTTACTGACCACCTGCCGCAGAATCTGCACACATTTCAGCCATTCTTTTAAGGCCCAGAAGGAGCTGAGGAGCATTCAACATGAACGTAGACTGCCAGTCAAAGGACTCATCCAGGAGGTGGCAACATGTTGGAACTCAACCTATTACATGCTTCAGCTTCAGCGTCTGTCTGAGCAGTGGGGGGTAATAAATGATTATGTCTCTAAGCTGGGTTCTACTATGAAAGACATGAGGCTAGAGTTGGAGGAATGGAAGCTAGTTGCAAGCTGACAGACATGCTTCGTCCTTTTGAGGTCTTCACGCGTGAAGTCAGCAGGGAGGACTGTTCTTTGGGCAAAGCTATCCCATTGTTGGTCATGCTAGAACACCAACTGAAGGCAGTGTCTTCAACGTTCCAAGATGATTCTGAAAAGCAAGACGCATATCAGTTGGCGTAGAGGTTATTAAGCCACCTAGTTGACAATCAAGGGCTTAAAAACATACATACAGAACAACATTACATTTGTGCCACTATTCTGGATCCACGGTATAAAAAGGCAGTGGCCAGCAAAACATTCATTCCTTTTGATGAAGTAGATTTTTCAAAGTACAAACATTGGCTAGCTGTGTCAGCCACTCGGTTTGAAAAAGAGCGGCAGAAAATTCAAGGAGCCGGCAGAAGTACAACTGAATCAGCAGGCCATTCGGCGTCAAGTTCCACTTCTGAATCTGTGGCCGAAGGGAGTCACTTTCCCTCATAGCAGTTAACGACACCAGCAGCAACCTTATCATCATCCTCACCTGCACCAGGTTGAGCCATAATATTGTCGGAAGCGGATTGGCTAACTCATCAAGGCTTTTCTCGTTCAAGTGTTGCAAAGGCCACAGATGGTACGCTAAGTGGAGCAACCGTGGAGAACCTTGAGTCAATGGTGCAGGCCTATCTGGATGACCCAACTGAGGTCTTTATTAATAAGAACCCATTGCTGTATTGGTACAGGAAAATGCCTCTATGGCCACTGATCACCAACCTGGCTCTAAATTATTTGTCTTGCCCACTCGCAAGCGTGTCTTTTGAACGTGTTTTCAGTGCTGCTGGTGCCATTGTAACTTCAAAAAGGATCCGCCTGTCTCCCAAAAATGTGGAGAGGTTAACACTGATCAAGATGAATCAGCACTTCATACCACCAGATTACAAAATACGTGAATGCACGCAGGAAGAAGAGGACACAGACTTAGGTGACGGAAGTTCTTCTCTGTTAGCTGACCTACTCCTGTATCAATTCATAGAGTTTGAGGACGAGCTCTACTTCCCTGACACCGAGGCCTGAAAATGACTTTCTTTTCTTTGTCCTTATTCATTTTTATTCCAGTGTGTCTTTCTTTGTTTTGCAACTTTTACCACAAAAAAACTCTAATCACCTAATCACAACAAGTCCATCAGCAGCACTGTCTTCATCTTATTTTCATTATTGATTTGAAGCTGCCGCAGTCTGCATTCCTGAGGTTCACAAGTTCACAACTCAATCATGCTCCTCTATCCTCCTCCTCCAGACTCCCCCTATCCATTTCCATCAAGGCAGAAGGATGGATTACAAAGAATAAAGACACTTCAAGTGGGACTGAAATTACTGACTGACAACATGCTTGCTGATTGCTGACAGAGTTACTTCTGATATTGACAGGAGAGGCTGCCCTGTGGGCCCTCACTTTCCGAAGAAGATGCGGACAAAAAGTAGAACAGGTAATGAATAATTGAGAAGATGGCATGCAGTGGACAGCAATGGCTGTCTGGTTCTGATGAAACCAATTACTGTTTGTTTTTTGTGCATGAAATGAATCATATGTCTTGTCTTAGTTATTATTTAATCTTTTACACAGTAATTGTAACTCATGTCAACTACTCTGTTTTTTTTACCTTGTTTAATTCAAATTGTACTCCAAATTCAGGGGCCACTATGTTGCATTTTACAATATGCAAAATGTCCTTGGAGTGGACTCACTTGCCAATATACCATGATGATTGATTAAATAATATATCTTTTTTCTTTACAGTAACTCACTGGGATGGATCATCAGCGTCGGTTTACGGAAGAACTATGGCCAATTTGTGAATGGCAAACAGTAAACCAGTCTACAACAACTACTACAGCAGAACTACATGTCTGTCTATTCGTGGTATGTTTTGGTCGAGGGCGAGGCAGTGTACTGTTGTTGTTATGCCAGGCAGAGTCCACTCCAGACAGCAGGTCATGTAAAATTGGGGATATGTGGCTTGCTGCATACAATTAGATATATTTTGTTTGTCTGACAAAGAGCCTAGGTACGCTACATGAGGTAGCTTCACTCAGTGGTGCCTGCCTTGACCGTCTGCATGGCACTGCCTCAAGCGTGGGCCAAACATCCGTTATGTTTGCGAAATGTGCTGTTTTTCGTTTTTTCGCAAATGTTGCGAAATTACCGAAAAATCACAAATTCTTGAGCGGAACAGGTTTTTGGCCCATGCTAGTGGTGGGCCATGCAGACGGTCAAGTCAGGCACCGCTGAGTGAAGCATCCTCCTGATGTAGCATACCTAGGCTCTTCAACACAGACAGACAAAGCATATCTAGGGTTTAGGGTTCAGTGCGATTTACTAGGGTTTTTGGGTTTAAGTTGGTAGGGTTCCCGCTGAGTCTAGGGCTCCGGGCCCGATGTAGGCTCATTCATAATGATGTTGGCAAGGTTTTAGGGGGGTTTGGCGTTCTTTGGTCCAGAATTGGCAGAATTTTGGCCTTTGTTTTATGTTTTGCGGGCGCATGTGTTTGGGTGAAAACTAAGAGAAAACTAGTCGTAGACCTACTTCTTCTTCTTCTTCTTCTTCTTCTTCTTCTTCTTCTTCTTCTTCTTCTTCTTAGAGCGCAGTGGTTCGATTTTGTTCTGCCTTGCTGAGATTCTTGGGAATCGCTGGAACAAGTGTCCAGGTAAGTTTCAAGAGGATCGAAGTAGTGGAAGTGCTGAAAACAGCAATTTTTTGGGGGGCTGTTTGGGGGTGTTCTAGATTGGTGGGGGTAGGTCGGGTGTCTGGGAGCACTGCTGAGATAGTCTAATTTTGATTGCGAGTGGTTAAAAGAAAATCCATGGTGTAAAAGGGGGTTTTGGGCCTAGTTGCAGACAGCGTTTTGGCACAATTAAAACTGAGGCCTAGCAGTATTGCGTGTTTTTGGGGGACTGTTAGGGGGGGTTCTAGATTTGGGGGGGTTCTGGGGGTCTGGGAGCACTGCTGGGATAGTCTAATTTTGATTGCGAGTGGTTTGAAGAAAATCCATGGTGGAAAAGGTGGGTTTGGGCCTAGTTGCAGACAGCGTTTTGGCACAATTTAAACAGAGTTAGGGCATAGCTGCAGAGTGCGTTTGGACCGATGTTGACTGGTAGGCCGAAAATTTTCTAAGTGTGAGTTTTTGCATTTTTGCTTTTTGCCTGTTTGGGGGTGTTCTACTTTTTTGCGGGTGGGTTGACGGGTCTGGGGGCATTGCCGGGAAGGTCTAATATCGGGCGCAAGTGTTTTGGATAAAATCCATGGTGAAAAAGTTTTTCAGTTTTTGCTCACTTGCCTGTTTTTTGGGGGTGTTTGGGGGGGATTCTAGGTTTTTGGGGGTGGGTTTTGGGGTCTGGGAGCACTGCTGGCACAGTCTAATTTTGATTGCATTTGTTGTTAAGAAAATCCCGGGTGGAAAAGGGGAGTTATGGCCTAGCTGCAGAGCGCCTTTGGACTGAATTGAAGGTAGGCTCTAAATTTTCTAAGTGTGAGTTTTTGCATTTTTGCTTTTTGCCTGTTTGGGAGTGTTCTACTTTTTTGCGGGTGGGTTGACGGGTCTGGGGGCATTGCTGGGAAGGTCTAATATCGGGCGCAAGTGTTTTGGATAAAATCCATTGTGAAAAAGTTTTTCCGTTTTTGCTCACTAGCCTGTTTTGTGGGGGCTGTTTGGGGTGCTTCTAGGTTTTTGGGGGTGGGTTTTGGGGTCTGGGAGCACTGCTGGCACAGTCTACTTTTGATTGCATTTGTTTTTAAGAAAATCCATGCTGGAAAAGGGGAGTTAGGGCATAGCTGCAGAGCGCGTTTGGACTGAATTGAAGGCAGGCTCTAATATCGGGCGCAAGTGTTTTGGATAAAATCCATGGTGAAAAAGATTTTCCGTTTTTGCTCACTTGCCTGTTTTTCAGGGGCTGTTTGGGGGACTTATAGGTTTTTGGGGGGGGGTCTGGGAGCACTGCTGGGATAGTCTAATTTTGATTGCAAGTGATTTGAAGAAAATCCATGGTGAGAAAGGGGAGTTAGGGCCTAGCTGCAGAGCGTGTTTGGACCGATGTTGACTGGTAGGCCGAACATTTTCTAAGTGTGAGTTTTTGCATTTTTGTCTGTTTGGGAGTGTTCTACTTTTTTGCGGGTGGGTGGACGGGTCTGGGGGCTTTGCTGGGAAGGTCTAATATCGGGCGCAAGTGTTTTGGATAAAATCCATGGTGACATTTTTTTTCCGTTTTTGCTCACTTGCCTGTTTTGGGGGGCTGTTTGGGGGGCTTCTATATTTTTGGGGGTGGGTTTTGGGGTCTGGGAGCACTGCTGGCACAGTCTAATTTTGATTGCAAGTGGTTTTAAGAAAATCCAAGGTGGGAAAGGGGAGTTAGGGTCTAGCTGCAGAACGCATTTGGACTGAATTGAAGGTAGGCCGAAAATTTTCTAAGTGTCACATTTTCCATTTTTGCTTTTTGCCTGTTTGAGGGTGTTCTACTTTTTTGCAGGTGGGTTGACGGGTCTGGGGGCTTTCCTGGGAAGGTCTAATATCGGGCGCAAGTGTTTTAGATAAAATCCATGCTGAAAATGTTTTTCAGTTTTTGCTCACTTGCCTGTTTTTGGGTGGCTGTTTGGGGGGGATTCTAGGTTTTTAAGGGTGGGTTTTTGGATCTGGGAGCACTGCTGACACAGTCTAATATTGATTGCATTTGTTTTTAAGAAAATCCATGGTGGAAAACGGGAGTTAGGGCCTAGCTGCAGAGCGCGTTTGGACTGAATTGAAGGTAGGCATTTTTGCTTTTTGCCTGTTTGGGGGTGTTCTACTTCTTTTGCGGGTGGGTTGACGGGTCTGGGGGCATTGCCGGGAAGGTCTAATATCGGGCGCAAGTGTTTTGGATAAAATCCATGGTGAAAAAGTTTTTCAGTTTTTGCTCACTTGCCTGTTTTTTGGGGGTGTTTGGGGGGATTCTAGGTTTTTGGGGGTGGGTTTTGGGGTCTGGGAGCACTGCTGGCACAGTCTAATTTTGATTGCATTTGTTGTTAAGAAAATCCAGGGTGGAAAAGGGGAGTTAGGGCCTAGCTGCAGAGCGCGTTTGGACTGAATTGAAGGTAGGCTCTAAATTTTCTAAGTGTGAGTTTTTACATTTTTGCTTCCTTCCTGTTTGGGGTGTTCTACTTTTTTGCGGGTGGGTTGATGGGTCTGGGGGCATTGCTGGGAAGGTCTAATATCGGGTGCAAGTGGTTTGGAGAAAATCCATGGTGAAAAAGGGGGGTTAGGGCCTAGGGTTAGCGTTAGGGTTAGGTTTAGGGTTCTAAAATAAAAGTTTACACTTTACACCTAGCTTGAGGGGAAAGATCCACAAATTTCGCGCACATTTATTTATCCTTGAAAAGGAGACTCAGAGTACACACTTTCGAAATGATGCTTGAATGTTTTGTAATACTGTCGACTCTGAAACTGAAAGTGTTATTTTTGCACTACACAGCGTAGCTTATTTCTTTTCTCCGTGGTGTTTTAATATCACTTCCTGTTTTTCCATCAACAATTACAGGTCGGCTTTTACCTTGTGCAATGGCAAAAAGAATGACCTCAGGCTTAGCGCCCCGTAATTCAGCATCCACCAGGCAGGCAGTGGACAAGGTGTCTTCTGGTCCCCAACATTGATTGGCGGAGCGTCAGATGGAATGGAGGAGAACCGCGAAAAAGAGGAATGTCTTTAAAAAAGGGGCAAGGGACAGTCTCTCCTCCTCTACTGCCACCAGCGGTGTCCTTTGGCCAGGTGGGCCCGTTGCTCCCCGTGGAGGTTCTTCTTGTGCAGGCTCTTCATTCTCTCCATCTCCTGCTCAAGGTTGGACACCCTGAGGGTTAGGCGGCTCCGTACCGCTGGAGGCTTGCGCTGACTGGCTGACCCAGGGAGCACAGAGGAGGATGCAGCTGTCGCAGTGGATGTTGTGGTGGACTGCGACTGCGTGTCCTCCTCCTCCTGGGCCACCAGCCACCGATATTCGGAAACAATCGCCTCCAGCTTCCTTTTCCGGGCCCGTCTAGCCAGCTCCTTCCGTGTCAGTTTGGAAGGAGCATCTATATGAAGAAAGACATACTGTAACCAATGCTCTTCAAGATTAACACAAAATAATTCAGCAGAAACTTGTGTCACAGTAGAACTAGCAACTTGCAAGCACAGTACATAACATTTGTGGCCTCTATATATCTAACCTCCCACTTCGTCAGCCTCTGCTCTAACATTAGTGGGAGTTTCAGGAATCAATTCGACGAGCACTATATGGACTAACTACATTAGAGTCGACTATGACAGTAAACCAGTTTTCTTCTTCTTCTTCTCTCTTGTTTAGCTAAATTGGTACGTAAACTTCTGGAAGCCGGCATAATGCCAGTGCAATCAACTTGCACCCGAGAAAAACAGACGACGCAAGCCATGATGACACAGACTTGCGTTACTGTACCAGTCCAGTACATGCAGGAGGTGAAGCTCTTACTTTTCTATTACACGTTGCACTGAGAATACACTGTTACAAGGGCTAATGCTTAATTATTTTAACTTTCACCCTACAGTGCCAATGACTACTAGAAAAGGAAAATGAAGAAGATAAATAATATGATTATCTAATCCTTCACAGGATATTTGCTTACATATGGGATGAATTTAAGTGCCTTGTTTTTTATTGAGTGAACACTGATAGGCCACACATGAATGACAGAGTTGTACTAAAATTATTAACAGAGGTAGTGAGTGGCCCCCGTAATCGCCGGATATATGCTGTGCTTGCAATACAAACTACTGCTACTATTCATGGTAGTATTCGGAACGTGCGGGTGCGTTGTTACATGCTCTTCAAAGTAAGACTTACTTCATCCAGCGACCATCTACTCTGTCTACATACACATATGCTATCTATGAGTGAGATAGTACCATGATCCAGGCATCCAGTACTGTACAACATATTCACCCATTCAGAGAGCACACTCTGCAGTCTGCAATCTCAATAAGTAAGGAATATAATAGCTTACCACCGCCTGCAACTCCCGTGGCATCCCCCACAGCAGTTCCCGCTGGCTGTTGCACCGCCTCCGCCCCAGGAGTGCCCACCTCCGCACTGGCCCCGGCTCCGGTGGATAGCTGTGCCGATATTCCGCCTAGAAAATACATTCCAGATTCTTAGATGCCATATAAACCACTCCCTAGTATTTTGTCTAGGACTGAAAAGATTTTACTACAACTACACAAACAAATTTAATAATTTGTGACTCTCTAGTCTAAACTACAAATTGCCTTTTTTTCAGGGAAGGGTGTTTTTTAGTTATGCTTAGCCGTAACATGTCTTGCTACACTTTTTGGCACAACTGATGAATGTTTGCTTTTTAACATGCACCATTTTTCTCATAACAGACAGAAGCTTCCCTTCTAAGAACAAAAGCAAGATCAGATCATCATCACTTGGACGGAGTCAGCAACGATTCAGCACCACAAAGAAGACTTGAAGTTCCAACCTGGTGAGGGCTCGCCTACAATTAATGTGTGACATCACTAAGTACTTTTCAATTTTCAATCCACCGTTTATGTTGTATGATGAACTTGATTTAAAAAATGTTTTTATACTTTTAATAAAGCTTTAAAACTTACATAGACTCTGTGGTTTTTGGTCATGAGTGAGTGAGTGAAAGGGTTTGCAATTTGAAGCATGAGTCCGTGGCTATGAGGTCGGGACTCTGACTCCATAGTCTTATGCCCTGGGTTGTATAATCATTGGGGATCAATCATCGATAAATTCGGGAGCTAAATGACTCTGACACACTAGCTAGTCAGTAAGGAGATTGGGGTTTTAAATTATGTTATGACTGAGGTATGTGGATAGTCTAACTGCGCCTATTATAATTGATAAACAATGCACTATTTCGTGTCCATAGTTCTGTTTGTTCAGAATAGTCCCTGCAAAAGTAGTAGTATGGATTGTCCTCCTATCCAATCGAAAAGTAAACTAGTATCGTATTCTTTCTTCGTGGCCATTGACATTTTATTGTTGGGAATTGTCAAAGCATAAACATTTAGAAGACTTCCAAAGACATTATGGACAACCCAGAGGACTCTACTCAGTGCATAGAGCTATTGCTGAATAGAATGGGAGTTTTGTTTAACACCTTTTGCCAACTGCGCAAACTTAGTTAGCTACACAGACAGACTAATAATAATAATCTAGTAGTACCACAGGGAGTCATAGTAGAGGCAGGATAAGAATTTAGAAACAGTCTACAAGAAGATCAAAGACGACTTAGAAAAAATTGAATGAGTAACGTTAGGAAAAAATAGGTGCTGTAAAAGATAGGGAAGTATAATTATTAATATTAACAGGAAAACTTACTGGGGCCAGCAGAGGAGCCCTCGCCGGACCGATCCTGGCCTTCCTGATCTTGTCCCTTCTCCGCCGGTGCCGATACCTCCTCCTGTGTCCCCTAGCCCATGGGGGGTACTGATGTACAACATGAAAGAAAGACACAACATGGATGATTGTTGTCAACCAAATCAAACATTTAAAAAAAACAATAACAAATTATGTCGGGGAAATAGACAACAATTGCACTAAATTTATTGACCTATCTGATGTGGTCTACTAGGATATTAGTATTGCTGGATTCGCGGACCGACTACTTGGAAAGTTATGTAACTCACTAAACCAACTACACAAAGGTTTGACTAGGACTGGCAGGCAGCACTCCGCAGCACGCGAAGTGACAGACACGGTCCATCGTGATTGCAGACCAGTGAGAACACTAAAAAGTTTCCTACTAAATAAGGAGTCATAATATACTCAAACTATCAATTCACCACCACTGTCTCTTTTTAGTGGCAGGAGTACAAAGGAAGGACTGGACTAGAGTCTCTAGGGGCAGATTTACAAGCCCCGTGCGGCTCTTTTGCTCCGTTGTTGCGTGACTTTTGTGACGCAGCGGCAGCGCAAAAGAGGCACCATGGTGCGGGGTATATTAACAACATGACACATCTGGGAGATGCATCACGTTGTAAAGCCCTGCACCATCAGGGGGCGTTCCGGCGCAAGGGAGGGCCTTCCTGCGCAGGAACGCCTCCTAAAAGTGGCTGAGTGAAATCTACAAGATTTCACTTAGTCACTTTTAGGCCAATGCTGCGTCAAAACCCTGCGCCTGCTTGAAGCAGACGTACGGCTTGACGCAGCATTGGGGAGATAGGGCACCCCAGAGCATTGCTGGAGCTGCGTCGTGCTTGCGACACAACTCCAGCAATGCGCCACCTTTGCGGCACAGATGCTTGACGCATCTGTGTCGTTTTTGCCCCAAGGTGCGCCGCATTGTAAATGCGGTGCACCATGGGTGGTGGAGGCGTGGCGCACAATTACTAGCGCATCCCTGCTAATTTGCAGGGATGCGCCAGTAATTGTAAATCTGCCCCTTAGTGTCTAGCATTACGCTGTTCTGTAAAGTACACTCATACATAATCACTCAGGCCAATTAAATGAGCACAACATCGAAAATAAGTAAGCATAGTAGCACCACTACTGAGCAGGCGAGCAGAGCACCTGCAATGCAATCACAGAAGATTTTGAAACATAATTTACCTACAATGTAATCGGCAGCATTATTGCTTTTAGGAAAAAACAAACATTTGCAATATGATAACATAGAGCAGGAGAAAACAGAGTAGTGATTAAATAGCTACTACTACTCACCAAGCCCAGGGATCTCGACGCTTAGCAGGATGCGCAGGTCGTGTTCACGGTCCAGGATATCGGACCACCGGTGTGTGGCCTGGCTGTAGGTGCGCCGGACCCGAGACTGCTGATACATGGCCCGGCACACCTTCCCCCACTGCTGCCGACGCTCCCGGAGCCCGTACCCGCCAGCGATCGTGCCGCCTGCTGCGATTTACTTGGGGAGGCGGCGCTGGACATAAAAAATCAGTGCGGCCACATCCTCTGCGCTAAAGATCTCCCGGGCTTTGACTTGCTCCCCCCTCAATCGCCTGCCTGGGACCCGGGTACGGGGTGTGTGGGTAAGTTAGCGCGATATTTCCCCCGTGAGCACACAAAAACACACGCGAACTCGTAATAGCGCGCCGCACAGAACGCGAGATTGCCAATAGCGACCGGAAACGGAAATACGCAACGCACACAAGATGGCCGCGCCCATGTACGACTGCATGGGTAACTTCGCGGTTGGTGCGCTGCAAGTGGCCCGCGAATACGCAAAAAACCCAGAGAACACGCCAAAAAATCTGCAAATTCGCACTAATTCGCTAATTTTGCAGATCGCAAATTCGATTTTGCAGTAAAATTCGCAGACCGCGAATTCGCAAATTTCGCCCACACTCAGATAGAAGCATCTCGTCCATGAACAATCCTTTATTTCCTGTCTCCAAACCCGACAATATATATCATCTAGTTTTGGATTACAGACATTTAAACTCTTTTATCAAAACTTTTGCAGTACAAAATGCACACAGCGAGCTGAACTGCAAGCATTCAAGATGGCGCTTGAGAATACAGATAGCAAATTCCCCACACTCATAGTGTGCGATTTGTATTATTGTGTTCAATCTTACAATGAATATTTGCAGAACTGGATTCAAAATGGTTACACAGATGCAAAAGGTGGCACAATCAAGCATAAGTTGCTTTGGGAACAAGTAGTTCAGTTACCACAAGGACTACAAAATGCTCAGGTGATATATACACTGAGTTATCAACATGATGGCGTTCACGTTGCAGGGAATTCATTGGCTAATGAAGTCGCAAAGGCAGCTGTGCAAATGGCTTCTGTAGCTGCAATCACTCGTTCAAAAACGAAAATAGACGGCAAAATAATGCTAGATGTCAATGCCACAAGCAAAGGCAGAGGTGCAGGGTTACCTCAAAACTTTCCACTCAAATACTCATACACAATTGATGCAAACTGTGTTCTTTTTGCTCGAATTCCTGGAATGGGGGATAGGGTGATTCCAAACTGGAAATGCAGAGTAGCTTTGATTCACAAAGCACATTTGGGAGAGGGTCTGATACATCAGGGGACCAATAAATCTATACTGGAATTAAAAGAGATGTACTGGTGGCCAGGGATGAATGCTCACATTCACACATTTGCAATTAACTGCCATGACTGCAACAGAAATCGCAGCATAGAATGCCACCATATACCTGACTACAGCTTAGCCAGCCCTATACAGACACCATTGTTAGAAAGCATTAGACTTTCTACACACAGACGCCCCTATGGACAAATGCGGTCCCACACATATTAGGACAAGATTCACTTGGATGTGGCCTCAGCGCTCGGCTGACGCTCATACTGTTATAAAAGATTTGTGAGTCTTTATCGGCACATATGCAGTCGGCACGCTACATTCTGACCAGGGTCCTGCGTGTAGCTCTCGAGCTTACAAGGAGGCCATGGCCAAATTGGGCCTTGCATTGCGGTACTCTAGTTCATTCCATCCTGAGGGAAATTTGGTAGTGGAGAGAAAAAAACAGGATATAAAGCAATCTATAACAGCTAGAGTTTTAGGCTCGAGTGACAGTTGGGTCAAACATCTAATACGTGTCCAACATTGTCTTAACAATCTGCCAAGAAGTTCTCTAGAGGGTATCAATCCATATGAAATCCTTTTTGGGACCAGAATGTTAATATCAGATCTTGATTTTCAGAATTCAGTGGTAGAACAGAAACCATTTGATATCAAAGACCATTTGGCTGTTTTACAGGACCTAAATGAAATAATAATGAAACAAAACAACGTGTTCCTGAAGCCAACAACTGTTGAAGAAAAACCTACCGTCCCGCAAGGCCTGTCTGGATTCCAAAAATTGGGGATCTATTCAGAGAAAAGATCACAGACAAGAAGGAATTTGGGGCTTCTTACATACAACTGTATCTGTGCTAGCAATCCACGGATCAAGAACAGTATTACTGCCTCCCCTTGCTGGTAAAAAGGAGAACAGGTTTATATCCGTCAACCTGGTCAAACCACATCATGCGGCTGATCATAAGCAGTAGGCCATGTGGACTCCGCCAATGTAGAAGATGCCGTAACCTGGCTACTATCCAAGAGGTTCAAACTGGGAGACTCATCACTTTTAAAGATTCTGCAGTGCGAAAAGGACTATGCAACAAAGCTATGGAACTTGTACCTCTTGAAACCCAAATAACAGTTCGTCAAGAAACGCCTGTCTACAACGTAATGTCATCTGAAAACACCAATGTGACCAGCGATCGTGAGAAACCAGCGATTTCAATGAATCCTGATGCAATCCCTACAATTGACAGAACTGCCTCTGGTTATTTCATTAACTTTGATACGTCTTATGAGGATCCCAGGGAGCCTGAAAATAACTTTTAAAGAACAAGCAACAGACTTTTTTGCATCAATTGGCAAAGACTTATCTGGTTTCACCTTGGATTGAACTTTGGATTGTGTTGGGTGTGCTTTTTCTTCTACTTTGGTTGACTCTGGTAATAACTTTGGGAATGCTGATAAATGGAAGATATGTAAAAAAAGGACACAGCAAGTAAGAACATGAACTTACTATGTGTGGCGCCGCGGCCAGGGCGACTGACGCTGGAATCTGGGGACCACGGTTCGATCCCCGGCTCCGGCGGCAGGTTAGCCCAGCACCATGTGACTCTGGGCAATAGCTCGCTTAATCTTCCCGACGGCCCCCAGCGCCTAGAGACCCTTACGGGTGATTGTGCGCTTTACAAATGTGGACTTTACTTTACTATTCAAGCCACACAAATCATCTCATCGTGAACAAAGAGACTTGTCATCAGTGAACATCACAGCCGTTCCTATATCTGGTGGTATAGCTTGGGAAAGAACTGATTATGACATTTTTGGCCCTGCGGAGCTGTTGAAGATTCTACACCAGTTCAAGATTTCCTTTAATGACTTTGTTTTATCTAGTGCCTTTTCTGATGATTGGGACTTCGAGACTATTAATAATATGATGTCAGACTTTGAAATGTCTGCTGTATTTACAAATCAAGAATATGTACAAGGTTCATCAGATTATGAACAAATGTATTGTTATAATCACTATGGTCATCATTTCTTGCACAAATCTGCAAATCCTAGAAATGTACTAATGTATAACCAATGGGAACATTGTCCTACACCACCAAAGGGTAGCTCAAAAACATTTTTGGGAAAATGTCTATACTTTTCAGGTTTTAATACTTCCAATCCAGAATCATTTTACTTTAAAAATGTTAATACAACACGAATTAAAAGTATGTTGACAAATACCAAACAAATATATTTTGCAGCCTTTTATGCTAAACTGTCTTCTCTCGGTTTCGACTATTGGAAAAACAACATTGAGACAAAAACTGTCTGGGGCACAAAAGACTGGCAGATGCAGGGGTTAGAAGCCTTATTTAGAGCCTGCATGATCCCAGAGCAAATTATGATTTTGAATGACACTGTTCAACAGACATCTTGTTTTTGGGTTATCAAGATCAAAGACCTAAACAAACCGCCCATAACGGCACCTACACAAGTTAGTGGTAACACGTCAGAGGGGGAGGTCGACATACATACTATTTTGTTTCACAGCAGAACAGATCCAGATTGGTACAAATTATTAATCTGGCCCACAGACACAAACAACTGTCAAAATAGATTCCTGAACAAGACACAAGGGTTTACAGTAAATAGGCCAGATCCAAGATATGTTCAGAGACAGCATCCAGGGATAGTAACAACATACAGTGTATGGAAACTGTGTCTTGAATGGCTACATAGATCTACACTAAAAGATGTAAAACAACACTTATCTTTACTTAAAGATGGCGCTGATCTAAGGGACTTCTTGCAAAAACCTACTAAACCGCGTCATAAACATTTTATTTATGCCAGTATCTAAGCTACGTATAATGAAGCATGGAGGATTACTCAAGCAGAGACTGCAGAACGAACATGAGAAATTGATCGTGTTAATTTAGAGAAAACTCTCTCTGTGGTTGACAATGGGTTAACAACTCTGTCATCCAGGATAAATTCTTTGGACAGCATAGTATCCTCTGCTATAGACATAATGGAACAGAACTTGGTCATGTTGCAACATGATAAGTCACAACTACGTTCTATCATGCTATTAGGTTGGATGTTGCAAAACCTTTGTTCGGGCAAACATCACTGTTTTCAGAATTTAATCTCACTGATATACAGGTCAAATTGGCACAGAGAGGATCAGACTATCTGGTGATGAGCATTGAAAAACTGGAAAAATGTCATTTACAGTCGCTGAAAAGCCAGCCATTGAATGGATAATACACGGAACAATCACTCTGCCTGTTACAATTTTACATTTTCAATATTGCCTAAAACATATACCAGCGGGCACATATGAAAGGTTGGTTACAAAATACATTAAGACATCCTGGGAATTACCATACACACACAAATGTTTGAGTGGGGGAAGAGAGGTTTTTCTTAGTGGCAAAAAAGCACTGAACGGTTCTCTCATTTGTCAGGCTATTAATTCACACAGGGCCTGCGATGGTTCCTCTAACCACTTATCCTGCCACCAGCAAGGTTCACCAGCTACGGTGATTGATCCAATTTTTAGACAACTTTCTAATGAAAGTTACATTATGTTGAATGATCACAGCTGCTGTGGCCTGTTGCCAGGTTTACCCTATCTCATAACTGTGTCAGCCAGGGTCACTTGCAGTATGCAAGTATTGTTCCTACGTTATGGACTACACTGAACATCTCTTCTATACAAATTGATACTTTAAGCAGAATGAAAGCCATTCTTTTGCTAAAAACTGTGCCACTGAACTCGGACAAAGAAACGTCTGATCTCCAAGTCGCAAGGTCCTCTGCGGAGATACAAACCCTATTAACTACAAATTGCCCTGTACATTTCTCTGAAATGTTAGGTCTTATCTTAAACATGCCTGATACCAATGGTATTGTACATTTATTTAAGACAGTTTTTTTGGGACTGTTAGCACCCTTTGAAGCAGCCCTAGGAATATTTCCAAACTTCGTGCACTCTGCGTTTAGCAGATTGCCTCTCATTTTGGGACTCGCTGCAGGGATACTATTTTGTTCCTACTGCTGCGATATGGCAAGCCTAGTCACCAGCAACACCCAGTTAATCGGGGAGACAACTCTACTGGTGATGAAGTGTCGTGTGCGCTTAGCCCAAATTTTGGGACTACCTCGTCTAAGAGAACTGAATACCACATGGTTTCTATGATTCAGAGCAATTTGGCAAGATGGCATCTTACCTGTTCTACGATGCCTGCTATGCAGAGAAGAATGCATGTTAGACAACTGTCTCAGACTCCGATCAGTCATGCCAACGGATGTTGATACTTAGTGGACCCGGTAAAGGCCCATGAGCAGTGTTAACCCCAACGGCTACCAATACTGATAACAGCATTCACTGAGATCTGACAGACGCAAAATGCTACTGCTGAGGTACGAGAGGAAACGGGCACAAAGGTACCTTCAAATTTGAATATTGCTAATGCGACCAATGCTGATGGTGATGCTTCACATCTATGTGCCATTGATCTTCTTAACTAGGTAATCCAACTTTCATCTGCAATGGTAGACAAATTCTCTACAGACTTACAAGATTTGATGTTTTCTCCTAACAATAACACTGACGTTTGAATTGGCATGCTGTGTTCTGAGAGACTCTGAATTTGTCCTTCCTTTATTCAAAACAAAGTTCTAACTTTGGAACTCTTTTTTTTCTATGATTAACTTTTTATTTTTCTAAATTTGTATTTTTCGTTTTTTGGCACAAAGTAATCTGCTTAAAGAAGAACTATTCACAGAGAACTAGAATTCTTTGAAAACTTCCAGAAACAATATTTGACCGTGTCCTAAGAACAAACAGTTTTATATAATCTGTCATAAAATGGTTTCGGCACCTTTTCTTTATTTACGAGTCATTTTGTAAATGTATTTTTGTGATCATTCAGATAGCATTTAGAAAATGTCACCTATATGCTTAGAATGAAACATTGCTTTTAGTGCGTACAGCACAAATTCTTTTTTGTCTACAACCAGTACCAATGCATTTTTATGTATTTTGGATGGGTTTTAACACATCATGTTTAGATATGTTTAATGTGTGTAGAACTTAGTAATGTCGTACATAAGAAAGTGGAGTAAGTGTTGTATGGTGTTTTAGATTCCAAATGGGTTTTCCCAAATCATGCCCTTATGTAGGTACAATTCCCTTAGCCCTTATATGGGCATAAGAAATCAAGTCCTTATTTAGGCCGAACCCATGCTACCCAAATACAGGCATGGCTACTTCCATCCGTTCACCAAACATCACAACGATTTCTTGGAAAACCAGCTTAAACCGTTAGGGACTTCCCCTTGCTTGAATATTGATTTCTCCAAGAACTCAAGTACTTTACAATGAACAACTATTCTGCTGGGGTTTGTTCATGACATTCATATGCCCGATTGTACGTCAAACATGGCATTCCTAAACACCTTGAAGGTATAAATATACCTTCACTTGCTATAGCAAGGCACGGTGGTTCGGAGCATTTCGAAGACCTACTTGCCTGACGCAGCTCACTACAGCAAGTGCCGAAGGAAGCCAACTCTCCAGCTGATGCACTGATCAGGAAGCTGCCCTTCTCTGACGAGAATCCAGCTTCAGTGTTTCCGGCTCCCTTTGCGGGGTGTTGGGAAATCAAGTCCCCGAGACAGAGATACCAGACCTCCTGCATTCTTAAAAGGTATTGAGTTGATTAGAACTTACAGAAACCTTTGGTAGAACCTTGGCAAAACTAAACCTATACAAAAGACCATACTTACTTCTTCCCACATACTAGACTTAGGTTAGGTACACTGGGGTAGGCATATTTTAAAAGCACCAGTTGAGTATTTTAATCTATGTTATTTATGTATGTATTTTTATACGGATTAGGAACCACACAATGCTCTTACAGTATTATTTCATATTACTGTTTATGCTGTACGCATTATACTTTGCATTCTGCCTAACAATTTTAGTAGTTCACCTCTCTTGCATGAAAAAGAAGAGAGCCTGTCTCTCTATTTCTCTGCAACTCTGTAGAAACGAAGCATGCACGTTTGACTGAGTGAACTTGTTATCTATTGTTTCCATGACTCTGAGATATAGATTCCTATTCTTGGGAAACAAAGTTGTCATGTTTATGCGGTTGTCAGAAACTAATCCCTTCTTGTGTATTCAAGAAAGTTTCTAGTGTCCTTTGAGTTGGCTGGCACACACACAATTAAGTTTAGTATATTTGATAGAGACCTATTGACATAAGTCCTACGTCAAATCTATAGGATATATTATTCCAATGCCCAGAGCCCATTGGGAATATAGAAACTACACTACACTGTTCTTGGCTAGACTACATCTTTGTAAGAAATGCTTTACCCCAAGTTTTACAAACAACCACATTTTACCATATAGCCCTCTCTGTCCATGTGTTGGTGTTAATGAGTCTTGATTGGGAGTCCACTTCTCCAAAATATAAGAGGTGTGTTTTTCCCATGGTCCCTGATCTGAGATTGGCTACTGCGAGACTTGAGGAAGACCTTAAATAACTATTTCCAGGATAAAAATCCAAGTGGCAACTCTCTATAAAACAATAGAGACCCCTTCAAGGCAGTACTCCGGGGACACTGTATAGCCCTGAAGTCTTCCCTCAATAAACTAAGGATTAGGGAACAACAGGTTGTGGAAACAGAGCTTCAGACAGCAGAGTGACTACACAAAGACAAACCTACTCTGTCAAACCAGAAATAAGGCACAGCACTGAAGGCGAAAACAATTGGCGATCTATAATACCCAGGCAGAGCGCCCCCATCTCCTCCTCCCCGAACAATGTACGAGCAGGGTAAAAAGGTGTGATCGCATTTGGCTAGACTACTGAGGGTAAAAAATGAGAGGAAATATATTTGAGAAATCTGCAGAGAACATGATGAGGTTATCACTCATGACACAGAAAAGGCCCAAGTCTTTGGAAACTATTACCGAGCCTTATACACTGCTGAAACAATGAGCGCAACTGCACAGTTAGAGTATGTGCATACTGTGAATCTAACCCAAGACTGCTAGGGAGCCCCATCATAGATGAGGAAGTGTGCCACAATATAAAAAAATCTTAAATGTCATAAATCATCCGGGACTGATGGGATGGCAGCTCACATTTACAAAACATACTTGGCAGAACTAGTCCCCCACCTAGTCTTGATGTTCAGCCACATGGCTGACACGGGTACCATCACAGCCCCCATGAGTGAGGCACTAATATCCCTTGTATGCAAACATGGCAAGGATCCGAGACTATGCGGCTCCTATCGCTCAATCCCACTGTTGAACCTAGATGCCAAATTATATTCCGAAATCCTCACCACCCGATATATTAAAGGCAGGCAAACACATGACAATATCCGAAGTATAGTTCACCTGGTTGAAAAAGTCTAAAAGAAAATCGGTAACGGACATTCTCTTACTACTGGTCGCTGAGAAAGAGTTTTATTGGGTGGACTGGCCCTTTGTCTTCCATGCCTTGAGAAAGTTTAGCTTCTGCAAAAGATTCCTTACCATGATCAAAGCCAACTATTTGACTCCCACTGCAAGGGAGCTGGTCAATGGGGTTAGTTCCAGGGTGTTTTCTCTTGAGGAGGGAATGCAACAGGGGTGCCCTTTTTCCCCCTCGTTGTTTGCCTTAATATAGAACCATTGGTGGCCATGATACGCCAGAATCCACAGATCCAAGGAATCCAATTAGCAGAAGAGGAACATAGGATTTCACTCTTTTCAGACGACATCCTGCTATCCCTGGCTTAACACCATGTCTCTCGTGTCACCTCTATAGAGGATCTGCAATGATTTGAGGGAGTGGCAGGACTCCACATTGATCTACATAAATTGCATTTGCTCAATTTAACATTTCCTCCACAGATGTTGATAGGCTAAACAGGTTAACACCCCTTAAATGGACAACCCATGATATCACCTACCTAGGCATTAAGATTACCTCCAAACTGACAGTCAACTATCCACCCTTGATGCAGCAACTGAAGCGTACCTAAAGAAATGGGCGCCTGTATATGTATCTTGGTATATGTATCTTGCCTGGGGAGAATAAATACCATTAAAATGACAGTCTTGCCTAAGATTCTTTTTTTTTTTGGTTATAAACTTTTATTCGTCATCAATTCACACACACAGCTTTCCGCCTACAACCCTGGGGCCGGCAGCAAACTAGGGCTATGTCAGTACAGAGATCAAAACCAACTTATAAAATCAACGCACTGTCAACCCAAGGGTCCGGTGACTCAAGTCTTAGATAGCACAACTCAGTTGATGTTCAGGATATGCGACGCCCCCTGCCCCGTCCCCTCATTTCTGGGCAAGTGTGGATTTGGTGGCTTCAATGAAGTGGGGATATTATCATGAAGTGTGTGTGTCTGACAACGTAATCCAGGTCTAACACCGCTCTCGCAACCATCCCACCCAAACTCCCCTCTCCCCCCCTGACTGCCTATGTGCCTTCCACTATTGTGTCACTGCAGCCTCAGTACTATATGCCACCCCGCCCACAACCACGCTGTTTCTGCATCCTCCCCACCCACCAGAGTCCCTCACCCGCCAGGCCCTCCCGCTCTGTATGTATCCCAGTGCAAGCGTTTCTAAATGTCCTGTGTCCCTCCAGCTTCCCAGAGTCCCAGGTGTCCTGCGTACTTTCCCGCTCGGGCTACCAGATAATGTGTATCTAATCCTCGGGGCCCTCCTCCCCCTCCCGTCGCTCCTCTGTCTCCTCCTGATCCGCATCCGCGGTGTCCTTATTGGAGTTGTAAGTCAGATACAGGTCCACTATAATGAAGAACACAAGGGAAGCGATATATATAACTCTTACAGTACAGTGCAACTGATAAACTGTCAAAACTGCACTGCCTCATTAACTGAGAGCAGTGTAGGACATACATTTTGGACATAGAGCGGAGTCCAGGGTTTGCAGGCTGCAATGGCACACAATGGGCACCATTGCACCAAGACAGCATATTTGCAACATGGTGAATGTTCGGCTGCATTTCCTGTGAGATTTACTTTGTGCATCATTGTCTACATTTATGTACAGTCCAGACTCTTTCGAGAACTGATAGAGTAGGCCTGTGTGCCTCAAAATGAAACACATATAAGATTGCAAGACTGTTTATTAAGACTACTATAATGTTCCATGGTGTACATAAGCTGGAGAAGGCCAATCATTTGAAACATTTGTCAGTTTCACAAGTATTAGATATTTGGCATGTCTCATGCCCATGGATGTTGATGTTGATGTTGATGTTGAAAATATTTGTAAAGCGCTCTGTGACCAAGCGGTTTCCTGGCGCTGGGGGGTTGATAGTGTCAGATGAAAGAGGCGGCCAGGGAATTACAGGTTTGTATAGGCTTGGGTATACAAATGGGTTTAGAGCGCCTTACGGAAATGCAGGTAGGCAGTGATGGATCTGATGGTAAGTGGGAGACTGTTCCAGAAATGGGGGGCAAGAATGGAAAATCTAGTGCCACCGGTTCTGGATTTGCAGAAGCGGGGGACACTGAGGAGGGCCTGACTGGAGGAGCAAAGGTAGCGACAAGGGAGATAGTGGGCAATTATTTATTTATTTATTTATTTATAGAGTTTTGTATAGCGCGGACAAGACCCGTGGGTATCAGAGCGCTTAACAGGTAAAGAATGACATATAACATTATCATAACAGAAAAAACAAACAATATATATGAGGTAGAGGCAGTATAGTGTATGGACGTAATTAGCTATATAAATTCCTAATGTCAAAACATATATCCATTATAATAGCATTAATAACAACAAAAAATCGATATGAGGTAGAAGGTAATAAAATGTGTGGGCGTGATTAGATATATAAATTCCTGATGTATGTGCAATTGGCCTTAGATGGTTAGTAAGGATTGGCTAGTGTCCTGGTATCAAACCAAGCTCGGTGAGGTAGGGTTATATGGCATTCCAGTGCATATAAAGAATAATGAGGATGAATACATAGAGTGAGGTAGAGGTTATATAGTTTTGTCAGAGAGATATAGTAATAAGTTTACAGGTATATGAGGTAGCAGTAATGTGTCAAGCCTCTGCTTGAGCATGGCAACAGTCAATTGTCAGGTATTGATCTTCCAGTTTTCATAAAGAGGACAATCCTCTGTTAGCGTAAATGGTCATCTCAGTAATCCGTAGGTTTCTCTAAGTCGGGTATTTACTCATCAAGTGGTTCTTAAGTTCTCGTTTGAATGTTAATGTATTTTGGATCTTCCTGATGTTTGGCGGGATTGAGTTCCAGACTCTGGGGGCAGCTCCAGAGAATGCTCGGTTGTAGGTCTTTTTCTTGTGGAAAAAGGCTGGTCGCAATAGCAGCTCTCTTGCGCTTCTAGTTGTTCTGTTACCTCCTGATAACTTAAGTTTCTTGGCTAGGTATCTAGGGGTGTTGTAGTGAACCGCTTTATGTGTAATACAGGCCATCTTCATTTGAATTCTGGCCTCGTAAGGTAGCCAGTTTAGTGCTTTCAGGTGAGGAGATATATGATCGAATTTCTTCGTTCCCGTAATGAGTATTGCCGCTGCGTTGAGGCAGGCTTTTAATGGTGCTGTGGATGTTTTCGGTAGGCCAGCTAGTGTGGTGCAGCCGTATTCGATCCTCGAGATAACTAGTGATTGGATAGCCAGTTTTAGATCCGTCTCTGAGATAAAGGGTTTCAGTTTTCTTAAGTAATTCAAGTGGAAGCGGGCGCTCTTGGCCATTGAATTAATATGGTCTTTCATGTCAAGGTTTTCATCTAGCGTAATTCCTAGTGATTTGGCTGAGTTCACTAGGGTCGGGGCGCAATTTAGCGCCGTCACCATTTTAGTCCATTCCTTAACTTCAGCTTGGCTCCTTGTCGGTGAAATTAGTAGGAATTCTGTTTTCTGGGCGTTTAATTTCAGATGGTTCATTGTTAACCATCGCAAAGCTTCCTTTAGTGTCTTGTTCATTAGGTCAATGTCCTCAAGGGAGGCGATCTTTATGTATAATTGCGTGTCGTCTGCATACATATGATAGGATATCTGTGATTTTTGAAGAATCTCCGTGAGAGGTTCTACATACAAGTTGAATAGATCTGGGGATAACGTTGAGCCTTGTGGGACCCCGATTGCATTGGGGCTCGGGGAAGAGATTGCTTGATTAACCAGGAATCGCTGAGTCCTATTCTGTAGGAAGGAGTTGAACCATTTCAGTACGTTTCCGGACAGACCCATCCTGTCTTGTAGCCTGGTCATTAGTACTTTGTGCTTTACCGTGTCAAATGCTGATGACAAGTCTAGGAGGATCAGTAGGCATGTTTGGTTACGGTCTAGGACTTGTAAGGCGTCATCGACAATGTGCAGGATCGCAGTTTCAGTACTGTGTCCTGTTCTGAATCCTGATTGGCAATCGTCAAGTAGCGAGAATTTCGCTATATGTTGGCTTAGTTGGCCCTGCACGCATTTCTCAATGAGTTTGGCCAGTAGAGGGATGTTGGTCACTGGACGATAGTTGTTCGGGTCTGTTGCATCAGCTGTCGGTTTTTTGATGATGGGCACTACCTGCCCTGTTTTTAGGCAGTCAGGGAGAGTCCCTTGTGCAAGTGAGGCATTTATTATCTCGGTCCAGATTGGAACTAGAGTATGGCTGATTTCTCTTATACACTTTCCCGGTAGAGGGTCTTGATAGTGGTTGTTTGGTCTGAGTTCCGCCAGCGTTTTGGCGATCTTTCCCTGGTTGTATAGTTCAAATGTATCCCATATTGCCTTGTTTTTTGTTTGGAGACCCTCTGTTAAGACATTGGCCTCAATTTTAGGTGGAGGAAGGGTCATCAGGTTAGTTGCTGCATTTGTGAGTTCAACTTCTAGCAGCTTGGATTTTTCCGTGAAAAATGAAGAGAATTCCTCGCAGCTTATGGGAGTTTTAGTATTCTCTTGAACCGTTTTGGCGAGTTTGTTTGACTGTTGTTTTAAAATCTCGAAGAGTTTTCGTGGTCTGTTTATGGCACTGTCCAATTCAGCTCTGATAAATTCTTTTTTGGAGTTGATTATCTTTTTGTTATATTCGTTTCTTGTTTTCCTGAGGGCTATCAGCTCCGGGGAGGAGGGATGTTGTCTCCATTTCCTTTCGGCCATTCTCAGTTTGCGCCTGTCCTCGTTCAATGACTCATCAAACCAGGGATTTTTTGGTTTCTCTGCGACTTTTTTCAGTTTTTGGGGCATGGTGTCATTGACGATATTACCGATCGAGGTTACGTAGTGATCCGTCAGCTCATTGACATTTTGCTTATTGTTGGGTGGCTTCAGATCTTTTTCACACCTTTCAACCAGTAGTTCAATATTGGCCTCTTTTGTGTCTCGGATCAGTTTCTTGAGCTTGCGAGGTTGCACGGTCCAGCCCTTTTTCATTGTAGGTATCGCGAATGTTATGGCGTGATGGTCAGACCAATCACATGGGTCTATAGCGAGGATTGATGCCTCATCATTTCTTGAGATAATCCAGTCTAAGGTCGCTCCTTGTGAGTGAGTGGGTTGGTTGCATGCTTGTATAAGTTTTAGCTCACTGAGGAAGTCCTTAAGCGAGTTGATCAGTTTGTCATTGCCGTCCTCCCAATGTAGGTTAAAGTCGCCTAGGTATATGTTATTGTCATCCGAATTGGAGTTGGTCGTTATGATCTCCATCAGTTGCTCTGTGAACTTAGCATTCTCTCCTGGTGGGTGGTAGAATGCATGCAAGTTGCAGCTTTGATTATTTGGTGTTCTTACATTAATACCAAGGTATTCACATGATTCTAGGGGGTCAGATTGGAATTGGCAGACCTTGATCTCTGAGCGATGAATGCAAGCTATGCCTCCTCCCACATTCCTTGGTCTGTCTAACCTGACGATGTTATAATGTGGTGGTATTAAGAGATCCATGGTGGGGGAAGATGATTCGTTGAGCCATGTTTCCGTGAGGATGGCCAGGTCAATTTCCTTATTCATGATGAGGGCAGCTATGTCTGATGCATGTTTAGTTGCTGAACGACAGTTAAGTAGTAGACAATTTAGGGGTTTCTGTGACTTAATGCGTTTTCCATTATCAGATTCAGGTGCGATTAGCTGAATATGTTGTAAATTTTGGTGCATTGCTTTCCTGTCATTCTTTCTGGACGTTCTATTAGAGTCAGTGGGTACTACTTTGATATTCTCCTCCCTATTCCAGTCAGGTTGTTCATAGGATCGGAGTAATGCCAGAGCTTCTTCATTTGCCAAGGGCTTAGTCCTGTTAGGTCTGTTGTGTCTGAGTATCAGATTCTGGATGTGTGAGACCTTGGAATGCGTACTTATCGCCATCTCCCAGATTTTTCCAATTGTCTGTGAGACGTTCATCGAATTTTGTGCCAGGTTACCTACGAGTTTCTGGAGCTCCTTGACTTCTTTCTGTGTTCGGGATGATTTTTTATGTGAGATAGACCTGGCTAGATGGGTGTTGCATTTTGCTCTTCTCCGTGAATAATCCGTTCTCATTGCCATAAATCTTTTCTCAGAATCCTTAGTTTGGTTGTGATTTCTGGCTCTATAAGAGGTGTCCCCGTTACTTCTTATGTTATGGGATGTAAGGGGTGTTTTTGTGGATAGTGAACTAAGAGACTCAGGTTTCATCTCCGAGAGAGGATGGAGAGGGTCGATATCATCTACCTTGTTCATTTCGTTAATTTCATAGAGGGACTTGCTTGGAGCTGGGGTACACTCTTGAAGTGCGGTGGAGTTATGCGTTAGCTGCAACGGCTCTTTCCTTGGGGCCTGGTTCTTCTCTTTGATTCCAGGGTTAGTGGACAACGCTGTCCTCTCTATCTCATTCTCTGTTATTACCAACGCGTTTTCGGTTGAATCTTCGGTGTTAGCGATATGGTTGTTCTGGTCGTCCTTTTGATTAGTGTCTCTAGTATTGGAGTCTTTGTTTTCAAGTGTGTCATCTGGAAGTGTCCAGTTTTGTTGGTAGCTTAGTCCATCTATGTATTCCTTTAGGTTTTGGAAAGTTATCTCAAATTTCTCGAGTTCTCTGTTGGTTGCTTGTATCAGCACTATTCCCGTTTTATATATAGTAATGCATAATTCTGTCTTACTTCTTTTAGTTAATGCGGTCGTTATTTTTGTGCCATATGGTATGTTTTTTATAGTTTTAGTGAACAGCATTTCAGTCAGGGCGTTACGCCATTTGGCTGTTTTGTTTGTATAGAATATAAGGTCGTTCATCTTGATGCCTTTGACTATATCAAAATATGGGTCAGAGAACAGCGTGTCCGGGTATTTTCTCAATGTGTTGTGTTTGAATTTTTTGGCAGCGTTTTTGGATAGCATTGAGGGGTAGACTATGCTCTTTGCATTGAAGCCAGTCGATCCTTGGTTTCTTCCCTCCATTTTCGCTTCACGTTGAGGGTCTGCGGAGGCCTATTGACTGTTTTGAACTGAGTAGTTCCCAGCTAGTGTAGCCAGGAGGATCTAGAGATCTAGAAATCCCCCTGGGGGTGGTGGTAACTCAGTACCTAGAAATCCCCTGGGGGTGGTGGTCACTCGGTACCCTGGTTTCGAGGTGTAAGGTATAGTTTCTTTGTTCTATGGTTTGCTCATTGTTATAATACCTTTGTAGGTGTGGAAGATATAGGAGGTGACAGTGACTTCCAAGCTACTGTTTTGTATTAGATCTTCTAGTTGATTGGTCCTTATTAGTTCTGTTGCTTATTCACATCAAATCCGTTCTTTGTAGATATTATGATGCCATCAATAGTAATTAATTACATTTTAATTTAACAATTAATTAACTATCCCTAATTGTGAGAGCTGGTTGTCTGGAGGTAAGTAGCCAGTGACCAGATGCCAGCCGAGTCTAACCCCGATGATTTCCTGAGAGGGGGGAGGATACTTTCTCTTTTTCTCTTGAGGTTGTTTAGACCTTTTTTCTTTCCTTGGTCCTTTCTTTCTTTCCACTCTTCTTCTAGGGGTTGATTAGTCCCTTATTAGTCCCTTATTATTTCCCTTAGTCCTTTCTCTCTTACTATTTCTTAACTTGATTCCCGGCGCCAGTCCTTTTTCAGTTTCAGATTATTAATTTGGTTGGTCCCTTTTCATTGTCGGTTCGGTAGGGTCAGGGTGTCTATCTTCCTTGGCACGCCAGTCCTATTTCTATATCTGTGCCTCGCGGATGGTGGTTGGCGAGTTCGATTTGTTAGCGTGATTATAGTGGTCCTATGCGGCCGCCATTTTAAGGACAGGCGAGCCGCTTCTCGTTCCTCCTTAGTTGCGGAATCCCCCGTTTTTTCCCATGCTTGTTCTCGGGGACTTGCGGTCTCGTGGAGTTGCCAGCTGGTAGGGCCGCGCTGGGGGGGTGCAGGCGCTCCTACCTTTCCTGTCGGTCATCGATGTCTCCCAGCTCCGCCTTCCGCGAGGGTCAGTCTGTGTGCACCGGAGCCGCCGCCGATTATTCCACAGAGCCCTCCGGTCCGCTCACATCCAAGGGAATGTCCGTTGAGGGTTCTCCCTGATCGCTCCGTAGCTGGTGGTCCGCAACGTGAAGGGTCCGTCATCCGAGGAGTCCATGGAGGGGAGTCAGCCTCGTCCACTGACCAGGTACTGGATTCTCTTCAGCGTCTTGCGATACCTGTGTTCGTTTTTGCTGTTAGTTGGCTCAGAACAACGAGCAGTTGTTCCGCTTGGTCATAGGTCGTGCTTAGGGGTTGTTCATGGATTTAGTCCAGACTTGGAGATCCCTAGCCCCGGAGCTCTTCCCTAGAGTTCCCCTTCAGCGGCCATTTTCATTTCATTTTCCAGGCAATCATGGAGTTAATGAAAACGCGGGCACTGTGGGCCCGGGCCATAAAAACTAAGCATCCCATCTTGAAGAGAGTTCTCTGCAGGATGGGGAGCCAATGAAGGAATTTGAGGAGGGGGGTGGTGTGGTGGGACCTAGGAAGCTGATGGATAAGGCGGGCGGCCTGATTCTGGATGGTCTGAAGGCGCCGGAGTTCATAGGCAGGATTGCCCACGTACAGGCAGTTCCCGTAGTCCAACCGTGAGAGAATCATGGCCAAAACAATTATTTTAAGGGCATCAGTGGAGAAAAAACGGGAAATTTTACGGATTATCCTGACGGAGAGGAAACAGGATGATACAACAGAGCTAACCTGGGGACGCATGGAGAGGTCCTGACTGATTTTGATGCCCAGGGTTCTGATTGTCACCGAAGGGACCGGAGGGGGGCTGACGATGGAAGGCCAGAAGGCAGGAGTTCAAGGACTGGTGGCACCCCCGGTCAGGACCAATTCCGTTTTGTTCGGGTTTAGCTTGAGGTGGTTTTGATGGATGTACATGTGAACACCAAAAAAGGCATGGAGGCCCTTTCTTCTAAAGTTCTGCATTGCTGATGGGGTTTCTACCATTTCCGAACAGACACAGTGGCTTAGCATGTCTTAACATGTGTGACTTGCAGGGTAGAATTGCACTCGTGGCATGTTATATGGTTCAAGTATGAGGCCCACCCCTCCAACATATGTACTGTCTCAGTCACCCAACAAAAAGATGGCTATTTCATCATACATATTTTCTTGTCATTAGGTCTGTCAAATATTTAAGATGTACTTGCAAACCGGTAGGCCATTCCCATATCTCTCATTCTGAAAGCACTCATTGATGATGGAGGGTCTGAAGATGTAGGCATTGTGAGTACTCCCCGTGTACCTTACTGCCACATGGATTAACATCAGCAGATGGTCTACTATTCCCTGCACATTGATGGAATATGTGTGCTTCATATTGTGGTATAGTTGGGATATAGCAACATGATGCAGAGGTTGCACATGTGTGCAGTCCATTGCCCCCAACACATGTGGGAATCCTGCAATGACATAGACACCTTGCTTGTTTTCCAGTTGTTGCTGCTGTTTGTTGAGGAACATGATGTACTGGGGTGTAAGGCTTATGATGACATCCAAGACGGAGGGTAGGAATGCTGAAAAGGATGGCTGTATGATTCCTTCCACTCTGGATGTGGTGGTTTGGGTATTAAGCCAGATGCCAGCATGTGGAATACTGCCATCAGTCTGGCCTGCAGAGGGATGCTGGTCCACCTCTGTGATGTTGCCTGCAGCCTTGGTGAAATCAAAATCAGGAGCTGAATGATGGCGTCCCTCCTGAGCCTTTAGTAGGTCATGACATCCTCCTCTGTGAGACCATTGAGGGTGGTTCTCTGGCGGTGCACACATTCCCTTCTCCTGTGCGGCCTCCATGGTGGTGGTGGAGATGGTGGTTCCTAGTTGGAGCATTTGTCACCTCCAAAGTGCAGTTTAGTTTGCCAATGTGTTTTGCATTATTTCTTACACCTGGGGAGTCGATGTTTAGGAATTTTAAAACATTTTCAACTATGCGCCACCCCTTGCCAATGATGATTCACTTTCCAATTGACTCAAAGACATCAATGTATCAGTTCTACAGTGGATTTTACAGGTGATCGCCTACCATGCATAAGCTTAACTTTTTATGACGCATTCAGTTCAGTAGCAGGAAAAAAGTGATGCAAGACAGTGGAAAGTGACACATTGGCCCTAATGCATCACTTTGTAAATATGGAACATGAAATATGGCACTGCTGCATCAAAAAAGAAATGTTGCAGCGGTCGCGTCATGTCCTTGTAAATATGCACTTGCATTTTTAGGGTCATAATTATACTTACAAGCACTTTGTAATTGCAGTTCAGTATTTATGTTGTAGTGTGAGCAGTGTTACTTTTTAATTCACGTTTATTCATTGTGTATATGTACGTTTTTTATTTTGTTAGTATATTTTGTGTGGGTATAAAGAGTTTGCTTAGCTGAAACATTTTTTTTTTTATTTATATTTTTAAACATGTATTACTGTAAATTGTAATTATCATGCTGAAGTTTTGTCTTGCTAAATCATTTTTTCATTCACATTTGTATTTTACATTTGTTTTACTGTATCATAATCTCAATATGCATTAAGTATGATTGTGTCTTTTTCAAGCAGGGTAAATGGTGTTGTTATCCTTTCAAATAGTATGTCTTTATTTCAGGACACCTTACCTTAGCATTTGTGATAATCACAACATGATAAAAAAATACAGTTTGGAACAAAATACAATGAACAGAGAACTAGAACTGTATAATATATACTCTACAATTTCACAAAACAGCACCCATACAATTTTCTTCTATCTTACAGTTACATCTCAAGATCTGAAGCAACAACGTCCCAGGGCTTTGCAAAAAAGAGTCTGTAATTAACAAGGATTTTGAAAGTCTTGTTGTGTTATCTCCAAGTAACCTGCTATGCAGTCAGGTATGTTTGCAAAGTTAGCACCAAGGCACCCCTATATTTTCATGCCTGAGATTCCAGTTTAACCTGTTTATAGACTTGAGTAGCTTTTTTTCTAAGGTAATTTCTTAAGCAGTTTCCTGGGCCATTGTCCCAATAATCAACTATGGATCTGTAGAAAAGGAAAAGACCAGTGTGATGACTGAGAACAACCTCTACTGCAATGCAATATCCATCTCAGTCCTGGTTAATAATGATCTCCTATAATGGGCCATTGTTACAAATTATATCAGGCAAAGGCAGGCTACTTTAGAAAGTGTATTGGTTTCCTTATTTAGCAGTTCATTTTGGAAGCCCAAACTCATGTTTTGCATCAATAATACAATCAAAGAAGAAGAATAAATTGAGGAACAGTACCATCATGATCAACAAATGTGAATATACAAGGCTATGATCAATCAAAACAAGGTATGATCTTTAACCAACTATTTGCTGATTAGAAATGTTTTCATTCTATTTTAAATGAGGCAGTAGATGAAATCAGATGGATTTCTTTTAGCAAAGAGTTCCAAATTGTCAGTGCGATACCCGTGAAGGCTCTGTTTATTTTTGTGGAAAATCCATTGTTGCATGCCACTGAATATAGCTTTTTCATAATCAAGCATTGAACTGGCTAGTGCTTGGACTCCAGATTTAAGGTCGCCCTGGGGGAAGAGGGGTTTTAATTTTCTAAGGATGCTTTGGTGGTGTTACTGATGTAGTTCTACATATGTAGATGTTTGTCTAGTATACTTCTCTGAGATCTGAGGATAAAGAGAGCTGCCTCAGTGCTCGGCTATGGGGATAGTTGAGTAGGAATCTTCTTCAGCAGCAAAATTACTGCCATTTACAACAAAAAAACACAACCAGACCTGATAGACATCGCCACATATTCCCACTCTCATCCAAAGAACCCATGCTAACTTCCATGGTCCATCATCTCCCCTGTAGAAATTGTTGCCACTATGAAGTTAATTTACTCAGGGGCGCCATCAGACCCCAGCCTCCACCAAATCTATTCCAGATGGCTGAAACACATTGGCACCATGCTCACACCCATCCTGAAGCCCTTCACACACAACTGTCCTCCCATTGCTGAAGAAACCCTAGCGGACACTTCAAAGTTCCCCAACTTGACCATTCTCTACCTGCTATCGTTCCAGGCCAAGATCTTACACAAAATCATCAACAAAACACCTCAATAAATACCCCAACAAACAACTCCTCAACACTACTCAATCTGACTTCAGACTCAACCACTACAGAAACTGCCCTCTTTGCCACAATTGATGACATCTGCATGACTATTGACAGATGAGATACAGTGGTCCTCATCCTTCTGGACCTCTCTGCAGCTTTTGACATGGTTTTTCACCCCATCCTCATCCATCCCCTACACTAAATGAGGCTCCAAGGAAATCCACTCTGCTGGATCTGCTACTTCGTGACTGGAAGAACCCAGTCAGCCAGACTGACATCGTACACCTCAGTAACCTACGACCTCCCTGAGGCTGGCCCTCTTCAACGGATGTATGTCAGTACAACGCGATCTAAAAGATTGCGGTACTTGACAACGCGGGCATTACAACGCAAGTCGTTACAACGACTTGCGTTGGAGGACGCGGATTTTGGAATCTTATAATTTTATATTCCAACACCAGTCCACGTAACAGTAGGGAAGGTGGTGGAATATAAAATTACAACATTACTTGCCCAACAACGCCATCCAGCGCAAGTCGTAGTAACGACTTGCATTGTAATGGCAGCGTTATAAAGTCACTGTGGTGTAAACACCGCGTTCTAAACGATGTTTCCCCTCTTCAACGCATACATGACTCATCTAGCCTACATCATCTCCTCTTGTGATATCAACATCCAGTCCTATGCCTTCCGACATGTAAATAATTCTCTCCCTCACAGACATGCAGTACCTGAATCAAGTCCAATGCCTGCATGACTGAAATCACCCACGGCATGAAGACCAACTGCCTAAAGCTCAATATAGACAGGATCAAAGTCATGATGTCGGGAAGAGCATTTCAGTGTGTGGGACTCCACCTGGTGGCCTGCAGAGCTAGGACCAAAACGCATCCCACAACACAGACCAAGAACCTCAAGATCGTTATTGACAGTAAACTCAACATGACCACCCAAGTCTTTTCTGTCCCCACCTCATGCTGCCATACCCTGAAGATGGTCCGAAAGGTTTACAAGTGGCTCTCAATCAGCACCCGTAAATCAGTACCTAGACCCTTGTCACAAGCAAGCTGGACTACCGGAGCACCCGTTATGCCGGGATCAACAACAAACTCAAGAGAATCTGTCAGATGAATCAGAACTCTATTCTCAGAATCACATTCAAAGTCCCATGCCACAGTCACACCGCACCTGAAGGAGCTCCACTGGCTCCCCTTACAAAAATTAGCACAATTCAACCTTCTCAGACACATTTTCAAGGCACTAAATAACACTGGCCCAGGATACTGCAACAATTGCATCTGCTTTCCCAAACCTTCCAGACACCTTTGCTCATCTGAACTCTCTTCGTACAAATCCTATGCATAGGGAAAACTACATTTGGTTGTTGAGCATTCTATCACATCATTCCTAAAGCATGGAATAAGCTGCTACAGCACATTCAAGTCTCGTCCTCACTTTTTGAATTCTGCAAGAGGCTGAAGACCTGGTTTTGAGTTGTGCCTCTAGTCTTAAGGTTTGTTTTCCACCTGTTACTTATCACCCATAATACTACGTAGGCACAATCTGGCTCCTCAATGGCTGCAATGATTTGATTCGACATACTGATAGTGTAGGTAATCTCCTGGGGGTCCAGGGTTGGTAAAAATGTACAATTCCTTTCATCAGGTTTACCCTTGAGACACAACTCAGGTTAGTATGCAGGAAATTGCACTGCAGAGGAGAGTTTTCACTCACTGCAGTCAGACATCCCTGCACTATTGACTAACACAAGGGTGATGTGGTCTGACTGTAACTCTGGTTACTTGTAGAGATGTGGGTCATGCCAAGTTGAGTGGGTGCAGAGGAGGAAGAGCACCTCACACCTGCACTTCCGCAAAAGTCACATGGTAGAATTATATCACTCGCACAGCCAGGGAGGGACATGCGCAGATACTGAAGCTGGGCAGCGGAAGCAAGTCTAAAGTCTCAGGGTGTGATTTATATAGGAAAAAGAAGTGCAGATGCTTCCTAGCTTGAGGGGGGTGGCCCTTGAGCAGCAGCCTAGGGCGTGGCCTTGGGGAAGAGCTACAGAACAAGAATATATTGAACTGACATTGTTTTGGTGTGAACTTTGTGTCAAATAGCGCAATTTCTAACACATTTGTTCATACATTTTAAAAAACTGACGCACTTTCTGAAAGGGCGCTGGCGAGGAGTTCTGGCACTCAAAGGAAGAACATTGAGAAGTGCTGATACTCATTACTAGCAAGTGCCAGCCTAATTGAAGGGCAGCCGTTGCTGGCATCGCTCCCCACAACATCATCTGCCGTAACTTTTTTATTTATTTTTTGTTCATTTAACCCTCAAACCCTAGCTACCTTGTAAACCTCACTTATCAACTCTAACACACCCTATTTTACATACTATGCATCCCAGAACAAACCCCCAAAGGTACCCCCTCCGCAATCAAAAGAACTCTATACTATCCCTAAAACTACCCATCTCCAAACCTAAAAACTCCCTACTACCCCTAAACATTACCCATCTCTGAAACCTTAGAACCAGGGATTTAAGTGGGCCGGGTCTCATCGGGTCTGAGCACCGGCCGTTTTTTTAAGGGGCCTCGAAACGGGTCTCTATCAGGCTCAGATTTGTGCCCTGTTCCTGTGGAATGATAAACTTCATTAATAAGTGAATCGGCGCACAATCATGACAAACTTGAGGGTTAGAGTGATATCAAAGAGAGAGGGACCAACCACACCACAAATATGGTTTAGATAAGTCTGTTTCGAAAATACATCATAGAAAAATAATACTTCTATTAATTATTATTATTATCTAACCTATTCTTTTTTGGCCTGATGATGAGCAGGATATTTCTCATATATAGTCGACCTCATAGAAATAATGAGAGGTGACTGGTGTAGTGACCTCTTGATAGAGACAAAGTTTTCAAGAACGAAGTATAATTGAAATATTTTGACCTTTTATATATGTAAACAAAGATCACTCGAAAGGTCCTAATGATGATACAAATAGAAGTTCAAGGTAAGGACAATGAGTCTTGATTAATACTCTTCAAACGGGATAACAGCACACAGCAATAATCCTGCATGTTGTGTGCCATTATCCCGTATTATTCAAGACTCATTGTCCTTACCGTGAACTTCCATTTGTATCATCATCCTGTGTCCTGTCTCACTATCTGTTAGACCTGGCACCTTGGCCGTGAGTCTCCCTTCCACTTTTTGCTGCTGTGCCTCATGTGTTTTGCTGGTGTTAGCTGCTCAGAGCACTGCGCCACGGCCAATCTGTGCCACAGTGCAAGTACTCCCTGTACAAGGTGTATATGTGATTGGGTTCCATGATTGGCTTATTTGGTTTACTGTCAGACCCCAGTAAAGTGCACCAGGAGTGCCAGGGCTTGTAAATCCAAATGCTGCTTGTGGGACTGCAGCGCTGGTTGCGTTACCCACAGAAGCAGCCTCGTAAAATGTGTCTAGGGTCTGCCATTGCAGAACCTGCGTGCAGTCTGGTACAGTTATGCTGACTGCGCATGTGCACACACTTGCCAGCCCCTAAACCTTCCCTTTGCTTCATATTAGTCACCCCTATGGTAGGCCCAAGGGCAGGGTGCATTGTAAGCATAAGGTGGGACAAGCCCTGATGTGTGTGGCATGTCCTAATAGTGAATTACAGCCATTTTTGTTTTTCACTATTGTAAGGCTTCCTGTTCCCCATAGGCCAAAATGGGCTGCTGGAATTATTACACTCTGTAATCCCAGCAGGCTCAGGTAACATGGTAGAAATTCAAGTTTGGTATGCCTGAACTCAGAATAATAAAATACATCTTTTAGTGAAGTTTATTTTAATATCCTGTGTTTGCAAACACCACTTTTAGAAAGCTGGTGTTTGCTTGCCTGACCGTTTCAGCCCGCCTCTGCTCCTATGTGTATCTGTTGTCTGGGTTTTGTGAGTGACAGGGCTGCGGAATTCCAGGAGACAGTCTGGGCTGCCAGGTGGTGAATAGAGGGATTACCCCCAGGATGGGTGGGAGGAGTGCCCCTTGACTCTGAATAGGGCTGTGCTCTGACACCATAATGCTGGCTCCACCTCCCATGGAGGGTCTGATGTCTCTGCCCTGCACACTGAAAAGACAAGCCAGAGTCAACGCAGCAAAGTGCTCCAGAACCGGACTGAACAAGGCACAGGCCCCCTGGCCTGAAAGAACAAAAGATTTGCTGTATAAATGTAGGAGCCCAGCTCCTAAGAGATCAGATCCTGCTTGAACCACGACGAACCTCTGCCTGACTTGAAGGACCTGGAAAAGCTGAAGGAGGAGCACTGTCCGTGACCTGGGGGATTGGCCTGCATGAGGGTGCCTTGCAGAGAAAGGAGAGGAAAAGACTTAAAGAGACTTTGCAGAACTTGTGCTTCAACCTAATCTCCAAGGGCTTTTGGGTGAGCTTGCCACCTGAACGGAGTCCCAGGAATATTGGACCCCTCCTTCCTCAAGAGCCGCTGGACATTGCCCGAGACTTGCCCTGCCGCTGGAGCAGCGATCTGAGTGCGACTCGAAACCCTGTTTGCAGCTGTGCCTGCGGCCTCCCCGCTCCGCGTGACGCCGCTCTGCTCGAGCCGTAGCGGCTCCCCTGGTGCCGCACTCACGAAGCCGAACCCGCAGCTGCGCACTGAAGAGTCCGGTTCGTACGCTCGAGGCATACCAGCCGCCCCATTTTGCGCCGCTGGGTACGGATTGGCATCCCCGCTCAAGGCACGATGCTCATCTCGCGCCGCATTGTGAAGCCTCTATGACCCGGACCGTCCATTTCGACCTGCAGCCCCGCTCAGACGCCCCGAACCGAGGCCTCTTACCAAGCCGGGCCCGCACCGGAGAAGAGCCCATGCACGCTCCTTGGACACCTTCACCTGCCGCACCATCCGCCTCGAGAAATACAAGTTACAAGGCACTGTGACAGTCGCCCCTGACTGTGTGAGGACCGTACCAGAAGGTCCACAACGTTCATTTTGACTCTTTTGTGTTACAATCAGCCCCAAAGAAGCGCACAGTCAGCATGACTCGTATGGACCTAAGTATTACACACTTTTAAAGAACTCTTGAATCTGAAAAGTATTGTGGCCTTTTGCTAAACGTTATCTGGGTCTTGTATTAAGTCTTTTTAATATGTCTATAAAGAGTAACTATTTTTGATTAAAAAAAACTACACTGGTGTCCATTTGTGGTGTGTCTTCTAATTACTGTATGTGATCATAAATGCTTAACCCATAACGCCCTGAAGTTTAGCCTTGTCTGCTCGCGCCACGCCGCCTAGAGGGTGAGCAGGGGTTATTTTTAAGAGTAAGTCCCTTTCCCTGACTTGGAGCTCAGGGTCCCTGTTTGTCACAAGTGCATACCTGTGCCAACCAGAGACCCCCAAATCTAACACTATCTTTCATACACATTGATCAATTACCCAAGAGCCCTGATGAAGTTCCCTCTTGGCACAACTGGGAACGGAACGCTTTGGCTGTGTGCTGGTTTTTAAAATTGACTGAATAAAAAGAAGCACTTTTTTGGACTCATTGGTTGCGTGTCTACTTTCTACGAGTGCACCTTCCATCTTTTTATGAACAGTGTGACCTGATTTGTACCTTTGGACGACGGGTGCTGGAAGTGAGTTTTACCAATTCTTTGTTATTAATGGTACATGTGGATTGGTTGAGCTGGACCTGGTCTGTCGTTTGTTTCTTTCTTGTTTAATATTTAGTGCTATCTGGGTGGCTGCTTCTGTAGGCATGCCAAATTAAAAAAAAGGGCATTCTGATTTGCTGAGGTGGCTTTTCTCCAGTTGGTCATTTTGGTAACAAAATTGTTCAATTAAGTTCCTGGTTCCAGCTCTCTAACTAGATCTGCTCTTTTCCTGTCCCTATACACACTTAGTTTTGATTGAAAGTAGTGTCACAAATGAATATCATTTGCCATACCTGTTTCCCTTTCTCCCCTGAAGCTGTCTTTCTAGGCACACTATCTGATCATTGGCATTGTGGCATTGTGATCATAACATGGGCATTGTGGATTAATTGATTGGTATTGATTTCCAGCAAATAACAAGAAATTGGAAGCATTCTACACAACTTTCCTTTCAATCTTGGTGGTACAGTGTATGGTATAACCTTCAATTAGACTGTGCCTATGTTTTTCCTATGTCTCTACTCCTGAAAAGAGAACACATATGGCCTCCTGTGACTGTTTGCTTAGACGTCTCTGCACAAAGGTGTACCCGTCATCACCCTTCGTCAGAAGAGGTCTCCAAACCACCATGACTAGTTATTTATACTATATTGTTGTGTTATATTCATAATTATATATTTTCTCTTTTTTGTTCCTTTTAAAATGACTATCTTACTCTGTTAAACTGCAGTCGTTTCCATATATTTTTTCGGTACCTTTTAAAATATATTAAGCTGTTTTACTTTATTACAGTATGAATATTTCCTTTGCCCTTGTCTCTCCCGCCCCTTACCCCCCTATCCTTCTTCTCTTTTCTCTCATACGTTTTTATAACGAAAGTTCTCTAGGCAACTATTTTTGAATTTTGTTTCTTGTCTCCATATTGCATAAGTTCTAATGTACTTAATGTTGTTTACTTAACATGTGTTAGCTGCTTAATTGTTTGTACTAAAAATAAAATCTATGTTTAAAACTCGTGCTCTCTATGTTTGAAGGCAGTTAGCAAAGTAGCTGCTCTTTCCCTTCCGAAGAGTCGTCTCCTGCAGCTCTTTCCTTGTGTCAGATCCCCCCCCCCCGAGTGCTGAGGGGTGGGGGGCAGTCAGAGGGTCTCACTGCAGCTTGTAGTAGGAGCTGTAGAGGTGATCGAAGTGATGGATTCTCTGCCTCGAGGCCCCCCTACACTCCGCCCCACCAGGTGCTGTGCACAGAGGCCCCGAGGCCTCACGGGTCTGTGAGAAGCTCAGAGGCGCGTGCACGTGCGGAGGGCGTGAGGTGCGTGCGGAGACCGGAATGCGGCAGGACCAGTCCTCATACACTTCCCATCCACCCCAAAGGTCCTTCACTCTTGTGCTTAGTCAGTGGTCCTCCCTTCCCTCCTGGGCTCCTGCAGCGAAATGGCGGCGGCGAACCCTCTGCAGCCTCTGAAGGATGAAGCCTCCTGCCCCCTCTGCCGGGGGTTTTATAAAGATCCGATGACCACGGAGTGTGGACACAACTTCTGCGGCTCGTGCATTGCTGAGCACTGGGGGGCGGCGGGGCCCGGCGCCCCCTGCCCCCGGTGTGGAGTCCCCTGTGCCCAGGAGACCCTCAGACTCAACAGGCCGCTGATGAAGATGGTGGAGCTGGTGAGACAGCTCGCTGAGCCACCACCGAGACCGCTCTGGCAGAATCTCTGCGAGGAGCACCAGCAGCAAACGGATGTCTTCTGTGAGGGGCTTTCAGAGCCCTTCTGCCTGATGTGCAGCACCCCAGCTCAACCCCCCCAGACTCTGAAAGAGGAGGCCCCGCCCTCCCAGGTAAGGAGTCACACGCTGCAATCGGCCTCGCATTCTTTTAGAGTTAGAGCTATTGACGCTGTAATGTAAATGTTTTTAACTTATGTGTTTCGGATCGAAGTGGATGATTGTGATGGCAATTTTGTAGAAAATGGCATACCCTAATTGAACTTGACATACTAAATAACAGGCCAAGAGATTTTTAAAGGGGTCTAATTTATAAAAAGGGGTTATGGATTTAAACCTTAAAAAATAGTTTCAGAATGCATAACTACCCTTGGTCTGTTGTGTCTTGAGTGCAAATTGTTGCCCAAAGGGTCCTTTAAAGATATTATGGATAGTTTGCAGCACAAACTGGTTATGTACTTTGATCTTAATGTAAGAAGGGCAACATATTCACTAAATAAAACAAAATCATGGAATTATACAATTTGATAAGGCTGATCACAGTGTATATCACTTACATTTGGGTGTATGAGAAACAGATACAATGTCAGCGACCCAATGACAAACTGTGAGGGAGGGAATGACTCAGTCTGTCATACTTCCAACATTGGTCACCAACACATCACCAGCTCACAAGTTTAATCCACTACGAATGAGCTAAATAGGACCAATATGATTGATTCGGTCTTTCATCCTTCCAATGTCTACAACAATTGTCAATTATTCAATGCATGCATTATGATCACTGAACACACAAGCGGGTGTAGGTGGTGAGGTGTAAAAATAAAAATGTACCCTTTAGAAGAAAGGAAGGAGAGGGGGTATAATAAAGTGTCTAAAAGAAATAAAGCGAGTCCATTAGTAAAGCATTTTCACTAGGTGATTACAGAGGATTACCATGAGGAAAGATGTGTGCACAAGAAGGACAAAGGTGTATGAACTAAGCATTCTCCCAGCAAAGTGCTGGGGACACAAACAAATCCAAAGAAGCCTGAAGCAGTCATTCGTAGGAAAGAACTAGGACATAGATTCATCAAGCGAAATTGCAATCGCAATAGCTGCGAAACAGCTATTGCGATCGCAATTTCCTCTCCTGCAATTCATCAAGCAAAAAAGCATGAAATAGCTAATTCACAAAACCAAAAATCGGAAAACCAGTGTGGAACCCCCATTGCGATTCCTTAACAGCGATTACCCACATGTTCTGCGAATTACATTGCAAATTCGCAAATAAATTGCTAATCCAATTCATTATAAACCGCAAATAGCGAAAAGCACCAAATTCGCAAAAAGCGACTCGCAATTTAAGGGGAAGCAAAACCAGGTGGTAACCATGCAGTTCAATTGTAAAAAAAAAAAAATGCAAACAAGAAACAGGTGAAGGGTAAATCAAACACACTTAAGGAGACACAGTAGGAGCATGAGGACATTCACAATGCCAGGACTCTACATCGTGGCAGACGGCTGAGGCTCCAGGCTGCAGCCCGGAACCGACGCAGGATCCAGAAGCGCATCTTCCGGCTGCGGATTACACTCCTGGGCCACACTGAAGAGGAGATTTACTCCAAATACTGGTTGAATGGGGCAATGATAACTAAGCTCATTTGAGACCTTGACCCCCTGATGCAGCACCCAACAAGGAGGACCAATGCCGTGCCCACCCATGTCCAGGTCCTGTGCTGCCTGCACCTCCTGGCCTCCGGAAGCTTCCAGGGGATAGTTGCATATGCAGGGGGGATATCCCAGAGCACACTGTCATGCTGCCTATGGAGTTTCCCGGACGCCATGCTGAGCCGGATCCACCACTACATCACCTTCCCAACAACCCAACAGGAGTTAACCCAAACAAAACTGGACTTCTATCACACCGCCCAATTCCCCCATGTAATTGGCTGCATTGACTGTACCCACATCCACATCTGTCCACCCGCTGAGACAGAATACGTGTACCGGAACCGCAAGTCATACCACTCACTCAACATCCAGATGGTCTGCAATGAGAAGACCATCATCACCGACATTGTGGCTCAATACCCGGGGAACATGCATGATTCGTTCATCTTCCGGCACAGCAGCATGCATACACGCCTGGCCAGGGGAGACTTTTGCGAAGGACACCTCCTAGGTAAGTACACATGCCCACATACAGTATGTCAAGACCGTGTTGCTGGGCATAACAGGCACTGACCCTCTGCTCCTATCCTTCCGGTGACAGGGCCTACGGCCTCCGTGAGTACCTCCTCACCCCATACCCAGGGGCGTAACACAAGCCCCCGCAGGCCCCGCATTGCGGGGGGGCCTCGCGCTCCTGGGGGCCCCGGCCGGGCCCCTCCTCACGTCATACAATTATTACAATACATCTATTATTGTGGCTCTAAAATGTTGCGCAGTGCGGACTTTTGAAATGGTGCGTGCCGCGGGGGCCCCGGCCGGGGCCCCTGCGAGTGTTTGAAAATGGTGCGGGCCCCGGCCGGGGCCCCTGTGGGAGTGGGAGAGAGGAGTCTACAAAATGGTGCAGGCAGGCCAGGCCCGGGCGGGGCCCCGGCCGGGGCCCGCCACCCGAGTCTTCGAAATGGTGAGGGCCCCGTAGAGAGCAAGTCCGAAATGGTGGGGGGCCCCAGCCGGGGTGTGATGTGACTACTGTGAGCATTTATAACACTGAGCCGCCACTGCCACTCACTCGAATCTATGAAATGGCGGACAGGGAGGACTGTGGACAGAGTAGACTTTCTTTCACTTTCCATTCCATTCCGTTCCGCGCCGCGTATGCGCGTGCCGTGTGGGGGGCGGGCTGCTGGTGAGTGATGACAAATGCCAAGCAGCCGGGCCCAGGGGTACAACACTGTCGGCGGCCCAATAAGCAGTAAAACACTGGGTCAGGTGTGAGGTGTGGCGTCACGTGTGGCCAGGGCAGGGGGCGCGCTCGCATAGCCATAGTGAAGAAGAAGTCAGAAGACAAAGAACTGATTCGAACACATCTCGAAGTCGAAGACAAAAAGCCAGGCCCGCCCACGCTCAGGACTCGAGTGTGACTGTCCGAACCAAACTCCGAAGCAAAGTAAGTCCGTCACGGTCACCGACGGGGCCTGCAGGGTCCAGCACGAGGCGGCCCTTTACCAAATTGCTGCAGTGAGCCTCGCAAAGTAAGTGTGTGTCCCAGTGCCCCCTGAAGTCTGTATAATCTCTCTGCTATTTGTTTTGCAATAGTATGGTTTTAAATTCGCAGTTGCAGCGCGATCATGATCACCTGCCTGCCAGGGCCCTCTAGCAGAAGTTCACACACAGTACGTGGCAGGTGCCTGCCAACGGCGTCTTGCAGCAGAGCAGCATTACCCCCAGGTCCCTACGTCCTCGACACCTTCCTAACTAATGAGATGATACTATCTCTGTCAGAAAAAAGAAAAGGAAGGAATGCTGGACCTACCCTCCCCCTCCCGCCGGGAGTACATAAGGGTACATGTCCCAGCATTCCCCCTGTTTCTTTTTTCTGTCATTCTGACAGGGATTGCTGGGGCGCGAGGAGCTTGGAATAGGGTCCTGCGCCGAACTTACCTCCGCTGGGGCTTCGTTGTCCTCGGCGGCTTGGATGTCCTCTCCCTCCCTGCTGGGCTTGGGGGGAGTGGCGCGGGCTGCGTCTGACGCTCCTCTGGGCCGCGCGTGGATGTTGGACCGCGTGGGCCCCGCGTCTGCCCGATGGCCGCCCCTCCTGCCTGCCGGGCTTGTTAGGGGGCGCGGCCGCCTTCGCGTCTTTGGTTGGCTGGGTTGGGTATGCCTTCCTGTCATGGCGCTGCCTGACTTCCGGTATGGACGTAGTCAGGCGCTTCTGTCCGGTCGTTTTTTCTGCTGGTATAAACGAGGGCAGCTGGTGAGTACCGCGTAGCGGTTTTTCTTTCGTTGTGCTGTTTGCTTTTGATACTGCAGCCTGTGTTGTTCCTCTGCTGTACAGGATGGGGAAAAGTTCGAGGAAGAGGCATCACAGGGAGAGGTCCTCTTCTTCTTCTTCTTCCAGTGACTCACGTTCTCCTTCTCCTGCCCGGTCCAGACGCCGTGGTAGAGGTGGGGATGCGCGCTTGAAGCGCTTGATCAGGGAGACCCTTTCAGAGATGGGTTCTGGTGGTGCAGGTCGCAAGGCTCATGCTGCGGATTCCGGTTCTTCTGCTTCTTCTGCTGACGAGTCGGCTTTGACTGGGGACTCTATGCTGAAGGGGAAGTATATAGACAAGGACGCTCTTCCTGGTATCCTGAAGCACGTGAAGCAGAATATGGGCTTTGCTGATGACGCTGTTCCCAGTACTTCGGGCGGTTCTTTGCTCCGCCAGTTCCAGAGTTCTGCCACGGTGGATGTTCCTGTTCATCCCTTTATTAAGGATGTCCTGAAGAGGGAGTGGGCTGATCCAGATCGCATTCTGGTTCCACGCTTTATGGCCCGTCTTTACCCCCTCCGGGATATGGCTACGGATCTTCCTGATTCGATCCCCATTGACTCCTTTGTTGCAAGTTTGGTGGGTCGCACTTCCTTGTCTGAGGACGCTGTGCTGAAGGACCCTGTGGATAAGAAGGCTGACGGGGCTCTGAGGAAAGTTTATTCTGGCTCTCATCTGGCCTTGAGAGCCGGGGTTTATGGTACTTATTTGTCGCAGTCTCTGCTGGCGGACATTAAGTCTCTTTACCAGTCGATGGACGATGCCACGGACTGTTCGAGTCTTCTTGAACACATTGAGCGACAGGTTGAACTTATGTCCGATGTGTCTTTTGATGTGGTGCGCGCTGCTGCTCTTTCTGGTGGGGCCTGTGTGGCGGCTCGTCGCAGTCTTGTTCTTAAGGACTGGAAGACTGACTCTGCGCAGAAGGCTTGTGCCTTGCGTTTGCCCTTTCAGGGTTCTATGCTGTTTGGGGGGGAGTTGGAGACCAAACTGCACAAGCTGTTTAAAGAGAAGAAGCATTCCTCTTCTTTTAAGGGTTCTGCTTCTGCTGCTGCTTCTTCTGCCCCCTATAAGTCTAAATCTTTCTTTCGGCCTTCCTTTCGTGGGAAGTTTGGGAAGGGCCGGGGGAAGTTTTCTTCTGGCGGTGGTCGGGACCGTAAGGCTAGGTCTCCTCCTCCCCCGAAGCCTCGCTCCTGACTCATTGGCTGTGGTTCCTGGGTTGTTGGTAGGAGGGCGGCTGCACTTCTTCCTGGATGCCTGGGTTCAGTCATGTTCAGACGTTTGGGTGTTGGATGTTCTGCGGGAGGGTTACGAGGTGGAGTTTTCTGTTCCCCCTCCAGATTCCGGCCTCCGCCCGACTCCCTGGCCTGCTTGCCGGTCCAAGAGGGCCCACCTAGTCCAAGGGGTGAAGGATCTTCTTCGGAAGGGGGCTGTTCAGGCAGTTCCTCCTTCGGAGGTGGGGTCGGGATTCTATTCCCTGATTTTTCTGGTGCCCAAGAATACCGGGGGTTTCCGCCTGGTCATGGATTTGAGGGTCATGAACCAGGGGGTGTTGCGGATTCCCTTCCGCATGGAGACCTTGCAGCGGATTATTCCTTTGGTGCTACCGGGTCACTTCATGTGTACCCTGGATCTGCAGGACGCCTATTACCATGTTCCGGTGCATCCCAGGTCCCGTCGCTTCCTGAGATTTTGTGTTCAGGGGTGCCACTTTCAGTTCAGGGTTTTGCCCTTCGGCCTTCGCTCTGCCCCGAGGGTCTTTACGAAAGTTGTCGCCCCCTTGGTTGCCTGGCTTCATCTCCAGGGGGTGATGGTGTATCCCTATTTAGACGATTGGTTGATCCATGCTCCTTCTCGGGTCCTGTTGTTGGAGGCGAGAGAGTTGGTGTGCGCGGAGTTACGGCGGCACGGTTTTCTGATCAATCTGCCGAAGTGCCAGCTGACTCCTTCCCAGGATCTGGTGTTCATTGGGGCTCGGTTTCGCACAGACCTCAACCGTGTGTTCCTGCCGGATCCTCGGGTTGTGTCCCTGTTGTCCCTTGCTCGAAGGTTCCGAGCGGGGGGTTCCTTTCGGGTGCGCCTCTGGTTGCGTCTTATGGGTCTGATGGCAGCGACTGTCTTTACGGTGGCTTGGGCTCGTTTTCACCTCCGCCCCTTGTGGAGTTACCTTCTGTCTCTCTGGGATCCGTTGTCCCGCGATTGGGAATGTCTTGTGCCCGTGTCTCCTGTAGTCCTGCCTGCTCTGCTTTGGTGGTCGGATCCGGTCCATCTGTCTCAGGGGCTCCCCTTGCAGCCCGCTCCGTCGCTGGTCTTGACGACGGATGCCAGCGCTTTGGGGTGGGGGGCGACCTTGGGATCTCGGTCCCTTCAGGGTCGTTGGTCCCGACTGGAGAGTCGCAGGTCTTCCAACTGGCGGGAGTTGACGGCTGTGTCCCGTGCCGTGATGGGTTTTCGGGCGTGTTTGCTGGGCAGGAACGTCCTGGTGAGGTCGGACAATATGGTGTCGGTGGCCTATCTCAACCATCAGGGGGGGGCCCGTTCGGCTTCCTTGAACGCAGTGGTGGTTCCCTTGTTTTGTTGGGCGGAGGGTCATCTGCTGTCTCTGGCTGCGATTCATATCAAGGGGGTGGACAATTGTGCGGCGGATGTCCTGAGTCGCTGCTTTCCGGCACCTCTGGAGTTGTCTCTCACCCGGGTTGCGTTTCGGCTTGTGTGCGGGAGGTTTGGGCTTCCCTTTCTGGACCTCTTTGCCTCCCGGCTGAATGCGCAGCTTCCCCGCTTCTGCTCCAGGTTTCGGCAGGAGGGTTGTTGGGGGGTGGATGCCCTGTCGGTTCCCTGGCCTTCCCGCCTGCTCTATGCCTTTCCCCCTCTGGCTCTGATTCCCAGGTTTCTGTCCCGTCTGTGTCTGGAGGATCGGGAGGTGGTTGTGGTTCTGCCCTTTTGGCCTCGGAGGTCTTGGTTTCCGACGGTTCGTCTTCTGGCTGTGCGGGGCCCTTGGTTTCTCCCTCTTTCCCCGTCTCCCTTGAGGTCCTCCCATCCCCTGTCTCTTCTCCGCTTGCGGCTGTCGGTGTGGAGGTTGAGAGGCAGGGGTGGCGGCGGCGTGGGTTCCCGGAACATTTAGCTGTTGCCATTCAGGGTTCCCGTAGACCTTCTACTCTCCTGTCCTATGATCGCCACTGGGGTAATTTCAGTCGTTGGTGTTCGACCTTGGACCTTTCCCCTTTGCACTGTTCTTTGCAGGCTGTGCTTCAGTTTTTGTGGGAGGGTTTTGAGAAGGGTTGGGCTGTGTCCACCTTGCGTGCCCAGTGGGCGGCTGTCCGGGCTTTTCGTTCCCCGTGGGGGAATCTGTCTGATGATGAGGACTTGGTCTCCAGGCTGCTCCGTGGTTTTTCTCTTTCTCGTCCGGTTTCCCGGCCTTCTTTTCCCCTGTGGGATTTGCCCTTGGTCCTGCGGGCCTTGGTTGCTCCTCCTTTTGAGCCATTGTCGGAGGTGGATTTGAAGTTTGTGACCTTGAAGGTTGTGTTCTTGGTGGCCATCACGTCTGCCCGGCGCCTTGGCGAGTTGGGGGCCTTGATGTCTCGGGAACCTTTCCTGTCCTTTTCGGAGGACGGGGTGGTGCTCCGCCTTGATTCCTCCTTCGTGCCTAAGGTCGCTTCTCAGTTTCACCGGTCCCAGGAGTTGGTCTTGCCTGCGTTGGGTTCTGTTCTGGATTCCCCGGGGGGTACCTGTTGGTCCTTGTTGGATGTGTGCCGGGCTTTGCGTGTTTATCTTGAGCGCACGGCGGCTATTCGGTTGACTGACTCCCTGTTTGTCTCCTTTGGGGCTGCTTCCCGTGGGCGTAAGGCTTCGTCTGTGTCCATTGGTCGCTGGCTGAAGCAGGTCATTTCCTTGGCCTATTCTCTTTCTGGGGCCCCTCCTCCTGTGGGTGTTCAGGGTCGTTCTACGAGGGGGGTGGCGGCCTCCTGGGCTGAGGTCCGGGGTGTCCCTCTTTCTGAGATTTGTAGGGCGGCCACTTGGGCTTCTTCCAATACTTTCATCAGGCATTACCGTCTTCTCAATTTGCTGGGTGATGAGGGCGGTTTTGCTTTGGGGGTGTTGGGTTGTGTTCGCCCATGATTTCTGTTCTGTGCACATTAAATGCCTGGTTCTTTGCTGTACTGGTTGTTTTTTGTGTTTTTTGGGATGAATGCCGGGTTTTGCTTTGGTATGTCTCATTAGTTAGGAAGGTGTCGAGGACGTAGGGACCTGGGGGTAATGTCCTATTACTTACGGTAATCTTCATTACTCCGGGTCCCGTAGTCCTCGACACCTTCCTGGCTTCCCTCCCTCCCGCCCTGTTTGCCGGCCTTCATCCTTTGGCTTGGTATTTCAGGGGGAATGCTGGGACATGTACCCTTATGTACTCCCGGCGGGAGGGGGAGGGTAGGTCCAGCATTCCTTCCTTTTCTTTTTTCTGACAGAGATAGTATCATCTCATTAGTTAGGAAGGTGTCGAGGACTACGGGACCCGGAGTAATGAAGATTACCGTAAGTAATAGGACATTGGATAGCTCTCTGTGTCAGCCCTGCTGTGGTGTGTTCTGTGCGTCCGAGGTAAGGGGGAGGCGGCGGGCCAGGGTTTGATTATTTTTTGGTGTCTGTGAGTCGAGGAGTAATGTTAAATAATGGTGCTTGCTGTGAGTGGCCTATGTGCCTCAGCTGTCTAGTGTTCAGCTACTTGTCCACGAGTCAGCTGTATTGGCTCTCTTACTTTTAAATGTAGGCAACATATCCGTGCTGCTGTTTGCAGGGCTGGGCAAGTAGCGCAAAACGCTTTTGGGATAATCATAATTTTTATTAGGGTTGAAGAGACTCGTTTTAATATACTACAGTGCCATGGCTGCCAGCTCACATTGACTGCCGTGAGCCTTGTTCAGTGTCTGTCTGTGGCTGTGTCCATGAGTCAGCTGACTGTGTCACTTCATTTTTGGGGCAGTTGACAAGGTGTGTTGTTGAGGTGCATCAGCTATAGCTACAACCGAAGGAAGTAGGGAGATGTGAACATATGACTGTGCCTATTACAGATTTAAAACTAGAGTTAACTGCCATGTTTTAGTTTGCTTATGTGAGATACTCCTTGTGTGCTGTTTTCCTATGTGAAACATTTAAATTCTTGACTTATGGCACGCTCACAGTTAATAGAATAAAACAGTTATGTACATGCAACATAGTTTATTCAAGTAATGACTCGCTATATGCAATGTGATGCTCTAGAGTGGATGTTGAAACACGTGATGTTTATGCAGCATTTACAATGTACAATGCATACAACAGTGTAATGCCATCCTCACAATCACTCCGTAAAGCCTGTGTCCACCGTTTTAACCTTTTACCTGCTTAATACATACACAAGCGTGTTTAGATTTAAAAGTTTTGGTGATCTAACATTGCATGGCCAGAGACCAGGAAAGCTTGCTTTGAGGTGGTATACGCTGCCTATAATCAGGCATGTGCGTTCCCCTGTGCTCATATCTGCTACCTCTGACTGGCTGTGAGAGAAAGAGAACAATTTGAGCACAGGGAGCTAGGGATTGACAGTCTGACTTCTGGTACCATGGTCAAACAAAGCATAACCTGATGCTTAAAGCCTGTCATCATGTTTAATTTTGCTCGCAAGAAAGTGTCACTTAAAGTCGTTGAATGTCACTCATAATTACTCTGAAATTATGAAAATGTCACTCATAAGCAATCTGAAACCTTGGCAGCTATGTTGAGGAGAGCTGCCAGTGGCTCACCGTGTGCTCTGAGACAGTTTTAAACTGCAGTTCTGGAATGGCAGCACTCGAGTGACACATGCATTCAGAGTTCATACCTTTCCAAGAGAAAATTCCCGGCCATTTATTGTTATTTTAAGAGTCTGCAAAGGCCTGGATCCTGGACATGCCTTATTCGAACAGGAAACAAAATCGTATTTACTAATTTGTAATGTGCAATTTCTGTGTTTATTTACTTTAAGTATGATTTGGTCAGAACACATTTAAGCGTGCTTTCTATTTATATGTGTGAAGTATAAGGATAAATGGTAAAAATATGTACCAGCTGTGATTTTGCCTTTTCTTTTACTGTCTGGAACATCAACATATCAACCCTGTGTTTTTTCGATCTCAGCAGCACGTACGTCACTGTGCTAATAGGATGCAATACAATTCAATAGCATCTGGGTGTAAGACATGTTATGGTGATGATTGCTTTACTTTTCTGTGTTCTTGGTAGACAAATAGTTTTGTATCAGTATTTTACCCTTCCATTACATGTTTTAAAGCAGTTGAAAGATATTATAGGGCTTTTCATTGATTAAAGGGGTATAATTTCTAATATGTATGTATTTCCTAGCACTTTATTGCTTTGTTTTGCTCGCAGGAAAATGTCACACTAAGTGTCACACATTTGGCAGTTGAGGGTCATTCATAAGTGCACTGCATCCATGGTAATGTCACTCAATCTGAACTCTTGGCAGCTATGTGTTTGTAGCCTTCTCACACGCCTCTGCTTCCCTCAAAACCCCAGAATCTGGGCCTAGCTGCAGTGACACACAGTCTCCAGGTAGCAACCCAATGCATGGAGACTTCCCACACCTCCCGCTTTCCTGAAACCCCTGACTCTGGGGCCTGGCTGCAGCAAAGCACAGTCTCCATGTAGCACTCCTATCTATGTAAGGGAACGTTAGTGCCATTACATTTCTGGTGCTTTGTTGCAGTTTTAAGATCTTCTTAGAGTTTCTTGTTGCTTCAATGGGGGTCATTTCTGATATTTATATGTTTCCCTCGTCTTCATTGCTTGATTTGGCACACTAGAAAGTGTCACTCCTAGTCGTTGAAATGTCACTCATAATTACACTGAATTATGAAAATGTCACACATAAGCAATCGGAAACCTTGGCAGTTATGCCTCCAGCAGCCCCGTTTTCCAGCCTCCAGGGGCCCCATCAGCCCTGTAGCACACACAGGCAGCACTACACTCTCTCACCGGTGTTGGTAACAGTCCTACCTCATTAATTAAATGGTGCGTGCCGTGTGCGGTGGGTGCAGGTGACCTGAGCTTCCAGGTCCAGAAGCAAGGGGGTTGAAGGGAACTGCCTCGAGGGCAGAGATCATTTGCAAATTTACATACCTTTGTAAACTGGTTTACCAAGGCTTAGTTTTTTTCTGGTTCCAGTACCCCCTGGGCCCGCACTCTGCCTATTCCTTACATTTGTATTTTACGTTTACTGCCGTAGTGTGAGAATGCATTTCATGAAAAGGAATATAAAGTAAGGTTGCCAAAAGAAAAATCCCAGCAGTGTGTTGTTTAAAGAGCTTGTAAAGACCTCGTCTTGACACTAAATAGGATTATGAATAAAGTATGTATTGATTTGTAATGTGACTTTCCTGTCTTTGTTCACTTTAATTATCAGTCATGGATCATTCAGGCAGCCCTAGAACACAATTAAAAGTGCTTTCTATTTATATTTGTTGTTCTAAGTATAGAGATATGTGCTGAAAATACGGCTTTAGGTGACTGCTTATTTTTGTCCCATCTGGGACATCAAAATAATGATCTGGCAACCCGTATCATGAGACTGGACGTTTGTTGCAGGATCAGCACATGATTTATTTCCTCAACCCTCGATCCCTGATTAACGCCATAATAGCAATAGCTTAACTTGTATCTGAAAACTCTAGGGTGCCAGCAATAACATGCTGAGTTACTTCAAGTGTCTGGGAATGCACCCAGCATTCAGACACCTCACTGCTCATTCACGCCCTTCACTTTCACGCTCACCCTGCACTCAGAGCAATCACAATGCACTCACTGATCACCATGTACTCCCATCATTCACCCGCTCATCCTGCACTTACAGGGATCACTCTGCACTCACAATGCACTTGCGCTGTTCACCCAGTACCTCACCCTGCCGTCACACAAGCACACTACTCGCCATGCACTAATGTCACACTTCACTCAGCTGTCCCACTCACTGCTGAATCTGCAAACTCACTTAAACAAGCCCATCACTAACCATACATTCTTTCATCCCACTCTGCACTTATATCCGCCCCCAAATTTATATGGTCACCTCACTCACCCTGCAGTCACTCCTCTTACCCTACTCTCACACTGTCGCATCACTCACCGTGCACTCAATTGGGCACTCCATCCACCCACAAAGTGCATAGGGTTAATATGCCTGCTACAAAGAACGTGTAGCATGCAGATCATAGAACTAAGTGTAAGTAAACTATGAGTAGCGCTATAAAAAAATGAAATGTTTGTCAGAAAGGCGCCATAGAGAGATGAGGTGCATTGTTGGTGAGTGTAGTGAGGGAATTCATGGAAAAGGCGGAGGGAAGGTGCTCCAAAAAAGACTGTCAGATGCCATCCAGAGACTTTTTGAAGCATGGGCAAAGTGGGCTCCGGCCCAGGGCCCCAGACTTTCAGGGGGCCCCCTGATAAAACCAGCTCTGTTCTGTAGAATCTTGCCCTGATAGCATTAAATGATTCTTGAACAGATTGTTTTAAATACAACTTTCCTTTGCTTTTTTCAATATTGGGTTTGTGTGGTTCGAGAAGGTCAGCGTGGCGTTGTTGGCTCAACATCCTGTGATACTGGGGATTGGGGAAAAATCATGAATCTCCCTGTGCCTAATAAAAACATATGTAGTTCTTTCCAGTGAGTCCCTGTGTATTTCGTTCCATCGTGGACTTTGCAAACTCACTATTAACACTGTTACTGAGTTCGCAAAGTCCATGATGAAATGAACTAAATACTTTTTTGTTAACACACTCTTTGAAGTGCTTCAAAAGTGTAAATGTTTATATAGCGGGAACGCAACCTGAAAGTATTAGCGCAGCTGGCTTTAAACGAGCGCGCCAGTCAGTTCTTGACTTTGTGTGTATGAGGACTGGAGGGAGGACACTGACTGATACTGATTGTGTCCTCCGTGTGTACTGACTGGCGCGCTCATGTAAAGCCAGCCGCGCTAATACTTTCGGGTCGTGGTCACGCTATATAACTTTTTGAAATGCAGAGTGACTACTTCTCTAGATTTTGTCTACAGAAAGTGAACAATACGTTAATCATAATATTTCTTCTTGAATGTTTCTGTTTAGTTGTTTGTTTAGTTGTTTGCAGTTTAAATTTAAAAAATCTGTGAGGTTCTCTGCATTGTATCTTGAAGTCTCTTATGAAGCTCTCTGGTGATACTGAATAAGCAGCCACCATGTTGTTGTTATATGACATCCCTTTATTAATGTAATAACTGCACTTTCACAATTGCTCTATTAACCTTCTTGCTTCTCACATTTGCTTAAAAATGCACCATTTACCCACTCTTTTTCAAAATGTTCTCAGGGGGAGCACCCCCGAGCCCCCTTTTAATGATTTCAGACTCGCTTGCTGCGCTCACTCGCCATGGTGCTCTCCTACCCAACGTTTACGCCCCAACATTTTCAAATGACACCAGCCACCACTGGTTGTCACTCGAGTTTTTATGGAATTCCAGGTTTGGGTTTGTCTTTCAAAGTTTCATGTTATTGTCCTTTAATATCAATTCTAATTCAGACCCTTCATAGTTATTCTTCAGCCATAGGCAGTTCCTGAGACAATAGGATCGCTCTTCGGCATTGTTCTGATTGCTGCCGTTCCTGAGACAATGGGATCGCTCCTTGGCATGGTTCTTATTGCTGCAGTTCCTGAAACAATAGGATCGCTCCTTGGCATTGTTCTGAATGCTGCCTCAGTTAAATAATCTGCTTTTGACATTATTGTTACAAATGGTGTACCTTATATGGTAAGAGGGTTTCCCACTTTCTCATTGGAACTTTGAGAAAGACAATATAGAGGTATTTCATTTAAATGTTGGAGGTTTCAAATCGAAATATGCCAGATTTTTGGGCGGTGGGGCAAAGTGGTAGGTGGTGGGCCGGGCCACCGGGGGGGCCCCCTCCATGTGTTTTGCAGGGGGGCCCCCTCAAGTTTCGTTACGCCACTGCCCATACCTCAACCCTGCTACACCACAGGAATGGTGTTACAATGCTGCGCACATACACACAAGAAATGTAATTCAGCGGACATTTGGGATGTTAAAGAGCCGATTCCGCATCCTACACAAGACTGGCGGAGCCCTCAAATACAGTCCTGAGGTCTGCTGCCGCATCGTGACCATGTGTGCCATACTCCACAATATTGCCACCAAGCGGAGGATACCTGTGGAGGTGTCTGGTAGTGAGTCTGAGGGGGACAACCTGCCACCTGCACATGTGCATCATGCACACGGGGAGAATCCTGCTGAAGGACACAGGCGCCGCAACATCACACTGAACTATTTCTAGTGCTCCCATACCCCTCACACAACACTGCACTCATGAATGCCACATGAATTCATGACATGAGGAAGATTTGTGTTCAAAATAAATTCTTATTCTTACGTACAACAAGCTCTAGAAGTGTTTTGAATTTTCAAACAATATGATAAATGTATTGCATCATACAGGGTCTTGTCTCCAGAGCAGGAGTGCGTGGTTACATCACCATGGCACTGCCGGTCATTTTCAGTCAGTCACTGGTGCCTCCTGCCGGATGCTCCCTGTCGCCTCTCCAACTCCACGGTGGGAGTGTCCGGCCGTGATGCAGCACTGGGCCTGGATCAGCTGCGCCTTTCTGGTTGCACCGGCACAGACAGGCTGCTCAGGCTCGATGTGCCCTCACTGGCATCATCACCCCCCCTTGCATGGCCATGGCCGCACACCTGTTGGTTTTGTACTGCGGTGGTAACCTGCTCCAGGGCCCTTGCTACATCTTGGCAGCATTGTACCATCTGTAGCTGCATCGCCAGGGACCTGTGTGACAGTTGTGATGTGGCATTCCCTATCAGGTGGTTCGACCGGGTATATGCAGATAGCCGGGTCAGCAGCTGGCGGTGGAGTCAGCAGGTGATGTCCTGCTGCGCCACCATCAGTTGGTTGCTTTCTTTGACTGCAGCCGTTAGCTCCTGCACACTTCCTGTAAGCTGGTTAATATTGTGTGCAGTTTTGTACAGCTGCAGCTGCATGGCTGCCATGTGCTGTGCCTGCTTGCGGTGCACAGCTAGCATCCGGGCTTCGATACCTAGCCCTAGATCTTGGGCCTGTTGCTCCCTGTCTGGTCATGTGGCCACGGTGCGCTGGTGCCTCAACCAGCCGTTTGCCTGGGACCGCACAGTGGCTGTGCGGCGTGTCTGCCTCCTGGGTGGTGGTGGGGTCTGTTCCACTGCCATGCGTGACGCCTGGGGTGGTTGTACTCCTCCTGTGGCAGCAGGGGTCGCCCTGTGCATTTGGGAAGGTGCTAGTACTGTTGCAGGTGCAGGTGCATGTGACGGTCTAGGTTCTGGGGCTGGATGGCTCTCTCCCTCCCTCTCCTCTGGAGTCTCCTTGATATGGAGTGCCTCGCTGTCTGTGCTCTCTGGTTCTGCAGCACCTGTGATGTGAATGGGATCATGATTCCTGATATGATTCTGGCACCTGGGATGTCGCAACATGCATGCAGGCTTGCATTCCCTGACTGGCTTTAGGGGTGTGTTTCACTTGGCAGTTCTGGCTGTGTGTGGCTATCAGGGCACATTGTCACACTACAGTTCCCACAATGCAATGGGGCGTTTCTGAAGGGCAGGGACTGCATTACTGGGGTTTTAAAATGGCTAGCTCTGGGGGCATGGGCATTGTTAGGGGACAGGGTTGCAGTTGCATGTCTCTTACCTTGTGATTGGTATGTGGGTCAGGAGGTGTCCAGCTGAGTGACTCCCACACAGGCTGCAGGGTTGATGGTGTCCTCAACCAAGTCCTCAAGTGGTGTGTTTGCGGCAACTGTGGGCTCTCCTTCCCCCGTGGCCAGTCTCTCCCCGGCCTCTCTGCAATGCGCTCCTTGGCATGACCTCTGAGGTCATACCACCTATTCTTGAGGCCATCGATTGACCGCTGTGTCACTCCTATGGTGTTGACCTTTGCCCTGATGTGCAGCCAGATGGGCCTTTTGTCAGCCTCGGACATCTTCCTGGAAAGCTTTCCAAAAAGCTTGTCATGGTCCTTGCTGACTCCCTCAATCAGGTACTCAAGCTCCTGTTCTGAGAACTTGATTTTCCTCTTCCTGCCAGTTTCACTGGATCCTGCTGCATCCTGGGACTTTGTGGTTGCTATGTATGTCCTGTCTTTGGGCTGCAGGGTGTGTCTCCTGGAGAGTAGTGCTGTGCCTCCTCCTCTCTCCAGCTCTGTGTTCCAAATGAGTAATGGAGCTGCCTACTTCCTGGTTGTGATGTCATCATTTTGCTCAAAATGCGACTTCCCGTTTTGGCGATCTCGCAATTTGCGAGATCGCTATTTGCGATTTCAGTAATTGCGAAATCGCAAATTGTGGTTGGGAAACAGCCGATGCTGCGAATTAATAGCGATTTTTGAAAAACGCATACTGCGATTGCGGGTGATTGCGAAACACACTTTTTTGGTGATTTTTTTTTATAAATCTTGTTATTAATTTTTAATAAGGCAATAACAATGAGAACGTATCAGGTGCAATGCAATTGTATACATACAAGTATCGTATCGTGAAAAAGTCAGGATAGAAGCGACATTAGACATAGGATATCGGGACTCAACACTCCTAAACAATCAGGATTATGAAATTAACAGGGTTCGCGCTATCGAAGGGTGCTGGCCTCGGTCCCGCCGGTCACAAAATCACTTTATACTTAGATCATGAACAGGATACAATGCAGCCCTTGTATGTAGAAGACACACCAGATCAAACAAAAATGCTCGCATTAGCACCATAATACTGAGAAAGGGGGTCAGAATAAATAAAAATATAAGAAAACAAAAATAGAATAAACAAAAAACGCAAAGCGCGTAACACCCCACCCCCCACCCTGCACCCCTGCATGCAGCTTACGCCAAACTCCAACTAGCAGTGTGCCTGTCGCCCCATCTAAACTATACCCCATAAAAGGAATGGAGGAGGGCCTTCGTACAGGCTCCCGGCCTCTCCCCTCCCGCTAACTCTAAGTCTCCCCAAGTAAGGATATTCAATAGTTACACAATCGAGCTAAGATCGGGGGATTCATTACTCGCCTACTGCGCCTCCCAGTATCAACATTATATAGTGAGTCCCACATAGCCACAACTCGAACAAAAGTCTTGAAGGATAAGCCGGTCTCAGCCCCGGCCAGTTCGATCAGGTACACGAGTGTTCTCCACCCAAACAGTCGCCATCTTGGAAGAGTGCTGAACACAGGAGTGAGCCGGACACATCACGGAACATTCAATCACAGTGTCACTGGGTCCCATCTGCTCCATCAGGAACTCCCGACATTGTTTCCAGTCACGTTTAACTGAGTTTGAAAAAAGCAAGAGGGGTACCTTGTCAAACCACTCCTGAGTCCTTACATGAGCCCGCAAATGTATTTTACGGTGCGATTTTCTCTCCGTCAATGTCAATACTGAACATGCCAACACAACAGGGACGTCCGACACATAGCCATTAGCTGATTTGCGGATCAGAGTCTCCCTTCCCTCTCACTGCACAGGGTTGTCGGCGTCCATTAAACCAGTTGCTGTGGACGCCGCCACTTTTACACTGTCATGAAATTGAACACAAACCTCTTTCATATGCCCCATCTCGAAAAAAACGGCATCCAATTTAAGTTCCAGTGCTTGGGCTCTCCGGTTCAGAGAAAGGTGAAGACCACCGACAGCCGCCATTAGAGCTGCGAGCGTGGGTTCAATCCTGGCCGACACTGATTGTTCCCCGTCGTTGGTGACATACTGGTCTGATATCAGAAACCCCTTGGGTAGGATATGTTGTCCCAAGATATCCGTACGACTTTCCCTGGACCCCTTAGAGGGTTGGGTTCGAATCCTACGCAGGTCGATATTGGGTGCCATGTCATACATTTCCACCATGGTCAATCCCTCGGGCCCATAGGGATAGACCAACTGGAGTTAAAGATGAGGACACCCGCTCCAATCCCGTACAGGATAGTTCAGGGTCGTCGTCAGGATGTGGCCGCAGCCGCCGGGTCACCTTCCCGACTATTTCCAAGCCGTTCACGGCGCTGGCTCCGTTAATTATTATCCAACTTGCATCCGCAGTGTCTATGGGGTGTTCCTTCACAGCGCCAATCTGTTCGAATGTTCAATGCGAAGATCGGACAAAAACCTCACTTATGTTCCGGTGGACCGGCCCCTCCTAAACTCCTGTGTCCGATGTTGTTCAACTAGGTGCCGGCTAGATTTCTACTCGAGGCCCCGGCTTCAGGGCTGATGTAGGCCGCAAACTTCAAGACGATGTTTCTCCGTTCTCGAAGCTGACAGAACTTTCGGGATCTCACGGTGCGGCGTAATTTTGATTCGTCTACACGGGAGCGTTGCATGGTCACAGGATATCTAGCAGGATCTTGTAGCAGGATGAGGAGGTCTACGGAGCCGGGAGCCTGAGCAGCCATCTTGTTCGACAGCTTGGCTCCTCCCCTTTTTGGGCGATTTTGATGATGCATCCCAATCTGCGAATTCTAAATAGCGATTCGGTATTTTTTGCTAATTAGAATTCGCAGAGTGGGTCCTTGATGCATCTGGGGATTAGTGCACAAAAGGCCAAGGTAAAGCTAGCCATGTTTTCTTTTCTGTCATATTTAGGGCCTACTTTACAAAGTAAATTGTAAAGCTGCACCTGGTGAAATGCCATTGGTTTTGTGAAATGGGCAAACACATTTTCGTCCCCACCGATTCGTCCCTTTGCTCATTTGACTCACGCATCCACTCCACGGTCACCGGCTTGACACCTAGCAGGTGTATACAGGCTTTCGTCCTTCCGGGTGGACTAAATCATACCATTGAGTTGGGTAAAAAAACAAGTAAAGGCTACCACAGGGGTGAATGTGTGTTCTAAAATGTCCATGTTAGTGTACGTTTTGTTAGGTTTAAAAATGTTGTCCTGGGTGTACTACCATACTGGCTGCAAAAAGTGGTTGCAAATTGAGCACTGACATTTTGTCACCATCATTTTAGTTTTCAAACCAACCTATCAAACAATAGTTCACTTCTCAAAATATGTAATAGTAGGCAGAATGACCTGCCTAATTGTTACTCATTAGTTAGGTGCAATTTGCGACTGGTTGTGATTGGCTGCCATGGCAGGGATTATGGCCTGCTAAGGATAGCAGACACCCATGCCTTTCACTGCATTTCAAAATGATTTATTTTTAACCAGCCATTGGAGCTGCTTTAGAAAATGTTTCCATTTTGAAAGACTTCAGTGAGAATTGGCTGTGATCATTAGGACCTCTGCTTACTCCCCTTAAGTTACCCCCATGATTCCTTAAAGAGAAGGGGTTTGAAGAGAGCCACCTCCTCTTTGCAAATCAGTTACAACGTCTCAATGGTTTGCGACCAGAATCATGTTCACAGGCCATTTATACACATACTAACAATGTGGAATTTGAAAGCAACGCTCGAAACAACCATTTACAAAAGATGAATTGGTATTCATTTATTAACCTGTTTTGTGATACAGAAATACTTGTGTGAGGTGCAAAATGGCTTTTGGGTTCTTAAAAAAGTGATATAGTGACGGTAAAGTCAACAAAACCAAAATCCCCAGGGAGGGCAAAACAGAAGTGGATCAAAGCTGTAAAAAGCCTGCATAGACACAAGCTGAAATCTTAATCTTCATAGTTTTCCAGCTCACTTTTGGTTTTTATTGTTTGATGAAGTCTCTTCACTAGGAGGCCATGTGATCTGCTGATACAGTGTGTCCTGAGGTGGCACATGTTAAATGGCAAATATTCTGCATTGCCACTGATTTTGAGGCTGTTCCTTTCCCTTTCCCTCTTTGAAAGGGAAGGAGTATAGACCTGTTATTTTGCAAGGGCAGGGAGGACAGGGTCACACTCGAATTTTAGACTCCCTACATTTGCCAGGCAAATGCTACCCTAGGGTACCCACTCCCCACCATGTACTCTGCTAAACAAACTCCATCCGGAGGTACTATGGAGCACGAGTAAAATAATGAACATGCACAAGGTCAACATTTGTAACTACTGTCACCTGTAAATCGAGCCATTGCAAATGTTAATATGGTTTACATGTTCACATAGCTCTGTGAGTATGGCATAGAGTTTAAGAACAAGCATTGGCATAGCCAATAGGTCTCGCATTTGGGACCTCATAAGTGTTGAGCCATGCAACAGTTGATGTTGTTGCACCGAGGATATTCTGCTGCATAACTAAATACTAATAAGGTCCCCAAAGCGAGACCTATTGGCTATGCCAAGGCTTGTTTCTTAGGTCAGCAATAAAAACGAAGCAGATGAAGAGAGCAAAAAAAGAGAAATTCTGGTTAGAGGATCTACAGTGTATATATTCCTACTCATTTTTTTTTATTTTCAATTCTCCTTGAAGCTCATATCAGATATTGTAAGCTTGCTTTTGCTTTCTTGCAACAACTTGGCCATGCTCAAATACCCTATGCTGTTGTTAATTTTATAAGGTGTTCACTGGCAGTTAGGAAGAGCCATAGGGACTTCTCCTGAGGCCATTCTTCAGTACTTTTAATATTTTTTATTTTCTGTTTTGTGACTGTATTGTTGTCATATTGATGTTTTTTATGTGTGTTCTAACTTTGCTTTTAGGGCTTTTTATTGCTGAATAAAGATTATTATGACTGACTGAAAGAACATTTATTTTTAACTGGGATACACTTTGAACACCATGTTCACCCTCCCCTATTGTAGGCAGCCTCAAAGGCAGGACGATAAAAAACATATTACAAACACTCACCTCAACATTCACTGGAAAATATACCCCCAACCCTACAAGGAGTACAACCTACGCCCTAAAACAGAAACTGTATTTGTGTGCTCACACACTGGGAGATTCTTTTGCTTCAGTGATTCAGAAATAAGGCAGTGATTATTCAGCACATTTAAGAGAAGTCTGGCTTTGGCTGCCAATAAAGAGATGGTTGCCTGGGTCAGGCCAGTTACACGCAGCACTCGGTATATGCTTTGCATTTTATGAAGGGTCACATGGACACATTTTAACCATTCCTTCATGCGTGGTAGACTCCACTGTGCATCTGTTTTACTGTAACCCAGGATGGGGCAGGGTGCAAACCCTAGATAAGGCATTTTATCTGGGTCCCTATGTTAGACGCTGCAGAGGGTGGCGTGGATGCTTCAGGGGAACATGCAGTTTTATTCCATCACTTGTCGTCCTGGCAGCTACAGCCCAACCCGCGAGGTAGGGTGCGCGGACTCTGATTGGATCACACAGAGGAACTGAATTAAACGCTCCAATAAAAACATGTTTTTATTGGAGAAGCTCGCAAACCTGGAAGAACACCCTCCTGATCAGCAGAAGGCACCATTCTTAGGTTAGTGAGTGCGGGCTGGACAAAGGAAACCCCATCATCTGCCCCAGAATGGCCCCGTCCGTCAGATCAATGATAGGGCAGACGTGGGTCCGGTTACCTGACTAACAGATCCTTCTCTGGCCCTGAAAACGGCAAATTGTGCTCAGCAGCTACCCCTGAGGCTGTCTCAAGATATTTACCATTTTCACAAAAAATGCAGGCTATTTTTGGACGTGGCAATATTTGACCTGTGCCTGGTTTTATTGTGAAGTACAGGGTCATTTTAGAGAAAGGATGCTCTGAGACGGAATATGACACTCGCGAATAGGGCCAGTGGAAGGATGTATAAGGCACTGTAAAAGAAGTTACTGCCTGCCCTGGAAACGTGTCTTCAGTTTTTCTTAGTGAGAGTCAAGGCGCTTTGCACAGCTCAGTGACATAGTACAGATTTACGAGTACTGAGTAAATACAGTACTTCTATATTACGGGTGATTACAGCACGTGTCTTGGCGATATTCATGCAGTGGTTGCAGCAGAACACAAACCCATGAGTGGTGCGCGCGCGCCGCCTTCGATAGCAGCAGGGGGAGGGGAGAGAGGAGGGTGCCGTCGTGATTCCCTCACGGGGGATGGCGCCCCGATAATTGATAACATTTGGCTCCAGCTGCTTGCTCCCGCGAGTGAATAGCCTGACGTGCAGGCATTGCCTTCGGAAGCCATGCAGCACATGCCCGTTTTTGACTGGAAAGCTCTACCGATTGCTAAAGGTCTCTTTCCCCTGCAGCGCATGCGCGCTGCAGGGGCGAGACCTAAAAAAGGGGCAGAGGACCAGGTTCTGCTGTCAGGTTTTATGTTGTTCGACTCCCAAATGCTCCTAGAGAAAGAAGAATGTAATTTCCAAATCCCCCTCCGAGTCCTGGCAGAAGGGCCCTGCTAATGTGAAGACGAGATTCCGAATGAAGCCGGCAGGCGCAGGGTCAGAGTGTCGGCTTTCCTCCAGGTTTGAGTCAGATCTGCGCGCTCTGGTTGTCTGGGCCAGCTGTGGGAGCCATTGAGTGCTCGGCAGGAGGATTGCCGAATGACTAATTGCCATGCAGAGAATTCTTAGCAGCAGGGTGCCATGCACATGTAAATACACACACTCTCTGCGCTGTAACACTAGCCCACGAAACGAAAACAAGCTTAACAAAGAGACTTGCCTTGGAAAGCTTCAATTTTGAAAATTAGTTTCTATTATATCCTAGAGGAAAAACACAGCATCTGAAACTTTAAATAATGATTGGCTTGAAATAGACGCCCTTTCTCTTTCAGAACTAATGTTGAACTTGAATATATATTTTGGTAAATAATTCATAATAAATTATGAAGCGCACGAAAAGACCAAGGGACGGGCACGAAAAGACTCTTCTATATGCAATTGCTGTAGTTTTAAATTTGACAAATCATGGGGAGTACAGTGTCAATGGTCCCCTTCTACACAATAACTTACCCGCCACCTGCAGCAAATCTATTAACACGATTTTTACTTTCCGGAATATTAATTGTCGCTCCTTTCCTAAACACAAATTGGATATATTTGACTTATTGCGTAGCGAGCTACCTGATGCTATGTTTCTAACATAAACATTGCTGCATGCAAGCTTAGGCCCAGATGTAGCCTCTGCCCTCCCTCCCAACTACGCCATAGTTAGGGTTGACAGGGTACTTAAGATTGGGGGTGCTATTGCTATAATTAAAAAAAAAATCGTACTCATGCAAACTAGATGCACTCGCTTTCAAGGGCTGTGAAGCAGGCCTTTTTGAATGCATGCCGACCCCTCATTTTACTTTGTCCGCCATCCCCCCCTGGCTCGCCTACTTCTTGGGCGGCTTCATTTCTAGAATTAATTTCTTCTCACCTTCTTAAGGCGGCTAACTTCACCATTTTGGGCGACCCTAACATACCTGCTGTACACTGATTTCTGATTTCGCAGCTGTGTAATACGGGCCTTACTCACAAGGCAGGTCACTTGCTGGACCCCATTTTTTCAACTTGTCTGATATCCAATGTTCACCATCTCTTCCTTTATACTGGTCAGATCATTACGCAATCAAATGTCATTGCACTGATCCAATCAATCTGCCCATAACGATTTCTGGCTCACAGCAGAAATCTAGAAAATTGAGTAAATTGGATATGAACGCCCTTAATAAGCTTCTTTCTAACAGTTCCCCTTCTATTCCCCATGTCTCTACCTCTTCTTTAGATGCAATTCAAAGCTGGATTCTTAAAGCAATCGATAATTTCCTTCGATTTCTAAAACAAAATCATATAGTCACCGCTCCCCTGCCCCTTGATTCACAGAGCAATTAAAAGAAGAAAAGAGTAAATGTTAAAACTTAGAAAGACACTCGAGGAGAAATGATACCATTGCGTCCAAAATAAAATAAAAAGATGCCTTGCAAAAATATCAATCGCTTTGCAAAGAAACACGTGCAAGATACGTCGCACTTACTATTTCCAGTGCACAGAACTGTTTGCGAACATTGTTTTCAATGGTTAAAAAACTTGCAGTTTCAGATACTCAACCTACGCCCCCTGCTTTACATGATTCACAATGCAATGATCATGCTAATTTTTTGTCAACACAGTCAAAAATATCACTCCACACTGAGTGGCTCTTCGATAGCTACAACTATGCAACAAAGCCTTAATCTCAAATCTACTGATGGGACAGAACCCACTAATAAACTGCAATCCTGGTCACTAATAGACATTAACTCATTTACTAAAAATTTAGGCAGCATAAAATCAGGTCCACCTCGGGACCTTTTACCCTCTAGGGTGCTGCAACAACTTGATACACCTTACCTTGAACTAATTATTGATCTTTTAAAGCCTATATACAGGAGGCAATTGTCCCTCCAGAGTGGAAGCACACGATGATTCTTCCGCTCTTGAAGAAACCAATGCTGACCCTGCCCAACTATCCAATTTTAGACCTATTTGCCTTCTCCCGATTTACTCTAAAAGTTGGGAAAAGCATATAAGCTACCAATTTACACAGTTAATTGAATCTTCCAAATTTTTACACGATTCTCAGTCCGGTTTCAGAGCTGGTTTCTCAACAGAGGCAACTCTGCTGGGCGTGACGGAGATGCTGAGACACCGCTTGGATAGGGGGACACAGCAGCCCTCATATTAATCGATCTGAGTGCTGCTTTTGACACGGTGTCCCACACCGTGTTAATACGATCCCTTCAATCCCTCGGCATCTCTGGTTGAGCTCTGAAATGGCTGATATATTTCCTGACCAACTGCACTTTTCAAATTTTTTCTGCTGCCGCCACATCCAAACTTTATTCATCTGATTGTGGAGTCCCTCAGGGCTTTATTCTTAATCCACTACTTTTTAATGTTTATGTTAAACCACTGGTGACTATTGTAGAAGAGGCTGGGTTGTCTCTCTTCTCTTATGCAGATGATACCCAGATCATCTTCTCTCTTTCTTCGGAGAAGGTGTCCAGTCCGTCAGCTCTTCAAGACGACTTAAGGAAAATTGCAGCATAGATGCAAACAAACATGCTTAAACTTAATGGCGACAAGACCGAGGTCCTTGTTTTTGGGAATAACAAAGAACTATGAGGCCCCCGTCACTGGACTATTGAATTTGGTATTGCACCCCAGCCCACTCAACAAGTCCGTAATCTGGGCTTCATTGTTGATGATCAGCTGTCCGTGAGACAGCAAGTAGTAAAAGTGGCAGCTATCTGCTTCACTGTATTGAAGTGGTTGAGAAAATTTGTCTGGATGCTCCCTTGTTCCACCCAGAAAACGGTAGTCCAGGCACTTGTGACCTCGAGAATGGACTATGGCAATGTTCTCTTTCTAGGGGTCAACAAAGATATAGTGCAAAAGCTACAAGTAGTGCAAAATGCATCAGCGAGATTATTATGCCAAATTCCCAAATTTACCTCCATCACTAGCTACTTATGCAATCTCCATTGGTTGAAAGTGGAAAGTTGTGTCAAGTTTAAAGCGTTGAGCCTTTTATTTAAGATCAAGTCCGGTACTGCTCATCAGTACCTGCAGTCCCTCGCCCAAATTAATTATACTTCATGACAACTGCGTTCCACTACTCAGGGAACATTTTTGGTTCCCAGGATCAGACTCTCACAGATGGGAGGCTGCTCCTTTGCCTTTCTCGGTCCTACCTTGTGGAATACTTTGCCTGCATCTCTTCGCCTTGAAACAAATTTCGCAAGTTTTCGCAAGAATTTAAAAACATGGCTATTTAACCAATAATTCCATGCTCGTCTTGCATCCTCTGGCTGGTGCTGGAGAACCCTTTTTGGGTAGCGGTGCGCCTTACAAAAGCAATTTAACATAACATACAAATAAATTAGTTAATTTATACTGAATGTTAAATATCGACTAGTGCCTTGCTGATATCTACTTCAAACAGACAGAAAAGAAAGTGAAATAGCTACTGCTGACGAGCAGGAAACCATAAAAAAGCATTTTTAATGTAATAGGTCTCGCATTTGCCAGGGTCTAAGCTATTGGCATTGTAATGACAATGCCTTTTATTTATTTGTTTTCAAAACCCACACATAAATAAAAAGCATTGTAATTTACAATGCCAATAGCTCAAACTCTAGCAAATGCGAAACCTATTGCATTGCAAATGCTTGTTATATATACACTGGTCCTTTATGAACACATTAGTTCACTGTCTTAACTGGGACCACTAACGGATGCAGTGAGATATGAAGGTAAGTTAATATTTCCGTGCACATTGCCCATAGAGGAAAACATCCTCAATTCAATGGCACTTGCATGGGAAGTGTAGGACATCATGTAAAGCAGAAGAGATAAATGTTTTCTTTAACTTGAATGTAAGTAAAGGCTTTTGCTGCAATTCCACAAACACCATTTCCGTCTCAATAGGATTTTTTTTGTGTGAAAATGATCCTCCCACATGGTCATTCATTGTAGGTCTTTGTCAGAATTACTCCTGAGAAATGCTTGATACAGGAAAGAGACTGGGGGTCATTTAGCTTGGTAGAGCAAGAATCATATGATAAATCATTGGGGCTCTAGTTAGGCCAGACTCAGCACTTCATCCTCTCATTTAGTGGTGATGGAACCACAAAGTTTCCGACAGCATATCCTAGGCCAGCTAGCTCTGAATTTGGAAACCACAGACCTGGCCGCCCATTCATATGTGGGCTCCTGAGTCCTTAGGTTGGAAAGCCAACACATTTGGGGTGGGTCATCTTAAGCATATTTTTTGCCTGCCCTTCACTACTGTGTGTGACATGCCTGTCCTGGGGAAGAAAAAAAAATCAAAGCTCCCACAACCCCACAAGTACAGGGCAAAACCTCCCTATGTATCAGAATCACTGTTTTGTTTTGCATAAGTAAACCCCAGCTTTGGGGGTTTGTCTCTGTAAAGTTCTGCTTCGGGGAGTGTTTCTGCGAAACAAAAAGAACATGCTTACTAGCCCATGTGACATGGTGGCCCTGTACTAACCCTATTTTGCGAGTTGGTAACCTATTACTGACTTGCAAAATAGGGTCTGTGAGTCGCTATTAGGAAGTGGCCTGCCAAGGGCGCCGCTTCCTAATAGAGATTCGCAGGGGCATGCATGAATGTTTCGCGACTGGAATGAGGACGCAAAACATTCATACTTTACCAACTCCGTGAAAGAGGTGATACCCATTTGCAAATGGGAAGAATATGGGCACGAACATTTATTAAGAGCAGGCAGTGGTCCCACAGACCATTGCCTACTCTTAACAAGCATTGGCTTATCGATAGGTCTTGCATTTGGGACCATATAAGTGTTTAGCCACGCAACAGTTGATGTTGTTGCACCAAGGATATTCTGCTGCATAACTAAATACTTATAGGGCCCAAAAAGCGAGACATATTGGCTATGCCAATGCTTGTTTGTTTTTTGTTGCTGTTTTGTTTAAGTTGCCAGATCTTTGCATCAAGCTCAACACAAATTGGTCCAGCACACTTATACAAAAAGTAACTAAGTTTTATGTACAAATATTAATAATTCATGACGGAATCTGTTTTGTTTATTCCACAAGTCCTAAATGAAAAATAAATGCAAGTTAAACTAATCAGTTGGAGATTGTCAGGACTTGCTCCCTGCATTGTTGTGTTCACCACCAGGGGGCTGAATTGTGGGACTCCACATTCCAATTCCATGAGAGGTTTTGTGAAAGCCAGCCTGCTCATGCTTGAAGCCAGCCTACTCATGTTTGACACCTAGCATTCCATGCTCACTGCTTCATCTCCACCACTGCAGGCCAAAGATGAGTGGAAGTATTCATCTCAACAGTGGCTGGCTGCTGCTAGCCTGCTCACACCTGATGCATGTGATTACTGTGAGCTCTTTTGAGCCCCTGCTCCCTTCAGTCCAGCGCTGGTCATTGTAGCTGTGTACCGGTGAAAAACCGACCCCTGTTTCCAGTGTTTCCTGAGCATTTGATATCCTTGTTTCCAGTGTTACTTTGTTTTCTTGACTTCTGATCCAGCACTATTCTAGGGATGTATGAGATTACAACGCATGCTTTTACCACGCATGCCTTTACAACGCGGTTTTTACAACGCAAACCTTTACAACGCATAGCGCTTTGGGGTGCTGGATAGTGAATAGTTTAATTTACTATTCCAACTCCAGTACCCCTGGACACTAGGGAAGGTGTTGGATAGTAAATTAAACTTATTCCCTATCCTAGAGCGCCCCCCAGCGCAATGCGTTGTAATGGTTTGCGTTGTAAAAGTTGCATCGTAAAGGCACTGCGTGGTAAAAGCTGCGTTGTAAAGGATGTTTCCCCTATTCAAGTATACCCTTGTAGCCTCCCCTTGTGTATGTCTTTTTCCGGTGCCTGCCTTTCTTCCCAATTCCTTGGTTCCAGTTCCTAGTTTGCTGTCTTTCTATTTTGCTGTCTTGCTTTTGTTATCTTGTATGTTTGTTACTTGCTTTCTTCAAGGTGGGCTCTGTAATTTCCTTCCTGTCCTGTTAAGCACTCCTCCTTGCTAGCTCCTTGTCTATCTTGCTTGTGTTTAATTTTACCCCCTTGCTGTTACTGCCTTGCGTGTTCCTGTTTGATCGCCAGGATCCGTGGGCACAGCTGACTACCTAGGTGGTGAACCTTGTCCACTGTGAGTATTGTCTTTGAGTTATAATTATAACATCAACATTTGTATCAGCTCCACAGACTCTGCCTTTGCATGCATTTTCTATATGTGGGCATTTGCAGTCTGTATCTGTAACAGCAATTGTGAGTGAGGAACTTACTGAAATTCAGTCTTACCGTGTGGAGCTCCCGAGTGCTCTACTCCATATTCCCTTGACTGTTAATGTTGTTTTATATATGTGTATTGCACATCCATCCTGGGTGTAGTGATTCTGAATTCTGAATGGCCTCAAGAGTGCCTGTCCTTTCTGTGTCTTAGCCAACTTGTTCCTTCGTGCAGGCTTCCCCTTTGGATCCCTTTTCTCCTCTGACTTCCAGTGTGATCCTGGGCAGTGTTGTACTCCTTTTCCTGCCTCATATTCTAACCAATCACCAGACTCTGCCCAAGTCTCTGGCTGTGTCCCATACAGTCACAGACAGTTCCTGACAGAGATTCATCTTTTTAACCCCTTGGCCGCGTCGGTAATTCTGCCGCCGCGCTGGGGGGAGAGGGCTGTGTGGCGCCGCCATGCTCGTGACGGAACCACTCCGTCAAGAGCCACGGGCGCGCTGTGCTTGTGACAGAGTCGTTCCGTCGTGGCCCTGCCCTCTCAAAAAAAACGCCGCGCATGCGCAGAATTGTGGCAGAGTGGGCACGGCGGCCACGCTGTGACGGAACCACTCATCACCAGCACAGCGCGTCCATGGCTCGTGACGGAGTGGTTCCGCACGCAAGGGGTTGAATTATGAAATCTCAATTGTTAATTTTATCAATACAGATGTCTGTGTATGTGCTCAGAGTGTCACAAAGTAATTTATGATTGACATTGAGGGAGGAAGTGACTAGTAAACTCATAGTGCTACAAGATTTCCGCCTGCAATAGAAAGCACTCTGAAACGTAAGTCAATATTTAAAAATTCTGGTTAACATAGTGTAGGCTCCTGTAAATTGATTTAGAGGTGGATTTAGAGCAAAGCAGAGAGAGTACTCCATCTTTCACAAATTCACCATCTGCTCTATTTAAAGGTGGCTTGGCCTTTCTTTAAAATTAAGAAACATGTAAAAAATAATGTAAGGGAGGTCCAATTTCAGCCGCGGATACACCATTCCCTGGGGCCCAGCCTCATTTCTGGGTGTTATGGTCCCACCAGGGGTCCCCACTTTGTTGGGGACCACGGGGGGAGCATCAAATCACCTGTAGTCCCTGTCGGCTCCCTGGTTCTTGCGGGAGCCGGCATTGCTTTGACAGAGAGGGAGCTGATAACATGCAGCTCCCCCTCCCTCAAAATTACTGTGCTCCGCTTTGTGCAAGTGATAGCAAAATGCTCTAACTTGCTCAAAGCGTAGCACAGTTTGCTATCACTTGTCGGGAACAGTAACGTTCCTCCAATTCCATAGCAAACAGCTATGTCCTGGTGGTGGGAAGTCTAGGAAATAGCATGGGCTGGCCGTGGGAGGTGGCAGTTCACAGGGCCATGTATGGCTCCAGAAGGGGGAGGCATGTGGGGCCCTCCTTTCTTTTCTTAGGGCCTGCACCGGGGAGGTGGCTATTACCAGAGCTGAGAACAGCCCGGGAGGAGGGGGCTACACAGCTTTGATTTGCCCCAGTTAACAAGGCTCTATAATGACCACACAGTTATAGCCCCCTGAACATAAGCACAACTAAACAACAAAATAACTGTGGGTCAAAAGGGGGTATGTCTTTTATAAAGTGTGTCTAGGTGAGTGAATGTGTGTTGAGCAATTTGTTAGAACAGCACACAACCAAGTATCGCACTAAATGGGAAGATATCCATCAGTTTATCGTCCTTTGCTGCCCTGTCATCATTTGAAGCCCTTCCCAAAGCGTGGAAGCAGAGTTGTTGCCACTTCAACAAGGAGAAGGTGGTGCGTGGTAGATGGGATGTTACTTAATAACTGTGGAGCAGTGCAGGAAAAGAATTTAGTGAAAATCAAAAAGGAAGGAGAAAAAGTGCTCTATGTTAAAATTGGATAATGAACGCTAAGGGACTTTATTCTGGTGCCGTCCATTTCCAAGGTTAACAGATTCAGTGCAAAACAACCAGTGAATAACCCTAATAATCACTGGCTTATATCATTGTGGTTGACATGTTTCTGCGGTTTATAGATCAATAAGTATCCCCCGCTTCATCAGGACTTATAGTATATGCTACTGCTCAACGTGCGATAAAAAATATTTGATACAGATATCACCTGATCAAACCTGATGGTCCTCCTAAGTATGTGGGGGCTCTATTCACAAGTCTCCCCCAAGATGACACCTTCCAAGTTCTAGAGGATGTTCTATTCATGAAAGAGTGGCATTATAATACACCGAGACACTTTATACTCGAATGCTGCAAACTAGCACTAAAGGAAAACTTTTTTGCTTATGAAAACGACCTGTACCTCCAAACTCATGGAACCTCAATGGGAAGCGCCTTCGCTCCATCGGTGGCAGGACTTTATGTAAGCCATTTCGAGGAACAACATATAGCCAGTGAAACCAACATGTTCTCTTCCAGTATATTATACTGGAAGAGATACATTGATGACATCATAATGATATGGGACACTAAACTGGACCTACAGGCTTTTATGAACTGGCTTAACCATCTAGACCCCTGGCTAAAGTTCACATACACTGCCACAAGTAACAATCTCGATTTCTTGGACCTAACAATATTTGTAAAAGACAATGTGCTACATACAAAGACCTTTAGAAAACCCACGGCCAAAAACAGCATAATATCATACAAGAGCTACCATCCAAAGCCGCTAAGGGATAACCTTCCCTATAGCCAGTTTTTGCGCTTGAAGAGGAATTGTAGCAACAATGTAGACTACCAATCGCAAGCAATAGAATTGAGTGAGAGGCTTAGGCAAAGAGACTATACGGAAAAAACAATAAGACTCTGTAGAAAAAGAGCGAGTAACCAACCAAGAGACTATCTCTTACAAGCATTCCCAAAAGTACCTACACCAGATTTGACCACGTGTGTGACGACATTCTGCCAGGCTTCTTATGAAGTAAAGAAACTGATAAACAAGAATTGGCATATCCTACACACTGGATCTTTTAACTGGCCAAAACCGAGATTTGCAAGCCGAAGAACAAAAAATATAAAAGATGTTCTTGTACACACCCGACCAGTAAAAAAAGTACAATTGGTCACAACTAGAGATGCAACCATGACCCCTGTAACCGGACACTACCCTTGTGGTTCCTGTGCCGCTTGCAAAACGACAACGGCATCTAAATCACTACATCTCTCAGAAACATTAGTGTGGAATCAACGCCAGCATACTAATTGCAACTCTACACACGTCATCTACATGGTAAGCTGCCCTTGTGGTAAACTATACATCGGAATGACGTGTCGTAAAGTAAAAATAAGAATTGGCGAACATAAGAGTAACATTAAACTGAAAAAAAAACCACGACAAAATTATGTTCCCATTTCGTGGAAGCAGGCCACTCCTGTGACGACATGCGCTGGACTGTTATTGAAATGCTGACCGATAAGACATCGAGATGTGAGAGAACACTTTTTGAAAAGGAGCAAAGATGGGTGGAACGCCTCAAGACCTATGAACACGGACTTAACGATTTTATACCGTGGCACCAGTTTGCAAAATGAAATTATTTCAAATGATCATGTTCTAGATCTGCTCCAACGAAAACCCCTCTATAAATACGGAAATGTGAGAATAAACCTAATCATCGTAATCCCTATCTAAATAATTGAAAGCAAATAATCCTTTTTTAATAAAAGCAGTTATTGGGCTTACAAAGAACCAACTCTGTTCTCCAACTTGGTGCCTACATAAAGTTCGCATTGACAAAAAAAGCAGCAAGAGCCGCTTGGGAGCCCTGTGCCTTTAAAAATGAGTCCTTCCTTTGGAGGAATCATTTCCGGGGGCAGAGTCAGCACAAGGCGGAATTCCAAATACACGCGGGTAATGGCGGAGGGACGAGGCTGAAACAACAGAACTCCGGTAAGATACCCGTGTGATGTGATAACTAATGTGATAATCTTCAAATACAGCTCTGGGCAAAGCAGTAGCGATATCCCCGATGCAAGAAAGAATTTCTCCGGTGTAAGGTAGGACAGCGCATTTAGCGTGTTACTGTGCAAGTCCTCCTACCCCCATACCAGTGTAATTAAACTCTCCCACGCAGCGAGAATAGTCCAGCCCATTGAGTGACCCCAATTTTATATATACAGACGGGCTAACGACCCAGAATGACCTATAAACAGCAGGGCCGTCCTGGTTCACTACGCATAAATAAGCGCGCACTACTCAGAGCCAGCGCGTAAAGCTACTAATGCAGGCAAAATAATGTCTCCTGTATCTATATCGATTTATAACTTGCCATAACATTATTAATGCTTGAACAGTCAACAACTCGAACCTCTGACCCCCTCCCGAACCCTAAGTCTCCTTAAATGAATAATAATTTTATTCATCAAGTGCATGAACCTGATTTAGAATGTACAAATCAAGTGTGTATTTCTCTATGTACTCTCCCCATTCTATTACAGAAGCCGAAGGAGCAATTTTCCTGATATAAAAACAGGAATCAACTTTGGTAAAACTACACAAATGGTGTGAGTAAAAAGTCCATTGTTTATCTGTATGTGAGTCCTGACGAAAGCTCTATAGACCCCTAGGGCCCAGAGAGCTGAAACATGTCGACGCTGTATAAATAACACTACCTAGATCCGGTAACTCGATCTATAAAGTAGTACCTACTCTTTTTAAGTTGATCTGGAAATCACACCATTATTAAAAGCCTCTAAGGGTGACTCTCCAGTTTTTAACTATTTTTTCCTTTTTTGAGAATTTAATTTGCACACTTTTTTCTTCACTTCTCTGGACACTGCACAATAGACCAGAGGTGCCTCGGGTTGCGGCGGGCAACACCACTACTTTTGGAGTACCCGATGATAACTGCCAACAACCCTAATGCGGGGCGGATGAAACAGATATACCGCACAACTACATCAGCATTGGGTTCTTTGAGGTTACTCTAAAAATCTTCTATACCAATGGTCTAGGAGTGTAACAAGTGTCTGTTTCTCCTTTCTGATTAATTATTAATTTGCATATAGCCAGGTTCTGAACTGGGATGGTGCAGTGAGCTAAAAAAACGGTGATGGATCAAGCCCTGATCTTTTGACTGGGTAGGAGTGTTCTGCTTAATTCAGATACTCTGTCCATCACCACCCCCCTTTTTGAATCACTGCATATATGCAGCACAAAACAGGGTGTCAGGGTCTCCTAACAGATTAGAAGGACACCCGTGATAGGAGGCTTAAACTGCAGTAACATCAGATCAATAGGTGATCTCAAAAAGAGCTGTAATTGAGGATAAAACAGACCCCAAAAATATATATATAATGAGACAAGGCATAGCATGTGTCATGAAGGCAATAGAACCTAGGCGGTTGCCATATTAGGAAAATAAGCTGGAAAAAGAGAACAAGATAATAGCAGTCAGCATGAAAATGGGAATGAAAGATCAACGGATTATAGACAAGGAAGAAAGAGAGAACAAAAACCTGAGACAAGGATCAGAGAAGAAAAGAAAAGTCACAAAATAAACACAATTGGTGATACTAGAAGACAGAGAGGTGGCAAAGATGGAACAGTAGGCCGCAGCTAAGTACTGGGAGACAACAGTATATATCAGTATGGTCTCCAAGTTGCTGAAAAAGAGCCATGGTTGGAAGGGAGGTAAACCTGGAATTGGTATCAGAATTTGAGACCTGTTAGGGTAAGAGAATGACCCCACCAAGATGTTCTAGCGTATTCTCCCAAGGGATCAGTTTGTTTAAGCCGTTCTTTTGGGATTTTAAAGAAAAGATCCAAAACACCTCCCATTTTTGCAGACGGCAGCAGTGTATTTTCCCTGTTGGGCTACTATTTTCACTATAATGATCCACCTCAGGTCTCTATATGAGTGTTTCAGTTTATGCCAGTGTTGGACCAGAGGGGCCGTATATTTTTCAATACAAATGTAAGATTTGTGTTCCCCAATTCTAATCTTTCATTCACGTTCAATCTCGCCCACATATCCCACGGCACATGGGCAGAGGATCAGGTAAATGATATTAGCTGAACATCAGTTGGCAATGTCCATGAAATAGACAGGTCTGGTGTTTATTCTGATGGTGATGATGTGTGATAGCAAGCAGTGAGAGATGTGAGGATTTTGGGGCCCTTCCAAACCTAGGGAGAATACTTAGCAGATGCCTTGAACTTAAAGATCACATCATGCTGAAATGATTCGGTGGTGGTCCCATCCTCCTAGGACCACCTGAGCAGTTATTGGCAAAAATACAATCCCAACCAAAGGCCCTGCAAAGCATTATGTGACAATATTCTAGGGTGCAGTGAATATTATAGTATCCAATATCAAAACATTCCTCAAGGGGCAGGCTCCTGTGGTCAGCTGGGAGCTAATACTATAATATTCACTAAACTCTAGAATCTCGCCACATAATGCTTTGCTGAGCGTTTGGTTGGCATTGCATGTTTGCCATTAACTTTGCTTTGGGCGGTCCTAGGAGGAAGGGCCACCACAATAATTGAGCATGATAGGCTCTTTGTGTGCAAGGCACCTGCTTGATCCTCCCCCCAGGTTAGGGAGGGCACCAAAATCATCAGCTCTCTCATTGACTGATATTTTTCAAATCTCACTTTTGTGAATTGATTACATGCTTTATAGCAGATAAAGATACAATTGTTTTATCAATGGAATGTGGATGCAGTAGCTCATTCCAGAATTTTTGCATAAACTCCATTGTCCTGGATTAATGAACGTTTTAAACAGAAATCTCACAAACCTTTAGTAAAAATAAAAATGTATCTTTGCATGCTAAAATACATATAGCCATCTCATGAAAATATAGCAAGCAGCGCCTTTAAATAAATATTAAATAATTCTATCTTTACATGCTAAAATGCATATAATCATCTCACCAAAGTGAAAATGATAGCCAGTAGGGAGAGGACCTAGCAGATGCCTTGAACACAAAGAGCACATCATGCTGAAATGATTTGGTGGTGGTCCTATACTCCTAGGACCACCTCAAGCGCAGGTATGGGCAAAAATACAATCCCAACCAAAGGCCCTGCAAAGCATTATGGGAAGATATTCAGTGCAGCGCATAGGCTAGGACGTTGGATCCATGAGCAGATCCTGAGATTATATAATGCCATGTGCTGTGCCAAAGTGCTGTATGGAAGTGAGGTGTGGGGTTTTACTCAGGCCACACAATTACAAACTGAAGAGAATATGTGCATTTGGCGCCTGTTAAAAGTACCCCAGAGCACGCCAGCCCACATTGCTCATAAGGGACTGGGTGTCCGTTATATCAAGGACAGTATGTCAGTCAAACCCTTAGGGGCATATTGACAACGGCCAGCAATAATTATCGCTGGCCGTGCTTAGCGATAATTACATAATCGCAGGCTATCTCTGTAATTAACAACGCGTTACTCCAGGGCGATAAAAATTCCAGAGATAGGGAGGTCATCGCACTTGTGCAGGGAACATCCCTGGTTTCCAGCAATTTTCCCTGCAAAAGGGCGATAACCTTGCTGATATGACCCACAGGGTCGTATCAGCTTAATCCACCCCCCTATGTTAGGGATGGCTAAGTCAAAACCTAATGTGTGCTAAAATCATGTGGGAAGCCTTGTAAGTATCGCGATGTGAACATCAGTGATATTTGCAAGGTAGGGCATCTGGGGTACGCCCCGTAATGCCCACTTTGCATCTCATTGGAGATGGAAAGGGAGGCGTTGAGAAAAAGGGTGCTAACATGTAAATATGCATGTTAGCACCCTCTTTTAAATAGGCCGCTGGTTTTATCTCCGCTTTTTTGGCTTTGTAAGCCACAAAAGCAGAGATGAAGCCCTTGTAAATATGCCCCTTAATTTGTTGGATAAAGATCTGGGCAAATGAGGAGGCGGCTTTCAGCAGGTAGGTTATAGAAGACTGCCTTTACCTTGATTATAGGCTAAAAATTCATTGCCTTAAATATGTGAAGGAGACTTATGAGAAAATTGGTTCGGTAGATCTATTCACCAACCCTTCTAAAGGGGGTATGAAAGACATGGCTCTGGTCAAGGGCCGGTTGTTCAAATATGCCTCTATGCTCCGGGAAGACACAGAGCTAGCCAAGCCATCAGTGGGAGGACACCTAGTAGTTAAGTCTGCCCGAGGCATTGAACCATACGTGACATGCATAAGCAGTGCACATGATAGATTCTTAATGACCCGGTTCAGGCTGAAATTTTTGCATGATGTTTTAGCGGAACAGGCAGGGTTCACACCGTCTATAGAGATGAAGGGGCCCTGTGACTGCGACCACAGGTCCCCAAAGGACACCCTCCATTTCATCCTATTATGCCCTTTTTTTCATATCCCAGAAGTCTTTTCCTGAAAGGAATTTTAAAGACTGCCAGATTCAAACAGGCACGGTTGGTACTATTATTTTTAAACCTGGCCCTAGATGCTTTTACACTTTTTTTGTACCATTAACTTTTTAAGGGCTGCATTCCGATTAATCAATACAAGGGGTAGCAGAAATATGTAGATTCTTCGTTACACCTATCACTTTTAAGAATGTTTTCCTGTAGATGAATTGGACTGATGAGGGACAGCCACAATGTAATGTGTTCTTTCTTTTAACCTATTGATTGAAACTGTACCATATGGATTTTTGACTGATGAATTATTAATTATTTTTATGTTTGTATCTGTAACCTGTTTTGGAAAATTGTTGCTTTTATGGTAATTTTATATATTGATTAAAGTTATCTAATAACAATAATACAGTGCAGTGAATATTATAGTATCCAATATCAAAACATTCTTCATGGAGCAGGCTCTCGGGCTCAGCTGAGAGCTAATACCATAATATTCACTAAACTCTAGAATCTTGCCACATAATGCTTTGCTGGGCCTTTGGTTGGCATTGTGTTTTAGCCCATAATTTTGCTTCGGGTGATCCTACCAAAATGAGACCACCACCGAATTGTTCGGCATGATCTGCTCTTTGTGTTCAAGGCATCTGCTTTCCCTCCCCCTAAGTAAGGGTGACCCCAAAATTATCACCTCTCTCATTGCCTGATGTTTTTTAAAGTTCACTTTAGTGAATTGGTTACATGCTTTTGAGCATGTAAAGGTAAAGTTGATTTACCAAGATGGCTGTGGGTACAGTAGTTAACTCCATTGCGTAACGGAGTGGAAAATCTTGCATGAATTCCGAGTTTGTATTGAAATGCATAGTTATCAAATCCCGCAACTTCTGCTAGAGGAGCGCAATTCATTGCCTATGCTTAAACAAAAGACTGAGTGATTGCAGCAATGCCAGGAGTGCGAACTGTTGCCTTAGCAGCTTCATCAACCATGGAATTCCCTTCAACGTGAATGCCAACAGGTTGATGACTCAGTCTGTGAATAAAATGAGCCCATGGCAAGCAGTCTTTCAGCTTTGCCGCCTGTTCCCAAAGCATCTTGTGCTTGATTATGCAACCCTTCGACTCTCAAAATCCATTCTGGCCCAAATAGTAAAGATGTTTCTTATATGACTGGACATAGTCATATGAACCACACACCATAAGTGCAGGGCATACATGATCCATATTTTGTAGTGCCAGAATCAGGGCTTTGAGTTCTGCCAGCTGCGCTGTACAGACTCCTAGGGACTGCAGGTGTGCTATTTTAGGATGGAACATATTATATCATGCATGCGCCATTTTACTATTGTGCACACTGCAGAATATTGGTGCCTTGTCCTTACGGCAGGCTGAGCAGACCCATCAGTATAGATAATATAATCATATCAATTTAGAGGCATTATTTCATTTGGCAGAGGATATTCTTGTTTGTACTTCAAAAATGCTTGTGTTTGTAATGTAGAATCAAATCTGTACTCTACATCTGTTGCAGTGATAGAGTTAGCCATTAAATACATTGTGGATGTAAAGCTTTGGCATTGGGAATCCTCGCTTTTGTAATGCCCTGTAAGGTCAGTACTGGGTTACAACAATTATGGGTTTTCCCTGAGCTAGTGCTTTCTCTCTCTTACTACAACAGTCTGTATTGCTGTGAGAATTTTATCAGTGGGTGCAAAACACATTTCAGTGTCTGTGTATAAATGTGATGTGTATGCTGTGGGTACTGTATCACCTTCGTTGAAGTGATGCAGGTGTACCCTGTTGATCCAGCAACAACGTAGAGCATGTAAAATGTATGTATGTTCCTGTGTCTATTGTGTTATACAAAAATCATTTCTACTTAAATCGTAAAATAGTTTTACCCATTCTGCCTAATCCACAATGTATGCTCTGCCAACATTTTAAAATCCTAAAATGGATTGTCATTTTTTTATAGTCGTAGGAGGTTGGAGCAATGCATATTTTTCTTAAAAATGAACTGGCAGCTTGTACCCTAAAAATAGGACATTTAGATTTACAATTCTTGATTTTTTTAAATTAAATTTAAAGCCCAGGTGAGCAAACCCCAGAATAATGCGGTCTAATCTGTCCAACTGTTCCATTAATTTATCGCTAGTTAGATGGATATCTTTCACATAGGACAATGCTGCATCATCACAATTTTTAAGTATCTCTGTCACTCTGGCTGAAAACAGCCTGGGGCTATTCTTATACTATGGAGGCAAACAACAAAATTGCCTCGGTGAATCTAGCACTGAAAATGCTGTCAAATATCTGCTTTCTGGCGATATATTCTGACAGAAGATTCCATTTAAGATATCAAGTGTTGTTTTGTATTTTCTGCACAATGTTATTCATCTGTGCAGCATTGTGTGTATTATGTACTGAGAAAGTTCAAGTAGATCTGTTTAAATATATGTATTCTAATACTAGAGGGTATGAATTTTCTGGTTTCATAACAGGAAACAAATGATTATTCATTGATGGGGGTGCAGTATTTTATCACCCCCTGATTTTGATGTTTCTCTAGGAGTTTCCTAGCTTGTTTTTTAACTTCAGGTTTCATTGGGTATTGTATCTGGGGTTGAGGAACTGAATATAATGGGATTTCATGAGAAGATGACTCATCATCCCATCCAACATCATTGTGCTGTAGTGCAGGAGCTAGCTCTAATGCCTACTCCTTGGGGTAAGAATGTTTTACTGATTCCGGAAAGCGGTCGGAGAAAGCAGGTAAACATATCGTTTCCCCATATGGGCATTCCATTACAAACTCCAGGTGGCCTGACTTTTTGGGCCAAAAGAATATCCTAACCATATGTCAGGTTCTCCCAAAACAGAGACTTAATATTTCCAGGTATGTCTCCCTCCAATTGGAATGCAATTTTGTATAAACAATGGGGAACATGTACCCTGCTATCAGGTGTTTCCACCATGGTATGCTCACTCAGTGCTACTGGTGCCAGATATTCCATCAGGTTCTGGCGAGCTATTGTGACTTCTGCCGTGCTGTCCAGCATCGTTACTGCCCATTGCCCATTCAGGATCAGAGTCCTCAGTAGTCAGGGCATGCCTTATTGTAATCCCTGCTACTTTCTTTTTTTTCAATTGAGGTTTAATATTCTATGGTTTGTCTTCTTTTTTAATGGTGTAGACTGATGAGCGCTGTGATTCCTTCTTTAGTTTCATGTGCTGTTCTGATCTGCACTCTGACCATCCACCTCTCTCCAAATGTGAATTGGGTGACTCCTGAAAGGAACAAGAGGAACGTGTATTAGTATCCTGAAACCTGTCAGGGTTCTTTTTAAGTGGTCTCCTGTTGAGGATACCCAACCCGTGATTGTGTTTTTTTTGTTGTTTTTCTGTATATTGCCCCATTTTTATTTTAGAACAATCGGATGCTTGCTTGAATTTATTCTACTCAGAATCAATATTAACTTGTAGTTTCTAAGGTCTGGCTCCTAAATTATCTCTACCAAACTTGGCATAGGTTCTTCAATAATTTGAGGCAATTCCTGCTCCTGCTGTGCAGGAGTGAACTCCCTCAGGTGTGGGTGTACAGCTAATTCAGCTTCCTCCCCCTTTATGTTGCCCATCAGTTTTATTCCCGAGTCCAGTACAGATGCTGCCCCATACTTATTCTGTACCTGTTACAGTACCTCAGGCAAGGCAGCCAGTAAAGGGGTTCCATGAGTTCAGGTATAAATGGCAGCAAAGACTGTACCCCAAGTTTTGCAGTCTTCTACTGGGGAGCCATCTACAATGGCAAGCAAATAGTTAGTATTCTGTGTTTGTCTTGTGGGCTTGTTTGGGGAAAAACTGCTTTACGCACAATCGTTTTTTCTGCTATCCTAAATGGAATTCGCTCCTGACTGTTGGGAATCTTTCCCACAATGTAATTCAGTGTTTATGGGCTAATACCTGTGGCAGTCAATTGTAGTTAAGCTGCCATAACAGTCCATACAGGATTAACTGCTAATGTTCGCATTATGAACTGTGTAGTATTTCTGTAACATTTTACTAAATCTCTGTATAGTGTATGTATTTCTCCTGCAGCCAAATTAGCAGTGTTAGGATGCGGAGTGAATGCCATGTCGCTCCTTCTTTGCTGGGTGGACCGAGTCTCATGTTTTCTGTAGTGTGTGGGAGGGCGTCTTCAGGCCAATTTATATGTTCTTGGTAAGCGAAAGGAATTTCTATGTCTACATATGGAGAGTATTCCTCTGGTGTTTCATCTTCAATGTAGGTATGAAACATTTGTGTACGAGCATCTGCAGCTAGGAATTTGACCTAAGAATAGAATGCCTCAGTTCTGAATGCTTTGTGTGCCTCAACCATGACTGTAACGTCTCCACCCACTGCCCGGAGACCATACTGTAATAATTTTGGAGTAACCACATGTTTGAAGTTTTCTGCTATATTTAGTTCTCCTTCTTTTCTTTCTCAGTGTTTCTCCAATGTCAGATGTTTGAAGGAAAGAAATTAAGTAAATAATGTTTATGGAGATAGGATAAGCACAATAAGGGAAGTTTTATCCTTCAAGCTAGAATAACCTACAACCAATACAAAGGGTACTACTCAAATTGACTGTTAAATAAAAACACAACCAACTGTAGTGGCACCATGTCATGCAGATCCCACTAATCTATAGGATCTGAGCGTTTGTTAGACAACATAAAGTTTGCATGAGGTGCATAGACTGATTCCGGGCACCCCTGCAGGATATGTTGGTCTGGAGACCAGCTAGATCACAGTACCACCATATCCTCCCCCCCCCCAAACCAAACAGGAAGTGAATGGCTTCTGGCAACCATTGAACATGAGAACCCTGATCCCTCAGGGAGCACTATAACAGATCTAAACCCCATCTGCTCAGTCACATGTGCTGTTTTGTTCTCAGAGAACTATACAGAGAATACACAATATGATTGTTTCAATGTTTTTATTGAACCAACTCGATTCTTTTATAAAACTTATATGCTGTGATAGTCGGTAGACAGCAGAATATGAAAGTGATTACAAGCACAAAAAGAGTAAATAGCAGATACAGTTCCACCATGGTGCTAAGACAGTGTATATATGTAGGTATATACAGCAAGGTAGTAATCAGGCATACTCCCACAATGCAATAGCTACGCTGTGTGTGTCTAACGTGTGTGCTGGGGTAGAGCCAAGAATTCTCCCAACAGGATGATCCAACCTCATTACCTGGTGTTAGAGAATGTAGGACACCCTCCTGGTCAAGGAACTGGACACACCTGACTAGATGTCAGACCTATCCGTGGTGAAGCCTCAGCATGCAGGGGCCATGTATCAGCTGAAGTGCCTCCTCTGCTACCCCTCTGAGATTCCTAATATTTATAATATAAAGCATCCTTGCGATGTACATATAGATTAGCAATGTTATGGATATGTAGGTAGCCCTGTCACCCCGTGGTTTAAGATAAAAAATATTGGTACATTGTGCTTAAAGGCCTTGTACTAGGTATTCGAGGCATCTGGATAATGTTGTGCAAAGCCAGCTGTGTAAACAGAAGTAGTTTCAGAGAAAATAATCCAACATTGTTGTGCACTCGAATATGTGCAAAAGGTGATAGCAGTAATGTTATTGTGCAAAAAGGTGGCAATGTAAGAAGATGTGCAGGGTTGCTCCATGGGCCTAACGCAGGCACATAACATCAGGTGAAGTGGAGGGACCTCTGGAGGCTGGTTTTGGGGTTGCACTGTGAGGCAAGATTTGTTTTTTAAAAGACAAAGTTACAGTTTTTGCAATGCTTTATTGAAAATATTTTGAGAAAATCACTTTTATGAAACATTGCAAAGTGTGAATTTTTCAAGTATACATTTGTTTCTAGTGATTGGACAGCTTTTTACAAAGCCAATAGGCCTACTTTCTATATGTTGAGATGCTGAACCCTTGAAAAAGACAATAGGCAGGGTGCTTCTTATACTCTGCTGTTCTTAGCCTTTGACAAAGCCAGTACCTCTACTTGTTTAGTTGAAATGACATCCGTCATATTGTTAAATGGCCAAGACAGGCATATGCGCTTGTTGGGGTTTGAGTACTTGGCCTGGCTGAAGATGGTGAACATCATACTTTAAGAAAAAAAAATAGGATTTCATTGGAAAAAAGAAACAAAGGTTAAGGTGGCGTTATTCTTAGAAACTGTAAAAATATCTTACTTAGCATTAAAAAAAAACTTTAAAATTTACTGAATGAAAGAATAAAGTTTCATTAAAACTAGGTAAAAATGTTAGTTAAAACATACTGTTTTAAACAAACAAAAACACTGCATTTCACCAGTTACTGTTATCTCGAGTACCAATAACTTGTTTCTTATATTAGGTATAACTCACACGTGTGCCATGCACTGCTAATTACCTTTCATATTACATCACTCATGACATGTTTTATGGCATCATTGATACTTCAATGCAACACATGAAATGACATCACCAAAGACAACACTATGAATGATGGTGGCAGAAAAAGAGATTCAATGTGTCTATACTGGTCTCCAACTGCTAGATGTAAGGCATACTTATGTGAACATTAGCATCAAACATTCTGACACATACAGTCTCGACCTGTCAGTAGGGTGACCAGACTTCCCAGATTTCCCCGGACGGTCCTGGTTTTTAAAGAAGTGTCTCGGTGTACCGACACTTTTCTCCAAATTGAAGAAATGTTCCGGCTTTTGGGTAGTGCCTGGGTTATTTAAAGAAATGTGCTGGTTTTTAAGGGAGCGTGGGGTGAACCTACACGTTAATCACAATGTTATGCACAGGGTAGGACTGGCCATAGCGGGCACCGGCAATCCCCCGGAACGCTGCACGGGTGGGGTCCAGTTTTGGGACCCTGGGGGCCGTTTTTGTTACAGCTGCAAAATCTGACCTGTACGAAAATCGTCCGAAAACCGGCCCCGGCAAAGAGCTCGGCGGCACCTCCAACCCCCCCCGAGTGAGGAGGGGGGGGGGGTCTGGCCGAACACTTTGCCAGGGCCGGTTGTGGTTCCCAGTCCGGACCTGGTTATGCAGGCTCACAGTTCGATTCGCCCTCTTAGAAACGGGGACAGAAGTTCACTTTTTTAAATTCTCCTGCTGTGCTGCTTCCCCTCATTTAAGCAAAAACAACAATTGATGGACAGAATGCCGAACATTGTCATACATTCACCCCAGTACAGAGATCTGGGCCTAAATCCATCGTTTTTTTGCACTCCACACCACCCTAAGTCAGACATGGCCATATGCAAATCAGCCTTGACCCTTTGCCTCATGGGAACAGTCCAGCCCGAACTGCCAAGCCATGTCTTTCTTGAAACGGAATCAAGCATCCAAGGACCGGTTTCTGGCTATCAGCCGTCATCAGCCTGGATAGCTTGACTCCAGTGGTGTGGAGAGCATGGGACTCACGTCTGAGCATACCCATCCCACTCGGGGTGACAAAGCAAAAACAACAATTGATGGACAGAATGCAGAACATTGTCATACATTCACCCCAGTACAGAGATCTGGGCCTAAATCCATCGTTTTTTTGCACTCCACACCACCCCAAGTCAGACATGGCCATATGCAAATCAGCCTTGAACCTGTGCCTCATGGGAACAGTCCAGCCCGAACTGCCAAGCCATGTCTTTCCTGGAACGGAATCAAGCATCCAAGGACCGGTTTCTGGCTATCAGCCATCATCAGCCTGGATAGCTTGACTCCAGTGGTGTGGAGAGCCTGGGACTCACGCCTGAGCATACCCAGCCCACTCGGGTGACAAATTTGTACAAACGCTCCGTCCATCATCCCCTTTTGTATCGCTTTGTTCGCCCTAAGTGTGGCAGGGTATGCTCAGACGTGAGTCCCTTGTTCACTTGGCCACTGGATTCAAGATAGCCTGGCTGATGAGGATTATGAATCCGAAACCGGTCCCAGGATGCTTGTTTCCGGTCCAGGGAAGACATGGCTTGGCAGTTCGGGCTGGACTGTTCCCAGAAGGCACAGGGTCAGACTGATTTGCATATAGCCATGTCTGAACTGGGGTGGCAGAGTGGGCTAAAGAACGGTGATGGATTAAACCCAGATCAGTTGACTGGGGGTGAGTGCTTGATTTGCTCAAACGCTCCGTCCATCACCACCCCCCTTTTGTATCGCTTTGTTCGCCCTAAGTGTGGCAGGGTATGCTCAGACGTGAGTCCCTTGTTCACTTGGCCTCTGGATTCAAGATAGCCTGGCTGATGAGGATTATGAATCCGAAACCGGTCCCAGGATGCTTGTTTCCGGTCCATGGAAGACATGGCTTGGCAGTTCGGGCTGGACTGTTCCCAGAAGGCACAGGGTCAGACTGATTTGCATATGTAATGTAATGTAATGTAATGTAATGTAAATGTAATGTAAGCACACATTTTTATAGCGCAACTATCGCTCCGAGGAGCATCTTGGCGCTGCATACAGTCATGTCTGAACTAGGGTGGCTGAGTGAACTAAAGAATGGTGATGGATTAAACCCAGATCAGTTGACTGGGGGTGAGTGTTTGATTTGTTGAAGCGCTCCGTCCATCATCCCCTTTTGTATCGCTCCCCTCATTTAAGCAGCACAGCAGGATTTAATGAGGTGTGAATCAGGGCTGCAGAGGCCATAGGGTAAGACCAGGCCCACCAGCAGCCGGACCCTGGAGCTCTTCGCAGAACGGGCGGTAAAGTAATGTGATTTTGTTTTTAAAGAACACAAATATATAAATATAATGTTAAATATATTTGTATATAAGAAGCCCTGAGACCTAATAGGACATTTAGTCCTATTTCTATGTCTTTGCCCGTCCCGGTTTTTCATTCTGAAAATCTGGTCACCCTACCTGTTAGAAGATCCCTATGTCAACATTGGTACATAGAGCCCCAAGGTTACAGATTCCAATTGCCCCGTGATGCACACCCTGTCAAGCCTTCACCTGTGTTACACCCCTATCTGAATATTATTGCCAAGCCTGTTGTACCCCATCTGAGCACTGGTGCCAAGGACCCCCTGATGTACATTTGTATCTGAACATTGGTGGCAAGCGTCCCTGTGTGGCATACCCCCACCTGAGCACCGGTGGCAAGCGGACTCATGTGACAGACGCCATCTTAGCATGTCTTGGGCTGATGCATTATGGGATTTGTAGTTGCACCTTTAACTCTGTAAGCATGAGTTATAAAACTGAGTCCTGATGGCGTCCCACACAGGAACTAGGCTTTTCGCAGCTCAGTGGGTTTTAACTGAATACGCGCCGAATGAATGCTGTAATAACCCTGGCATTGACTCGACCATGAGAAAAAAAATCTAGACTTCCCCCGAGTAGCAATGTAAGCGGGAACCCTACAATTGTGCTGAAAAGACTTAAGACCATGCTATTGCTTTCCCGGGGCCTGAATACCTCCACAGCTGTCAAGAGAGCCGCCTTGCTCTGACTATTAACATTTTTAATGTTTTCCCTAAATGCTCTATCACTTATTGCCAGTCTCCTCTGCGTGTGTTCATTAATTGCCTTAATTTGTTCGCTTGTTATTTTGCCCTTGGTTTTTTTCTTTATCTGTTCGAATGTTTTTTTTGCTTCGCACTGTACTTTTTTAACTTCTGCCTCTTTCTCTTTTTGGAGGTTCCTAATAATCTCTGCCTCTTTTTTCTCCAGTGCTCTTGTGGCCTCCTCGTACAGGCTATGATGGTAGCAGCGCCCTCTGTTCTCAGCCACCATCCTGTCAATGATGCCGATCAGCTGCCTCCGCTGCTCCTCCTTTTCTCCTCCTGACGCAGAGTTGTTGAAAGCGCAGTAGCGGCCTCCGCATGCGCTAATGACCTCTTTAAGTTTACCTTCTGCTTTCCCGACAAAGGATTCTATGGGTTCGCCGTTCAAGTTCCCAGGTCAAACAGGATTACTTTAGAAGCCATCCCAGAGTTGTTGAATGATCATTCAACTACTCTAGAAGTCATTTTCATGTTGTCAGACGTCATCAAGCTCTTAAAGTCATCAGCAGAGTTTAGAAACTTGAGCCTGATGATTTGAAGATGACTTGAAAATGAGTATCTGATGACTTCACAAGATGTGATTAACCCTGATGATTTCAAGATCACTTGAAAATGATTATCCAATGACTTCACAAGATGTGACTGTTACTGATAATTTGAGGATGACTTGAAACTGAGTGATGGATTACTTCACAAGATGCATTGCTACTGGTGGTTTTAAGATTGTTTGAAAATGACTGTGATGCCATGTGGAATGTCACGCATTGTGGCGTCATGTGGCACTCGTCATTATGTCACTTGCATACTATACTGCCTAACTTGGTCAGTCCCCCCACTTCTTTTTATAGGACTTGTGCCCTTCATACACCATCGCTAGTGCACAGCGTTCACGTTTAACAGGTCCGCATATGAGGTACTCATCTAGTTCTGGTCTTAGCTTTACATTTTGGACTCGTAGGCCCGATTTTATAGAGGCACAAACAGGGCTACAGATCTTGTGATGAAAACAGCTGGTCTCTGAGTTTCTCGCGAAACTTGAGAGCTCTGGAACTGGCTTTTCTGTCTCTTTTATCAGAGAAGCCTTTAGTGGAGAGGCCAAACTCTGTAAGGGAAGGAAGTCATAGGGCTCCTATAAGCACTTCAGTCAAGTGTCATTTACATCACTGCATTTGGTCCGTTTTTAGCACTATATAATGATTAGACGGCTCACTGTTTGTTTATGGCCATTACATATGTTTCCTTATCCAAAGTTACATTTGTTTCATTTTTGTACAAATTGCAAACCTAAAAGCTTCTTTCATTAAAATAAGCACAATAACCCTGTTGGTTCCTTTGACACTATATCGCTGTGAAATACAGATATAAATCACGAAAGGCACATTTATTGTTGAAACGGAGACATTAGTGATTTGCTCAGAATGACTGGATGTTGAGGGAGACTCTAACTCGGTTTCCAAGCTGCGAAGCAGTTGCAGTAGCTGTTAGGCTACATCCTCTCTCTGTTGCTTAAAAAAATATAAAGTAGCTGTTGTCCGTTTGTAAATAAATGAAGTTAGAGTAAGTATAGGTGCAGTAACACGGTTAAACGAATAAAAATGCAGCACACGCTGCCATGCAACCAGATATTAAAGAAATACCTGTAAAATGTTGACACCGGTCTGCCGTTATAACCAAACATGAATTAATCTAAATGCAAGAGGTAATAAAACATAAAAAAAGCTGACACATGGTGACAGAAAACAATAAAGATTTCTCATCGATTACATTTTTGAAACACAGTCCGACCGGAGTTAGCAAGGTGAAAAGGGGCGGGGTGGGTTGGTGAAGAGCCACTTGCGTTGTTTCAAGCCTTTGGGCGTCCTGCACCTTACATGACTTTAAAGCGCTCACAGATTTGCTGCAGGGATCTGTTAAGGAGAGGCAGTTTGGAGCCTTATAGACAGAATTACGAGTAACAGTGGATTAGACAAACACATTGCTTTCTACATTTAGTTATGGTGAAATTAAGTGATTTGCACAGAATTATAGGATGTTGCGCCTCCTGTGGAGACTCAGACACTGTCCCCCAGCTTCAAAGTCGCCGCTGTCTCCATCGTCTTCCTTTCCTTGCTTGCATTAATTACCCCAGCCCCTCCAGCCTCGGAGCAGCACTACAGGCTGCTTTGGGCTCTTTTTGGTAGGGTCCAGGCCTACCATGCCGCAGCCGTCCCCGGCTGGACCGGAAGCGGAAGCAGAGCTGCACTAATCTGAGATGAGTGAGGAGTAGTTTAAACGTGGTGCTGCACCGGAGTGTGGGCACAATGATCGAGCTGAGAAGGAAACAAGAAAAGTGCTTCATTTCTTTGGTATTTTTTTTTCGGTGGGCTGAGGGTGCAGGTGAGACGTGGAAGTGAGGTGGGTGTGATTTCCCGCCTCTCCTCCACTTTGGAGTACTCTGCTGCGCCTTAGTTTAAAAGGCGGGAGCCCGCCATTCTTTAAGATGCGGCGCTGTAAGGTCTCGGGCAAAATAAATGTGCAAAATCCGTATGGGACGAAGGAATCTGTGTTTTTGGCAGAAAAACCTTGCTGCATACTTAGATTATAGTTATATGCATAGTGTGGGTTCACTCGGCCGGCAGTTTCCTTTTAGCTTTTTAGCTGTACCAATGTAATGATGACCCGTGATTCCGTTCGCGGGAGGAGGGAGGGAGAGGGTGGACTGCGGGCCTGTCGAAGCCTGCCTGGCACCCGGCTGCTGGGAGTCCCAGACACCAGTCAATATGCCTCACGTGCGTTCCTTTAGGTTCACTTGAGTACAGTAGCCTTGTACAGCATGCCCTTCAACTGTTAACAAGTCATAAGGAACCTGCATTATGATTTAGGACCACGGTGCTGTGGACAATGTATGACTTTGTATGATTGCCAAAATTAGAATTGGAATTCTGCTTCAAATCGATAATCTGCGCATAGCATTTGCCTCCGGCTTGAGAGGGGTGTAGGATACTTTCCTGGCGCCAAGAGCGTACTCCGGTGACACACGCTATACATTGAGCGTTGGCATAATGTGTCCAACTGAGCACGAAATATGCAGCTCCGTAAAATATACAGCTAAAGCTGTGACCTGTTTCAAAAGGAGACCAATATATCAGCAACTGAACAACAGTAACACCGTCATTTAGCCGGGAAATCGTGTTTGATGTGAAGTACATCAGGTCTTCTCTTTGTGCAGCATTAACCAGGTCCAAAACTCAACGTGTGGTGCTGAGCTCTGATTTGCAGAACCTCGTGGGGGTGAAGGTGCAGGTGGACTCTGTGATGGCTCCATTCATCATTTATACTTTTATTTCTGTAATTCCCCATAGTGCGAATTCAAAGTATACATTTTAATTCCTCCTGTTTAGGAGGGACGCCCTTTTTTCGCCAAAAAGTTAATATTTTCCAGCTTTTTAAGGAAAGCTTTCTCCATCCTAAAATATCTTTCAATGCAAGGCAAACCAGTAAATAAGTAGAATTAGAAGCGACCGCAGGAGCCGATATCTACAGGTAAAGAATAACTAAAGAACTACAGCCAAAAAGTTCCCACAATCTGAGTGAGAAGGAAAAGTGGTAACCAGTTATGGTGAGGATGAATGTATGCACCAAACGCAATGACACCAAACCGCCACTTAAAATCCCCAAACCGTTACGACTTCCTAAGACTATGAAAGTGCTACGGGGCCAGAAAAATGGTATAAGTACCCTATCTATTAGATGCTCACCACTTGATTAAATGCCTATTAGACGTCCCATTTGACTCATCTTTAGATTATTTGGTATTGGTTATTATTCCTGTATATGATTTTCACTTACGCCCCTTATATCACTGCTCCATCATATAGCCCACTCCGGTTTTATAAATGAGCTGTTATGTGGGCACTATTTGATTCAATGCCTATTATATTTATATTATATTTCTCTCCTCCCTGCTCTGCTGCTTTCCACCCTCACCATCCTCTCTACAACTCTATCCACTCTGCATATTACCCCCACGTGCTTCCACCAACCCCGCCCACATGCGCTCCCCTCACCCCCCACATGCGCTCCCCTCACCCCCCACATGCGCTCCCCTCGCCCCCCACATGCGCTCCCCTCGCCCCCCACATGCGCTCTCCTCGCCCCCCACATGCGCTCTCCTCGCCCCCCACACGCGCTCTCCTCGCCCCCCCACACGCGCTCTCCTCGCCCCCCACACGCGCTCTCCTCGCCCCCCACACGCGCTCTCCTCGCCCCCCACACGCGCTCTCCTCGCCCCCCACACGCGCTCTCCTCGCCCCCCACACGCGCCCCCTCACCCCCACACGTGCCACGCGCCCCCTCACCCCCCACATGCACCCCCCACACATGCCCCCCCTTCTTGCACCCCCCACATGCGCCCCCACTTGCACCCCCACATGTGCACCCCTCCACATGCACCCTCCTCACCCCCCACATGCGCCCCCTCACCTGCCAATCCTCTCAACAACTCTTATCAATTGCCTGGCTCACTCTCACTGACTCACTCTTTCACTCACTGACTCGCTCTTTCACTCACTGACTCGCTCTTTCACTCACTGACTGTCACTTTCACTCACTGACTCTCACTTTCACTCACTGACTCTCACTTTCACTCACTGACTCGCTCTTTCACTCACTGACTCGCACTTTCACTCACTGACTCGCTCTTTCACTCACTGACTCGCTCTTTCACTCACTGACTCGCACTTTCACTCACTGACTCGCTCTTTCACTCTCTGACTCGCTCTTTCACTCTCTGACTCGCTCTCTCTGACTCGCTCTCACTCACTCTCTCACTCACTGACTGACTCTCTCTGACTGACTCTCTCTGACTCTCTCTCTCTCTCTGACTCGCGCTCTCTCTCTCTCTGACTCGCGCTCTCTCTCTCTCTGACTCGCGCTCTCTCTCTCTCTGACTCGCGCTCTCTCTCTCTGACTCGCGCTCTCTCTCTGACTCGCGCTCTCTCTCTCTCTGACTCGCGCTCTCTCTCTCTCTGACTCGCGCTCTCTCTCTCTCTGACTCGCGCTCTCTCTCTCTGACTGGCGCTCTCTCTCTCTGACTCTCTCTCTCTGACTCGCGCTCTCTCTCTCTCTGACTCGCGCTCTCTCTCTCTCTGACTCGCGCTCTCTCTCTCTCTGACTCGCGCTCTCTCTCTCTCTGACTCGCGCTCTCTCTCTCTGACTCGCGCTCTCTCTCTCTCTGACTCGCGCTCTCTCTCTCTCTGACTCGCGCTCTCTCTCTCTGACTCGCGCTCTCTCTCTCTCTGACTCGCGCTCTCTCTCTCTCTCTGACTCGCGCTCTCTCTCTCTCTCTGACTTGCGCTCTCTCTCTCTCTCTGACTCGCGCTCTCTCTCTCTCTCTGACTCGCGCTCTCTCTCTGACTCGCGCTCTCTCTCTGACTCGCGCTCTCTCTCTCTGACTCGCGCGCTCTCTCTCTCTCTGACTCGCGCGCTCTCTCTCTGACTCGCGCGCTCTCTCTCTCTCTGACTCGCGCTCTCTCTCTCTCTCTCTCTCTCTCTCTCTCTCTCTCTCTCTCTCTCTCTCTCTCTCTCTCTCTCTCTCTCTCTCTCTCTCTCTCTCTCTCTCTCTCTCTCTCTCTCTCTCTCTCTCTCTCTCTCTCTCTCTCTCTCTCTCTCTCTCTCTCTCTCTCTCTCTCTCTCTCTCTCTCTCTCTCTCTCTCTCTCTCTCTCTCTCCTCTCTCTCTCTCTCTCTCTCTCTCTCTCTCTCCCTCTCTCTCTCTCTCTCTCTCTCTCTCTCTCTCTCTCCCTCTCTCTCTCTCTCCCCCCTCTCTCTCTCTCTCTCCCCCTCCCTCTCTCTCTCTCCCCCTCCCTCTCTCTCCCCCTCTCCCCAGACGTTATTTTTGATACTTTTTTAATACGGTCGTTCAGTTGTACATAATGGTATTTTGGTCATATCTAAAGTAACAAAAATGCTTCTGCCACTTCTTTATTATAACTTTTCAGCATGCAGCAGAATCTGTACAGCACAGCTTAAAGACATTGGTAAAGTCAATATACTTGCTAAACACTTAAAAGTTTCCAAAGGCGAGACCTATTGGCTATGCCAATGCTTGATATTATTTAGTTGTGTAAACCAGATGCTTCATCCTTAGAACGTTTGTGGCATTTCCTATTCATGCCCCCAGTGCTTTTCTTTGCACTTTGTAGGCATTATGTGATTGATTTTTTTTCTACTTAACCTATTTGATCATTATGATCATATTCTAAATAATGTAATAAACACTGGATGTTAAAAATAAAGTTAATACATAAGAACTATGCTATATTTTACTACTAAAAAACCAGCCACAATTGCAGTTAAAGGGACTTGATTTGAATGGTGCAGCAGGTGCAGTGGCACCGGTGCCAAAAGCACCAGGGACTCCACTAAATCCAGAGTATTTCTAACATTTAAAACTAAATAGGCAGTCACAATTGCAGTTACCTTGCATGTGAAAGGGGTTTGATTTAAATAGTGCAGCAGGTGCAGTGGCACCGGAGCCAAAAGTTGTCATAACTCCACTAAACACCAAATATTGCTATATTTTATTACTAAACAGGCAGTCGCACGTGCAGTTATCTAGCAAGCACTGGGGCCACGATTTCAATAGTGCAGCAGGTGCAATGTCATCAGGACCAAAAGCTCCAGGCACCCTACTAAACACCAAGTATTGCTATATGTTATTCCTAAACAGGCAGCCATAAGTGCAGTTAGCTTGCAGGCAACAGGGTCATCATTTCAATGGTGCAGCAGGTGCAGTGACACCGGGTTCCAAAGCTCTAGGAACCCCTCCAAACACCAAATATTGCAATATTTTACTACTAAACGGGCAGCTACAAGTGCAGCTACCTTACCGGCAATAGGGTCATGATTTAAATGGTGCAGCAGGTCCAGTGGCACCGGGCCTAAAAGTTGTCAGAACTCCTCTAACATCAAATATTGCTATGTTTAACTACTAAATAAGCAGTCACAAGTGATGTTACCTTTCAGGCATTAGGGGAATGATTTGAATGGTGCAGCAGGTTTAGTTGCACCGGGCCAAAAGTTGTCAGAACTTTACTAAACACATAGTATTGCTATTACATCAATTAATGCTATTTCCCTCTTTCAAAAGTTTGCTATTGCTTACCAGCACTAAACCACTAGTAACAGCACAGTATTTTGCCTTTTTGTACATAAATGAGTCATAACACTTTAACAGTTTCTGTAACTTATATTGTACAACTACTCAGCAACCTACAACTCACAACAAAATACCAGCCTATTATTGATCACATAGGTGAAAAAAAACTACTGATTTCCTAACTTCTTGTGTATGGCAACGGTTTACACATTACTCTTCCAGATATATTAACAATACGGTTCTGCAACACTTTACTACACTCTCCTACACGACTCCACTTAATGCCACTCCACAGCAATCTAGTCTACGCAACACTTAACGCCACTCTGTTCTACACCACTCCATGACACACTGTCGCTAGAATCTATGCTACTTCATCACATTGCACTTTTCAACATGCAACTCTTCTTTACCCCACTAACTTTTAGCCGTACTGAACAGCCACGCTCGTGTACAATATGGCTAAAACATATTGGCAAAGACAATAGCTCTTGCAAAGGCCAGCCCATTTGGTTTTGCCAATGCTTTTTCATTTTAACCGATACTACAGACCATCGACAAAAGACATTGGCAAGTCACATGGTGAAAAAGGCAAAACTTATTGGCTTTGCCAATGTTTGTTTTTGTAACCATTATTTACTCTGCTAACAAAGTAATAAAACCGTATTTCTTAACATCTTGTGAATGGAAACAAGTATTACTACTGGAGGTTATCCTAGAATAATACTTCTGCATATTGACACCGCCATGCAGTAATACAGCCAGAACCCATCCTGCAGTAATACATACCCATTATTAATTAATCAACTAGTACGGTTCCAGTCACATTCTAAAGTTATCCTTGGATCATCCATGAGTAATGCAGCCTCATTCTGAAGTCATCACAAAATGATTCTGTAATAATACAGCCCCATCCTGAAATACTCAAAGGATCATCCTGGAGTAATCCAGCCTAATCTGAAATCATCATGGGATCATTCTGGAGTAGTACACGGTCATCACATGTTTTCCACTGAAGTAATCTGGGACCCATCCTGGAGTAATCCACCCTAATCCTGTAATCAGCATGGGATCATCTGGCAGTAGTTCAAGCTCATCACATCTTTTCCACTGAAGTAATCAGACCCTAATCCTGGAGTAGTTTCTCTGATGACTCTAGATAAAGTCATCCCATTTAAATTTTCAGCCCTGTGGGCAGACTTCAGGATGGCTTCGGATGACATCCCCAGTTAATTGCAGGAATCGCCTGGCTGAAGTCATCGAATGACTTCAGAATCACTCCAGGATGATCTTCCTTTTTGACTTGGGTTGTCTTTCCGGGTAAATAGCACGACCATGTGGCACTCTGCTCCCTCCCCGAATACATCTTGAATTATATTTAAATGCTCCCCATCTTGATCCGTAAATAGCCCTGTTTCTACAACCACAAGGATTGCGTGGGGGCCTGGGATGCTGAGGACAGCACATTTTGCATACCCCTTAATGATTTCCAAGTTAGAGTGGGCGGTGTCAAAGAAGGCGGGGGTGTCCACAACCGCGATGCGTCTGCCGTTGTACTCGCAGTGACCCTCCTGCGCCTCCCTAGTCGCCGACCACATTGAGACTCCAGACCGGAACTCACTCCTCCCCAGGATGGTGTTTCCGGTGGCGCTTTTCCCAACTCCACTCCTGCCGACAAGGATTACTCTCAGCTCTTGATTCCTGATAGCATCTGTAACGTAAACACAAACACAAAAGTCAGATGTACACACCTAGCTACACTTCACACAACAAGCGCAAAGTGCATTTTGTTAGGCACGGGCAGGTTAAGTGATTTGGGTAGAATCACGTGTTCAATTAACAAGGGAACCAATTGTAATGGTCAGGGACCTTGGGTAGTAGTACTTTATAATTGCAAAATAGTCCGTGAAAGGGTAGATTCGCACAGATGACAATGAAAATAGGTCTGAATTCGGTGCAATATTAAAGTTGTCCAGCCGGACATAATCTTTATAATGTATCAAATCACATAAAACACAGGAATAAAATGGGACACAATCCTGCGTCCAACGCAACATATATAACAAAGACACAAATGAACAGAAAATTCACTAATTCAGAAAAAGGCTCAGGTAGGACAAAAAATGCTTGTAACTTGTATAAAGAAATGCAACAAGCAAACAATATGTAGAGACACATTACACATCAGTAATTAATTCCATTGCGTTTACGGTCCATATAAAGTTGACAACGTTTCAATCCCGTAGAAATAATATTGGAATCATCATCAGGACGTAAAAATGACATGCCTGAGGGAACTTAAGGCAGGTGTAATAGCAGAAGGCAAGCAATGTGGAATTGCAATAATGCCAGGAAGGGAGTACTGTGGTCGCACGGAGGTACATTAGATAACTGGAGCATCTTGGTGCATAGCAAGGGAGGTTTGGTGGAATTGGGGCAATTTCCAATTGAGGGTACTGGTATGGAGAGGCGTGGTAACCTAATTACACGAATAGCGGCAACCAACCCAATTTGGAAATATATGAAGGGTGCTGTGAGCCACTAAAGTATAATGCAAGTAATCCTGAGCAGGTACAATTACCTGTGTATCCTTCGGTATTCCGGTGTGCTCCCAGACTTTCCTCACCACCAGCGGTCTCATGGAGGTCCATAAAACTGCTGGTGAAGGGTAGAGAAAGGGGGCCCTAAAGGGCCACTTATTGGCCCTGTGCATGGGGGTGCATGCTGGGGGGCACATGCTAAGCCCCTCTGTGTACGTGTACCCCATTCCGGCACAGCATAGACTACACAGCCCCTGCTGTGCAGGAATGTGTTCTGGAGGTCCTGCAGTTGTTAGGGAGCAGAGTGGTGGCATGGTGGCTTGCTCCCGCTCTGCCAAACTCATAATCGGGCCTTAGTGATGTGCGAATGATAAATATTCGCTGATGCTAATTTTCACACATTACCACTTATGCACTACAGGTTAATCAGTGCAAATTTTACAGTCACTTCAAGCGAAAACATGCTGTTTGTTACCATAATAGATTTGTCTCAGTCTGTACATACCACACTTTTACCACTCTCCTGCTGAATGGGTGTGACTCATATGGTATATTTATTTTTGGAGTGACATTGCATGTTTTAAAATACCTAGGACTTCAGTTTGGTAAGATTGATAGCAGCACCTGCGCCTTAACAATTCCTTCAGCACTGCTGCGCTGCACTGCTTCTACAATGCAGACTACAATGCTTTCACAGTGTAGCATTCTTTGCATGGCACAGTGTTTCCAGACTCAAGAGTGCAGTGTTTCTAGAATGTATGGAACATAAACAATGTCTTAACAGGTGCTATTCAATTAGGCTATTTGATAAACATATTTTATTGTGACCCTAAAATTACCTTGTAAATATTTTCACAATTGTTCACTGCGACGTTCATCGCCGTGAGAATTCATAGTGCCCCTGGCACGTTCTTTAACCTTGGCGTCTCCCTTGTCTGTCATGTTTACAAATATATGTGCATGCTTATCAAATAACCTCATTGAATATCACCTGTTAAAGCATTGTTTTTGTTACAAATGTTCATCACTCAGGTCTCAGCTAGGTATACGGGTGTACTCCTGTCATTTGGTCTCTCTAGAATGTATGGTACAGAATTTCCAGACTCTGGAGTGCAGTGGTTCTAGATTGTATGGTGCAGCATTTCAACACTCCGGAGTGCAGTGGTTCTAGATTGTATGGTGCAGCATTTCCAGACTCTGGAGTGCAGTGGTTCTAGATTGTATGGTGCAGCATTTCAACACTCCGGAGTGCAGTGGTTCTAGATTGTATGGTGCAGCATTTCAACACTCCAGAGTGCAGTGGTTCTAGTTTGTATGCTGTTGCATTTCCAGACTCTGGAGTGCAGGGTTTTCAGACTTTAGATGGCTGTTTTTCTGGGATGTATGGTGCAGCATTGTCAGACTCTGAAGTGCAGTGTTACTAGGTTGTATGGTGCAGCATTTCCAGATTCTGGAGTGCATTGTTTCTTGGTTGCATGGTGCAGCATTTTCAGACTCTAGATGGCTGTTTTTCTGGGATGTATGGTGCAGGATTGTCAGACTCTGGGGTCTCGTGCTTCTAGAATGTAAGGTGCAGAATTTCCAGACTCTAGAGTGTAATCTTCTTCGCTTGTATAGGCCAATATATCTATATTGTAAGGTGAAGTTCTGCTAAAGTGAAGTGTTTACACTTTCTTGAGTGTAGTGCCCCTAGTTTGTAATGTGCAGTCCTTTTAGATTGTCTGGTGAATCCAGGTCGGGTTTTGCATATTGCCAAGGAGAGGAGAGTGAGAAGTGAGGAGCGAGGAGCAAGGACGCCTCCCGCTGCCGGTCCTACGCCCCAGGGGGCAGATTTATGAAGGCCTTGCGCCGCCGGTGCGTCACTTTTTCCCATGTTAAAAATGACGCACCGGCGGCGCAAGGCCTTCATAAATCTGCCCCCAGGTGCCCCGGACTTCATGGGCTTCAGCAGGAGCTCTTGTTCGCGACCTGAGGCCAACTTGCCGGTTCTGCATTCCAAGCGGGGAGGGGGCCGGCAAATCACCTGCAAAGCATCCCTAATCACCTCTAATCGGACAGAGAGGGGGCGAAGCAGGGAGTAACTTTGGTCAGCTCCCCTCGCAGTGCATTGAACAGTTGCCGGTCGGGAGGGCCGAGGGGGCAGGTGGCAGAGAGGCTGAAAGGCAACAGCCCCATAGCAGCGGAGCGAGTCAGAGGGCAAAGAGGCTCAACGGTACAACCACACATCAATAAGGCAGAAAAAGCTACTTTGAGCTGGCACTTATGATTAAGCCAGGAGTTGGAGGCAGGCTGGCTGCATTATCTGTGTGGGTCAGATAAGTGAATCGTGCAGGACAGTTCACCCGATTCCCTAGATTCAGGGTACGAGATACACGCCGAGATGAAGCCAGAGAGGCGGAGTGCTTTCTTTGATGAAACAATTCACAAAACAATATTACATTAATAAAACGCCTGCAGGAGGGAACAAAAAAAAAGAGCAAGCAAACAAAAAAAATGGCAAGTCGTGGCGAAAGCAAGCAGGCATGCCGGCGAGGAAGAGAGTGAGCTCGAGAATGAGAGAGGGAGTGTGGCCCCCCTAGTGGCAGGCAGTGGAGTGAAGTGCCCAGGAGAGCCCGCCCCTAAATCTCCCAATCTCTCGACTCCTGGCAACCCCAGTCCTGCTGTGCTCCATCAAACTTTCACTCCCAAACACAGATTGTTGTGAATGTATCTGGAACCCTAATTAAATATTCCCGATTCATGCCCTTATGTGGTTATAACAAAACATATCCTTATAAAGGCATAGGAATCATGTCCATATTTAGTCATAGCCCGTGCAGTCCAAATACGGCAAGGCTACTCCCATAGACTCCTAGAAAGTACAGCGCGTTCTTTAAACAAACCATTTTGATGATTTTCAAGGAAAGCAATATTATAATGAGGATTATCGGGAAGACGGCTACGATGGAAACAATTATGCATGAGATAGCCACAGACAGCCACGGACAGAGCAGGGGCCATATATCAGTACCAGTTGACCAGCAGGGGCCTTGTGTACAGGAGCAATTGATGGGGACATCTGAGAAATTTTTGGTGGATATTGGAGTAATGAATAGTTCTGTTGCTCATACATTGGTCCCAGGGGCTGCTCTGTCTGGGCAAAATAACGTATCCGTGGGATTTTCAGGAATCCCCGTGGTAAGCCCCATTTCAAAGCCACTGCCCTTTACTATTGGCCCTGTTACTGTGGACTCAACATTTTTGCTTACTTCTAGTTTTTGGTGAACATTTGCTAGGATTGGATATACTAAAGAAGTTGCATGCTCGTATTTATTGTTCTCCTGATGGTGTGTATTTAACATTGCAGCCTCCTATTGAAAGTATGTCTCAATGTTTGGTCAAAGATGCACCTCTCCCTCCTGAGTTTTCAGGTATACCCCACACTCTTTGGGAAAAAGGGGATACGGATGTCGGATTGTTGAAAATACTCCCTGTATCCATAACTTTAAAACCAAACGTGCATCTACCACGTATTCCTCAATATCGAATTTCGCCAGAAGGTGAACAGGCTTGATTACATGTCATCCGTGATTTATTTAAGAAAGGAGTAGTAGAAGAAACATGCGCAAACATTTCTAACAGCCCCATTTTACCAATTTTGAAAAAGGCCCCTCTAGATGTTGACCCTGATTATTAAGATACTTATCGCTTTTTAATTGACCTTAGAGAGGTTAATAAAATAGTGATTCCTCAATACCCTGTGGTCCCGGATATCACTGCCATTTTGACTATGATTTCCCCTACTGCACAGTATTTCTCAGTGATAGATCTGAAGAATGCTTTCTTCAGTATCCCAATACATCCTGACATCCGTCATATCTTCGGATTCTCATTATCTGGCTGAAGCTTCAGATTTTGCCTTGAACCTCAAGGCTATACTGAAAGTCCTAGTATTTATAGCCAAGCCCTAAAAGCAGTATTAGATGAATTAGTCCTGCCCCCTGGTAATGTTCTCATCCAATATGTGGATGACATTCTAGTGGCATCAGATACAGCAGCCGGTTGTAAGGGAGCCACTGTTAAACTGTTGCACCATTTGGCAGCTAATGGTAATAAAGTGTCCTTGTCCAAATTTCAGTATTGTCGACAGGAAGTGACCTATCTTGGTCATTTACTGTCGAAAGCGGGGAGAAGACTAACTCCTGAACGGATAACTGTTATCACTAACATGTCTGTACCCCGTACTCAGCGTGATGTTCATACTTTTCTAGGCATAATCTCTTACTGTCACCAATGCATTCCTAATTTTTCTCTTCTGGCTAAACCTTTATTGCATTTGGTTACCATAGACGTGCATGAGCCCTTGCCCTGGACAGATGAATGTCAGGATGCTTTTAATTCTTTAAAATCTGCTCTTTGCTCTGCACCCGTTTTGGGTACTCCGGACTACCGAAAACCTTTTGTACTTTACGTGCATGAGGTGGACGGTTGTTCTCTTTCAGTGTAAACCCAGGGTTTTGGTGGAAAGCAACTACCTTGTGCATATTTTTCGGCAGTATTGGATAATGTTGCCAGGGCCCTTCCTAGCTGTTTAAGGGCCACTGCTGCTGTGGTGGTGGCCATTCGACAGTCGGAGGGGATTGTTTTAAATACTGATCTCACAGTGATGGTACCACATGCTGTGGACATATTATTGAATCAAACAAAAACTCAGCACCTCACAAGTGCACAATTGACTGGGAAGGAATTAACTCTATTTGCACCTCACATTAAAATTAAAAGATGTGCCACTCTGAATCCAGCCACGTTACTCCCCCTCCCTTCCAGTGATGAAAAGGACGATGTCCATGATTGTATATTTCGAACTGATTTAGAAACGAAGGGATTGTAGACCTCACTGACTCTCCTTTATCTGACCCACAAGGGGAGTTGTATGTGGATGGCTCTTGTTTCAAGTTACCAGATGGCACGACAACAGCTGCTTATGCTATAACCACCCTTACCACAGTGGTAGAGACCGCTTGGGTTTCTCAGAATTCAGCGCAAGCAGCTGAACTAATAGCATTATTAAGAGCATGTGAACTGAGCGAAGGTTTAAGAGTTAATATTTTTACAGACAGCCAGTACGCCTTTGGCATGGCCCATAGTTTCGGGCGGCTGTGGAGGGAACGAGGATTTCTTACCTCCCATGGTCAAAGAATAGAACATGGCCCTTTGATTGAAAGATTGCTAAATGCTCTAACTTTACCAGAGAAGGTGGCTATCATTAAGTGTAGTGCCCACAAGAGAATCATTGACACTACAGGAGAGGGAAATGCTTTTGCCGATCAAGTAGCGAAAGAAACAGCACAAACTAAGACGTCCACAATGTTCCCCAGTGTAGCAACCCGATGGGTGGCGGAGACTACAGTATTTGATAATACTATTGAAAGTGTTAGAGAATTGCAGAAAGAAGCCACCCCTGATGAAATATTGAAATGGGAACAGGAAATAGGGTGGTTAGACAAAAATGATTGCTGGATTGACTTGACTGAGAGACAGAGATGGCTATTGCCTAATGCCCTGATGTATGCAGTAGTAGTGATAGCCCATGGCACTGCCCACATTGGAGCAAAAGGTATTTGTGCATTATTGGACCCAGTATGGAATAACTCAAATATCCCCAAGACTGCTGCTCATGTGATTAAATACTGCATGGTCTATTTACAGCATAATCCCGGTGGGAGAGAGATGGATTATATTCAATTTGACAGAGTAAACAACCTTAAATATGTGTTGGTGGTGGTCTGTGCGTTTAGCAAATGGGTTGAAGCATACCCCACCAAAGATAATACTGCCTTAGCCACTGTGAAAGCCCTGATTAAAGAGTTTCTGCCTCGATTTGGTTCGCCCCGAATTATATAGACAGACAATGGGGTACATTTCAATGCAGAACTCGTTAAATATGTTTGTAAAGGATTGCAAATAAAACAGAAATTTCATGCAGCACGTCACCCGCAATCTGCAGGACTGGTTGAGAAATATAATGACATATTGAAATTAAAGATGGCAAAGATACAGGAAAATACGGGTTTGAGTTGGCCTGATGCGCTGCCCCTAGCATTAATGTCAATAGGAGTAACCCCCCATTCTCGGGCTGGGCTGTCACCTTATGAAGTTGTTTTTGGACGGCCAGGCAATGTGTGGGGTGTCCCAAGGCCTAGATCCTTCCGCGATCTTGATTATCCTATGATGACAGATTATCTGTACGCTTTAGCTAAAGATCTGCATTCCATTCATTAACAGGTGTCAGCAGTACTGCAGCCGCTGCTGGAGGGTCCCGGACATCGCTTGAAACCAGGACAGTGGGTCCTTGTGCGAAATTACCGACGGAATCGAGTCTAGAACCTAAGTGGAGCCGTCCCTACCAGATTCTTCTGGCCACCCGAACAGCAGTGAAGGTTGATGGGAAAAAGCCCTCGATACACGTTTCACATGTAAAAAAACTACCCCTACTGCTCCCTTCTGATCAGCTGAACAAAGATGGAGTTCTGACACAAGAGGGAGAACGAAGGTTGAGTTTTGTGCCTTTCTCGGATGCCATTGAAATTGGGCAAGAGGAAGGGTTGTTGATGCCGCAAAGAGACGAATCAGCCCCAGTTTCTGAAACTCGTGGTAAGGCTGATCCCCCTGAGGTTTCGGAAAAACGTGTTGCACCAAATGTCCCTGCTGCTGTGTTGTTCCATGACCAGGAGCAACCTGGCCGTCTTCGATACAATTTACGTCCCCGAAAACAACGTGATACCCCAGTTTTAGATCGTAGGAGACAGGGAAAGACTTGAGTTGTAGGGTTGAATATAGTTCTTTTCTGGGGTATTGAGCAAGACACTGGACTGAACCCGTTGAGAGCTTGGAACTGACACATTGCTCTGTTCAGAAAGCAAGACTGTGTTACATAAAGGGCCTAAATTGCAACGGTGAAATTACAGTGAAGATTGTTTCTGTGGATGAATAATAAGAGCCTGCCTGTGAGGCTCTAGACGGACACAGGGAGAAGAAACCCTCTGGCAGTTGGCTTGCACCCTTTTTGCCGAGTTTAGTTTGGACCTTTTAGTTAGAATGTATCCCTTTGCTCGATTTGCCCTTGAAGACGAGAGACCTCTTGCTCCCAGACCATTTCTTGAGAATGTCCCAATGTTTTCCAGTTGGGCTACCAGAGTGAAGATAGCCTTTGTAATAACTATTGCAGTAATAATGATAATATTAATGAGTGTGTTTGTGTATTTGGAATTTCAATACCCAATGCATACGGTATTGGGTATTACAGCAACCCCACCTGAGCATTTCTTTTTAACCTTGCCTCCCCATAAAGAGCGACATAGAGAAACCTATGCTAAAAATGTGTTCATAGAAATGTTGCATTAAGCTCATAGTACTACGAATAAGACAAACTGTTGGGTATGTCGCCTTTTGCCATCTGTAATGCATCGCCATGATTTGTTCATTTCTTTGCCATTATCACATTTAGCGAGCTGTGAAGTCTGGTTTCAGTTGTTATCCCTCATGTATCTGCATTATGTAGCTGACCCTAAAAGATATACTGAAAGAGATTATGAAGCTGTTTTAAAGTATATAGAACAACATCAGGGATTTGATGCCCATGGAAACCAAGGCGAGGGATCTTTAGATCCAGAAGCCTGTATGAATATGTATACCACTTATGAAAATGCTACTGGGCTAAAAGAAGAAATGTTAGATTTTGAACAATTCAACTCTACGCAATATTTTCAGCATTTCCAGGATCTTAATGTTACTGATGATAAGCAATGGCAGTTCCTATCCTGAATAGTACTGCTTTTTTTTGTATACAGGGACAAGGTCATGTTAAAGTAGGAGATAGTAGATGCAACTACACCTACACTTTGCATACCCACAGCACTCGCCTTTTATAACTCCACCTAATGTGTATTTTGTCTGTGGTGAGAACGCCTATACTTTGCTCCCCAGAGGTTGGGCAGGGCGATGTTACCTGTCCTTCCTTTACCCCCCGGTATATATAGCCCCTTCTAATTATCACAAGACACACCAGCTGACTAAACGAAGTTCAGATCCTTACCGAATTAGCAGAAATATTGATACCGAAGGCACTGATCAGACTGACACAGCTTCTCAGCAGTTTGTAGATATAGCAAAGGGTTTCTTTCTGATATGGGGTCCTATTTTCACTAGTAGAGACGTTAGACGTCTCTCTAGAGTAGTGGAAAATTTAGTTCAAACCACTAATGGGATTTTAACTTACCTAACTGTAGAGCTTCTGGCTATGAGGCTTGTATTGCTTCAAAATCGGATGGTGCTTGACGTCATCCTAGCTGACTGAGGAGGAGCATGCCGCGTGATCGGCAGCTCCTGCTGTGTATATATTCCAGATTCTGCTCCAACCATACTGATTACCGATTTCCTAAAAGCAGTCATCAAATCTACAAAGCAAAGCAGGAGCCGCAATGACAGTAATGACCCACTTATTTTCAACCTTCCTCAGCTCAGGAATACCAGCAAGAACATCACTGACCCCCTGAGGAGAGCCAATACATATCCCTCTGACAAAAGCAGCCCCAACAGGGGTGGGAAGGAAATAGACGAACAGCGGGGCAGGTGTTCAGACCTTCAATTCACTACAAAGAAAGAAACCCCGGATTTACAGACATCAATAACCACATTTCAAAACCCTTTGCACTGCGACCAGAGCAGTAACCTGCAAGTAGTCGAGGCACAAATATATGGTCACCTGTCCACCTTAAAAACACAATTACAGCAACAACAACAAATCTTATTTTGAAATCTGGAGGTAGCCCCAACCACCTAGAAACGTAGAAATACCGCAAATTCATTAACAAATATAAACACGGAAAAGCTATTGGTATTCCAATCTCTAGATGACTCTGGTTTGATAAAAATAACTTTAGACAATTGCAATAAACATGAAAAATCCAATCTCTGAATCACTTCACTGCAAAAGGAATATCAAACCTGGCAGAAATTCCTGAACCTCATCCATTACGATGACAATTCAGTCACGTTCAACAACCTGGAAATGTCTCCTATGCCAACACTGTCGCAAAACAAGGTTCAACCCGGCAAGATCCTGCGCACTCCGGAACTTCCGGACCCTTTATTCCCGGACAGGCTATTTTAAACGAAGAACAACGTGTCAGTTCACCTTTAGAAGGATCACACAGTCATCCTCCACCATCAGTTTGGCGACACCTGCTAAACACGTTGCACACTATCGGCAAAGCGATAAACTACCACGCTGATAAGTTAGACACACAGGTAGAACTTCTACACATTTTAGCAAACTACGTCCAGGGGGTCGAGCAAAAGTTGCAAAACCTCAACAATTTGATCATGAGGGTGAAGGGAGATCGCAAAACAACATACCAACTATGTCATTGCTATTGCACCCAAACCATAGACCAACTGGCAACAGTTCCAACCCTAATGACGGAAATGCTGTGGGGGTCGTCAGCAGCGCGCCAATGAAGACTGCACCTTCTCCCAAGAAAGCAAAAGACACAATGAGGGAAGAGGTCCAGGAATGCCTCAGCACTCAGTGGGCCCATAACAATAGAGCAACGGAGCCTATCACAGTACAAACTCAAGCAATTACAGGTACATTTCAACATCTGAATGGACAGGGAGCCATGACGCCCCGGCCATCTCACCCAAGGTTAACATCAATCACTCTTCAGCAAATCAATCAAAAGCAATAACTCCATTATCCAAGCGGGAGTGAAAATGTCTGAGGAAGGCCAGAAACTGCAAACAACTCAGGCATTCAACAAAGGCAATCAGCACCACGACTGATCTAGAAAAGACCGCAAGTGAAGACATCACCTCTTCAATCTTAGGGGAGGCCAGAACTACTGCGGACCACTTGGCTCCCCCGACTGAATCGTTTGTTGCTCAAAGCACTCAAAAATCGGACACAGTGGAAAAAATTCCACCTGCAAAGGTTTACGGAATATTAAATCCAGCTGAGCGGAAGGGAAAACAACAACTCACAACTCAGGTGACACAAACCAAGTAGCTCAAGCTAAGTAATACCAAAGAACCTAGAATAAACAGCCTGAAGGAGGTCATCGGGCCAAAAATAACAGAAAGTGAAGAGAGGCCGAACTCAGAAACACTCCAGGACAGGGAGGTACTGTAGCGAACTCCATCATGAGAAATGACAATTTATCAAAAAATCGCATGACTAATCACCAGATTTTGTTCCTATCAGACCCAGAGGCAATCACGGCTCATCTGCAATCCAATCAGAGCTCGGTTATCGAAAGAGGACTCGCCCACCCCGATGGCGATCAGAAGTTGGATTTTATTCCACATTATGCCTCAATGGGACCTCATGTCATCCTCAACAGATTTGAAAATATTTAAAGCCCTTCCGTCTCTGTGTCACATTAACACCAGCAACATAGAAAGTATAGAGTTTAGACCAAACTTCAATCAAATTGGCCAAGAGCTCACCATAGTCACCTTCCTTGACAGGTCCATCATTGAGCAGATCTGGCAGAAACAGGATTCACTCGCCAAATGTAGCATCAATGTAAAAAAGCCCGCTTTCAACTGCTACCCAAGCCCATTTCAACCACCCAACCAGACAGAGGGCTTGCTCAGAGGAGCCAAAGACCCAGGACATGACAGCCCAAGGAAGGTAATAGCCAACACTCTAAGAAAAATCACCATTGCCTTTTCCCATCCAGAAGCAGTTAGGCCTCTAGGCACCAGGCAGATGAATAGAGCTGGGAACAGCAACACCAGGGCATGAACACTATCTTCCTTAGCCCCAATTTTGAACCAAGGTTGCGTTATCTGTTCCTGGAATGTGAACGGCCTAAATGCAAAACTGGAAGACCCTGATTTTATGGAATTCATCAACCAATACGATCTACTTCTCCTCCAAGAGACATGGCAGGCAAACTTTCCACCTACATTAGGTTTCAAAGAACATCTAAATCCGGCTAAGAGAGCCCCCAAACACGGAAGAGCAAAAGGATGGCTCTCCACCTTTTTTTCAACAAACATCCCATGGCATGTTTCCGCCATAGATCATGATTCAACCTGGATGTTATGCATTAAAATAGTTGTGTCCTCTTATAGCTTGTTAATATTGAATGTTTCTATCCATCCTGCATCCAAACTAAAGAGGTCAAGAGTGGAGAAATTAAGTGCTGCATTAGCCACCCTCAAACTCGCTCACCGGCATTCTAACATACTGTCAGGAGACTTCAATATGAACCTACTTCATGAAGGGGAAAAAGTCAAATTGGCGACCCATACACCAGCATACAACGAGATTTCCAGGGTAATAGATGTGCAGCTATTTTGGAAGAACCCTCAATGCACATGCTGGACACACGAGGTCTGATCAACCACCCTCCAGCGTGCACACGGGTCACACAAAAAACAGGCTCAATCATCGACTACACTTTTACGGACTGCAATATTCTACCATACATCTCGAATTTTCAAATACAAGATAGAGCAGAAAGTGATCACTTACCACAAACCTTCAAACTACTCACAAATACACCAAAACTAATAATAAATAAGGTGATGTCTTCACAATCTCAATGTTTTAACCTAAAGCGTCTTACATGGAAAAAGGAAACTATTGGTGATATAATGGGCGTATGTACCACCCTCTTGGAGAGCATCGAAAATTAACCATCGCGCATAGAGGCATTGGAATCCTTTGTTCTCAAACTAGACAAAGAACTCCCAAGACAGGGCAAAGTGAGCAAAGTAGGAGGTTCATCTGGGGCAGCATGGTTCACAAACAGCCTAAGGAAACAAAAAAAAACAACTGAATATGCATCTAAGACGTCTAAGAACCTGCAGTCAAGAATCCACCCTAGAGACCCTAAGCTTAATAGGAAAAACTAGCAAGGAATTCACAATGAACATCAAGGTAGCCAAGCGAGATCACAAAGAACTCACATAAGCAAAACTCCTCCTTGCCAGCAAGAAAGGAGATGCCAGACTTTTCTGGGGTATAATCAACCATTTGTCAAATGGCCAGAACCGCCACTTCAACTGGATACACTTGGAGAGCCCATATTGATCAAATATATAATGCAACCTCCACCCCAGTTCTAATAACTCACAGGATGCAACCTGAGAATGGAGGACCCCAAGCAGGAATAGTCGCTGAATCACCTAAGCCACGCCCACAAGAATTTGCGAGCTAGTTCTCTCAAGACCAGGTCCATAAGATCATAGAAAATCTAAGGCCAGAGGGAGCCCCGGGACCAAATGGTCTGCCAAATGCCTTTTTTTGGGCAGGACCTATCGTTCTGGAGCGGTGTTCTGACCCCGCTTTTTACACACGCTCTAGCAACTGGATCAATCCCAGATTCATGGCAAGGAAGCATTATAAATCCTATATGCAAATCAGACCCTTGATCTGACTCTTCCAATTATAGAATGATTGCATTAATCGACGTTGAGGCCAATATATGTGCATCAAATTTGTTGGTAGATCTAGAGGATTGGGTGGATCATTCAAAATTGATCCCAAACACGCAAACGGAATTTCAGGCAGGAATGGGCACCCTAACAACCATCTCGGTGGTAACTTTTCTAGCCAATCAAGCCTACGCAAAATTCCGCACCTTGTATGAATGCTTCATCGATCTCAAAGCACAATATGATAACGTTCCGAGGGCAAAATTATGGGCCAAAATTATAGTGATTGTGTTATTTTACTAAGTGTCGCACTCCCTAAGGTGCGTTATATGTTAGAGGGGGATTCCCTCTTGCTTTAACAGGCTATTTGCTGTAAAAAGCTTCCTTGGGTCACCTGGCAGAGAAAGAGACCGAAATTGCCGCTCTAGATCCTCCTTGGACATGTCGTCCTTCTGCGGTGCCCGAATGTGACTTTCGGGCACCGCAGAAGGACGACAGGTCCTTATTTATTATTATTTATCTGCACCTTTTTCACATACTCACTTGGTCCTGAGGAAAGCCAGTTTTAAATTAAAAGGCCTGGCTGAAACATGTAGACCACACAGGACGCAGGAGGTCATGATTCGCACTCCAACATGTCCATCTGCCTTTTTAGTTGCTAACAGGGGCCCAGTGATTGAAGTTTATCTATTTACCCTCGGGTACTGGGACCCACTGTATAGCTTTTAACCTTCACTTTCTCACTCACCACACTGCACACTGGCGCCGAGGCACACCCGGGACACACTCGGTGTCACTGTGGTGGGCCCGATGATGAACTAGGTTGGTGGGTGAGGGCTTCATGAACAAACCAATGGGTTTGCCAGCACACATACTTCATTGAGTCTCCCACCCCCTAACATAGCTAGTCCTTATTGATTTTGACATATAATAGTGGGGATTCGGACTAGCTTACCCAGTCCTCACACTCTCCTTTGATTTGGCGGATTCATATAAGTACGTGGGGTTTTACATGCAGAGGGGCAGTCATACTATGTCTCGGAGGCTCGTCAATTCAACTATCTTGCAGAGCCCTAACCTTCTGGCAAATGGTGGCAAAGGAACTGGATAAAAAAGCAAATGAACTAACTGGAACAGTCCAGAACTGAACGGCCTGCTCAATTTTCAAATAGCACCGCCATCTTGCACTTTACTGTTTGTAAAATTTTTGGAATAATATTTTATTTCACAATCTGATACTTTTAAGGCTACCACTGGCCGATTCTCTTGCTCCTGATTGCGTTATGCACATACTTTTAGCATTGTCAAACATTCATCAAGTTCTATTTACAATGTATTATGGTGGCTTGTATACCCTTTTATGATTTTAATGAAATCAAATAAAAGTATCATGACTGACTGGTACAGTGGTTCTAGATTGTAGAGGGCAGTGTTACTAAACCATAGTGCTTAATTTGTCTGGACTTTGGAATGTAGTGTTTGTAAACTCTGCAGTGTTGAGCTTCTAGACTGACAAACGCAGTGGTTCTACACTGAAGTACAATGTTCCTACCCACCATAGTACAGTGTTACTAGGTGGTATGGTTCAAAACCATTGCATTTCCAATGAATTACCGACCCATGTAAAGGTATGAATGGGAAAGGCATATACGTTTTGCTGGTGGTAGGGGTATATGCTGGAAACGGTGGTAAAGGCATTAACGTTTTGCTGGTGGGAAGGGTATTTGCTGGTAACAGTTTAAAAGCATATACGCTGTACCAGTGGTAAGGGTATATGCTAGTAAATGTGGTAAAGGTAACACCATGGTTGAGGGTTAACTCGTTCCTTATTAAGAAGTAGGAGGTTAATGACTTATCACACATACACGAGGACCAGGTCCATTGGCTTATCACTAGGGTTACAAAGAAGAACATAGAATTTGCTATTGTGAATATGTATGCCCCGAATACTACTTAACACGGTGCACTCTGCTGGGGACATTATACTTGCTGTTCCTCTGGGGTGCTCAAGTGTTCTTTTGTAAGCTGTTGATACTACTTTACATCACTTTATGTCTCTTTATACTGCTTTGTATTCACTTTTTTGCCTGAGTTCTTCATTCAGTAGCAATATAATAGTTGAGGTCTATCTTGGTACTGTGCTAACATCCCATGCTGATATGTAACCTGCCTTTTGTAATTGCAGACATTTTCAATAAATTGGTTGAAATAAAAAAGAAACAACTACTGGCGGTAACAGTTTGCATGAAATATTTTGAAATGACTGCCTTGATAACTGCAATACAAACTAAGGATAGAGGGGAGATCAAACAAAGTAGAGCTGATTATAATCAAATATTAAAACTCGCAAAAAAAAATGGGCCTGTGGAAAGTGGGAGTTGCTCTTGAAGCAACAAGAGAAAAACAACATTCAACCCTTTGGAACTCGGTTGCCATGGTAATGTTGAAGGAATTGGCAAAATAGCTAACAATACAGGAGCAGAGTTGTGGAGTTTTCACTGATCCCCACATGGCATTAGACCCCTTTATGTGAATGCACAAGATCCTACAGTTAATATTAAAACCAATTTGAATAGTTCTGATGTTTTTCCGCCTATCACTTGTAAAGAAATTGACCTTGCTATCTGGAAGGTAGCTCCCTACGAAGCACCAGGTCTAGACAAAATTACGGCAGATTTATTTCTGTGAGAGTTAAAAAGATCGGATCCCTATCCTACCTTGATAATTAATGCTATTCTTAAGGGTCTACAGGTTCCTCTTGGGCTGGGTTCTCCTTTAGACCCTGCAAATTATAGACCAATTAGCCTAATAGAAAATGTTTAGCAATGTCATTCTTTTCCGGCTCCAGCAATGGCTAGACGAGCATGAAGTTCTATGCAACATTGAGGGTTTGCAGATGACACTCTTCTTTGGCATAAGTCACCAATGGGGATCCAGAAACTACTAGACCAGTTTAGCACGTTTTGTTTAGATATGGGGTTCGAAACTAACATGTCTAAGACCATTACATGGTTTTCCACCCATGGCGTTCTACTCGACCTAACCCAATCTGGAACCGGTTACCCCCTACTCCATTTGTTTGGATATCTAAGATTGGATGCCAGCCTGAGACCAATCACGGAAAAAGCAACAGTTAGACCTTTGACATTTTGAAAAAGATTATGGGTTACCCCAAAATTGATATTCTATCATAATGCTCTTGAGGAATAAAATATATCAGAGATACATTGATTGAAATGAGCTTACTCAATATGTGGGAAGAGCCGGGTACCAGCAGTTATACTATCTCAGCGAAGGAGCTAAAAATCCGGTTGAGATCACATAGGTTGAATACGCTCTTAAATTCATCGAAATTGGGAAACTTAACTGGTGCTTTTTTGATGAAAAAAGATACTTAAAGCACAGAACCCTTTTTAGATGATCTAGAGAATATCCTGGCGAGGACACAGTCTCTTTGGATATGGTACCTTGCCACTTTGCACATTAACTTCAAGATGGACAAAGGCAATAGATTTAGTTGCAATGGGAAACCCAACTTGCGGACATGAAAATAAAACCGTAGCCCACGTGCTGTTTTTCTGCCCAATCTAGAGAACGGCTAAGTGGATAATTCCAGTATGTAGATGTTTAGGAGTTACTACACATCTGGAGGCATGTTCAATTATGCAGACTGATTTAACGGCCCCTATGGTGTTTGCCATTTCCAGATATTTATTCAGTATGTGGTATGCTGGGAAGAAATATGAAGTAGTTTAATTCAGTGCTCTGTTTATTACCTTCCAATATGATTGATTTTAAACTCATTGTATTTATAATAGGAAACAAAGCATTTTTATCCACATAAGAAATCCACACCAAATCTGCATCCTTTTCTTCAAACATCCTCAGGATGTTAAATATATCCAGAGTTTGTAGATTCCCCTAGAGGGGAGCAAGAAATACAGCTACATTGTTTTTTTTAATTAGATGGGGATAAGTGCTTTAGGAGATAGAATCTGATATTTTCCCTGCAAATGGATTCAACTTCAACAAAGGGTTTGCCATACACAGATAGATATCTGGGTAACAGAACCTGGTGGTAGCTACCCAGGTCACACCATCCTTGATTCCCCTGCATGTCTAGTTTTAAAAAATATGCAGGTTTGCAAGGTACCCCTATGTGCCAGCTGTGCTAGAGTTCAATATCCACAGCTGGGCACATTGCAAAAAAGGGTCAGTTTCCACTGTAAAATTGTGATGTGTCCACGTTTTGTTTGGGCCATTTCCTGTCGCAGGCACTAGGCCTAACCACACAAGTGAGGTAACATGTTTATCATAAGACTTGGGGGAATATTGGGTGGGTGGAAGTCTGTGTCTCTCTGCAGATTCCTGAACTTTCCATCACAGAAATGTAAGGTAAATTTGTTTTTGCAAAGTGTAAGGTTTGCAGGGGATTCTGAGTACCAGAACCGGGTGAGAGCCACACAAGTAAGCCGATCCTGGATTTCCCTGGTTGTCAAGTTTGCATAAATGTACAGGTTTGCTATGTTTCTCTATGTGCCAGCTGAGCTAGAGTTCAAAATCCACGGCTATCCGCATTGAGAAAAAGGGTACGTTTTCACTGGAAAAGTGTGATGTGTACATGTTGTGTTTGGGCTGTTTCCTATTGCAGGCACTTGGCCTAACCATAAGACTAGGGGAAATGTTAGGTGGGTGGCAATTTGTGTCTCTCCACAGATTCCTGAACTTTCCATCACAGAAATGTAGGCAAAATGTGTTTTTTTTACAAAGTTTGAAGTTTGCCCGGGATTCTGGGTAACATAACTGGGTGAGAGCCAGACAAGTCACCCCATCCTGGAATTCCCCTGGGTGTATACTTTGCACAAATGTACAGGTTTGCTAGGTTTTGCTGGGATTGTACTGTTTATGCTGTTGCAATGTTTGGTGCATAAAGATACAATATGTGCTATGTCTAATGATGGGGGCTTGAAATTAATTTTGTTTAATGTCAATGGTCTTAATAATAAGAAAAAAATGCCAGCCACAGAGTCTTGGATTAGGACTGAGAATCCCGCTGTTATAATGTTGCAAGAGACTCATCTCCCCGTTTCTAAAAGGGGGGATTTTTCGATGTTTTAAACATTAGCTTTGTTCCGTGGTTTTTCATGCGCCATCAGTTCACAACGGGGAGTCGCTCTTTTTTTAATACAAATTTGGAGGCTAAAATTATTCAGACAGAGGAGGATGGTCTAGGTCGTTGGTGTTGGGCTTCGTGTAGTATTAAAAATCGACAAAGGCTTATTACCTTTGTTAGTTTTTATGCCCCTATAGAGGATAACTCTCAGATTTACAACGCTATGTTTCAGTCCTTGCTATTGGTGGGAGGAGATATTATAATCGGCGGTGATTTTAACATACTTATGAACCCTAATTTAGACTCTACTACATCCTCTAGGAGACAGTCTAAACCAAATCTTTTAGGACCATGCTAAATAATATGTCAATACTTGAGTTATGTGATCTGTGGTGCTTGAAAAATCCACGGCAAACTGACTTTACCTGCTGGTTGGGCAGGTTTAAATCATCCTCCCGCATTGATTTTTTTTTGGCCTCTAGGCAACTTAATTCTTCTTCTCAGAAAATCTGTCATAATGGTTTTTTAGATCATGCGATGGTGGTTATTGATTTTGTTTTGGGAAACAACACTAAAATTCCCAAACGATGGATCTTTATTAAAGCATATTTACAAGAGATCAATTGGGTTTCCGCACTCAAAGCAGAGATTACGGATTTTATCGCTCAAAATACTGGCACAGCTCCTGTATAAATAATTTGGGATTCCCTGAAGGCTTTTATTAGGGGTATAGTTATAAGCAAAGATGCGGCTGACTGGCTCGTTGTAAAAAATATTAGGAATTCTTTGGTACAAAGAATTCAGGTATTAACAGGACAATGATATTGTAATCCAACTTGTGACGTACAGAAGCAACTTAGTGAAGCTAAACGGGAACTTAGTGCCCATTATTTTGCTCAGAGTGAAGAAGTTTTCCGTAGACAATCTCAAAAAGTCTATGAAGAAAGTAACTTTATGGGTAAATTTTTAGCCTGGCAGGTTAAAGAACAAGCTGCCACAAATTTGATACACTCTTTAAAAAGTCCAGTAACCCATATTGAGACATCTGATCCGACAGAGATAAGTTCAATAATGTTATCCCATTATTATAAAATTTATAGTACACTGTATTCCATTGACCATCAAAATTTGTCTGATTTTCTGGGGAGACATGTACTTCCCAGTTTATCATTAGATGATTAATTAATTATGCGAAGCCCATTTTCCAGGGAGGAATTGGAAGTGGTTGTTAAGGATCTTCCACTGGGTAAGGCCTGTGACCCCGATGGCTTTCCTGCAGAGTTTTTTAAGGTTTTTATTAGATCTTTTCGTGATTTGTTTCTGTTATTGTTAAATTCTATGCTCGATGGTGGGCAAGTTCCCGCATCTTTTCATGAAGGCACGGTTGTTAGTTTCTTGAAAAAGGGGAAAGATCCTAAGGACCCTACTTCATATAGACCGATCACGCTACTAAATTCAGATTATAGTCACCAAATTAATGTCATTTCCTTTTAACAATATCTCGGCTGATTTGATCCATCCCGATCAAAATGGGTTTATTAAAGGAAGGAATTTATTTACAAATACACATTTTCTGATTGAAGCATTAGATTACTTTGAATCACGGGGGCTGCCGGCTTTGGTTCTACTGTTAGATGCAGAAAAAGCTTTTGATTTGGTGGTCTGGGATACACTTTTTATTATTTTGAAATATTTTGGTATTCCACAACAAATTATTAATCTGATACAGAATTTGTATACTGGGGCTACAGCTAATATATTTATTAATAAACTTTCAGCGGGTTCAATTTTGATCCAGCGGGGAACTAGGCAAGGCTGCCCCTTGTCTCCTATTCTTTTTGCCTACTTTATTGAACCATTGGCTGTAGCTATTCGTAATTGCGTACAGATTATTGCCCCGGTCATTTCTATGGCCAAGATAAAGTTATATGCGGATGACATAATGCTATTAATTAAACCGGATCTCCAATCACAGACACAGGCCCTTCAGATTTTTGAAGAATTCGAGGCTCTAGGGGACTATTGAATTAATAAAAAAAAGACAGAAATTCTAGTTTGTGGGGGGGCAGACCCATTATTACATCCGGATCTGTATGGTTGTATTAACCCAAAACCTAAAAGATATTTAGGGATCTTATTTTCTTCTACAATTCAGGATTTATACACACTTAATTTTGTCCCTTTGCTTCGGAAGGTTCACTTAATGTTCGCTCGGTGGGACTCACTACCATTGTCTCTTCTCGGCCGGGATGTCCATACTTCCCCTTTTAAACTTTTTATTTTCTACCATTTCCGTTTTTTTGACTGGTGCCTTTTTTTCTGGAGTAGAATCTATGTTTTCGTCATTTGTCTGGGCTAAAAAAAACTAGAATTGCCATAGGGACCTTAAACGAAGAAACAGAACATGGAGGCCTTGCATTACCCAATTAAAAAGATTATTATAATGCGTACTTTGCGCAGTATTTAGATAGATTCAAATTCCTGGCGTAGGCTTATTTATACATTTTTTCTTTGAGTTAATTTGTTTAGAGACTCAGATCCCATCCCCCCTTCTTGTGCCTAAATCACCTAAATTTGTTCGATATAAGACCCTGAATTGTTTTTTCAAACGACGGGATGCCATACTTAAGAGATACTCACTTCCCCTCTTTAATTTAACAACTCCCCTAATTGGTGCTTTTGCTTTTTTAGGGATCAAAATTGCACCCACAATTATTGTAAATTGGGGGCATGCTGGGTTTAAAACGCTAGCAGATTTCATGAGGAATGGTTCCTGGTTAGCTGTGGATGCAATGACACGTTTAATCCCCGGTAACTTTTTGTTAATCGGGTCCTTTAATGTAATTTATAAATTTCTGGCGCAATTAGACCTCAGCCATATTAGTATCCCTTCCCCGTTGGCAGCAGATCTTTTTGTGAATGTCTCAAGTAAGAAACCCAGGGAATGGAAACATTGTTTGGTACAGAGTAGGGAAGTAGAGTTGAGCTCTAAAGCTATATGAAAATGGCATTTACAGGAAAATTTAGTGTTAACTATCGATATATGGAAAACTATTAATAAGTTGAACTTTGGATCATTACGTGGCGCCAATTGGCGTAGAATGTTGTTTTTGAGTAAATGGCTTTTGTACCGCACTCCTGCAGTTATTGCCAAAATGTATCATAATACGTCTGCTAATTGCTTTAGATTCCATTCAATGTGACCCAGCCAATTGTTATGTTATGTTAATTGAGGCTTATTGAGCGCACTAACACCCGAAGGTTTCTTGGCGCTAACTGGAAAGACATGTGAATGAACGGAAAAGAATTTATTCAGGAAGGGTAAACAGAAGAGTCTTGAGGAGTTTCCTGAACTGAAAAAGGGAGTTGCTAGATTTAATAGTCAGAGGAAGGGAGTTCCAGAGCCTGGGGGCAAGGAAAGCAAAACGACGGCCACCAAATTTATGAAGTTTAAATTTGGGGATGACAACCAAGTGATGGGAAGCTGAACGAAGGAAGCGGGCAGGTTGGTACAAGGTAATCCGGGATTTCAAAAAAGCAGGGCAAGGACAGTGAAGGGATTTGAATGCCAGGCAGCCCATCTTGAAGGCCGCTCTCTCCTTCATTGGCAACCAATGGAGCCTGCGAAGCGGGGCCTTGCCGATTGCCACTTAGGGATCTTGAATATGAGGCGGGCTGCCTGGTTTTGGACCACCTGAAGACGGTGTAAGAGGAAGCATGGGAGTGCATGATAAAGGGAATTAGAAAAATCCAGGCGCGATATGACAAGGGACAAGACGACCTGACACAGGGCCGCGTGTGGGAGTAGGTGCCTGATCTTCCGGATTTTTCGGAGTTGAAACATACACGAAGAAATCGTGGCACCCACTTGGGCCTTAAGTGACAGTTCGGCATCGATTGTCACCCCCAGACTCCTGACAGACTTGAGAGGTGTCGGGGGGGAACCCAAGTCAGGAGGCCAAAACTGCGGGCCCCAAAAAGCGGCACTGGCGCCAGGAAGGAGTAGCTCAGTCTTTCCAGGATTGAGTTTCAATTGATTCTCATTCATCCATTGATGGATATGGATCATAGCGGCGTGGAAGTTGTTAGTTGCCTGAAGAGAATCAAGTGGAAAGACGAGCTGCAAGTCGTCAGCGTAATTGAAGACGCTGACGTCCCAGTTGTGAAGGGAGGAAATTAAAGGACGCAAATAAAGATTAAACAATAGCGGGGAGAGTGAAGAACCCTGGGGAACACCGCAAGTGATGGGGGATTTGGTTGCAGTGAAGGGGCCAAGGCGCACGGCTTGAGATCTTCCCGTCAGGAATGACTCCACCCACTTGAGAGCCATGCCCCGGATGCCAGCTTGTTCGACACGGTGGAGAAGGATGTCATGATCCACCGTGTCGAACGCGGCAGACAAGTCCAAGAGAACCAGAGCCTGCGGTCTCTTGGCATCTGCGTTCTCTCTCAAGGTATCCATGACTGCCAGGATGACTGCTTCCGTGGAATGGGCCGGCCTGAAGCCGGCCTGATTGGGCTCAAGGAAGCCCGAGCTCTCGATGAAAGTGGAGAGACATCCGGTGACATGGGCCTCAATGAGTTTTGACAAGTAGGGCAGCAACGATATTTGGGCGGTAGTTGGAGAGTTCGGCCGCATCAGCCCCTGGCTTCTTCAGCAGAGGCAAGAGAATAGCCTCCTTGAAGGTTCCAGGGACTGTGCCAGAAGTGAGCGAGGCATTCAGAAAGGGAAGTACACACTCCGGCAATTTTAAGCAAACCTCAAATTATGGATTACTGTCCGAAAATTAAGCCATACTGGGATGAAATTTTTGCCTTTCTTAAAAATTACTATGTGATTCCGATTTCCTGTAACGTAAAATTATTACTGTTTGGTTTTGATCCTGATTGCAAACTTTCAGATTATTTGGCAAAATTGGTGTATATTGTAATGGCAGTTGCCAGATCTTTGTTATTGCAGGACTGGCGTTCATCACAGTCTCCGGCGTTTCAGGAGTGGTTTGATAAAATGAAAAGGGTCAGGAAAAGAGAACAAATATATGCAAAACGGGTTGGGGATAAAAAAGTTTGAAAACATTTGGGGATTGTATTTTGATTAACTCTCTGTATACTATGTCTTATATTGGAAAGAATGATATTGCTAATAGTATATCTGTGAAATTTATTTTTTTCTTGTATCTGATTAAGAGGTTGCAATTAACATCAATAAAAAATGTAATAACAAAAAAAAAGGTTTGCTGGGTTTATCCATGTGCCGGCTGAGCTAGGATACAAAATCAACAGCTAGAGTCAGTTTTCTGTGGAAAAATGGTATGTGTTCACTTTTTATTTGTTTATTCTATTTCCTGTCAAGAGCACTAGCCCTACCCACACAAGTGAGGTACTATTTTAATCGGAAGACTGGGGGCATGCTGGTGGGTGGAAGTTTGTGGCTCCATGTGGATCCCAGAACTTTCCATCATAGAAATATGAGGAAAATGTGTTTTGTTTTCAAAATTTGAAGTTTGAAGTTTGAAAAGAATTCTGGGTGACACAACCTGGTGAGAGTAACGCAAGTCACCCCATCCTTCATTCCCCTGAGTGTCTAGTTTTACAAAATGTGCAGGTTTGCTAGGTTTTGCTATATGACCACTGAGCTAAGGCACAAAATCCACAGCTAGGCACACTGCAAAAAAAGAATCTGTTTTCACTGGAAAAATGTGATTTGTCCTTGTTGTGTTTTGGGCCATTTCCTGATGCGGGCACTAGGCCTAGCGACACAAGTAAGGTACCATTTTTATCGGTAGACTTTACTGAATGCTTGGTGGGTGGAAGTTTGTGGCTTCCCACAGATTCCAGAACTTTTCATCACAAAAATGTGAGTATCATGTGTTTGTTTTTTTTTATTAAATTTGGAATGGATTCTGGGTAACAGAACCTGGTGAGAGCCAGACAAGTCGCCACATCCTTTATTCCTCTGGGTGTTTACATTTAAAAAAATGTGTAGGTTTGCTAGGTTTCCCAAGGTGCCGGCTGAGCTACGGCTCAAAATCCACAGCTCGCACATTGCAAAAAAAAGGTCACTGCCAAGTGGGATTTCAGCCCCCGGTTGGGGGGCAGGGGGCATCTGGGGCTATTGCCTTGATATGCTCCCAAGGGCAGAAAGACTTTGGCCATTTTTGGGGGGAGGTGGGGGCATTCCCATGACTATTTTGGGCTGCCCCAGCCCTACACTAAGAAACAACAATAGTCCCTGCTGTCTAGGGGGATTTTCTTTCTCCCCAGGGGGCAGATTGGGGACAATTGCTTCTATATGGCCCAGGGTGGGAGGGAGGGCAGAAAGACTGTGCAAACTTTTATGGGGGCGAGGCATTGGCATGCCCATTCTGGGCAGCCACCACCCCTATACTAAGACAAAAAATATTTCCTGGTGCCTAGTAGGCTTTCTGCCAACCCCGGGTGCAGATCTTGGGCTAATTCCTAACTTACTCTATAGGGGAGGCAGAAATACTTCTACCCCCATCTATGTGGGGTGGGATAATACCCCTCTTTTATAAACATAAACAAAGATCTGTCAGCACCCCTCCACAGGGCAGATCAGGGTAATAACCCCTATCTGCCCCCCATGGGGCACAGAAAGACTGTCCGATTTATGTTTAAGTCTTGGAGTAGTGTGGCTCACGGGTTAGAGGCGGCAGGCCTGAGAGCAGAAGACAGCCCGGGACCAGGGTTCAATTCCCGACGCGGCAGGGTCGTGGAACTTGGTCAGCGGACTCGATAATTCTCGCTTCGGTGCTTACTCTAATCAGGGGTTCCACTCGGCAACTCTGGGCATTAGTTTGCCTAATCTCCACAACGGCCCCACCAATTCCGGGGATGCCTGGCTCCACCTTGGGGACTCCCAGCAGGGACCATCCCACAGGGAAAGCCAGGACGGGTTCCCCAGAGTTATACAGCGCCGGGACGCCCCGTTGCTGGGGCAGCTGTGCGCTTTACAAGTATACTACACTACACATCCCTAAATATTCAAACAAAATAATCCCTGGTGCATTGTGGGCTTTCTGCCCCCCCCCCAGGGGGCATATCAGGGGTTAGTACCCACATCCCCCCCCCAAGGTGGGCATAAAGACAACTTGGAATTTAATTTAGGTGGTGAAATGGTATTGCCCATTTCCAATGAAACCGCTCTCATCTACTTTCATGTTGGGGGCCTGAGATAGCCCCAGGAGCACATAGGCAGTAAAAGTGAAATGAGCTGATCGGCTCATTTCACTTTTGTTTTCAGTTTAATGACATCAGTGCACTGTGTGTGCTGATCGTCTTTTCACTGAAAAAATCAGAGCAACCTCGGGAGCTGGGAAAGCTGTTCCCCAGCTCAAAAGGCTTTTTTGGAAGAAAGGAAATCCCTCAGGTGCCTACACCAAAGGGATTTCCAGTGGCATGTGCTTAGATGTGTGGGAGCCATCCGACGCACATGAGCACTATTGCATTGGATGGCTCCTGCGCGTCTGACCCATGCGACAGGTTAACAATAAAAGCGATCCAAAAAAGTCACAAAACTAACAAACCATAAGTGAAGAGAATTTAATAGATGATGGAACACTGACCAAAAAAAGTAAAATTGCAAACAATGAGGGGTAACATGCAACACTTATAACACAGTTCTGCTAAATACATAGGTTTCAAGAAGGTAATAAACAATACAAAAATCTCTTACATCAATTGAGAAAAATAAAGAATCCAAGAAAAAAATTAAATATTATGAAGAAGATTAAATAAACCTTTCAAGAAAGATTGATGCATGAAAAGAAGACGAGAAAGAAATAAACTACATCCATGTCACCCAGTGGGCAAGCTGAAAAAAGGTCTCAATCCCATAGGTGCAAACAACCACTACAGTATGAAGAGTAAAACCCAAAAACTAATCCTGTAAAATGACTCCTGCTGCATATTATCCTTATCTATTATGTTCTTCATCCATATTTTAAAACGTTGTATGGTGTCATGCACCTTAATTCCCATACAATTGATAAACACTGGATCATGTATTATTGTACTTTCTCTTTTTGCAATGGCAATGTTCTAAAATTTCCTTTTTGACAATAGTGTGTTACAATTTCAGTTATACTACAACAATGTTTTTATAAAGACGTGCTCAAAAGATGTCCTGTGCAATCACAGGAATATAAAATGTTTTAGTTACCTGTACATATAATTAAGCTAAAACTGTGATAGTTCCAAAAGTACCTCAATGTTTTTCTTTATTAATGTTTTCAATTTACAGGGGACTTAGTTCCCGGGTCTTAACATGAATGCTGCCACATCCTTCTTGTTGTGATGGGAGCCAGTCAGATTTTATCAAGAGAGCTGTCTGCTCTCTGTATCCTCTTTGGACTGAAATATACAACATTTTGAGCATTAATGTTTCATAAATGTAAATGTATTTATATAGCGCAAATCACCGACACGGTATCTAAGCGCTTGCTTAGGGAACCCGTCCTGGTATTCCCCGGCAGGGTATCCACAAGGTGAAAGCCAGGCATCCCGCCGCGAGGGGCCGTAGTGGAGATTAAGCAAGCTATTGCCCAGAGTCGCAGAGTGTGACCCCGTGAGTCGAGTAGGCACCGGAGCAAGAATTATCCAGTCCGTGGAATTTTTGAGCCCGAAACCCGCCGAGGCGGGGAATCGAACCCTGGTCCACGGCCGATCTCAGCTTCCGGGTCTGCCGCCTCTAACCACTGAGCCACACTTCTCCACCTAAACTACTGAAAGGTTTTACACCAATAACAAAAAGCATGCCTCCTGAACCAAAATCTCTGTTTAATGTTCCTATGGAAAAATTATTGTGGAAAACATGATTTGGGACCCCACTTTTTCTTAGGCCCGCTTGGTGGGTCACCTGAAAACCCACCAGGAAGGAGCTGAAGTGGATAATACTTCTTTTGGAAAGTTCCATGAAGATTCATCTAACAGCATATGTTTAGGGGTCCCAATCACGTTTTCCCCAATTGGTTTTCAATCATTTTTTTTTGCTGCAAATTCATGAAGATCCAGAAATCCATGGCACGATAAAAATAAAGTTGGCAGATGTGATTGGAAAGAAAAACCTTTGGAGGGGCATGTGGTCCCCCCCCCTAAACCTCTCTTGGGCCCTGGGGAACTCAACACCGGGGCCTAATTTCTTTATCCGGTAATCCCCAGGGGACCTCATCTCTTGGGATGGGATACTTCTCAGTGTCCAGGGAAACCCACACACACACTCTCGGGCAGGTAAATCAAGTAACTACTTAAAGACTGCTGCTCCTGCCTGGTGTGTGCTGAGTAAGGGCACCTGCTCCCACCAGTACCCAGAATGGTGCTGGCTGGGCAGCGGATGGGGCGGCAGGAGCCATGAAGTCTACCTGTGGCACAACCATTATGGGTGCCCTGGGTGGGCACTGAAGTATCCACAGGCTAGTTAAAGAGTCAGCAGCTCCTGCAAGGGGTGCCAGCACGGCTTGTGGGGGTCCTAGGTCTCCCCCTTATTCCCTAAAGAAGAAAAATTTTGTGGAGTACCCCGGGTGGGAAATTGGATACCCCAGTTGATTATAAATAAATAAAATTGCAGGTTCCTGAGCTGACCATTGGGAACTTGCAGGGAGGCAGCAGAGCCATGGTACCCCATGCAATATTTCAAGATCCGGGTGTCCCGGGTGAACACCAGGACACCCTAAAACATATAAATAAATGAGTGGAAGGGGCCTTTCTGTTATCACTCACTTCTCAGGAATGGAGCGCACTACAGCCCTTCTAGGGCTGTTAATTTACATGTTTATTTGTTTATCCCGGTGGTACCTCTATTGAGGGTAGGGGTGAGTGCAGTGAGTGCATCAGACCCCCAGCACCATTATAAAAACTGTAGGACACCTCGGTCATTAAAACTATGGCCCCAGGAGAACTTACCATATTTTTAATGCACTTCTAGTTGGATGATACTTGGCCTGGGCTTGGCGTCAGTTACAATAATAAAATATTACTTTGTGTTAAAAGAACTTGGAAGAGCACTGAAAAAACACAAAGTTTAAAGTGGCACTATAGTTAGTTATGGGAATAATATCTTTATTTGTATAAAAGAAGCCTTGGAAATTCACTGAAACATGTTTATATATATGTTTTTCTATTTCAACTATGTGCCTTTATTATATCCATTTTATCTACCCACTTACGTTTTGCTTTGAGGAACACAAATATCTGAAGAAGTACCGACCCATCTCGCTCCTCCACTTCGCAGCCACAGTCACAGAAAGACTCGTGAACGCCCAGCTGACCACTTTTATCGAAGAAAACTGCATCCTAGACACTTTCCAATCTGGCTTCCACAGCAACCACAGCACTGAGACCGCCCTCCTCGCAGCCACCGACTACATCCGCATGCTGCTAGACCAGGGACATACCGCGGCCCTCATCCTCTTGGACCTCTCCGCAGCTTTTGACAACGTCTCACATCGCACGCTAGCTGCTAGCCTCCACAATGCAGGAATACAGGGATCCACCCTCGACTGGATCCAATCCTTCCTCTCCGGCAGATCTCAGAGGATCAACCTTCCCCTCTTCCTCTCCAACCCCACTAACATAATCTGCGGAGTACCCCAAGGATCTTCACTGATCCCGATGCTCTTCAACATCTACATGGCCCCCATCACCGCCATCGTCAGACACCACGGGCTTAGCATTGTATCCTATGCTGACGACACCCAACTCATCCTCTCCCTCACCAAGAACCCATAAATCACCAGACTCGACTTCCTAGAAGGCATGAGAAACATAGCAGCCTGGATGCAGGACAGCTGTTTGAAGCTCAGCTCAGAAAAGACCTTGGTCCTCATCCTCGGGCCCTGCACCTCAGCCTGGGACAACACCTGGTGGCCCTCCACCCTTGGGAGCCCGTCCATCCCGACTGACCACGCTCGGAACCTCAGCATCATCCTGAACTCCTCCCTCTCCATGAACTGCTAGATCAACACCGTCGCCTCCACCAGTTTCAACTGCCTCCGTATCCTCCGTAAGACCTTGAAATCGATCCCCCCGATTGCAGAAAGACCGTCACCCACGCACTCATAACCAGCAGACTGGACTATGGCAACGCCCTCTACGCCGGAATCAACAAAATCCTCCTACGCAAGCTCCAAACCATACAAAACGCCGCAGCCAGGCTCGTCCTTGGAACACCGCACCATGAACATATGACCCAACACCTATGAAGCCTCCACTGGCTCCCCATTAAGAAGACGGTCACTTTCAAGCTCCTCACCCACACCTACAAATCCCTCAACAACATCGGACCCAAATACCTCAACGACCGAGTATGTTTCCACGTTCCCAAGAGAAACCTCTTTTCCTCCGACCTCGCCCTGGCAGAGGTCCCTAGGATCCGCAGAAGCAGAGCCGGCAGGAGAGCTTTCTCCTACATCGCAGCAAAAACCACGAACAAACTGTGATGAGCATCAGATGCTCTCCAACCCTCCACGCGTTCAGGGAGGACCTCAAGACCTGTCTATTCAACTGCCTCCCCCCCCAGCGCCTTGAGACCCTCATGGTTAAATAGCACGCTCGATAAGCCACTGATTGATTGATTGATTGATTGATTGATTGAAAGACCTTGAATATGAGATGGACGGGGTGGGAAGTAGGGGCGTGAATGGGATGCCTATTTCTGACAAGTGGGAACTCTCTGTCAGAAAAAAGACAAAAAGAAAAGCTTGACTGCTACTACAAGCAAATCACTCGTGATTTGTCTGGGTGGAATTTCCACCCGAATAAATCAAGTTTGGTGTTTCAATGCAAGGAAAAATCAGGTTGTGAACGCTGACCCACTTGCACACAGGTTTTGTGGTATTTCATGCAGTAAGTATCCTCTGATTAACTTGAAATCTGGGGTCAAACCCTTTGGGATAACCTGACCCTGCATAATAGATGATATTTTGATCCTAAGTTAGTGACACTCATCCAATCAACCTTGGAAGGATGAAAGCCTGAGTGAACCAGCAGGGATTTGAACCTGTGACCATAGAGTCAAACACACATCCCTGGGGGGGGGGGATTTATTAGTCCACTCAATGAGCAGGCATTCTCTCTGCAATGTCTCTGCTGTCTCCTGCATGGTTTCCAGATGGTTTCCTCTTATGACTGATCCGTCATAAATGAGTGAAGGTCACGTTTAAAGAAAGGAGTAAGTCTTGTCCTTCATAAGCTTCTGAGCACAGTGGAGAGTACATTCAGTCCAAACTCCCCCCCACCACGTGCAGCCCAACATATTCATTCATATTTTTCTATGATGGCTCAGTGAGCTGGAATGAATGGCTCATTTCAGTGACTAAAATCATGAGCCACCCTCAGTCACCAGGGCGTGTCCTCCAAGCTGTGATTGGTGCAGCTGGAAAGCTGTGTGGACTCTTACTGTCCCCCTCAGACTCACTCACAGAACATCTTCTATGTTTGTAACTGTTTTGTAAACCATATATAAATGCTCACATGGACCCAGGCATTTTGATGGGGAGGTCCTGTGTTTGCCTGGAGGTGTTGCATAGGGTTGCTGTTGTCTCCTTACCTTCTTGGTAAAAGCTTCCTTTATTCTCTGCTGTCATGTACTGTATTTTTGCCACCAGTTCTCCTCGCTCTTTCTCCAATTCCCCTCCATTTGCCTTGTTGTTGACAGCACAGTAACGGTCGCTACAATATCCAATGAAGTCTTTTAGTTTCCCATCATCTTCTGCCACATACGATCCTATTGGCTTATTTCCCAAGTCATCTTTTCTTGTGAACACCACCATCATGTACTTTGCTGCTTCTTTCCCAAACAACCCTTGGAGTATTTCAGAAACCTCAGCTTCTTCTGGAGTGAACCGGTCCAGCTTCACCACAAAGAGGATGGCATGGGGCCCCGGGGGGCACAGCCCAGCTGCCTCAGCAATGATTGTCTTGACTTGCTCGTTTGAGAGTTTTGAATCAAACAGCCCTGGTGTGTCCACCACAGTGATGTGTGTCTGGTTGTACTCACAGCGCCCCCTCTGGCTCTGTGTGGTCACTGACGCTGCTGCGGCTCTGGTCTCAAACTCCCTCCTTCCCAGGATGGTGTTCGCGGTGGCGCTCTTCCCAGCCCCCGTTTTACCAACAAGCATTATCCGGAGCTCAGTCATCGTAGATTTATGATCACAACCAGCAGGGTCTAAAAGAAAACAAAACACAGATATTCAGCAAACTCAATACAGAGAAGTGAACATCTATATATATAATAAAAACGAATGTATGTCTGTCTGTCTGTCTGTTTGTCCTTTATGCATTACTACATTCATCCGATCGCCATGAAACTTTAGGAAGTTGTTGAGTACACTCCCGCGAAAGTTTCTGGCATAAATTTGTTTTAAATATCGGCCCCCAAGGGCCCTCATAATCTTTCAAATACTGATGTACGCATCAGACGGAAAAACAACAAATCGTGTATCCACAATCACTCGAATAAATAAATAGAATTAAAACAGCATTCATCTGATCGCCAGGAAACTTTGGAAAGTTGTTCAGTACACTCCCACAAAGGTTTCTGGCATAAACGTTTTTAAAATATCGGCCCCCCCAAGGCCCTCATAATCTTTCGAATACTGATGTACGCATCAGACGGAAAAACAAAAAATTGTGTATCCACAAGCACTTGAATAAATAAATAGAATTAAAACGACACATGTTTTCTATATTAAAATGAATACGTTTCACAAACAATGACACAATGTAAATTGAATGTTATCATAACGAGTTTCCTAGAATTCCCTTTCTTCAGAGATCGCAGCAACGCGCAACGGGTAAGCTAGTTATATATAACAAATATACACAACTGTCTAAACTACGAAAGAGACAGGGCATGCACGCAATGCGGAAATAGTGACCTAATTGTGAACATTTATGAAATGGAATCAGTCTCCCTTGAGAAGAGCGGACCCCCTTTAACTTTAAGGACAGAAGACTGTAATAATGGAAGAACCTGTGAAAGGGCACTCAATAGGATGGGTGGATGGATAGATAGATAGATAGATAGATAGATAGATAGATAGATAGATAGATAGATAGATAGAGAGAGAGAGAGAGAGAGAGATAGATAGATAGATAGATAGATAGATAGATAGATAGATAGATAGATGGATAGATGGATAGATGGATAGATGGATAGATGGATAGATGGATAGATAGATGGATAGATAGATAGATAGATAGATAGAGTGAGGGCGATAGATAGATAGATAGATAGATAGACAGATAGATAGACAGATAGATAGACAGATAGATAGATAGATAGATAGATAGATAGATAGATAGATAGATAGATTAAAAGGTTTGTGGGGATATCCTTTTTCTTTCAATTTATCAGGGAGAAAGACAGCACCTTGGAAATAGTCAGTCTTCAGTGTGCAATTATGGTGTATCCTTAGAAAATTGCCTCAAGGGTAGTTTTGTTTTTTACACTGCGTGGATGAAAGCTTCAATAATGAAGAGCATTATTTTTATCCGTCAGTTTCCTGTGAAGTGTAGTTATCAACTTTTCATGTAGAACCTTCACTTCAACATCAAAAAGTGGCAATATTCTATGGCTTGCAGGCCGTCATCTTGAGAGACTTAAGTGTAAAGAGACACTACTTCGAATGTGATAAGACACTGTGTATTAGAATCAAATTTGTACCTTTCTATTGTATTGATGAAGTTTATCATAACCCGCAGGTAAGTTGGATTTTGATTGATGCAAGGCTGAAGGAAGTAAATGTAAATGTGCTGGACTTGTAAAGCGCACAGCTGCCCGTAAGCATCCCGGCGCTTGCTTAGGGAACCCGTCCTGGTATTCCCCTGTGAGAAACCCCGGCAGGGTGTCCACAAGGTGAAAGCCAGGCATCCCGCCGCGAGGGGCTGTAGTGGAGATTAAGCAAGCTATTGCCCAGAGTCACAGAGTGTGACCCCGTGAGTTGAGTAGGCACCAGAGCAAGAATTGTTGAGTCCGTGGAATTTTGAGCCCGAGACCCGCCGAGGCGGGTAATCGAACCCTGGTCCACGGTCGATCTCAGCTTCCGGGTCTGCCGCCTCTAACCACTGAGCCACGCTTCTCCAGGTGTTGACATATTGTGAGATAGTTTCAAAAACTGAGTCGCAACCTGACACGATAGACCTGGGAGATTAGTTTCATCTTTGTGCATCTTCGAAGAAAGTACATTGCTAGAATTCGAGGACTCAATTTTTTATGTAAGTCAAATTCTTTAGGACTGATAGAGCCATTGTCAAAGGCCTCCTGCATTATTTCAAGGATCTCTCCTTGAATAGTTTTATTCGTCCTCGTCCCGAATGGTCGCTCCCCCTCGCTCCCACAGCTGAAGCACCTTCACTCAGCACTCGTGTCTCTGCACTCGTGTCTGGTATCGTAGCTCTGCTGATAGAATTGACTGATTTGCTGTGTTAATTTAGAGCGCAATTGCATCGTAGTTTATAGCGCCTGTGTTAGAGCTTGATGCGTCGTACCTTATAGCGCTTGTGTTATCGTAGCTTTGGTGACTGCATTGCTGAAATATTAGCGCTTGTGCAATTTTGATTTTTGTGAAGCCCTCCTTCATTGAGGGCATTGCGCTGGGTTTCGCTTTGAATCCCTCCCACCATTTTGTTGTTGTGCTTTCCCCTGGCCTGCCTCCCCGCTACCGCCTCCCAGCTGACCCTCCCACTCACGAACAGAGGGATCTCCACCCCCCAGGCAAGACTGTGACCACCTGGACCTCGTCCCGAATGGTCGCTCCCCCTCGCTCCCACAGCTGAAGCACCTTCACTAGGCACTCGTGTCTCTGCACTCGTGTCTGGTATCGTAGCTCTGCTGATAGAATTGACTGATTTGCTGTGTTAATTTAGAGCGCAATTGCATCGTAGTTTATAGCGCCTGTGTTAGAGCTTGATGCGTCGTACCTTATAGCGCTTGTGTTATCGTAGCTCTGGTGACTGCATTGCTGAAATAATAGCGCTTGTGCAATTTTGATTTTTGTGAAGCCCTCCTTCATTGAGGGCATTGCGCTGGGTTTCGCTTTGAATCCCTCCCACCATTTTGTTGTTGTGCTTTCCCCTGGCCCGCCTCCCCGCTACCGCCTCCCAGCTGACCCTCCCACGCTCCGCCCCCCCACTATCCATTTATGTCGGATGTCCACACGTGCAGCGTCCACGCGCTACGGCCGCGCCGAAGGTGCGCCAAAGGTAAGCCCGTCTACGCCCGTCCGCGCCTGGACCGCGCCCAGCGCCAGACCCCCTGGTCCCCGTAATGCCCAGCCCACTCACATCACTTACGATGCCACCACCCTCCTAGCCCTCAACCCCGGCCGCTCCCCCAACTGCGTCCAAGCCGCTCCTGGACACACCCATGGACCCTTCTCTTGCAGCTCCTGCAAGTTCGACGGCACCAAGAACAACTCCTCATCCACTAACAGCAACCAGATATCTGACACCAACCACCTTAAATGCATCCTGCTCAACACCCGCCCGGTCCACAGGCACGCCATCGACCTCTGGAATCTACTAGACACCTTTTCACCGGACGTCGCCTTCCTAACAGAAACATGGATGAATGCTTCTTCAGCCCCAGACATCACCATTGCCATTCCGGAAGGATACAAGATCATCCGAAAGGACCGCATCAAGCATACAGGAGGAGGCATCGCTATCGTCCATAAGAACTCCATCCGCATCTCAACCAGCTCAGACGTCAACCTCGCTAGCGCCGAACACCTTCACTTCCAGATCCACACCGACCCCAAGACCACACTCAGAGGCACCCTCCTTTACCGGCCTCCAGGACCCCGTGCACAATTCAGTGACGACATCACTGACTTTATCACCCCACACGCCCTCCCCTCCGAGGACTACATTCTATTGGGAGACCTCAACTTTCACCTGGAAAAGAGCAACGACCGCAACGCCTCCACCCTTCTGGACAATCTCGCCAACCTCGGACTCAAACAACTCGTCACTACCCCCACCCACATTGCAGGTCACACTCTCGACCCTATCTTCACCTCCAGCAAACATGTCTCATTCAGTCACACCACAGCTCTTCACTGGACGGACCACAGCTGCGTTCACTTTACCTACAATAAGATCACAATCCACAACCATCCTCAACCCACCCTGCGAAGAAACTGGAACAAAATCACCAGCGACCAGATCTCCTCATCGCTTCTACTAAACCCCCCCGCCCACACCTCAAACCCCGACCAAGCAGCCATCAACCTCACCCAATGGCTATCCAACAGCGCCGACATCCTAGCACCGTTGAAAAAATGCCAAATCAAGCTAGGCAGCAAAAACGCATCCTGGTTCAACGATGATCTTAAGAAATCGAAGAAACACTGTCGCTCCCTCGAGAAGGCCTGGAAAAAAGATCCTAACACCAGCACCAGGGACGCCTTCAAAAACGCCATCCGCATACACCACCAACTAATCCGGTCTGCCAAGAAAGCCGCATTCAAAGACCGTCTAGATAACAACGCCCACAACAGCAAGGAATTATTCAACATCGTCAAAGAATTTACCAACCCATCAGCCAACTCCAACGACATCACCCCCTCCCAAGCCCTCTGCGACTCCCTAGCTTCCTTCTTCCACAACAAAATCGCAGACATCCACAACAGCTTCGACAACCGTCCCGAAGACCAACCCACCCAATCTTCTGCAGGACCCTCACCCCCCTTGAACATCCTTAACGACTGGAACCCAATCTCCACTGAGGACACCATCCGCCTGATAAACTCCATCCACTCAGGATCCCCAACTGACCCATGCCCTCACCACATCTTCAACAAAGCAGACTCCATCATAGCACCACACCTCTGAGATGTTATCAACTGCTCCCTCAACTCCGCCACCTTCCCGGAAAGCTGGAAACACGCAGAACTCAGCGCCCTTCTGAAAAAACCCACAGCTGACCCCACCGAACTTAAAAACTACCGCCCCATCTCGCTTCTTCCATTCCCGGCCAAAGTCATTGAGAAAGCTATCAACAACCAGCTGTCCGCCTTCCTCGAAACCAACAAATCCCTCGACTCCTCACAGTCCGGCTTCCGAGCCAAACACAGCACTGAGACCGCCCTCATCGCAGCAACAGACGACATTCGAACTCTACTGGACAATGGAGACACAGTCGCCCTCATCCTCCTCGACCTCTCCGCTGCCTTCGACACAGTCTGTCACAGCACCCTCCTACAGCGCCTCAGAGACGTAGGAATCCAAGGAAAAGCACTGGATTGGATCACCTCGTTCCTCACCGGAAGAACACAGAGAGTCCGCCTCCCACCATTCAAGTCAAAAGCCTCTGAAGTCATCTGCGGCGTGCCACAAGGATCGTCACTCAGCCCCACCCTCTTTAATGTATACATGAGCCCCCTTGCGACCATCGCTCGCCAACACAATCTCAACATCATCTCCTACGCGGATGACACTCAACTGATCCTATCACTCACCAAAGACCCTAACACCGCCAAAACCAACTTACACGAAGGAATGAAAGAAGTAGCCAAGTGGATGAAGCACAGCCGTCTGAAACTGAACTCAGACAAAACAGAAGTCCTCATCTTAGGGACCTCCCCCTCCGCCTGGGATGACTCTTGGTGGCCAGAAGCCCTTGGAAAAGCCCCCATCCCGACGGACCACGCACGGAACATGGGCGTCATCCTGGACTCCTCACTCTCGATGACCAGACAAGTCAACGCCGTTTCATCATCTTGCTTCAACATTCTTCGCATGCTCAAAAAAACATTTCGCTGGATCCCCACCGAAACTAGAAAAACGGTCACCCACGCACTGGTCACGAGCCGCCTGGACTACGGAAACACACTATATGCCGGTACCACCGCAAAACTCCAGAAAAAACTCCAACGTATCCAGAACGCTTCAGCCAGGCTCATACTAGACATCCCGCGTAAAGAACACATCTCTGGTCACCTGAAAAACCTCCACTGGCTCCCCGTCAATAAGAGGATCACTTTCCGCCTCCTAACCCACGCACACAAAGCACTTTACGAACTTGGGCCCGAATGCCTCAACACACGATTGTCCTTCTACACCCCCTCCCGTCAGCTACGCTCCTCCAACCAAGCCCTTGCCACGGTACCTCGCATCAACAAAACCACTATGGGAGGTAGATCCTTCTCCTACCTGGCAGCTAAGACCTGGAACTCACTTCCCACTCACCTTCGCCTTACTCAGAACCACCTAGCATTCAGAAAGCAACTTAAAACTTGGATATTCGACAAGTAATTCCCCACCCTCCCTCTAGCGCCTTGAGACCCTATGGGTATGTAGCGCGCTATATAAATTTCTTGACTTGACTTGACTGACTTGGGGTTTGCAATAAAATTCTTGATACAAAATCTGCCTGTGGTTTTCCTTGATGTACTTTTCTTTTGCCCAAACTACCACTGCTCCATCTTTGTGTGTTTGTTTGACTAAATTAATTTGTAATTTTGTGTTATGGGCGGACGCACCGGGGCATCTGAATAGGCTGAAAGTTTGCGCGATTCTCTGTGTTGGTCGGGTGCGCAAGTCCCTCACTCCCTCTCCCTAACCTGTAGTACATTGACCAAGCCTTCTTTTGTTTACTTTATTTTTCTTTCCGGATCTTGGCCTTACTGCACGACGCGATCAACACTTACTGTTCTCGAGAGCCTGAAACCTAGATGACCCCTGCTCTGTGACAAAAGAGAGTGAAAATCCCCAAGAAAATACTATTGTTTTCTTTGTTTTCTTTGTTTCCCTTTGTTTCAAGGTCCTTCTCCTTTAATCCTACCTATACAATAAAAACCTGTAGCAAATCCCTCCTTGTCTCACTGTCAGCTTCTCCACCGCGCCACAGGGTATTTGTGATTTAAAAAACAAGCTTTCAAGCAAATCTTCCTAAAGAATTAAAGGGCTGGATAGTCCATTTTCAAGTATGGCCATTTCTTCCGAGGTAAAACTTCTGGAAGACAGTTTAACTATAGATGTTTTCATTGTTTTTTATAGAACTGGCATGTTGTGCCCATCTCCCATGGCTGACTATTGGGTCTGTATCTTCCTCAAGTTTTTTTTGGCCTCAGGCTAAAAAAGTATGCAGATAGTTTTGTGTTGAGGTTTTAATTAGAAGATCCTTAACCTGGCTCAGATTTGGCAGCAGATTCTTAGGAGTTAGTTTCTGAAAAGGAGATAAATCTTTCTTTGTTTCTTAAGTCTGATCGAGTGTAGAAATATTCCTTTAGATGAGGATAACTGATTCTCGATTGAAATTTATGTTTTTTAATTAATAATTGTTTGGTTGTACTTTATGGCTTCTTCCATAAGGCTGCTGTGACCTGCTGCACAGTATGCCAGACTCCTGCAGTACCTGGAAGGACAGCTTTACTGCCTGGAGCCTGCCTAGTGCACTCAGAGGCCAGGCCTGTTGTTGAGCCCTACATCTAAATCTACACTTCACTTATCCCTCACCATGAACCGACAGGTCAACGCAGTCACCTCCAGCTGCTTCAACACCCTCTGCATCCTCCGCAAGACTTTCAAATGGATTCTCCCTGAGTCAAGGTAGACTGTCACCCACGCATTCATCACCAGCAGACTGGACAATGGAAATGCACTCTACACCAACATAAACAAGTCCCCACTCCGCAATTTCTAGACAATACAAAACACCACCGCCAGACTCGTCCATGGCATCCCCTGGCACGAACACGTTACCCAACACCTACAAAGGCTCCACTGGCTCCCCCTGGAGAAAAGAGTCATCTTCAAAATCCTCACTTATGCCTACAAATGCCTTCGAGGTGGAGCGGAGGAAGTGGGCCACCTAAAAAGAGGATGAGATGGATGTTTATGAGGAGGAAGCACATGGAGAGGATGAGGAGGGAGATAACCTAGCCCAGGGCATTGAGTGCCCCACTCAACACTGGCAGATATCCAGGATGCCTCAAATGACCAGAATGAAGCAAGGAGCAGTGTGGATGCCAGGGCCTGACCCAGGAGAAGCTGTAGGGCAGGAGGCAGGAGATGAGACTCAAGATGGAGCTGGCCAAGCTAAGGATAGAGGAGAAAAAGATGACACATGAACTCAAACTCAAGCAGCTGAATATTAAAGTCAAGCAGATGGAGTTTAACAGAAATGGTGGCAGTGAATCATCATTGTCTATTGGAGAAGCGAGAGTCCGCAAATCAAAACATTCAATGCCCAGTTATGTGGTAGGGGATGATATAGATGCATGTTTTTCAGCCTATACGGTAGCGCTGAGGGCTCACAAGATCCCAGAAGAGTACTGGGTGGGTAGCTTATTGAAGTACATGCCAACAATGGGGACAGGCACACTACTGACACTAGACGTAGAGGACCAGACCATGTATTACCCCATGAAGCCCATTCTTCTTTCTAAATATGGGTTTACCATTGAAAAATGCAGGCATAGGTTCAGGGACAGCCACAAAGTACCAAAATATGATTGACTAGATTTCGTGGACTATGCTAGCAAGGCACTGAAGGGCTGGGTGAGGGGCAACAAGGTACAAGATTTCACTGGGCTGTACAACCTGATTTAGAGGGAGCACATGCTTAGTACTTATTCTACTGAGATTTGCCAATACCTGATAGACAGCAAGCTGACTGACCACAGGAAGCTGGTATGGAGACGGACATCTGGGTCAGAAAAAGAATGTCTAAAAAGGTATCTGGGAGTGGACTCCTAAAAGGGTGGTCCGGGTTATCACCAGAAGAAAGAGGAGTAGATAAAAAGCAGAAGTCCTCTCAAGACCCCTGAATAATTCCCAGGGGCAAGGGTCGCAATCCCAACTTGGCCACGAGAAGAAATACTTCTCTGACAAGTATTAGAACACATCTAACGTGACATGTTATGAATGTCGTCACCAACAGTGGCTCCTCCACTTGGGCAGAGGAGCGCCACCTCACTATCTTTCTCGCAGTGCGAGAAGCAGTGACATAAAATGGTATACATTTTATGTTACTGCTTCTCGCACTGCAAGAAAGCAAAAGAAGGGTTTGGTTGGGGGTAGGCTGCTGGGCGGGTAAGGGATGAGTGGCTTGCCCAGTGTTGTGGACCCTGACTCTTTGGTCGGCCCCAGGGCTGACCAAACCAGTCATGCACACTCTTCCTTTTTCTCGATTGTAGGCTGCATGCAGCCTGCATGGAGAAAACAGCCTCCCCATGAATGCCTGTACGGATGGCGTCCTAGTCAATCACAACACTGCCATTGCATAGTTGTTTTTGGGTAATAGGAGGGGAGGGAGACTGCCTACTTGCTTCCTGCGACTGTGAGGAGTAGAGAGGATGCAAGACTGGATCAGGCGGCTAAGGTACGTTAAAAAAAATCTAATTCAAATTACCCCCCATCGCGTGACCCCCTGCAACTGGATTGATGGTATTTTACAAAAATGTTCTCAGCCCGGTACCCTGCAGAACTGAGGACGTAACTTGGATTTTATGTGGCCTGGTAATCACATTTTCAGAAATAAATTCCTGTTTCAGCTGGAACTGGATTTGAAGTGGTGTTTTCAAGGTAAAAAAAGGAAATAAATATGCCAGGGAAAAATGCAATAGACAGCACCTTAACACTGATTCCCCCATGTTAATCCTTACTCTACATATTAAAACATAAAAAAGGGCAATCAAGCCATGGTAACATGTCCCAGTATTTTTAATATAATGTGTGGTATTACTATATTTTATTACCAGGCAACTTGTTATCAGCCCCATGGGGTACACCTAAAACTAGTATACAAGTCGTTCTTGGTACGAGCGAAAAGTGTGTGAGGCTCTTCCGAAGCATAGACATTTTTAGAGGCACAGATTGCGTTTATTTACTTCCTTTACCTGGAACAGCGCATACTTGAAGTCTTGCATTTTTTAAACCTGATGTTGCTTCTCCAGTTGTTTTACCAGGCTATTCAGTTTTTATGTCAATATATTTAGGACTTAATCACACAACAGGCTCACTCCGGAAACATTAAGACAATTTTTTTTTAAAATCTTGGCTGATTTACTATATATGTAATGGCGCTGACTATTTAGGCACAGCAGTTCGGCTTACGCATTGCAAGGGGGGTGTTAGTGACATTGTTATCTGGACAAGTCGCTTGTGTTTGCTTATTGAATTGTATATTAACTTCACATCTGACTAACGCGGCAATTGAGGCTGCGGGCGTATGATTGCGCTGCTGCTGGATTTTAAACTTCTCTAATAGCTGAATACAAGCTTTACTTTGAAATTGTGATTAAAGCGCTAACGTGCATTTGTGCATTTGTTTTATTGCATACCATTGGGCATTGGGCTCGGGCTTGCTTTACCTGTCTCCTTCGCTCTGGACCCCGTTCTGCCCCGGCATTGTGCCGTTTGTGCGGAGGGTCGCAACACTGAGCACCACTTCCTGCCCTTCTCCCCACTTCCGCCCTGTCTCTCCATCGTGCAGGTCAGCGGTCTAGCGGCTCACTTCTCTTTTGGGATATAATGGTGACCTGGCGGAAGGGCAGAGGACGAGCGCAGCGGGAGCGCTGACTTCGCGCCGGTGTTGCGCCAAAGTTAAGCCCGTCTGCGCCCGTCCACGGCCGGCCGGGGCCAGGGGCCATTCGTAATGCCCTTTCCATCTCCTAATCCTCCTCAGACCTCCTATCACTTCGCCGCCCTTTCCCCCTACCAGCTCATGCTGAACAGGCTGTACTAAACTGCGGTATTTCTGCCTCTTCTAGCACCCTTAGCCCTGTGATTTCGACTCCATGTTCTGTGCCGAAATCCCCTCGTCGCAATCTACCATCGCTGGGGGGTACGCCACTGTCCGTGATATACCTTAATACGCGGTCATTGGTGAAACACCAGCTGGAAATCTTTTAATTGTTGGACGAGAGATCTGTGGATATTCTTCTTCTGTCAGAGACCTGGCTGACTGAGGACTCTGTCCCTGATATTCTTGCTGCCATTCCTGTCGGCTATTATATCCTGCAAGCTAATCGACCCGGAGGGGGGGTGGCTGCTATCATTCGCTCTCAGTATGTTTTTACTACTTTAGTCTGTGCAGTGATTCCTAGAACGGATAGTCTCAATGTCAAATTTATGTCCCCTAGGTCCCCCTTTGTTGTTGTTCTTATTTACCGACCCCCTGACTCCATGCCTTCTTTCCTCGACAGTTTGGTGATTTTATCTCTCAAATCACTATTAACCATGCTAAGGTTATGATTATTGGTGACTTTAATTATTGACCCTCTGATCCTCGGGAAAGTCATCTATCGGAGGAATTCTCTGACCTCTTATTAGGTCTGAATTACCATCAACACTTTTCAAATCCCACTCATTGTAAAGGTCACTTTCTAGATCAGGTGTGGACAGCCAATCTGGATATCTCATCCCCTATTGTGACCCCATTCTCTTGGTCAGACCACTATTTTATTTCTTTTGTTCTTAATTTGGCCATTCCTATTCGCCCTCTCCTTTCGACCAACTTTACTGCACGAAACTGGAAAAAAGCCAACCTAGTGGAATTCCATTCCATACTGGCCTCTACAATCCCACCGACTTCTACCCTGGTGCCTCACCAGGCCTTCCTCCTCGAACAATGGCTACTATCTGCCTGTAATACCATCGCCCCTCTGAAAAACATCAAGACTAGGCGCCCCCATGACGCCCAGCGATGGTTTACTGACCAACTGAAGGCAGACAAACTGGCCTTACGCCAGGCGGAGCGCCGTTGGAGGCGTAATTATGACCATCAGCTGAAAATTGATTTCGTTGATCGTCTGAGAGCCTATAAAAAATCAATCCTATTGGCCAAAACTACCTACTTCTCCCAAAAAATCATGGAGTCTGCCTCTAAGGCAAAGGACATTTTCACCATTGTGAATGAGCTTTCTCTACCAGACCGAGTCACCCCTCAACCCCAACCTTCTCAATCCTTATGTGACTCACTCAATGTTTTTTTATGGATAAAATCATCACCATTAAGAACAACATTCCTCCGCCCTCATCCCCCATCCCCCTCCTTTACCTCCCAGAAATCCCTGCTGCCTGGATGTTTTCCCCCCGATTTCCCTCTCTGAGTTTTGTTTACTCTTGCACAAAGTGAGCTCCGGCTCCCCTATTGATTGCTGCCCCCCCCAGATTCTTAGGGAAGTCTTTTTGGCTTGCCCTGGTCCTCCCCTGGCCCTACTTAACAACTCGTTGGCCACAGGGGTGGTCCCAGATTCTTTTAAACAGGCAGTGGTGACACCAATCTTAAAAAAGATCAATGCTGTCCCTACAGTCTTGAGTAATTATAGACCCATCTCTCTTCTCCCCTATTTGGGGAAAATTTTGGAAACTCATGTCACCCGCTGCCTGAGTGCCTTCATTGAGTCTTCATCTTTCTTGGAGGCCCAGCAAGCCGGATTTCTCCCTCTCCATTCATCGTGGCTGTTATGGACACCCTTAGAAAGGGTGCCGATAATAACATATCCCAAGCCCTTGTCCTGTTGGACCTGTCGGCGGCTTTTGACATCATGCTATTTTGATCGACCGTGTCAGGAACGCCGGCATTCAGGGCATGGCTCTGGAATGGGTTTGGTCCTTTTTGGATAGTCGCCTCCAGGCAGTGCACCTGTCCACTTTCTCTGCCTCTTACTCTCCTTTGTCCTGCTATGTCCCTCAGGGCTCCGCCCTATCCCCTTTATTATTTAATTTATACATGCAACCTCTGATTTTTTCCCTGCATAACTCTGCCACTACCATCTTCAATTATGCGGATGATTTACAGTTAATCTTTCCCATTGACACCTCCCTTTCCTCCCGCACTATTTTTCAGTCCACCATGCTCGAGATCTCGGAATGGATGTACCATAGCCAACTCAAATTGAATCCTACTAATATGGAGCTTGTCCTGGTGGGTGGAGCAGCCAATCCATGGAATGACAGCTTTTGGCCTCCCTCACTTTGGACCCCTCCTTGCCCTGTCAAATCCGTGTAGAGCCTTGGTGTGGTCATCTCTAGTGACTTATCCATGGGGCCCCAGATCAGTGCGGTTACGTCATCCTGCTTTTTCCATCTACGCAGGATACGTAAAATCTGTAGATTTCTTACCAGAGACGCACTGATCCATGTCATCATGGCCCTGGTCACGTCGAGAATTGACTACGCCAACACTCTGTATGCCGGTATTCCTGCATACCTCCTTCACAGATTGCAACTTGTGCAAACTCAGGCAGCCCGCCTGGTCTACCATCAACCTCGACACCAGCATGTCTCGCCACTACTGCGGAGCCTTCATTGGCTCCCAGTGGCTAAGCGCTGTACTTTTAAACTGGGCTGCACTATCTTTAAAACCCTCTCGGACCTTGCCCCCACTTTTATCTCCTCCAAATTGAAATGTTATGTTCACTCCAGAGACCTTCGTTCTTCCGGCCACAATCTGCTGGTTGTCCCAAAAATTAAACGGAAAAAACATGGCGGCTCCTGCTTTTCCTTTTGTGCCCCTAAGACCTGGAACTCCCTCCCGTCCGCCCTTCGACACTGCCCCACCTACAGTGGATTCCGTAAAATGTTAAAAACTTATCTTTTCCAGTCTGCTTTTGAGTAATACACACCTTTGCCGTCCCGCATTTGTTATGAGCGCCATGAAACCATATGGTGACCGAGCGCGGTACAAAACTTTTTAACATAACATAACATAACATCCCTAATGACAGTTCGCCTCCAAAAGCAGTTGTTGCTTAATTAATTTCTACTGATGTACCCATTAAAACACGTGATGACGAGTTTGCAAGCTCTTTCCAGAGGACAGACGTTTTGCCTGGCTGTGGTATATTTATTTTGCTTTGTGTTGCATTTAGTACAGAGCCCTCAGCACCGTTTCCTTCGCTGGCATAACTGGGTTGGGAGGTTGATCAGGTGAAACATTTGCGTAAATCTTGACAGACGTAGGATTTGTCACTCAAAAACTTATTTTGCCCAGTAAAAGCCTGTAGTCCTGTCTGTCTCATCAAAAAAACACAACTGATATTCTGTCTGCAGGAGAGATAAGTAGAGGCTCAATTATAAATAATTTGCTGTGAGTCAGGCTAGACTGACTAGGATGGGATGTATGTTTTTAACCATCCACATAACCACATACACTGTACTCTTCACAGTCAAAAAAGAGGTAAGCGTTGACCTAGACTAATTGTTAATTAGTTTAGGCCAACTGTTAGAAATTGGGGTCTCTAGTTGGGTACCTTGATTTTGTGTGTGTGTCTGGTGTTGGCCTGCCGTGGCTACTTGCTGCCAAGGAAAGCAGAAAAGGACTTGCTGCTTGCTTTGTCCCCTTGCTTGAAGAACAGATCTCCACAGGCTTGAACTGAGCTTGACCTCTGCTCTAGAGGTTTCAGGAACAACAAAGACCTCACCATGTCTGTGGGCACTGTATCTGACCGCCTCCACAAAAGAAAAGGGTAACCGACTGTCATCGAGTCCATCGCAGGATTCTGTGTCCTGAATTTGAGAACACAAGTACTTTACTCTTCACAGTCAAAAACAAGGTGAGGGTTTGTGTTAGACCTGGCACCATTGGTGTGGGTCTCCCTTGCATTTTTTGCTTTTGCCTCCTGTATTTTTGCTGTGCTGTGCTGGTTTAGATCCTTTGGGCACTTTGCCATTGCTGTTCTTTGCCAAAGTGCAAGTGTTCCCTTTCTATACTGTTGTCATGGATTAGTTATTCCTTGTTTGGCATATTTGATTTACTTTCCAGACCCAAGTATAGTGCACGTTGTGTACCCAGGGCCTGTAAATCAAATGCTGCTAGTGGGCTGCAGAACTGATTGTGACTAAGGCACATATGCATGGGGCAACACGGGCACTGGTTGTTCCCCAATGTAGTAGGGCTTTACTACTGGCATCGGCTCATGAGATTCCCCTGGCAGAACATCTAGGGCAGGACAGGAGCATTGCCAGGCCTGTCCCCCACTTTAACTGGCCCTTGATGAAGATGTCCTCAAATGCACTCCGCAGGACTTGCTTGACTTTCTTGGTCAGTGAGAAGACATGGAGAAAGCAGAAAGCTCCCCAACATCCCTTATCCATTGTGGCACCCCTTTTGAAAGAGTGGGCATCAAGAGATCATCTGGCAACAGGATTGTCCTTGCCTTGGAGGACCATGCCACAAGCTATCCAGAGGTCATCCATCTGAGGACTTCAACTGCAGGGGCCTATTATTTTTTTTTTATCACAGTGGGTCTCTTTAAAGACATGGTGTTAGACAGGGGCACCAACTTTAAGTTTACTTATATGCAGTCAATGTGGAAGAAGAATGGATTTAAATATATGTTTTCATACCCATCATCCACAAACAAAGGGGCTGATTGAGATATTCAACAGGGCCATTACGGGCATCATTATGGGCATGCCGGAGATCATGAGGCCAAAGTAAGACATCCTCTTACCATGCATACTCTTTGCTTACAGGGAGAAACCTGAGAAGGGGATTGGATTTAACCCTTTTGAGCTTCTATATGGTCAACCGGTAAGGGAACCTCTGAGCCTGGCTAGGGAATACTGGGAGCAAGCTCCTAAGAAAACTCCACAGGATGTGATTAGCTACATGCTAGTACTTCTGAACCAGATGTCCAAGTTCTGGAAGAAGGTGTCTGAGGACTTGGAGGCCAGACAAGATATGATGAAGCAGTGGTAAGACCAGACAGCTACCTAAGTGGAATTCTAGCTTGAGAAGAAAGTGTGGCTGATGGAGCCAGTGGAGCCTAGGGTCATCCAAGACTGATGAACTGGGCCTTAGGGGATAGTTGAGAGGAAGGGGTAGACCACCCACTTGGTGGATATCAAGACCCCCAGACAGCCGTTAACGGTCCTCCATATTAACCATCTCAAACCCCATTTTGAGAGGTCGAAGGTCACTATACTGTTGGTGATAGATGATGGGGAAATAGAGGTGAGTGAGCCACTCTCTGACCTCCAATCATCAAAAGAGAAAGACAGGTCAGTGGAGGGTGTGGACCTTTCCCCTACTCTGACCCGGAACAGCAGAGGAATTGCTACCAATTGTTTGGCAGTTTGTCTCTGTGTTTTCACTCACTCCTGGGATTATACATCTGTGTATCCATTCCATTGATACGGGAGACAACCCCCTGTCAAAAAAATGTTAAGGCTGTCTGACAACGTTAGGGCCAGCATCAAAGAAGAAGTCTCTAAGATGTTGGATGATTGATCCCTCAGGTAGCCCCTGGTCCAGCCCTGTGGTCCTGGTACCAAATGCTGCCCAACTGGGTGTCATCCCAGAGCTCCGGTTCTGTGTGAACAACAGGGGGGGTACAACTCAGTCACCAAAACTGATGCTCACCCCTCTCCAGAGTGGATGAGCTCATTGGTAGGTTAGGGGCTGCCATGTTCCTTAGCACTTTTGATCTGACCTCAGGCTATTGACAGATTGATCTAACTTAAGGGGCTAAGGTTCTCCACTCCAGAGGTCCTTTGGATTGAAAAACACCCCTGCCTCCTTCCAGGGGCTGGCGAACCAGGTTGTGGCTGGTATGGAGAACTTCGGTGCTGCTTACTTGGATAACAAAGCTGTCTTCAATAGCAGCTGGGAGGACCACGTTCACCTTTGAGAAGTGTTTCATGCTCTGCAGAGGGCATCCCTGAAAATCAAGGACAGTGAGTGCCAGATATGGTAGGGGTCTGTGGTGGGTGGGGGTAAGGGACAGCCCCTCCTAGTCAAAATAGTAACCAGTCTGACCTGGGAGCCCCAAAATCATAGAGTGAGGTGAGGACTTACTTGGGCCTCACAGATTATTACATGAGGCTCGTCAATGGCACCATTGCTTCCCTCTTAACTGAGGTGACTTCCAAGAAGCCGGCAAGAAATGTGATCTGGACAGAGGCTTGCCAGAACGTTTTTGACTCACTACAACAGGGCATGCGTACTGCTCCTGTGCTCAAAGCCCCTGACTTTTCCAAAGAATTCATAGTACAAACAAATGTCTCAGAACATCACATAGGGGCAGTACAGCTTAATAATGAGGGCTTAGACCAACCTGTAGATTTTATTTAAAGGAGGATACTTCCCAGGGAAAAGAGGTGGTATGCCTTTGAGAGAGAAGCCTTTGCTATGGTTTGGGCCCTCAAAATGCTGAGACCAATCCTGTTTGGAACTCGAGGCTTTGTACATGGAATAATCTGTATGTCATTACATTTTTGGAATGGTACTTTGATTACATCAGCCTTGAGAAAGCTCCAGCTTGCAAGCCACATGGGGCAAAATACGTGTTGGCTGAGCTTTTTAGAAGTACCTTTTCTCTACCTTTTTTACAATTAAACATGCATAAAAAATTCCAAACATCTTTTCTTTTAAATGACCATCTTTTGAAGTCTTTATTACAAAGGATCTCGCTTGTTAAACAAAATACGTGAATAATATATCACTACTTGCTCAGGATTGCTTTCACAAGTCTCCAAAAACAAATGGGTTAGGGATTTTTCCTATTTCCTTGAGTATTTGGAAATAGAAAAATTCTGATTGAAATTAACGGCTAGGCAAAAACTGGACCCAAATAACCCTCGAACACTTGTGCCTTATTATGATGGAGGCGGTCATAAAGAAAACTGGCCGGTCATTCCTGCGGGCTTCCATAGGGCTTCAGCCAATCAGAAGCCAGCTAGTAATCTCAAGGATGGGCCTTTCCACCCTTTGGATTACAATGATAGCTGCCAACATCGTTTCCATGCCGGCCTTTTTGACATGGAAACCATGTCAGAAAGCATGTTTGCAGACCCCAGGCATGGCCCCCTTTTGGTGCACAGCCTCCACTTGGAGGCTTACAGGGCACCTATGGTGCCCCCCTGTTGATCCCTTCAACTTGTGGCAGGGACCATGAGGTACTTGTGTGTATGGATGAACCACACCTCCCGTTTCACTATGGGTGCATGCATTAAGGCCATAGTGAAATATAAGAATGCAACCAAACAGTGTTCGTGCACGTCCTGATGATGCAGTCGGGACCGCCGACCAGATGATGGTCGGTCCCATGACTGAGTCAGTGTTGTGTGGAAGGGATTCTGCCAGACACATCCTAATAACTCCCTATGTCTCTTTGCAGCAGATAAGAGATGGATTTAGCTCTCCACCAACACCTGCGTACCTTGTAGACAAATTCTTTAGCTGTTCCTGTAGCATCTGCAACAATGGGATCGCCTGGTCCATGGTACTGAGCTCGTTGCTGACTTCCCGTGAGAAAACCTCAAAAGGAAGCAGCATCTCTGTAACGGCATTTGACTAGGCCCCCATTGTGATCATGCCTTTCACAGTTGCATCACCTCTTTGCATGACCCATTGATTGATTGGTCTGTACTGCTCCAAAAGACAATGCAGCCTGTAATAAGCCGAGTTTCATATTTTGGCACCTCCTGTATGAGTGCTTTAACTGGCATTCTATTATCATCCTGAATGACCCTCAGCTGCTTCCAGGCTTTAAAGGAATGGTTGAAATTAGAGCAGATTTTTCGGGAGGTAAACAGTAAGTTGCTTACTTGGACTTCTCTTTTCAGAAAGTCCTGTACAATAATGTAGATGCAGAGTGCCAAACGCAGGACCCTGAAATAACCACCATTGGCCATTACCTTAACTATATCACTGCCATTGTCAGTGGCAACAAATACAATGTTAAGCACTCTTGGCCTCAGCAATTCAAAAGCCTGTTTGTTAAAGTCTTCCAAAATGTTTGCCGCAGCATGGGATTTCTCCATGGTGACCATGGCTACTGTTGCATGCTTCCGAGTGCCAGTAACAATTTCAGCAGTGTCAACACCTACAGATACATTTTCTCTAACTCCCACAAAAGAGATCCAGGGGCATATCTACAAGGAAGTGCTGCAGCGTGGCACCGTAAGCCCTTTGGCTGTGCCACGTTGCGGTACTTCCGAAGCACAGGGATGCGACATATTTACAACAATATGTCGCATCTCTGTGCTTCCCCCCTCACTGGCGCACAAACTGCAGCCATGTGCTGGTGCAGGCACCCTTGCATCATGGTGCAAGGATGCCTGCGTTGTGGGAAGATTGTTTTTGTGCAGGAAAGAGTACCTTCCTGCAAAAAACAATCACCACAGGCCTTTTCCTCTTTCAATGCGTGCTGTAGAATGCAGCACACATTGAAATCGGAAAAAACGAGGAGAAATGAAAACATTTCTCCTCATTGCGCCTTGCCGTGGCTTAGCATTCAGACTCATCTCCAGATTTATGATTTCTCGTAAATCTGGAGATGTGCCTCATTCCATGGGTCTTGCGTAGGATCACCCACAGCAACACCCATGGAACGCTCCTTCAATGCAAAGTGCTGCGTGTGAAGGGGCTGTATTTACAAGGAGAGTAAAAGTCATGCAGGCTGGCGTTTCCTGTACTTGTAAATATGGAGGAGCCCCCGCGCCACCAGTACGTCAGGAAAAGTGACGTACTGGTGGCGCAGGGGGCTTGTAAATCTGCCCCCTAATGTGCAATGCTGCACATGTAATCAGTGACTCGACAACTGGTCAACATGTCCGTCGCCAGGTGGATAGTGTGAGCAGCACTCGGCTGCAAAGCTTGTTCACGCAATTCCAGCACATCATGATGTAACAGTGGAACAGCAACTCTGGAGAAATAGAACTGGCTGGAAACTTCCATTTTGGGCAGATTGCTGCCACAAATTCTAGAAAACCCACCGCTTCCAAAAAATAGGGAGGAGGTCCAGTGCTAACATTTTAGCCAGCTAAGCATTTTACCAATGTGCCTGTGTGTGGTGCAGTTTGTACTGCCCCACCTGCCTAAAAATGGCAAGAGTAGTATCCCAGTAGTTTTTTTAGCTTCTGGTGCCACTGATGGAGGTGACTTCTTCTGGGCAGGTGGTGTTAGGCTCAATGTGCATTTCAGTGGGGCTGTCTCTGTCCTCTCTTGCCTTGGTGTCTTGACGTGAGTCTTGTGCCATTGTGATGTTTCTGAATGGTACAGGGCTGCTTTGTGTAGCACAAATGTCTTCCTCTTCTTTACCCTCCACTGTGGTCGGATCTGATTCACTGCTCAGTCTTCTCCCTCTTCACCAACAACACTTGCACTATTTTGGCCTCTAAGGTGCACCTCTCACTGGATCATGTGATATGTTCTCAAATGGGTTGTTTGGCCTCTGGTACCATAGTTTGTGCCAGGCTTACCCCATTCAACACTTGCTCCACAAAAGGAGCATATGGCAATGTTCACCACCTTTAACTAACTGTAAAGAAGTCCCAAACTGAGGAGGCCCACTTTCTGCCGCTGGTGCCGCTGCCCATGTCGGATGAACTGGCCGCAGGTGAGAGGTTTTACATTTGCCTCTCTGTAGTATCTGCTTCTACTGAGGTGGTGTGGATGTAGGTCACTGCTGATACTTTGCAAATATGGCAGCTGGAACAGGTGGTGGTGGTGGTATCTGAGGTGCTACATCCCTCACAGCAGTTTGGGATGGGGTAACCTCAGTCTCCACTACTGATGGGCTAACATCCATGATGACTAGCTCATCATCAGTCTCCTCCTCTACACCCACCATAACCTTCCTTTTGCCCAGCTTCTAGTGGCATGTCTCACTCTCAGAGTGAGGCTGGTTCCAAGTGGTGTCTAGATCACCAGAACTGGGGCTTGCAGAAGAAAATGACTGAGTAACCCTCCCTTTTTTTGCTGAAGATCTGGAAGACAATGGATCTTCTGAACGAGGGGCTTCCTCTTCTTCTTCAGCATGAAGCTCAATCTCCTGAGCTGCTCCTACTTCAGGGGGAACTACTATTGGTGGTTGTGGCTGTTGCTGTTGTCTACCTCTCTGAGTTTCCTGCAAAGATTGGGTACTACTTTGTGAAACTTCAGCATCATTGCTCATCTGTGTTGCCGTTATTAGACTTACTGCCTCTGTGACAGACATGAGCTTCAGCCTAGGTTGGGGTGGGTCCCAGGATGCAGGGTACTGCTCCCAGCTCGCTCCCGCAGGCACACGTTTTTTCTTCTGAGTAAGGTCTTGGTCGACATAACAGTGGTGGCAAGCTCCTTCTTCTCACAGGCCACATCTTGAAGCTGGCAGTTAGAAGTGGAACTTAGTTTCACAAGTTGAAAAGATGTCTGTGATGCGTGTTCACGCTTTATTTTGTGCACAGGCCTTCTGTCTGGCAGTACTGTGTGTGATGTTGTCTCTTGTCTTTTGCACCTAAAAAGCATACACACAAGAAGAATATCAGTGAATAGTGGCATTGTTGCAGTTCAATTAGGAGTACAAACAAACAATATAAGTTATAGATTTGTTAAGTTATTAATATTATAAATAAATAACAATATAACTGTTCTTCACCCACACCAAACATGGGGTTCATTCATTTATGCCAGAAGTTATGAAAATAGTTTAAAAATCTACAAATTAAAAAAGAAAATTACTACCAAAATAATGTAAATAAAAAATAAAAACATAACATAAACAGCATTCAAATGTAAACATTCAAAAATATATATCACAAAAATTAAAATTAAAAAAGACAATATTTTTAAATTAAACAACGTAAATAAGTGAAATTGTCCTCAAACTTAATAAACTGCTATCTCATTGCTCAACCATCCATGCAAGCATATGGCAAAGGCCCACATTGGCTGGAAGCACAAAATAGCTGCCATCCAGTGCCAGATGATCATCAACAACAACCACACTGAGCAAGAAGGCATTGTGAATAAAGAGAAGACATATAGGCCTATAGCAAAAGCTCACTGACTGCCTACACAAAATGGACACCAACTACATGGTGAAATAGCAAGCAAGGCGGTACAGCTACAACATAATGATAGAAGAACAACACGCGCAGGCCTATGGCAATAGCTAGCACACTGGATGCCTACACAAAATGGCCACCGGCTACATGGTCACAACAAGAAGCAGGAGGCCTGGACAACAAAGAACATATGCAGGACTATGGGAAACGCACACTGCCTGGCTACACAAAATGGCTGCCAGTCACACAGTCACAACAACAAGCAAGAAGGCATGGGTAACAATCTAAGAAAAACACATGCAGGCTGATGGGGAAAGCACACTAGCTTGGTACGCAAATTGGCTGCCAGCCATATGGTCACAACAACAACCAAGAAGGTATGGGGAATAAACTAAGAAGAACACAAGCATGCCTATGGAGAAAGCAACCTGTCTGGCTACAGAAAATGGGCGCCGACCACATGGTCAAACTGCAAGAACGAGGCATGGCCTCAACAAAGAACACATGCAGGCCTACGGCAAAAGCTTACTGGCTGGCTACAAAAAATATCCGCCAGTCACGTGGTATCAACAACAAGCAAGAAGGCATGGGGATGAGAGAGAAGACTTGCAGGCCTATGGCAAAAGCACACTGGCTGCCTACACAAAATTACCACCAGTTAAATGATCACAACAACAAGCTGTAGGCCTGGAAAACAAAGGACACATGCAGGCTAATGGCCAGAGGCCAGAGGATTTTTTGTATAGTCAGTGTCCATAGGCCTGCATGTGACTAGTGGGCATGGACACTGACTATACAAAAGAGCCCCTGGCCACATGACATGGGGAACAAAGGCAAATGGTGGCCTATGGCAAACACGCATACACACACAGACTGGCCAGACCAAGGAGGCTTGGTAATACAGAGAACACAGCATTGAATAATTCAGCAATGCCAAAAACGAAATCAATGCGGCTAACATTTTTTGAAACAACACACATCCTCCAAAAGCATTACCTCACCTATACAATGTTTGCAAAAAATATATATATATATCACAAAAAACATTTTTTTTGCATTTTAATCCAATGCCATCCATGGCCTAGATTTAACAGACACCACAAACTTGTTTCATGTATACCCATTACTAGCACTTGGCCTTTTGGCTGGAATGCCCATTGGCAGACTAGGCTGCATAGTGAATTACATTGATATTATTGATATTGCAAATTTGTTAAATAAACTTGGGGAAAATGTAGGTAATTGTGCAACATTTTTCCTTTAAAAAAGTTTTCAAAGAAATAACCTTGACCCTACTGAAACTACAGGCCACCCACCACATTAGTTACATTATTAAAAAGCAATTCAAAGTACAAATAAATCCAGGTGCATATCACCAATCAAAAAATAACACCAGTTTTTCGATTTACTTGTGAAATCTCAAATGCAAAATACTTAAATCAAGTGTATATGCAGCAGGCACAAAGTGTGATCCGTCCAGCTCCAAATCAAAATGAAAAGTGACCAGGAGATGGACAGAGCACTGTGAGGAGCCAGTTCGACAGGAACAGGAATTTGGAGATTGTTGGGCACTTCCTTTCTGCTGAAAAAAGTTTTTTTTTTAAATGACTCCTCGCGCAAAAAAAACAACGCCAAAGGGCCATTTGAGGAGGTTTTTTACTCCAAATCATCATTTCGGGAAGATTTTGTTGCTTCTCGTGGAGAGAATCTTCTCCAGATTGCAGCCACGGTAGATCCTACACATTTGCGATTGCATAGATGACTAAACATCCACCAGAAGACGCTTGCATGCCTGAGATATGTGTTGGCGACCGTAAAATCTCTCAAGAGCATGTGGCTGGCTATCGAATCTTATGCCACTCCCAAAAGGCTCTGTAAGCGAGCACCCCGCAAGTCACTCCCACCTGCGCGATATGACATTTCGAGCGCGCTAACCAAAAATAAAACCTCTGCTCTGTTGCAGAGTGAGGAGTTTATCAGTAACTTTGCATTTTACATGGAACGTGGAGTTGCTGAACTCCGTGAACTCTGCGAGCGGAGCTGAGTTTTACACCCAGGCCTGCTCAAAAGGTTGTTGATTGGATCATCAGTGAAGTGGAGCGACTTATTTGTAAAATTCTGATAAATCAGCTTAATCTGATCTTTAAAATAGTTCGCCAAAGAATCACATAATTCCTGAGGGGCATTCAGTGGCTATGAACAGGCAAATGCAAATGAAGAGTTTGAATCCAAAATTGTTGAGGCGGTCAATCTCCCAGCAGGGAATGGACTTTACATTGGAACATAGAAATGGGTCAGACCACGCCAATGTGGATGGTCTATGCAGGTTCTTCTAAATTAGTGATGAGAACTCCAAGATGGGTGTGCAGTTATCCCCACTTTTCACTGGGGGTGCACATGTTAGTCCTGCCAGCATTAGGACAGTCTTCCCCCAAACGTTTGCCTGCTTGCCTCCACTTTTAGCTAGATGTGTGCTTGTTGGCCTTAGGACTCCGTGCACTTTACCAGTACTGATCAGTGCTGAAGTGTTGTGCTCACTCCCCCAAACATGGTATCATTGGCATATTCCTGATTAGCATAATTAGTTTACTTGTAAGTTCCTTGAAGCGTGGTACACCATGTACCCAGAGCCTGTAAAATAAATGTGTGTGCCTGCAGCACTTATTGTGCTACCCTCTTAAATAGCATTTCAAAACATGTCCCAGGTCTGCTATTCCAGTCCAAATGCAGTGTTCCACTGCCATGTCAACTTCACATTTAAAACACTATGTCAAGCCTTAAACTCCTCTTTTATTAAATATAAGTCAACCCTAAGGTAGGCCTAGGTGGCCCATGGGGCTGGGTTCAGTGTAATTAAAAGCTCGCACATGTCCTAGTATTGAGATGTGGTAGATATGTCATACTTGGTACCTATGGAATTGTAATGATTAACCATCTTTACTGAAAACGTGATATGTATCATTACAAGTTTGAAAAATGCCACTGTTAGAATGTTACATTAAGTGCACAAAAAGTGATGGATGGAAAACTGGAAATAATCTCAGGAACTGGTAATTACTCGGCCTCATGCCAATCTATCGTTATTTTGCACACCATGTCACCTCCATTTGGACCCAATAATATGCAAACCAGTCTTGACCCTGCTCCAATCGAGACAATCCAGCCTAGACTACTAAACCAATTCCTCTGAGAGAAACACAAGCAACCCAGGAATGGTTTTGCCCTAGTTATGGGCTCATCTGAAGGCTCCAGTGGCACAGTGTGCAATCCACCCACATCTGGTCTACCCGTCCCACTTAGGGTAACATATGAAGTGCACAGAAAAGTGATGGATAGAATACATTAATTAATCTCAGCCACTGATAATGACGCAAGCCGCATCCCAATCCATAGGTGTCTTGCACACTATGCCAACTCAGTTTGGACCCAGCTATATGCGCCTCAGTCTTAACCATGCTCTATTCTGAACTAATGTATGTCATTACAACGCATGCTATTACAACGCATACCATTACAACGCATTTTTCACAACGCAACAACCATTACAACAAATGTTTCTACAACGCATACCATTACTACGCAATATAATTAGAAACCATTAAAAGTACCATTACAACTAAAAACATTACTATGCATACCATTACAATGCATAAAAAAAAAAAAAAATTAACATTTGTGAAATAACTCCTGGGTCGGGATGCAAGGAAAATAGGGGTTTTGGGTGGGGAAGTGTATTAAAATATGTAATGCAACTAAGCACATATTTATAAAACCACAAACATTTTAAAAGAAATTAATACTCTGGTATTAAAATTATTACTCGAGTATTAAAAGCGTAACAAACAATAATTAAATAAATCAATCAAAATATCAGGAGGAAATGAAATTAATTTTTAAACACTTACAATTCAAAGAATATTAGGTCAACAAGAAAATACACAATAAACCATAAAAAGAGCCACCATTTTAAAACCTGCATGAAGAACAAGTTCTACAACAGTTTTCATGACGAGAACCCGAAGCCACAGAAAACAAAATGGAGGAGTAAACACTATTGAAAACATGAAACAGTAATTTTAATAGAATAAAATTAAAATAGAGGGTCACCCATCAAACGAATCACAAAAAAACGATTAAAAACAAATGTTTTCCCGAAAAATAGGGTGACAGACACAAAAACCTATAAATGAGGGTAAGAGACCATTTTAAACCCAGTGGTCAGCAGACTACGAGCGAGAGCAGACGTATTTTCCACTCACTCTAACGTTCACAGAAAAACGCAGGGTCAGCAAATGTCATACATCAATTCTCCCAAAAACAAGTAAGTATTACACATTTAAGTAAGAATTATATATGTAAATAAATTAATTTTCAAAAGTTTTAAAAATAGATTAATTTTTTTAACAGTTTTGAACACACTTGAAAATCGAATAAACCAGGAACCGAATATTGACAAGAAATTAAAGATAATAGTATTAAGTACATTTTTAAACAAAACATTATAAATAGCATGTCACAAAAAAAAATATTTCTAAAAAAGAAATTCAATGAAAGCAATGATATGAAGCACAGTTGTATTTTTTTATAACTCTTGATCAAACCGTGTATTTAATAAATGAAAACAATAAAGCAGAAGCGAAAACTTTTTTCTGAGAAATGTTAACATATTTACAAGGCTAAACCGTGTCACGTTTTAGAAATTTCAGCAAAATAAAGGTATTTTGAAACAAATATTTTAAAAAAGGGATTGAAGAAAGGACACAAACAATCTATAAAGACATCTCTTTCAAAGGTAATAAATAAGAATACAGAATTAATAATTTTGATGAATAATGTATGTTTTTGAATGATTTTTTTTATAATACTCTGAATTCATTTGTCAACTGTTTCTAAGCTATAATATCACATATTTGGATATTTGGATTAAAAAATTGAAAAATAATTTTATGTCAAAATATCTGAAAGCAGAATATCCATGAACTAATCAAATAATTTTTTATCCTAAAAATAGAGATTTATTATTTTGAAAATAAACACTTTTTTAAACATATATCCCACTACAGATATCTTCAAAGAAATATCAACTCAAAAAAGCGAATAACAACCAGCTGAAGACCATCTTCTTCTGAATACAAGAGCATCTACAATACAACTAAATTAAAAAACTAAAGGTAAATAGTAATCAAAAATGTTGGACGAAACCAATTAACCTCTTTTTACTCCTCATAGAGTAACATCGCAAAAAAGCCCAAAAAACATATATTTTCTTTTTAAATTTGTAACAGCTAAACAAAATCAAAAGTCATCCACGTAACTAGAGGATCAACAAACAACATCTCCAGAAACCAGCAAGCAACTTAAAAAAGGTAAAAAATACAACTACATTTTTAACTAATCAAAATTAAAACATGAAATGAAAGTGCTGGATAGTGTAGGAAAATTAATTATTATACTAAAACATAGGGGGTCTAGAAGTAGGGTAAGTGCTGGATAGTGCAGGAGTAATAATTACTATTATAACTCCTGCTAGGTGTAAAAGTAAGGTAAGTAAAGTAAGGTAAAGTAAGGTAAGTGCAGAATAGTGTAGAAGTAATAATAAGTATTCTAACTCCTGGGAGGTGAAATAGTCGTGAAAATGTTGGACAGTGTAGGAGTAAAGATTACTATTCTAACACCAGGGAGGTGAAAAATTGGGTAAGTGCAGTATAGTGTAGGAGTATTAATTTCTATACAAACACCAAGGGGGTAAAAAAGTAGGGTACGTGCAGTACAGTGTAGGTGTATTAATTTATTTTCTAACTCCAGGGAGTTGTAAAATTAAGATAAGCGCTGGATAGTGCAGAAGTATTAATTAGTATTCAAACTCCATGCAGAAATATTAATTACTATTCTAACTCCAGTGAGATGTAAAATTAGGGTAAGTGCTGGATAGAGTAGGAGTATTAATTACTATTATAACTCCAGGTGATTGTAAAAGTAGGGAAAGTGCTGGATATTGTAGGAGTAATTATTACTATTCTAACTCCAGGGTGATGTAAAAGTAGGGAAAGTGCTGGATAGTGTAGGAGTATTAATTACTATTCTAACTCCAGGGGGGTGTTATATTATGGTAACTACCGTATAGTATTGGAGTATTAATTACTATTCTAACTCCAGTAAGGTGAGAAAGTAGAGAAAATGTAGGATAGTGTAGGAGTACTAATTATTTTACTAACTGCAGGGGGGGTGAGAAAGTAGAGTAAGTGTATTATAGTCTAGAGAGGAGTAAGAAAGACTGTTTAAAAGAACAAAACATTAACATTTCTAATATTTTTCTCAAAACATTCTTTTCATTACAGATAATCTCGACAGATAAGACAGTCAAATATATAACTTCAATCAAAGTAAACCGACTGTTGAAACATGCAGGGTACATATATTGCAAGGAGAGAATTACAGAACCAAGAAGACATTGGAGGTGCGTGCAATATTACTCAAGCCATTGCAAAGGCAGAGCGGTTACTCTGGGTGACACAGTTGTTAAAGCTTCTGAACATAACCACTCTGCCTCTGCAATGGACATTAAGGTGAGAGAAACAATGCATGAAATGAAGGATATCGCAAGCACCTCCAATGACTACTCTGGTTCTATTTTGAGGGAGGTTGTTCAGCATGTCCCTAGTCATGTTGCTAGCAGTATGCCTATACCTAATCTGAGGACAATAATTCAAAGAAAAAAACAGGCAAGTAACCCACAAAGAATTACGCCTCAAACCTACTCTGATATTCAAATTCCTCCTGAACTCTCTGTTTCTATATCTAACAAACCTTTCATCATGCATAATAACAAAAACCCTCAAAAACGAATATTTATCTTTAGCACACCCCGTAATCTAGCTAAGTTAGAGAATAGTGAAATTTGGATGATGGGTGGGACATTTAAAAGCACGCCCCATCCATTCACCCAAATATACACTATTCATGTAAAAATAAACAACACAGTAGTCCCCTTAGTTTACAGTTTGCTACCTGATAAACAATCCACAACTTACACTGAACTTTTGACAGTGATTAAATCTACAACATCAAACAGAAGACCTAGGAAAATAATAATTGATTTTGAATTTGCAATGATAAATGTGATTACAAAAACGTACATGGATACCCAAATTCAGGGATGTTTTTTCCATTTTTCCCAGGCATTTTAGGCGTAAAATACAAAAAACATCCCTAGTTGTGGATTATGCATCAGATGGCAAACTGCAATTAAAATTAAAAAAAACTAACAGCACTTTGCTTTGTTCTTCCTGATAGTGTAGACGAGTACTACAATGCAATTACTGAATCAGACTTTTACACTGCAAACGACGAAAAATTGTCTCCCTTACTAAATTATTTTGAAGACACATGGATTAGGCACCTAAGCAGGTGTGGTCGCAGGAGGAATCCACGTTTCCATGTGGAGTGGTGGAACTGCTACACGAGCTGCTTAGAAGGAGGAGCAAAGACAAACAATGCCACAGAGAGATGGCACAACTCCTTCAACCACACAATTGGAAAACCTCACCCTAACTTTTATCATTTTTTGGAAACTTTGAGGAAGGAGCAAAGTTTCCAAGAAATGAGAATGTCACAAGCATTAACAGGTAGCCTAAACCCACGCATGTCTAAAAGATCAAAAGAAATGTCTGAAAGACTATTGGGTGCATTACAACCATTTACGTTGTGTGTGGTATCAGACTACCTGGATAATGTTGCGCACATTCTACATTACTAATTCTACATACACCATTACTTTCCTGTTTTGCCTTAAATTAAATAAACAATGACATTTAATTGGCATTTTTCTAAAACATTTCTTCAAATTAAAAAGTTTGGTCACCTTACCTTGATGTCTTCATTTTTCTTTTCTTTTCTTTTCTTTATAAATCCAAACCATATCCATGCTTTTTTAAATCCCAAAAAACTGATGCAAAAAAAATTCCCAAAAGGAAATTCTTCATTACTAAGAAAGATTTAAAAAAAAAAAGATCCATTGCCAAAAATTGGGATTCCATTCGAAATGTAAAGAGACCTTTGGAAAAAGATCGATTCAACCAAATCCCATAAAAAAATCTTCTCCTAATCCAAACGATCGTGAAGTAAAAATAAAAAACAAACAATTCTGATCCATCTTCTTTCTTCTCTGAAAAATCTAAGTCTTCAGAATCCACATTCCAAAGAATCCCAAAAAACATAGCAAGCTTCCTCGTTTCCGAAAAAAATGAAAAAAAATTAATCCATTTCCCAACAGTAATTCCAATCCAACGAAATCAATCTTCATCTTTCTCCGGTCTTTTGTAATCCAAATTATTTTACGTAAAAATACATACCAAAGCAAGTATTTACAGTACTACGAACTTTAGTAATATTATCTTTAACCACATTAGTGCTAAGGCAATTTCTCCTGAGTGCTGGTACTCATGATTTGCCATTGTTTCATGACGAGCTCAGCTCATCATGAGCACACGAGCAGTGTACTGCATGACGAGCTGAGCTCGTCATAAGCATCAAAGGGGTTAAATCATATCTTTTTTCTAAGAAATTACACGTGACCCGACAACAGCATACTCTAATAACACGATCGACGACATGCTAAAAAGCTGACAACATATATATATTATAACTTATCTAATCCTCCCTCTTCTCTCCTTGCAATATTTGTCACTCTCAACTACATTCACATTATAAATAAAGTTTTAAAAGTTTCCTCCCTGCGCGCAGGTCTCCTTGCTTCTGCTCTGTCCAGCGACGCTCCTCAATATGGCGGTGATGAGTCACGTCTACGCGTATATGTCATCCAGAGCTATGAAAAAAGAAAAAGGACGATTTATTTACTATTTAATAATAAAACTTATATATGTTTAAAAAATAAATGTGTTACATAATAAAATACATCAAAATATTTTAAATATTTTTTTATATTAGAAAATATTCTTTAATAAAAAATATGTTTTAATAAAAAAATTAAAATGAAACAGTCTTGCATTGCAATTATTTTTTTTTTTTAATTATTTTAGTTATTGTACTATTTAAAATCTAAGCATGTAACTAATTTACAAATAATGTACTTACCTTTATTCTGCTCTCATTTCCTTCTGTTCCATCCCACGTCAATCTACAAATGAGCTCATAAATGATACACGTGGCAAACACATAGACATCTGTAAAAAATAAATAAAGGACAAAACAATACATTGAAACCAATGTAAAAGCGTGGGAAAAAAATTTGAATATTTTTCTTATTTTTTTTACATTTGAAAAAAAATGTTTTAATTAATACAAAATAAAGTAAAAGAAAAGAAAAGCAAAACAACATTTTTTACATTTTTAAAATATGTAAAAGCATTTTAAATTAATTAATTCAAAAATTAGGGGGCCCTTTAGAATAGCGGGCGGAACACCGCCCCGGCCGCCATGGAGGCGGAAACAAACCGCCCGCCTGCACCGCTGATACACCGCCGGCCACATTAGGATCAACCGCCACAAAAGACAGCGGAAAAGCAACAACTCGCCGCAAGGACAGCGAACACACCGCACGGGAAATTATGATAATCCCCTAGGGTGTCACAGTCGGAACCGCTGTTAACGACCGCCGCGGTCGCACACAGGAATGAATGGGAGAAAAAGCGGAAGAGCTGCAGCATAGCCACCGCAGCGGACGGGACATGAAAAACATGGCGGACGATGGCAAAACTCCGCAGTGATGCCAAACATTGCACAAATAAAATTAGCCATGCCCCCCAATACAAAAAACACATACAAATAAAACAAATAAATGCAAATAAAAATAAAAAAAGCACAGGACAACTCCCACAATACATCTGACACCCAAATTCCACTTGGACTCACCCACACAGCTGAGTATAAAGCCACCCCTTTAACTAACCACAATCCTTTGCAACACTCCAGAAGAGAAGGCCATACACCACATCTAACAGGAGAGGTAAAAGAGCACAGCACACACACACATCCACCACCACCATCACCACCACCATTACACAACCACCAACAATCCCCCAATACACAACACACCTCACACCTCAACACCACACCTCTGCACCCACACCCCTGCACCCACAAACACTTCAACCACCACACACCATGACATCACAAGAAATGCCCAAATTCACCGAGAGGGAGTTGACAGTCATGGTCAATGAGATAGTGAGAGTAGATGCGTGATCAAGAGGGAGAGATAGGACCAGAAAGCTAGTCCATGTCCCCGGATTAATATGAGGTTTAATCAAAAAAGAGACTAGCTTAAATTATTTGCAGCAAATAATTATTAAGGGAGGGGGAAGATTCTGGTATGTTTTGTCACGGAGTGTGAACACCTGGCAAGTGTGTTCATAAAGCCCTCACCCACCAACCTAGTTGGTGGCATGCTTCATCATCGGGCCCACCCAGTAGCACCTAGCGTGCTCCGGGTGTGCTTCAACGCCTGACTACAGCGGAGCTGGTATATTGCTGAGTGTGCAGTGATGATAGTTAAGGAAGTGATGTTAAAACGGCTGGCCGGTGGTCCCAGTACCCGAGGGTAAAATTAGACTTTAATACCTGGGCCTCCGTCAGCGGTTAAAAATAAGGCAGGGGGATGTAAGAGGCGAGTTACGACCTCTCACATCCAATGGGTCAACATGTTTCAGCCAGTGCCTTATGACTAAGCTGGCTTTCTTCAGGACCTAAGTAAAAGGTGAGTATGAATTAACTAGTGGGAGTGCAGTTTAGACTATGTGTCTACACGCCCTAAAGTGTATCTATGTGTGAGAGGGGGATTCCCTTCTCAAGACCACCTGTACATATAACATTAAGGGACAAAGACAAAACATACAGGGAGAAATAGAGTGATTAGGATGTACAGGGTGGCGCACATCTGATTGCCGTCACTATAGCGGGTGCAAGTGGGCTATAGGCGGCTAGGGTGTGGTGGTATTGGTGGTACCATCACAGTGAGAATCGCACTGGTAACTCGAGGGTGAAGTGATTAAGAGACGGAGAAAAACAAGGTGCATTAGTGTAATGCGGCGCAAGATTGGACTCTTACGCTAGTTTTTAGCTCAGTCTGACCTCAAGGTTGGGAGGTGGCAGAGGCTTGACCCTGGGGGGGGCAAACGTATACCACACTGATTAGGGAGACCTGTTTAGGGAGAAAAAGCGCTTACCAGGAGTCGTGGTGGTTGTCTCTCATACTCACAGATATTCTGGGCAGAGCCTGCTCTGGACCTGTAGTGCCTCCTTCGCATACCGGTGAGAAATGATCGTTTTCCCAGGTCTTTAAGTAGTCTGGTTAATTGGGTGATTGGAAGCACCTGCAGTATGGGAGGTAATGGTGGAAAGACTCGGTTGTCGGAGTCATGATGCCTGGAGCAGGTGTGGGAGCATCAGGAGCGCGCGCGCTTTGGCGTTCACTCGCGCTAGAAGGCGTTGTTGTGGGCGTTTCCCCGCTGTGGAGCCGCCTGGAGGGTAGCGTGTAGTGTTCGTGCATGCGCGGTGAGACTGCGATGGTCTGCGCATGTGCGGAGAGTTAGTGGTTTTGCCTGCGCATGCGCGATGCGTTGTCTGAATTGCTTGCATGGTTTAAAGTTCAAATAATGAACGCGGGACACATTGTGTATCAAAATTGATATTGTGGGAACGAGAGGGGGACAATCTTGATCAACCTCAGTGGCAAACGGCTGGGGATTAGTCTGGTAGTGTTCCAGGACAGTTATGTACAGACAAGTATGTCCAAACATATAGAGGGGCAGTGTTCAGGAATGTCAGACATATATTAGTGGCACTGTGGTCAATTATGTACAGACATATATGTACAGACAAATGTTCGGGACAGTTGTCAGGAATGGGCAATATGTGTAGACCTATATTGGTGACACTATGGTCAACTAGTGATGGGTGAGCGAATTCCACGGGATGGCATCGTTCAATCCCTGGGTTGCTGTGGAAAGGCGGTAAATCCACCGTTGTTCAGCATGCAATAGTTTTTGGTCATTGTTCACCGTGCCTTCAGGAATCTGTTCTATGACTGTCCAAGATAGGTCATTTGGTGTGTGACCTTGAGTGATGAAGTGGTTGGTCATTTTGCTTATGTTCTTTTTGCATCTTATTGTGCTTCGATGTTCCGTTATTCGTGTTTTTATTTTCCGTGTGGTCATCCCGATGTATCGGAGTCCACATCTGCATGTGATGAGGTAAACAAGGTTGCGAGAGTTGCAATTAGTGTGGCTACGTTGGGTCCACACCTTGTTAGGTTCCAAGTCCAGGGTTTTGGTGTGAGTGGTGAGGTGACACACGCTACAGTCATTGCAAGGGTAGTGTCCGCTGACCTTGGGGAGGCCCCATACATTGTGGAGGGTGTTGGTGGCAGGCTGAGGTGATGTTCTGGGGCGGGTGCTCACCAGACGGTCTTTGAGGTTGGAGTTTCGTTTGTATGCGAATCTGGGGGTGTCCCATTTCCTTTGTCCTGAATTGATGATTTTCCAGTGCTTTTTTATGATTTTTGACACTTCGTTGGATGCTGTGTTGTAGGTCGTGACACAGGTGATAGGTTGAGTGTCTTGGTCCTTGGTGAAATTCTCAAGGAGGGCTTCCCGGTTCTGGTTTCTTGCCCTCTTCTGGGTTTTGTTGATGATGGACTTTGGATAACCACGTTGTTCCAACTTGTTGGTCAGTTCCGCCGCCTGTTTTTTGTAGTCAGAGATGTTGGTACAGTTCCTACGTATGCGCAGGAACTGTCCATAAGGCAGGTTCTCTCTGAGAGGGCGGGGGTGGAAGCTGGTGAAGTCAAGTAATGAATTCCTCGCTGTAGGTTTATAGTACGTTGTGGTGGTCAGGATGCCATCCTTGACTGTGATGTCCAGGTCCAGGAAGGGAAGGTGGCTGTTGCTGGCCGTACTGGTGAATTTGAGGTAGGGATCCCTGTTGTTTAGCCACGTCATGAATTGATCCAGGTCAGAGTGGGAACCCTGCCATACCACCAGGATATCATCTATATACCTGCGCCAGCTCAGGATATGGTTGATGTAGGGGTTTGAGTCTGTTGTTATGTGGCTCTCTTCAAAATGGTGGACGTATAGCCCCGCCACGCTGGGAGCGAAGACACTGCCCATAGACGTCCCGTTGGTTTGTAGGTAGAGGGTACCGTCATACTCAAAGGAGTTCTCTTTGAGTGCCAGGGTTGCACATGACAATATGAAGGACCTTGGGGTATGGTACTCCCAGTTGGTTGCCATAAGGATGTCATGGAGTACTTTGAGAGTGGCATCTTGTGGGAGGCTGGTATACAGACTCTCCACATCTAGGCCCACCAGTAATTGAGTGGTAGGGTTGAATTCTTTATTGTTGAGAACTTGCAGGAGGTGCTTGGTGTCCTTAATGTACGTCGGGGTTGACTGTACTAGGGGATTCAAGAAAAAGTCGCAGTAACGTGACAGCGGTTCCAGTAGGGAGTTGATCCCTGACACAATGGGTCTTCCAGGAGGGGGGCTGACCCCTTTGTGTACTTTGGGAACAGTGTAAAAATACGGAGTTCTGGTGTTCTGTGGGCAGAGATAATCTGCTTCCTGTTTGGATATGTGCTCAGTATCCGATGCCCTTTTGACTAGCGTGTGGATCGTGGTCCTCAGTTCATTGGTGGGGTCTTGTTCCAACCGTCGATAGTTCCTGTTGTCACTCAGTAATCTACGACACTCCGTGTCATAATCTTGCTTGTCTTGGGGGACGATGCCCCCTCCTTTGTCTGCCGGTTTAATGATGATCAAAGGATTGTCTTGTAGGCGTTGTAGGATGTTCCTCTCTTCCCATGATAGGTTGTTGAAGTGGTTGGTAGGCTTTAATCTCTCTACATCGTTGTATACTGCCTGTTCAAAGGTAATGATTTCAGGTGGAATGGCGCTCGGAGGTGGTACAAACGTGGATTTTGGTCGGAGTCCAGTCACATTGGGGTTGTCATGGGCTGGTTCTATTTCGGGGATAGGTTTCTCGAAAAATGACTTCAGTTTAAGTTTCCTGAAGAATTGTGCCAGTTCCACATGTAGTTTAAACTTATCAAGTCTCGTTGTTGGGACAAATGATAGGCCCTTTTCGAGTACTGATTGTTCTTTTGGGGTCAGGGGTGTGCTAGAAAGGTTGAACACTAATGAGAGTTGCTCGTGTGGTCTCATTGTTTGCTGGTTCCCGGGGTTCCTTCTTTTGTCTTCTGGCGCGTGTTCGCGCTGGCCGGGTTCTCCTCTCCGCCCCAGTGTACTTGCGGTTGTTGTGGGTTTGTTCTTCTTCTGCCCCGAGCTCTTCTGCCCTGTCCTAAAAAAGGAATGTGTGGTCCCTGGTGGCCTGTAAATAAAGGCATGGGCCCAGGAGGGTACATGGGCGGGAAGCCAAAATAGGGGTTTTGCATGGGGCCGAAATTGGGTGGGAAACCATGGAATTGTCCCGGTTGATACATCGGGATGACCACACGGAAAATAAAAACACGCATAACGGAACATCGAAGCACAATAAGATGCAAAAAGAACATAAGCAAAATGACCAACCACTTCATCACTCAAGGTCACACACCAAATGACCTATCTTGGACAGTCATAGAACAGATTCCTGAAGGCACGGTGAACAATGACCAAAAACTATTGCATGCTGAACAACGGTGGATTTACCGCCTTTCCACAGCAACCCAGGGATTGAACGATGCCATCCCGTGGAATTCGCTCACCCATCACTAGTTGACCATAGTGTCACCAATATAGGTCTACACATATTGCCCATTCCTGACAACTGTCCCGAACATTTGTCTGTACATATATGTCTGTACATAATTGACCACAGTGCCACTAATATATGTCTGACATTCCTGAACACTGCCCCTCTATATGTTTGGACATACTTGTCTGTACATAACTGTCCTGGAACACTACCAGACTAATCCCCAGCCGTTTGCCACTGAGGTTGATCAAGATTGTCCCCCTCTCGTTCCCACAATATCAATTTTGATACACAATGTGTCCCGCGTTCATTATTTGAACTTTAAACCATGCAAGCAATTCAGACAACTCATCGCGCATGCGCAGGCAAAACCACTAACTCTCCGCACATGCGCAGACCATCGCAGTCTCACCGCGCATGCGCGAACACTACACGCTACCCTCCAGGCGGCTCCACAGCGGGGAAACGCCCACAACAACGCCTTCTAGCGCGAGTGAACGCCAAAGCGCGCGCGCTCCTGATGCTCCCACACCTGCTCCAGGCATCATGACTCGGACAACCGAGTCTTTCCACCATTACCTCCCATACTGCAGGTGCTTCCAATCACCCAATTAACCAGACTACTTAAAGACCTGGGAAAACGATCATTTCTCACCGGTATGCGAAGGAGGCACTACAGGTCCAGAGCAGGCTCTGCCCAGAATATCTGTGAGTATGAGAGACAACCACCACGACTCCTGGTAAGCGCTTTTTCTCCCTAAACAGGTCTCCCTAATCAGTGTGGTATACGTTTGCCCCCCCCCAGGGTCAAGCCTCTGCCACCTCCCAACCTTGAGGTCAGACTGAGCTAAAAACTAGCGTAAGAGTCCAATCTTGCGCCGCATTACACTAATGCACCTTGTTTTTCTCCGTCTCTTAATCACTTCACCCTCGAGTTACCAGTGCGATTCTCACTGTGATGGTACCACCAATACCACCACACCCTAGCCGCCTATAGCCCACTTGCACCCGCTATAGTGACGGCAATCAGTTGTGCGCCACCCTGTACATCCTAATGACTCTATTTCTCCCTGTATGTTTTGTCTTTGTCCCTTAATGTTATATGTACAGGTGGTCTTGAGAAGGGAATCCCCCTCTCACACATAGATACACTTTAGGGCGTGTAGACACATAGTCTAAACTACACTCCCACTAGTTAATTCACACTCACCTTTTACTTAGGTCCTGAAGAAAGCCAGCTTAGTCATAAGGCACTGGCTGAAACATGTTGACCCATTGGATGTGAGAGGTCGTAACTCGCCTCTTACATCCCCCTGCCTTATTTTTAACCGCTGACGGAGGCCCAGGTAATAAAGTCTAATTTTACCCTCGGGTACTGGGACCACCGGCCAGCCGTTTTAACATCACTTCCTTAACTATCATCACTGCACACTCAGCAATATACCAGCTCCGCTGTAGTCAGGCGTTGAAGCACACCCGGAGCACGCTAGGTGCTACTGGGTGGGCCCGATGATGAAGCATGCCACCAACTAGGTTGGTGGGTGAGGGCTTTATGAACACACTTGCCAGGTGTTCACACTCCGTGACAAAACATACCAGAGTCTTCCCCCTCCCTTAATAATTATTTGCTGCAAATAATTTAAGCTGGTCTCTTTTTTGATTAAACCTCATAGTGAGAGTAGAGCCACAACTGTTTGGTAGCCTGGTCCAACAGACACCATTAGCCACGAGGACATAAATGTGGGAAAGGATAGTCCAAAGGGTGAATGCAGTAGGAACCACCCCAAGATCCAAGAAGGAGATCATGAAGCGGTTGCATGATCTCGAGGGGGTCGTCAAGGAGAGGAGGAGCAAGAACTGGACGCTGGCGAACATGACTGGCAGTGGCACTCCCATCCCACCGAACACATTCACACCATGGGAGGAGAAGGTGCTTGCCATACTGCTTCCTGAGAGTCTCACAGGAGTAGCCGGGGGAGCCGAGGCTGGTAAGTACAAACAAATGCCAACCAACACACTGAGAAGTACTTCCTTGCAATACCCAAACACCATTACACTGTCCACCCTCACCCAACAGGTAGCTAGACATCTTGCTTAGGAGGCCTGTATGGGGGAGGGAGGTCTGTACAACAACTCACACCATGCCCCCTGTAGCACAGCTGAGCAGGATACAGGCCTCCCCCACCCAGGAGCATGTCATGTCAAATGTCAAATGTCAAAGGTTCTTATATAGCGCCTTATCACCGCAAGGTCTCAAGGCGCTTGCTTTGGGAACCCGTCCTGGCTTTTCCCCTGTGAGATAGCCCGTACTGGGCATTCCCCAAGGTGAAAGCCAGGCATCCCAACGCGGGTGGGCGTAGTGGAGATTAAGCAAGCTATTGCCCAGAGTTGCAGAGTGTGAACCCGTGTTTCGAGTAGGCACCGAGCGAGAGTTATCGAGTCCGTGGACATTTGGGTTCAAGACCCTGCCGCGTCGGGAATTGAACACTGGTCCCGGGTCTGACCTCTGCTTCAGGGTCTGCCTCCTCTAACCAGTGAGCCACACTTCTCCACCAGCCATTGCACTGTTCAACAAACAGAGTTACAGGTAGGTGGCTATCGTCACTGGGAGGGTGTTTGGGGGAGGGAGGCCTGCACTACCACTCCCACCATGCACCCTGTTCCACAGCTGAGCAGGATAGAGGCCTGCCCCACCCAGGAGCATGTGTCAGCCATTGCACTGTTCAACAAACAGACTTACAGGTAGGTAGCCATCTTCACTGGGATGGTGTTTGGGGGAGGGAGGCCTGCACTACCACTCCTACCATGCCCCCTGGCCCACAGATGAGCAGGATACAGGCCTCCCCCACCCAGGAGCATGTGTCAGCCATTGCACTGTTCTCCCTCACTTAACAGGAAGGTAGCTATCTTGCTAGTGATGTCTGTCTGTTGGAGGGAGGTCCTCACTACCACTCCCACCATGCCCCCTGGCCCACACTCCAGTAGCATGGAGGCCTCCCCCACTCAGGAGCATGTGTCAGCCATTGCATTCTTCACCCTCACCTAACAGGTAGGTAGCTATCTTAAATCTTCCTGATGTGTGTGTGTGTGTGTGGGAGACCTGCATCCCTAAACACAGCAGCAATTGCATGCAATGCATTGACATCCAACATGTATGAGTTAATGATGTTCCTCTGCAATATAAAATGACACACAGTGTTGCCATGAATTGTACTACTGGAGACTTCATAATTGTGTAGTGTACAGACAGTCGATGATACGCAACTGACACGATACTTGCACAGGGCCCAACACTGACCATTCCCCATCTACTCCACAGGTGATGAAGACCTCGCTGCTGAGGACCACACCAATGACCAGCAGAGCCAGTCTCCACCCCCGGCACATTGACTCTCAGATGTTGACTCTCAGGACAATTTGGATGATGAGCTTGAGGCCGGCCCATCTGGTGTGCCACAGACCAAGAGGTCCCAAGACCCCATCCTCCCCACCACCACGTCTGCTGCAACAACAACACAGCAGACCCCTGAAGGCATGGCTTGGCAGTTCGGGCTGGACTGTTCCCATGAGTCACAGGGTCAGACTGATTTGCATATAGCCATGTCTGAACTGGGGTGGCAGAGTGGGGTAAAGAACGATGATGGATTAAACCCAGATCTTTTGACTGGGTGTGAGTGTTTGATTGATTCAGATGCTCCATCCATCACCACCCCCTTTTGTACCGCTTTTGGCCGCCATAAGTGTGGCAGGGTATGCTCAGACGTGAGTCCCTTGCTCACTTTGCCACTGGATTCAGGCAAGCCGGGCTGAAGACTGCTGGAATGCCAGAAACCGGTCCTCGGAAGCTTGTTTCTGGTCCAGGGAAGACATGGCTTGGCAGTTCGGGCTGGACTGTTCCCATGAGGCACAGGGTCAGACTGATTTGCATATAGCCATGTCTGAACTGGGATGGCAGGGTGGGCTAAAGAACGGTGATGGATTAAACCCAGATCTTTTGACTGGGTGTGAGTGTTAGATTGATTCAGATGATCCATCCATCACCACCCCCTTTTGTACCGCTTTTGGCCGCCATAAGTGTGGCAGGGTATGCTCAGGTGTGAGTCCCTTGCTCACTTTGCCACTGGATTCAGGCAAGCCGGGCTGAAGACCGGCTGGAATGCCAGAAACCGGTCCTCGGAAGCTTGTTTCCGGTCCAGGGAAGGCATGGCTTGACAGTTCGGGCTGGACTGTTCCCATGAGGCACAGGGTCAGACTGATTTGCATATAGCCATGTCTGAACTGGGGTGGCAGAGTGGTCTAAAGAACGGTGATGGATTAAACCCAGATCTTTTGACTGGGTGTGAGTGTTTGATTGATTCAGATGCTCCATCCATCACCACCCCCTTTTGTACCATGTGATGTGAGTGGCTGCTGTGATGTGTGGTTGTATCAGGAATTGGCCCACCCTGGCCTTACTAAGCTGATCCTCCCTGCTGTACTTTCGCATTGCCAGATGTGTTAGGCTCCACCTGGTCATTCTTCATTGGGATAGTGTGTGGAATCAATAATGGGGTGAACTGCAGTGTCAACTTTCTGAGTGTGACTTCATGTATGCCTACTTTGTATGCACCATGACCGTTGAGGCCCACACACCTGACAACAATGTGCCCCAAGTTACCACATGCTGCTTGCTATGGCCTACTTGGCATTGTGTACTGTAATGACCTAATAGATGTGTGTGTTGTCCCCTCCTGTTCCCTGAAGGTCTGACATTGGTAATAAGTGTTGTACCCACATCATGTCCCTAGGGCAGGGAAAGTTAGGGGGGGCACTCCATCTACGGGCAGGGTGTAGCGCTGTGTTGCATCGGCTCATTCATGGCATTTTTTATGCGTTACAGGCACTGTTGTGGTCTATGTAGTGTGTTGCTGCACAATGATTGCAGGGTGTGGTGGTTACCATGTAGATTTGGGCCTCTCCTGTACTGCATTGCTTGTAATTTGTGTGACCAGATGATGACACTTACACAACCCTGTATCACTCTCTCATGTGGTTTCGCAAGAGCCCACGGAGGGACATGAGCCAGAAACCAGTGGTGGCGAGAGTAGCACTACAGCTGCACCGGAGGCCAGCGGCCAGTGACACAGCGCCCACCAGTGCATCGGAGGGGGACAGAAGTATGCAGGAGGAAACCGTGGCTGAGACACAGAGTACCACATCATCTGATGCCAGCGGGGATGCATCCATGTTGGCAGGCACAGGGGATAGGGAGTCTGCATCATCATCTACCACCCAGCGGCCAGTGCCCAGCCTCCCATCCACTTCCTCTGTCCGTGTCACTAAGAGGGGACGAGTCACATTCACACCTGGCACCGCTGCCCCTGCACCTCTCCCCCCTGCTGCCCTCACTGCAGAGTGTGTTGAGATCCTGCGCCAGCTTTGTGTGGGCCAGACCGCCCTGCTCAATGCCTTCAGTGACCATGACAAGAACCTAGGCCAGGTGGTTGCATACATGGAGGGCATACACTCCGACGTGGGTGGGCTACACCGTACAGTCCAGGCGTTGTCATCCACAGTGACGTCTGCCCTTCAACAGGCACATGCTCCCATTCAACCCCAGTTGCCTTTGTCCACCCCCAGTCAGTGGCCACATCAGATGACAGTGACCACGGTTCGCCTGCGTCAAAGAAAAGGTACAGCACCAGGAGCACACAACAGACACAACCCAAACACTCCCGCCCACAGACTCCATCCCCACTGAAGAGCAGGGCCACCACACAATATACAGACAAGAGCCAGTCAGGGAAGACCAAGGCCAGAAGAGCAATCAGGCAGACATCAGGCTCACATGCCGCAGAGGCATCACCAGCAAAAGACTCTCCTGTCACTGAAACTTCACACAGACCTACCCATGCAGTGTCTGTGTCCACTGAGGAGGCGTTGCATATCAGGGGTACACCTAGGAGGAAGAGCACAGGGACACATCCACCCACCACATCAACCCCAATTCCACGTCCATTGATGCAGGTGGAGGAGGGCACTGTAGAGACCCCCCCTGGCAAAAAGGCAAAGGAGGGCACTGTAGGGGGTACACCTGGCAAGAAGGCAAAGGAGGGCACGGTAGGGGGTACACCTGGCAAAGAGGGGAAGGTGGTCCAGAGACGTAGCCAGACCAAGCATTCCGCGGGTGCCAGCACATCTCCAGAGCTAGTGCAAGTGTCTGCACCTGATGTGGGACAGTTGGGGGGTGTGCCTGTTATCACCACTTCCCATCAACCCCAAGACAGGGAAGCCATTTCATATTCCACAAAAGTGAAGGATACCCCTCAAACCTCTGCCACCCACACTGTGTCAGAGGTCTGAATGACTCCACCTCCACGTGCCACTATGTCACCTGGTCCACACAGCACTCCAGCTTGCCAAGCCACTGTTAGCCCCACAGCACCTGGGGCTCAGTCACCACGGTCAAGTGGGCCTGCTTTCCCGACACACATTAGGTCCCTGTCAAGCTAGGTTTGATGTCACTGGACGCTGTCAACCACGAAGGGTGTTGACTCTGCTGAGAGGCACGTTTGTTCCTCTTCCCCTATTCCTACTCCTCCTGGCCCTCCTTGTCCTCCCCCTCCTACTAATTTCCTGCTCCTCATAGCTTCCAGATGCATTGCAGTAATTTGGGATTTCTTTGCTGACCAACTCCGCGATGTATATGAGCCTTGAATGCATACTCTCCTGTTATGCTGTTGATGATTACTGTAAAATGTTATGAATAAAAACCATAGTGGAGCTGGCAACCTCAAACTTGCCCGGATCCCAGCCCACATGTTCCTATGGCCTGTCCTACACTTATAGTGTCCTTTAATTGTAACTTTCCACCATAGGGACATATGAGCTTGCACTGACATGCCCTCACCCTTATGATAATGCACCCTGCCTCCTGTGCTCTGGGGCCATCCTTAGGGGTGACTGACATTTATTAAAGACAGTGCATTGAATTTGCCACACATGGTGAGGGCAAAGTACAGTTTGAGCAGTTTGCTCGCTCCTGCAGTCTGCGGTGGCTGGCCTGCTGTCAGTAGTTTGCTTCGGTCACTCAGGTTCGGCACCAATCGTGCTGCAAGCCGTGGGACCCCTTTACCACCCATGCCCTTGGTACCACTGATACCATATACCAGGGACATATAAGGGGGTAAAGTCCTGGCACATTGGGGTTATCAATTCACACTTACTGGTTGTTGGGGGGGAGCACTGGCACTAGGGTCTGGTTAGCAGGCTCCAGTGCACTCTCAGAGTCACAGCCATCAGCATTGGAGCAAAGGGTTGGGGGGGGTTGTGACCATACAAAAGTGAAATATCCTGCATGACCCCCTCTGGTAAAGGGTGATGAGCAGCTAACCTATTTCCTGGTAGTTCTCATCATCGAAGGTAAAAGCCAGGAAGACATCTGCATTGGCATGGCCAGGACCTGGGCTGTGTTCCACTATAAAGTAAATACGCTGTCGAAAGTGACCATCTAACATGTTTGGGGTCCTCTCCTCTCATCTGCACTGGACGTCCGAGAGGCCTGTGGTCAGTTTGAAACTGGAAGTGAGCCCCAAACAGATATGATCTCAGCTTCTTCAGGGACCAGAGCAAAGGCCTCCCTCTCAATGGGACTCTGATGCTGCCCTGTAGGGATGAGACGTCTGCTGATTGGGGCAACTGGTTGATCCTGGCCCTCATCCTCTGTTTGCGACGACACTGCCCCACCCCGTGTTCGGAAGCGTCTGTTCGGACAATGCACTCCTTGCCACTGTCTGGTGCCTTCAGGAGGTGCTGAGTTCACCACCTCCTTCCTGGTGCCATATTACATACCGTGCCCCGGGGGGTGCAACAGGCATTTGTGCTGATTTTGTTAACCCCGTGGGCACTTTAGTAATTTTGTAGGGGGCGCAGATGCTTGTGCATCCCCTCCAATAATAGTGATAGCGCTGTCGCACTTAAAGCACCAGCGCTATAAACAGAGGGTGTTCCCACATTTCCATAGGGGTGTCCCCAATGCAAATGAGGGAATTCCTTTGACTCTGCACCTGCGCCATATTACGGAAGCAAGCGCAGAGGGAAAGAAGCCGTCAGGAGGTGCACTTTAAAAAAGTGGTGCACTGTCAGTGCGCCCCTTGAAAGTAGCCCTCTGCAGGGGGCAAAGGGGTTCCATGAAACCCCCCAAGCCATCCACTTGCGGCTGGACTGCACCTGCCAGCAAGGGGATCTCTTCCCCCCTTTTCAAAGATGCACTGGGTGCAAACAATGCCAATACGTAATACGGCCCCTGGTATCGAAGGCCTAATGGCATCCACATTCTCAGGCTGTTTCTTGGAGGTAAGTCTTTCGAGGGGAGCACAATGGTCCCATACTGCTTCAGAGACACCCTGTAACACCCAGCCCAGCCAAGGAAGGCCATGACTTGAGTGTGGGATTTTAGGAAGAAACAAAAAAGGCACTTTCCTACAACTGTCATCTGGATCACACACACCCTGGTTTTGCCTTGATTTTTCTTGATATATTTCAGCAAAGCCTTGAGGGGGACTCAGTGCTTTACAAAGGAGATTTCCTGTGCACAGGCGCGCAACACCCATTGGGCTCACGGGGCTTCAGCCCCCCCCCTCCCTCGTGCCTGTCAGCCCGGGCGGGGACAGCTTCGCGGGCTGGCGAGCATCTAATTGCAGCCACACCCGAGTACTTAACAGGTCTTTAAAAGATCATTTACTTGTAAATTAGGCTTTTGTTGTGTTTTCACCGCATATTTTAGTCACTCTGTCTATGGTTGGTAGAATTAGCCCCCCAGAAATAGTTTTCAGCCCCCCCCCCCCCCCCCCTCTAGTTGCCCACCTGCCTGTGCACAAAGGTTTTCAGGGTAAATGCAAGTTTAAATATAGACCCATGTATAGCCAATGGATCGTTATCGAGGCTCGCAGACGTCATTTATAGCAGCCAAGAAGGAGTCAGGTCGGAAACACAGGCACATCAGTAGTTGGCGACGCTGACGGTAAAGGCCTTAAGTTATTGTTAGCGCCCAGTAATGATGAATGTCAGAGACAATCTTCCGCTCTGGATTAAATATTGAAACAGATCGGGCCCGGTTCACAAAAGAATGGGTTTAAACTCACTCTCAAGGGACGTCTGGCGTACTCCTGAAGTGTAGGAGTAAGTGTACTTCGAATATGTGAGGTACAGACATACGTCTTATATGGGCGGGGCCTGCATTGAGAACTATAAGAACATTCCCTGGAAAGGGGGTGCAATGCTGCGCATCAAGGCGTGTAGTAGTAATATAGCGCCAAGAGTCTGAGACACAATCCATGCCTGGAGAGCCCTTCAGATACCGCTGAGAGGAGAGGACACCTCGAACTCAAGAAGAGACGGCTGCAAGTCTCGAACCAATGATCGAGGCGCTCTCTTCCCGTCATAGCCCTCAACACAGCGCTCTCGCAGCGCCTTGAAGACCTCAGCGAGCGCTAATCACATCAGCTGCCCTCAGCCGCCCTTATACAAGGAGGGTTCACTGGATCCATCCACCGGGAAAGAATATTGACCCAGCCCCTGTATCTGCATTGGGGGCGGGGGGGGTCAGCGGGGGCCATGGTCACCCCCCCCCTTGCAGTAAGAGGTCCCCCACTCACCTCCAGGAGCCCGACCTCTCTTGATAGCGCCTCGACGCGAGTCCTGGCACTATGCAGAGTCCGCATAGCACCGCCTCCTCAATACAGAGCCACTCCTGGCCACAGGGGGCGCTGCACACCTGCACATGGGCTGTCCTCTGGCTCTGACCCAGGCACAGAAGGAAAACGAAAGTGAAACTCGTCAAAGGATGGACGTATTGACGGCTGTGACGAGGCCTGTGAGTGTCTATGCGCAGCAGGAGGCCTCAGTTACTGTGCATCGTCTGCAGCTCCATAGAGACCGAGGGAAGCACAACAGGGGGGGGGGGGGCACACAGCTCAGGCCCCCCTCCCCTCAGCACCCAGGACCCCCCCCCCCCTGCTGCCTGAAGCAAAGAAGGCGGGGTTTGTAAATAAGGAAGTAAAATCCGACACCCCCCCAGGAGGCCTCATCCATTGTCTTTAATAACAGCTTCGAGAGAGAGGCCAGACTGACTGACAGCAGAGAGCGGCGGAGACCAGCCCCCCCCCCCCCCCCAGTGCAGCCCAGGACCCCCTGCTGAGAGTGCACCCCTGTGCTGCCCAGAAGCAAAGAGGGCAACGTTTGTTAACCTTCACCTGACGGCTGTGCCAAGGAAGGGTGGAGTCTGTCCCCACGAGCACGCCTCATTCATTGACTTTAATAACCTAGAAACCAGAGAGAAGCCAGACTGACTCTAACAACAAGACGCAAATGTCAGTCTGTCAGTCCAGACCATTGCCCTTATTTTCTAGTTTCTATTTTGAACGCTAACACTCCCTCCTCCATACCCGGCGTGCAGTGAATTCCCCCGCCAGCACTTTAGTGCTCCCCACCACCTCCCTTGGGTAAAGTTGTCCAGTCTGAGAGGACAGGCCAGTAGCTGCGTGTAAAGGCTGCACTCCGAAAAATACAGAATTCCGTCATCAGCAAAGGACCACAGACAGCTCCCTCGGTTACACCGGGCACAGATTAACCCTCATGGAATGAGGAAAGGGCCATCTCCTTTACAGGGGAAATGACTCTTTTATTGCAATTTACACAAAAACTTCATCCAGTCACTACCTCAGTGTATTGTTCTCCTGATCTCCCCCAGTAGGGGTTAAGAATCAAGAAACAGTTGCATCTGTAACTACCAAGGCTACTCTCACAGCTGAAACACACAAACCTCCACTGTACATAGAGAGAAACTTCTTAACGTGTTCCAGTCTGGGACAGACGTGTCCTTCAAGAGGTACATCCTGCTGTCGGGGAGAGACATGTGTGAGAAGTTAGCCTGGCATATGATGTCCACTAGTTCCAGTGGCACCTTGCACCAGTCTAATCGACCCTTATTGATGGTGGTTGTAAAGTCAACCTTATAGAAAGCTATCCTAGTGGAAGCATGGACCAGCAGTCTTCAGGATAAGACTTCAGAGAGCGCATTAGGCAAGTTCTTTTACCAATCATAATCCCTTGAGTACCAAATGAAAGGACACCACACAAGGTATATATCAAATATATATGTATTTAATCTAAACACAACCCCTCTGCACTCTTTATGAGGTCAGAGGTCAAAAAACAATACAAGTCACACAGTTAATACACAATAAGTTGCACAGTAGTAAGTAAGTAAGTAAGTAAAATAGGCTTTATTCGATTTATCCAGAAAATCATAAAAGCGTACAAGTACAGTTTATACAATAAATCTAAAAACAGTTTAAAAATAAACAGGAAGTATATAAAACATTTTTCCAAAAATTAAGAAACTGTTGTAAACATTTGAACAGCGGGCCTCATTTTACAGTATTCAGTTAATTTGAGCGTGTAAAGGTTAAATCATAGAGTTTCTATACTTCATCACTGACATTAAAAAGCGAGAAACAACAAAGATGACGTGCTCCTCATCCAGCAAGAGTAATTTCAGATATGCAGATTTACATGTTCTTATCCCCCAGTGTTTAAGTAGTGGTAAAAGAAACAATTTCCTCGGGGTGGCGTACAGGTTACAAAAGAACATGATATGGATGTTGCTCTGTGCTGAATGATCATCGCATGGGCAGATTAAATTCAAAGAGGCCCAATCATTCTGTTTTGGGAAGGTGACCATGCGAAAGAAAATCCCTAAGCGCAACCTAGTAAGGAGCATGCGAGGATAGGGTGCAGTTTCAGTCCTGAGATAAAGTTGAAGGCCTTCAGTGGGAGTAATTTGCTGGTAGCTCAGGGTGGTATTTTTAAGTTTCTCATTGTTCCATCTAGCACTTTCTAGGTGTATAATTAAAAGTTTTTTAAGAGCCGGCCTAGACAAGGTTACTAAGGACTCTGGATCATCATAAAATTCGGGGTGTCCAATATTAGAGAACATTATCTGGACGTATCGTAACCATTTAACCTTTGATACACCATCCAAAGTCAAGCAGTCTTTGATAAGCTCTCTATTTAATTGGCATTCCACGGTAGTCCAAATTTTATGCCAAAGCAGACAGGGTGATATCTTTATAATGTCACTGAGGTAGTTAAGGCCAGCCTCAATGTGGATCTTAAAAGTCGAAGTGGTTTTGTGCACGCCTAGTAAGTAGCAGATAAAAATGTTCTCGCAAGTTTGTAGTGAGGAGACATTCTCGAAACCCCATAGACCCGCTCCGTAGGTGGCCGTCGCTATACACTTTGCCCGGTAGATCTGTAACATCTCAGCGATAGGTTTACCCCCAATTTTGGCTGCAAAGGTTCGTAGGGCCCCTATAGCTCGGGTGAAAGCAAGTTTCCTAGCGGATACTGCATGTTTTCACCTTCCTCTCCTATTGAAAACAACGCCCAGGTAGCAGAAGGTGTCCGTGATCGCAATTTTTTTCTGTTCCAAATATATTGAGCATTGTGGTGTCTTGTTTTTTTGGGAGCAGGACATGGAGAAAGTCTTAGAGATATTCACCCTCAGGTTTCTTTTATCCATGTAGGATGAAAATTCAGTTACAGCTCTCTGCAAACCCACCTTTGTCCTAGACATGATTGCCGCGTCATCGGCATATAAAAGAATGGGTACAGGCCTACCATTGACAGCTGGGTAATCACTTGGCAAGTTTATTAAGTTCTCTGCGATGGAGTTTATATAAAAACTAAACAGCAGGGGCGCAAGTTTGCAGCCTTGCCTGACCCCTCTGTTTATGGCAAATTTTTTAGTGCATTGCCCCTGTGTCCCGAACCTCACTCTTGCCCCGGCATCTCTGTATAATTCTTTTATGAATATGATAATGATTGGATCCACCCCGATGTGTTCCAATGTTGACCAGAGCTGCGCATGATCCACACAATCAAATGCGGAGCTAAGGTCAACAAAGGTAACAAACAGGTCCCCTTCCTTGGCCTCAGTGTATTTAGAGACCAATAAAGACAGGTTTAAGCATTGTTCCTGTGTCCCCAATCCCTTTCGGAACCCATATTGGAACTCCGAGATGACCTTTTTCTCTTCTTCCCAGTACTGAATCCTCTTAAGGACGATCCTTCCTGCAATTTTCATGAGTCCGTCCAATAACGATATTGGACGGTAGCAAGCAGGATCGTCCCTGTTCCCCTTTTTAAAGATGGGCACTACGATTGCATCTGACCAGGTATTAATAAAGCCACATTTGTTTCCCATATTTAAAACATTGGTTAACAATGGAACCCAGAAAACCAGATTTGATTTATAAACATCCACTGGTGTCTGATCAGGGCCAGGAGCTTTCCCTGACGGGCTTTCCCTAAGGGCATCTTCCACTTCAAGAGTGGTAAAAACCAGTTCAATTGGATAGGGGGGTACTGAGAAGGCACTTAACGGGTAATCCTCCGTTGTTTCATCCAAGGATGAAGTCGCCTTATGTTGATTCTGGGTGTCACCCTGGCTGTTGGTATAAAGGTTGCCATAATGTTCTACCCAGAGCTCTGCCGTAATTGCTACGTCTATGGAATTGTCACTATCTTTTGGGCTATATACAGATCTTATAACTTTCCAAAAAAGATTGGTGTCCTTGTTCCTAGCGGCTTCACCCAGGGCTTCCCAGGCCTCCAGTTTCATTTTCGCCCTGCGCTGGTTAATTGCCTGCTTATACTCTCGTCTCGCATGGCAAATTTGAACCCTGTCTTTTGGGATAGCAGATAGAGCTTTCTTTAGTTTTTTCAGAGCAGCTGTACACCTGGAGTCAAACCACCCGTGTTTGTGCTTCCCATTCTCTTTGTGACTCCTGGTTAGTGCATCTTTATGTATTGCTGGATATTAAAGAAAGCAGTCATAATGGCCTTTGGGTCAGTGTCTTCTTCTAAACAGACAAATATGTCTGTAGAGCAAGACGATATGAAATTCTGGAAGAAAGTTGTAGGATTCATTTTCTCCCATTTTATTACATACCCATTGATCTTTGTTAGGGTTACCTCAAGTGGATAAAGAGCCCCGCTAGATTCCTTTGCTATCCCCTCTGTCAACCTTACCCCAAAGGTGATAGGATAATGATCGCTTATTGGGTCATCCCCAATCTCCCAAAAAGTTATAAAGTTGGGATGAGTGGGCGATATTAGTGCAAAATCGATTGTAGTTTCACAGCCTCTTCCAATATATGTTGGGGCAAAAGCAACCGGGGGGGAACGTGCCTGGTTGATAAAAGTGAGGTCAAAAGAGAATATGATGTTGTTGAGAAGAGTCCCCAAAATGGTGTGAGAGAAGTGAAAAGGACCATCCTCCCCGAGGTCTGAAAGGCCGCACAAACCTAACTCAGAAGACGGACAGATGGTACAATTAAAATCTCCCACCCACAGTACTACGTGGTCCCCCGTGCTTTGATCTCTCAGATTGTGAATATGGTGAGTCATTTTATTCAAGATCAATTCCACTTCCTTAGGTGGCATGTTGTTATAAAAATTTACTAATATCACCTTTTGTGTGGTGCCCCATTTAAATGAAATAATTTGGAAATACTGATCAGAATGAAAATTATGTACTTTTACGTCCCCTACATTCGAGATGTATATGCACAGGCCCCCTTTATTGCGACCCTGGGGTGATGGGGCAGCGGGTGAGTGAAATGTTCGGTAGCCCTGGATATGAGTTTCCTCCATAAGCCAGGTTTCTTGCAGACAAAGAATGGCATACTTCTTCACAATCTCCAACCACGGTTTATGGCTGATCTTACTACCCAAGCCTGCTACATTCCAGGATAGGAGAGAGTGCATTGAGCTTCTGTTTTTCTGATAAAGCTGACCCTCATTTCCCATTGTATCCTTCAGATCTAGGGAGTGTGCCATCTCTATCTGATGTGTGACCTGTACAGGAGGGGCATGCTGTTCAGGGCGGGACTGATCTACCCCCATTATGGTTGAATTTTTGTTAATGGGCAATAATTTATCATTCCTAATGGGATCCATTGGGTGGTTATGGGTACTAGAAGGGGATGAAGGAACAGTAGTTCCCAGTCAATCCACCTCGTCTAGGCATTCAAACCTATTCCTAGTGGGTGCTCCTTCCCACCAGTTGTTAGTGAGTTGCCATCCGTGCCCCTGACCCTTCCATCTGTGGTTGTGGGCTATAGACCAGGCCCCAGGTAACTCTGCAATCTGTTTAGGAGGGTAAAAGAAAGTGAGGGGTCTGGTGACAATAGATTGGTCAGTAACATATGGATCCCATGCGGTGATAAGTTGGGCTGTATGGGGGTCTGCAAATGAGACCACAATACAGTCTCCAGGTATGGATTTATGAGTGCGACCCACCCAAGGGACTCGCCTGACCATTAGGACCCCACTCCTGGAGGTGTTAGAGAGCTGCCTGTTGGCGTTTAGCCAGTGGATCACCTTATTCTTTAGAGACCACTGGGTCTCCACAGAATGAGGATCGAGTGGAGGTACCCCAGCCAGGATGACAACATAGGGCCCGGCATCAGGGGGGAGATCAATGTAGCCCCCCCGAAAATTCTGGTGACTTTGGTGTTGGTTGACTATACGCCGAGAAAGAGGGCTGGTAATCTTGCTCGGCTTATGGGCTGCCCTGGAATTGTTTTTTGGCTGTATCTGTTTATTGGGGGGTTTTAAGTCTGATTTTAATGAGTTTGATGTGGGGGCAACAAAAACGTTTGGAATTGTCCGAGGTTTGGGAATTGGAGTAGGTTTTGGTAGTGGTGGGAGCAAAGTTGGATGAATATGGGGGGCAGCGTTAGAGTCTGGAGCCGGTTGGATGCCAGCGTTAGGGTCTAGAGCCGGTTGGATGCCATCATTGCTTTCCTGGGGGACACCCTCAGCGAAACGGGGATATGTGGCCTCCAGTTGTTTTAAGCTAAGGGTGGCCAGGGATACTAAGGTCTTATCCATCTCAAGGAGATGGTTCTCAATACGTGACAATCTTAATTCAAAAGGTGACAATAGTTGTTTTAAAGTAACCCAGACTGTGTTGAGAAAGTCTTCATCGTCACCCGCCTTATCAATATCCCTCCCTAGCTCATTTTGCCCTCCCCCTAATAAGTTCTCTCCACAAACTGGGAGGTGCTCTAAAACAGGGGCGAGAGTGATGTTTGAATGGTTGTGTTCACTATTTCCCCCTGTTAGCTGGATGGCTAGATTTGATGTTTGTGTGAGCTCCCCTGTATTGGGCAGTGTTCTTCTGTGATTGAAAAACTGCTGCCTTGCAATTTTTGCTTTTTTACGGGCGTAAGCAGATCTTGCATAGTTTTTCTTTTTCAGGGCTAGGCCATCTAGTTTTTTCCTTTTTACCACAGAGAAGGAGGGGGCAGGGGTAGAGATGTCCGGGCGAGTGATAGTGATTCCAGGTCCAGGGGGCACATGTCCCTCAGATGGTTTAGAGAGCATGGAGGTAAAGATAGAGGTGGGCTCTGGTGGGAGTGATGAAGAGGGGGAAGGGTGAATATCGGCGTGAATTATCAAAGGAAGAGGGCACGAGGTGTGTTGTGGAGATGCAGCTGACGCGATTTTTCCCAAAGAAGATTTTTTAGAGTTTGCAAAAGTTTGGGAAAGCCTGCGCGCAGCATCTAGCTCAATTGAAACCCTCTTCTGCATTTTAATAATTTCGGCGTCAATTGCCAAATTTGTTTTCACAAGAAAATCATCCAAAGTCCCATTTGGCTTGCTCAATCCCAGTGCGGTCTTGCTGCGACCACCCCGAGAGCACATGATGTATGGTAGTTACGATTCCAGTGGTGTACTCACTGGGATCGATGTGGAGGCACAATGACGCGAACCAAGGGGGGGTGGGGCAGGCCAGTCCTCTTAGGCCTCGAACGGCCTCAAACGGTCCCGCCCTTCTCCCGGCGCCCTCCCGCGTGCTCCCGCGCAGCGGTAGCTCTTGAGTGAATTATAAGGATTAGTCGATGGACAGGGGGGTGTGGCCAGCGGGGAGAGCAGCCCAGGTGTGGAGAATGGGCGCGCAGGGGCTCCTGGAGACTGGAGTCCCTGCCTGTGCTCGCAGCCCCGCCGGCTCTTCTGCCTGCCCGCACCTCCGCTGGTAGCTCCTCACAGGGGCAGCAGCCTTCAAGTTCAAGGCGCTGCGGGACCCGCGAAGCGGGTCCGGCGAGGTCGGGAAAGCCTTCAAGGGGTTTAGAAGCAGGAAACAAGATTCCCTCAGAGAGGTCAGCGACCCACAGACAGTTCGGCAGTGATCCACAGGTCTTTGGATGCAGCCCGGTTTTTCTGCACAGGAGCGGGGGGCGTGGCCAGCGGGGAGAGCAGCCCAGGTGTGGAGAATGGGCGCGCAGGGGCTCCTGGAGACTGGAGTCCCTGCCTGTGCTCGCAGCCCCGCCGGCTCTTCTGCCTGCCCGCACCTCCGCTGGTAGCTCCTCACAGGGGCAGCAGCCTTCAAGTTCAAGGCGCTGCGGGACCCGCGAAGCGGGTCCGGCGAGGTCGGGAAAGCCTTCAAGGGGTTTAGAAGCAGGAAACAAGATTCCCTCAGAGAGGTCAGCGACCCACAGACAGTTCGGCACAGTATTCGTTATGCCCTAGGGGCCTCACTAACCATATACTAAGAAAGTAGTATAAGGGCAACGTGAGAGTTAGAAAGCAGGCCTGGGGCCTGTGGAATCGCTGGGGCTACAGTAATCAACCAGTTGTTAGGAAGTAGGAGACCCACGGGAGCCGCGTGCAGTGTCTAAACACAGCCGCGAGTTACCATTGACTTTCTACGGGAAACGTACAAGTTATAAATATCCAATTTAAGGACACTTCCGGATGGACTATCATGGAACCCTTTTAAATGAAGACACTTCGAGAGTCAAGACCCACAGGAGCACCAGAGTACTCGTGTTACCTCACCCAGGGAAGCCGGGTGCATAGGTGTCTTTTCGTGTCGGGTTTCGTCGTCATTTTCAATGGAGATCTGCAAAGAAGTGCTGCAGGCGATCAGAGGAAAAGTGGGATCCAAGGGTGGATCGAAGATCTGAAGAACCTGAAAGCAGAGGGGGTAGAGTCTGGGTAACTTGCAAGTGACCAGGATGGCGTTAGGAAGATGCCACCAGATGTCGGGTGATTTCAGGTGAAGATGTGAAGCTTGTCTCTTCAGCCACAAGGACCAGGAGTCGTCAACGGCAACCAGGAGCTGGATTCGAGCTGACCCACAAAGGATCTATTTCACTGCAGTGTCGGCATCCGGCTGGACCCAACAAGCCTTGGCAAAAAGCAAACCATGCAGGATGTCGAGATTGGATTTGGTGCAGACCAGCAAGGTCTGAGGAACTTCTCCTTTGTAGGGAAGTTGAAGCAAGCCTGGAACAACCAGAAAAGCAAGTTATATGTAAAGGAAAGTCTTTGGGGGGCTCACTAGCCACTGGACTAGGAACCGCAAAGACGCATCGAGCTGAAATACAAAAGCAGGCACCATGGTTCACTCGTGGAGTGGAGGCCTCTGAGCTTCAATGCAAGTGATGCTCCGGCCTGGGGCTTCAAGCACCCCAATGCACGAATTCGAGTCACCTCGTGAAGTGAGTGCAGCTTGCAAAATGCAGGATGTCCAGGAGTTCCGGTCCCACATCTCTTGTGTCTGCCATTGGTTTCAGCTTTGCTGTGAGCGAAGGTCGGGGTCAGAGTTGTCTGGAAGTTTATGTCCTGTGTTTTATTCTTTTGGGATCTGGTGGGAGCCTCAAAAATGTAGACCGACAAAGTGGCTGTTGGTGCCTGTTTGAACAGGGTGGTTACTCCTTGACCACAAGGGAGATGTCTTCCATCTTCCAGTTGAAATGGAATGTCGAAGGTCCAGGATTTATGTTTCAAAGTTTTATCCAGGGTAGTCTATGGTCCAAAAGAGACTGGGCTCCTAAACTTATACTAAGTTTAGGGGCTGGACTTCCCTTAAGGTCCCTCCTATGGGTGGACCTGGGAAGGTGGTAGTTACATCCCTTTCCCTTTGTCAAGTTTAGTGCCAGAGCTGGGGCTGAGTGCCCCAGCAACCGGTTTGAACTGGGAAATGCATGGAGCACTTTGTGTAGTGTCTGGGAAGCATTCACTGAATGCACCCTCCCTGCCCCAATGCACTTAAGCCTGTCTGGGGAGATGCCAGCACCTTCTGGACAGGAAACCTATTGCCCAGGCCTCCCCTGCCGGAGTTTCATCCAGCAACATGAGGTCAGACTCGTTTCTGTGGCGATATAAACAACAATGGTCCAAGACCTATATATTTCTGATTGAACAATGAATCCAAATTTCACAATTACAGAGCATATGTTATTTAAACAGCTCTACTCAATTAATGATAACCATATAAAAGACGGCAACAGCATCAATCTACAAATACATACAATACTTTAATCTATTGTATCAATCAGAATTGTCATATTCAAAATTTTCAATTCAGTACATAATTTATATATACATTGCCCCGTATAGAACGTGCAGTATAGCAAAGGGTGTTAAAGAATGTGAAAGTGATGAAGATAAAGAGAAAAGAAATCACACAAAATTATAAATAAAACAGTTCCAATAATTTCCAAAACAATATCCGGCCCGCAAATGCCGGACCTGTACAGCCTTTGGAGAAATTTGGAGGGGTAGGAACAAAATGCTCCATTGATTGGATGGCATTATCAGTGGAAACTGCTTTCCGATTATATGAACAAGAACTGAAAGAAATCGAGAATCTAGAACAAGAAATTTTGGGTGACAGCACTATAAAAGATTCGAAAACATTGCTGGAATCCGTTCAAAAGATAATAGCTGATTTTGAAACACATACAAGAAATGTGAAAATTTCAAAAGTCGCACGAGACATAAAAAATTTCAAACAGGAAGAGATATACCCTTATCTAAAAGACGATTTCTATACCCACAATAATCCAAGTTCCCTGAATTTACAATATAGAGGTAGATCCAGAAATAAATTTATAACCTTCTCTGATACATCTTCGGATTCAGACGGATCAAGTGGAAATTACCCTCCATATATCCAAAACCCGCGAGTACAACAACCTTTTTTTGGCAAAGGCAGGTACAGAGGCAGAGGGGGAGGTCAAACATGGAGAGGACACAACCAACAAGGGGGTTGCTTCCCACATCAGGTACAATACCCACCACCACCTGGACTGTACCCCCCACAAGGACAATTCCCACCACCGATAATCTATCAGAACCAAGAGCAGGAACCCTTCCGGACCAGGAGGAGAACTTACAGACGCTAAGAGTTGACACGGTAAATGAGATGACCAATGTAGAGACAGTACCGATCTATAACCTATCTAAGCACTCACTCACAGAAACAGAATTAGAAGTCCTTACACGTGGTCTATCATTTGTACCCACTAATCTGCAAAATGCAGTAGATACAAAGACTGAGGTTTTACAATTTTTGAGAAAAGTACGTTTGAAAGCATTTTTTTGAGATAAGATAATACCAGAGCAGATCAATATTAGTGGATTGCGAAACAAATCCACTTTCATCCCAGAAAGTATGACATTACCAACACAAGTTTTGGTATTTCAAGAACAAATTTTGAGGGAATTAGATCACCTCCAAAAACAAAAAATACACTATAATACCAACCTCAACAAACAAGAGAAATTGGCACTTAAAAGTCTTTCCGAGAATTCTGCAATAGTAATAAAACCGGCAGACAATGGGGGCGGAATTGTATTATGGGACAGGGTTGAATACGAGGAAGAGGTATATCGTCAACTATCTAATCCCATACATTATCGAGTTTGAGATCACAACCCCACACGAGAATTACAAGCAGAAATACAGGAAATTACAAGTGATGGATTAGAGGGAGGTTGGATATGCCAAAATGAATATGAATTTTTGAATAGTGTCTCTAGTAAAACACCAAATATCTATGTTTTACCAAAAATTCACAAGTCTACAACAAAACCACCAGGGAGACCAATTGTGTCGGCGTGTGGTTCACTTATGGAGCCATTAGCTAAATATATAGACACCTTTCTACTCCCTCTAGTTAAAGAAACAAGATCATACGTGTGCGACAAAATGGACTTTATAGCTCAAGTTGAAGGACTGCCTTTTGATTCAACTAAACAATGGTTAGTATCTTACGATATTGAATCGTTATATACTAATATCCCGCAGGATGAGGCATTAGCAGTTATGGAACAAGCACTTGAAAATAGAATACGTCCCCACTAAGTTCCATCTGAATTTATTGTGTCATTAGCATATTTATGCCTGAAAAATAATTTCTTTAATTTCAAAGATATACTGTACCTACAAGTCTCAGGGGTGGCAATGGGTTGTAGTTTTTCCCCAGAAATTGCCAATCTGGTGATGTCCGAATTTGAAACAAAATGGATCTATGGCGACACCAATCCTTTTAAATCTCAAGTGAGTTATTGGTGTCGTTACATAGACGATATTTTCTGCATCTGGGACGGGGACGAATCACAGCTAAATGATTTTCACGTGTGGCTAAATCAAAGAACATTAGAATTTAATTTTACAATTTCTAAAAGCCAGGCGAAACTAAATTTCCTAGATGTCTATGTACAACATGACAATGGAGTGTTAGCAGTTGGTTTATATACTAAGCCAACAGATCGAAATACCCTTCTACACTTCCAAAGCAGCCACCCTAGAACATTAAAAGAAAATTTGCCCTACGGACAGTTCCTCCGTATCAGGAGGAACTGTACCCATAAAGAAGATTATTTTCGCAATGCAGGGATTTTGAATGATAAACTAGTCGCACGAGGGTACCCTAAAAGACTAGTTAAATGTGCCCTTAAGAGGGCTTGGTACACACCAAGGGAAACACTACTAACACCGAAGGAACGGAACAAAGAAACCCCCCTCACATGCGTTCTTACATTTGATCCCAAGGTAAATAAAGTGAAAAAGATAATCCAAAAAAACTGGTCATTGATAGAACCGTTGGGTTTTGACAAACCTTTATTTGCTTTTAAAAAAGGAAAAAACATCAGACAACAATTAGTCAGAGCTAATACTCATAATAAAGCAATAACCAAAGACTTGCGAAATCTTTTAGGTCTTCCTCCAGTGATAGGGCACTATCGCTGCCAAGCATGTACAGCGTGCAGTTTTACATCTGACACTAAGGAAATTGACATAAATGGGCAGATCCATACACAAAAAGTGTTCTCTACCTGCAATTCCAAAAATACAATTTATTCAATAAAATGCCCATGTGAAAAATGTTATATTGGGCAAAGCACTCAAACCATAAAAAAACGAGTACTCCAGCACAGATCTAGGATTAAATGTAAAGTACATGGGGCTCCATTAGTACAACATTACCTAGACATGGGTCACTCAGAGACTGATATTCATTGGTCGGTCCTGATTGTGATTTCCAACGTTGCAGGAGAAGATTTACAGAGGAAATTAAATACACCGGAGGCCAGATTTATTGAAAAATACAATACAGCGAGAAATGGTCTAAATGACAAAGATGAGATGTGGGCCTTAATAGAGATATAGATCGATCATGGTCAATACAAGATAGGGTCAAATAAGAAGAAAATATAGCGAACTGTATTTTAATTTGTTCTTTGTATGATTGGAGTTTGTATAAAAATTATTGATATGATTTTTGTTGTAAATAGCGCATCTGGTCAGGGTGCTAGATTGTGAGGACTGGCAGCACGTAGGATTTTGGGTGTCCATCTATCTCGATCCTTCATAAACTAATTGGTAATGATTGATCGATTATATTATTCTTAATTTCAATGTAGCGGTAATAATATTTTTTTTATTTGAGTTTCGCTGTGCCTAATGAGCATGAATACTATTGTTTAAGTGCTTTCCAGGGATATCGATGCACTGGGAAATGTCGGAATAATGGTAATTATTGCCCCGACATACTGGGTGTACCAGGCTTTTGAAACGCAGACATGTAGTCTTTTGTTGCGTTTCATTATTTGACTATATCCGGGTTCTTACCCACGTGATCGGCAAAACAAGGAAGAGGAGGGAGGCGATCAGAGGTGACAAGAAGACGAGAGTAGTATGGCGCCAAACTTGGATTTCTAGGTGAGATGGGGGATGCGATCTATATTAGGCCGTTGTTTGTGAGAGCGGGTTGGAGAATATAGTAATTAGCCTTCAAATGCATTCGTTTTGTTTGGGAGCGGAAAAGAGATTACATCGTGCTTTCCCCCCCCCCCTTTTGTCTCTATATTTATTTATGTAGATCCTTGGTAGGACTGTCGCTATGCAAAGAATGTCCTGGTGACCGAGGCGGCATATTTGGTGAAAATTACTTGGAAATCATAAAAGTGAGTCCTCGAACTATATAGGTGAGAAGAGTGGATTTAGATTTCACTTTCAGGCCAGACCCATTTAAACAACATAGTTTTACTGTTATATGATTTAGTTTACTTACCCGCTATCTTCACTATTGTTTTTTCTGGTTTTGCATGTCAATTATTTGGTTACCATTGAAATAAATAATGGTTCCTTTCCATTTCTCCAATGGTTCATATAATTTACGCTATAGAAGGAAAGTGGACAGGCGTATACCCAGAATAAATATACCCTATCAGTCACGACTCCCGAAATCCAACTGGAAACGGTTTCAAAGTATTGGTATGTGCAATTTCAGTACGTATAATAGGGTTTACAGCACACACCAGAATATACACACTTTGGTGGTTAATTCGTAGGTTAGGTGACACCTCTTAGATAATTCATTGCACGCACAGGTGTTGTATAAAATAAGTGCACTGGTGGACACATTAGTCGGAGTCTTGCTTGCTGCCACTCCAGGATATGTTTTGTAGTTTGTTTATATATTTGTAAATGTGTAGATATTAGCTAAGGTATTTTAGGTACAGATAGGTCCTGTATGATTTTTCTTAAAGTAGATTTATTATAGATATGTAGATATGTAATAAGATTTTTTTGATTGAATAGGTGCAACATAATTTTATATGTATGCTCAAGCCCTAGTCCTGATGAGGCCCAGAATTTAAAGGGGCTGAAACGCGTCGACAACCTTGGAAACGGACACCCAATGAATTCAAATTCGGTGACAACTAAGAAAAGAGCAGTTTAAAACAGTAGGGATAAAATAATCTATTTCAAGGAAACTGCGAAAGTAGGGTGTACCAGTAAGATTACGGAATACTCTTTAGATAACAAGGCATAGAGTATCCATTTAAAGAATAGGGGCTATCTTTGAAATAATATGTAAATAATGTAGTCAATTTTTCACTTTTTCAATTTCTAAAAATGTTCTTTTGAGATTTATGTATGTTGTGTGATAACTTTGTATAGATTGCTTTTTTAGATTTAAAGAACCCAAAAGAAATGTATCTTTGTTTGAAAAAGAAATGTAGAAAGTAAAAGAATAAATATACAAAAAAAGATATGAATGAATAAAAACACATTATATAAAGAATATATATATATATTTTGGATTGATTTCTTTAGGTTGCAGGATGTAAATGAAATATATAACTGAGTTGATTTATTTCTGAAATATTATGTAAGGTCAGATGGGTAATTGATAGACCTATCTGGAATAAGTATTTATACATATTGGTTCCATAGCATTATTTTTGTTATTGAAGTATATTGTTCCCAGATGCTTTTTGGGTTATAGAGGGAATACCCCTTATTGTATTGAGGACCTGTACAGCCTGGCCACTCCAAAAAGCCCAAAAATCTCTCTATTGTTGTTCTCAGACAGAGAATGTTATTAGTATCTGCACTGTATCTGCACTGTATCATGGAGAGAAAAAATATATCTAGTGGTCCAGGTATTAGATAAATGTCGACGTTTTTGTAGATTGATGCTGTTGCCGTCTTTTATATGGTTATCATTAATTGAGTAGAGCTGTTTAAATAACATATGCTCTGTAATTGTGAAATTTGGATTCATTGTTCAATCAGAAATATATAGGTCTTGGACCATTGTTGTTTATATCGATATAATACCCAGGTCCAGTACCGTTTGGGTCACCCCATTTCTTTAATGGCTATCGTGTCTGTGGCAGCAACATCCATTTTGTGATGCTGAGGCTCTGTTTACCTTTAACCGGGTAAAGCAGTAACTACATGTCTTCTCCCTCTAGAAGGGTGGAATGCTCTCCCGCCACCAGGACTTGGGGGCGTGGGGGGTAGTATTCCAAAGTGTTTGACACCTTTCCACGAAATGTTTTGATAAAGCAAAACCAAAGTTAGCATTAACCGCGAGGATTATAATGCACTCAAGATTATATGGTATGGATAAGGACATGGTTCTGAAAGCTGAAGAGGGGCTCAGCTCATGCTAGGGCACCCTCTGACATAAAACCAAGCACTCTGCCTCCAGGATTATTAAGGCCTGCCATAGGTGTGACTTATAGGTGCATATCTGTCTACATGTATATATAGAGATAGGTATACTATATCTAAGTAAGGGGTGATTACACCACCTTACCCAGGCTGTATGAACCAACCTGTGGTGTCAGTTTGGAAGCCAAACCAGGGGTGGCACACTACATGCTGCAGCCCCTGGTAGGCTAAGGGTGCACCTATGCCCTGGGTTCCTATGGTATACTATACAGGGGCTCACAAGGGTGACCCAAGAACGTATCTGGTATGTACCTAAAGTACATGGTATCAATTTAGAGAGAGAACAGCTGGGCTGTGGGCCTGATTAGCAGGTCCACAGCCACACTAAGGGCCTCATTATGATTGCGGATAATCCGCATACTCCGGGCCGGCGGAAGCCACCGCCGGCCCAGAGTATGCGGATTATCCGCCGCAGTGCAATAGAAGACCCACCACCAGATCAGGATGGCGGTGGGAGTGCGGTTGGACCAGTGGCGGACGGCAGGTCCGTCCGCCGCTGATCCGCGGTGTGTGGAGGGCAATTTGGTGATGGTGTCTGCAAGACACCGTCAGCCAAATTAGGATTTACACGAACACATGCTTTTCCGCGGCGGCTTTTCCGCCATGGAAAAGCATGTGGACTTTGGCTTTTTGAGGCCCGTTGCGGGCCCCCAGGGTGTTGGGGGGGTGGGGGTGCACATGGGGGGTACCTATGGTACCCCCCAACATTTACATGCACAAAGCGGCAGGCACCGCTCGGTGCCTGCCGCTTTGTGCATGTAAATGTAACACATGCAGTTTTAACATTGCGGCGGGTGCTGCTTCAAGCAGCACCCGCCGCAATGTTAAAACATACAGGATGTGACCGCCAGGGTGGCGGTCACATCCTAATTTGCACGGAGGGACCGCCGCTGCCCCTGCGAACGGTTCCTCCACCTCTGGGGTGGCGGACGGACGCAAGTCCGTCCGCCATCCTAATCAGCCCCTATTTGAAGAACCAGATAATCACAGCTAAATGTGGGGGTAACCATAGGAGCATACCCTACTCTCCTACACAACCCCCCCCCCCAACGCAGAGACATTAAACTAACCTTGACCAGTTGAGTCTTCATGTTCTAAGTGGAAATATCTGGAGAGTCCATCTGCAGTGGCATGGTTACTCCCAGGTCTATGTTCCACTGTAAAGTCCATCCCCTGCAGGGAAATGGACCACCTGGGCAATATGGGATTTTCACCCTTCATCTTGAGGTTCCGTGACGATTTTACTCGTGTTTGTAACATTGTCGTAAATACATAATTTTGGTATCAGTGGACCGCAAATGATCCATTTAGTATATCCTGGTGTTTTCGCTATGCTACGAGCAAGAGCACTCCAGTTACAAACACATTTCTGTTCTACCCATGGCATCCATCTTAGAACACGGAAGCCATTTTGTATTCCTTGCCCTCACATAGTCAATGGACACGCAATGACCTCTTTTCATTTAAGGACACGTAGGCTTTAGCCGGCGATTCACCTTGCTAGTGACACGTGCACCTTAGGCCAGCAACGCTGTAGCAGCATGACTCGGCAAGAACTGCCTCCCCAGCCTGAGGCCAGTCCTGCTATACTGGTTCTTGTTTCCATTGGCCTGATCATGATTAGGCGGCCGAAGCTGGTAACCGTGCCCATTTACGACCCACAAACATCTCTTATCCTGTCTTTCTATCTTCCACACCTGGCTCTGCTCCCTTCCTTCTGGGCCTTTATTAGGGGGAGGTAACGAAATTTACGATGAGGCGGTCCGGGTCTTGAATGAAGAATTGACATGGGATTATGATGGACTAGTGGGAACCCCTCATTCGTAATGTTTTGACATCAGATACTGTTGACGATTCCTGTGCAACGCCAAATATTTATTGTTTAAGACACGAATGTTTAGAACTGTGGTAACATGTAAAGAATTTGCCCCGAGCAGAATATTTAGTATATAAGGAACAACCCTCTTTGTGCAAATTGAACAGGCTCCTAGATACTGCCCATGTGTAGTTTCTGTGACTTCTGTGTCCCTGCAGTAATAAACCTTTGGTCTTTGACGCCACCATCGAGAAGCCCGTGTTTCTGTTTGTTTGTGCACCGAGACAGGTTGAACTCCGGGGTCTTCGGGTGTTTTCCCTGACACCTCTGGACGGAACCAAAAAGTCCAGAACTCCAATTGGCGCCCAACGTGGGGCGACGTCATTCGGTACCGGTCCAAAAGCCTGAAGAGTTCGAGGAGCTTCGTGTGAAGATTTCAGAGGGAGGCGCCCCACTTCATCGATCCCGGCATATCGCAAAAGTGGCCCCGACGTTCTCTTCCACGAGGGTCCCCGTTCAGACGGCTGCAGTGGTCCGTTGCCTTGACCGTCGCCCTGTCTTGGACCCGAGGTGCAGTCCTCAGTACGGCGAGACGTGACGGGTTTCTCCTTGGTGACGTCTTCAGTGCCTCAGTTAAGTATTTTGTGAGGGTTGCTCCTGTTTGAATAATCCTTTTAGTTCTCAGTTCAGTTCAGTTCTGTAAGATTATCACTGGTTATTCTGGTTACGATAATCATTCTGTTCAGTTCAGGTATCGATACATTTGTCAGTTCTGGTAGGCCTAAGTTCTTGGTTCGAGTGCGCATCTTTTCTGTTTGTGTTTTGTTTGTTTTGTGTTCCGGATTATAAAATGGTAAGTCGGAAAAATTGTATGTTGTCTTGTTTTAGTTGCAACAGTGATTCCCAGTTGGAGGACTCGTGTTTGGTTCCTCCGATTGGAACTCCCCTTTATGATCTATATTGCAAATTTGGTGTGGGCCCTATCTCTTATAACGAGGTATGGATCCGCTTCACAGAGAAAGATGGTGTCCTTAGTTGGCCACTACATGGTAGTTTTGAACCTGAAGTTCTCGATAATCTAGAAAGAAGGTTGTTTAAGAAGAAAGCCCGGCCGGCAATGTTTGATTCTTTCCGTTATTGGCGAAAAGAATCTAAACAGAGAGAAATTAAAAAGTTGAAGAAAGAACAGAAAGAGCAAGAGTTGACTTTAGAACAGTCTGCTAGGCAGCTGCAACTCAGCGAATCTGAAAAAGCGATGGAGGTGGCCGATAGAGAGCGTAATTTAGCGATAGACAAGTGCTATCCTGCTTTGCCATCGAGTACGGCTAAGATAGTAGAGGACCCTGAAAAGGATCCCCTGTTGTCTTACTTGTTACGATCACCCCCACCGTATGCACAGGGTGCTACGGCTCCACCTATACCGAATGTTCAATTACCGGTTGCTGGACAACTCGGTGTCCCTGTTCCCGCTCCCCTGAATCAAGTTCCTGTACCTCCCGTGGTCAATATTAATGTTCCATCGACAACCCCTCTTCCAGGGTTGCCGGCTTCTTTACCTATGCCTGTGTCGCTCACACCTGCTAGTTCACAAGCTATTTTTCCTGCTACTCCTACTGTTCCTAATCTATCTGTTCCAACTGCTACTCTATTTACTGCCTCTGCTAATATTATGACTCCGCTTTCTGTTCGTCGGAGAATCACTGATTCTGTCTCCAATATTCTATCTCCCTTCTATAAAACTCTGATTAAGACTCCTACCTCTGACTCTGTGCAGAGGCGTAGCCAGCTTCCCAGTACTGAAGAAAGAGGAATATTAGATTCCACTGCTCTTAGATGGGTTTCAAAAGTTGAAAGATATAATGTACAAGATGTATTAGATACATTTATGCAATGGAATGAACCGACACAACGATATGTGTTCGATGAAATGTGTTTCCTTCTACGTGAGGAATTGGAAGAGGATGACCCTGAATCAAATCTAGAAGAATTAATGAATGTTCAGAAAGAGCTTGCTGCAGGTATGATAGTTGGACAAAATATAAAAGAAGCGATGGAACTGGTTCTAAGTTATAGAACCGACTCATCCCTTCGTTCACCAAGAGAGTTAGGGAAACGTAGTACGAAACAAAATCGTCAATATCCAATGAGAGAGGTTCCACCAATTTGGCGTGAAGCTGTGCAAGCTAATGCACCGCTTGGTATTGCGGCCGCTCCGGCACAATTCCAGAGAGTATGGATACATATTCCATGGAAGCGAGCTGAAGTATTAGCAGTGAAACAGGCCTTGCCAGATCCGCGTAAAAATCCTGCAGGGTACTACAAAGAGTTGGCTCAAACGGTTGACGCTTGTGTATTGAATCTTGCTGACATAGATCTGCTATTTGGTAATGTAGTACCACAACCAATTTGGGCTAAAATTCATAAAGAGAATCATCCAGTGGCCCTAGGTGGTGACTGGGCAGCTATAATTGCAGCGGATGGTCAACAAATAGGTGGTTCCAAACCAGAACCCCTAATTGCTAATTTGCCTGGTAGAATAATCGATTTAATGAAAACCTTGATGCCAGCATTGCGCGTTAACTGGGACAAATTGTCCGCGTGCAAACAGAAGAAAGACGAAAGCGTCTCAGACTTTTTCACAAGATTCGAGGAGAGTTTCGTGGATCATAGTGGTCAGGATATGAGCACAGAAGGAGGCCAGAGATTATTTGTTGATAAATTTGTGCACAATCTGTTGCCAGAACTTAGTGGTAAATTAAAGAATTCTGAAAGTGCGTGGGCTGTCTCTACGACTGCGCAAATACTTGCGACTGCCCAGTACTATGAAAATAGGGATAAAGAAGAGAAGGAAAAATCAGATAAAAAGACGAAAGATTTAAAAACTAAAGTACTTTTACAGCAAGCTTATCAGCCTCGCACGAATCAGACTAATATGCAGCAAGGGTCATATCAAAGAACGGATTATAATTTTCAAAGGCCACAATACCAATGGAATCAATGTGCTTATTGCAAAGTGGAAGGTCATTACAAAAATGAGTGTCCAGTTCGGGCACAAAATAATGCTGCGGCAGCTCAGAGAGGTCGTGGTAGTTCCATGCAAAACTCTAGAGGTCGAGGACGAGGTGCTATACCTCCGCAGACGAGTGATCGCCCTTCTAATTATTTCGACCAGCGAAATGGACAATCTGCCCAACAGAATAGGTCTCCACAATATCATGTTGAAGACTATTATGAAGCTAGTGAGGAAGTTCAGCAAAGTGAGTACTAGGACAGCCATGGACAAAGAGAGGGAGTAGTATCAGTTCCAGTAGATCAGAGTGGGCCTTATGTCGCAGTAGCAACATCAGGTATAGTCGAACCGTTTCTGTTGGATACTGGTGCAGCAAAAAGTTCTATCATACATGCGAAACTCCCTGGCGCACCTTTGTCTGGCTCAACAAACGTTTCAGTAGGTTTTTCGGGCGCCCCTGTTCACAACCCTGTTTCTGGTCCTTTGTCGATTTCTGTTGGACCCTGTCAATTGAAAGCACCCCTGATTTTGACGACAGGTTGTAACGAAAATCTGCTTGGTTTAGACTTGTTAAAACGCCTGTACGCGACATTGTACTGTTCTCCAGAAGGAGTACAGCTTACGTTGGGTAAAAGAATAATCTCTCCGATGTACTTGTCGATGGATGCGCTCCCACCAGAGCTGCGTTCACTCCCTGATACTCTGTGGGCGACTGGTCCTAATGATGTAGGTCTATTGGAAATTCCACCCTATGTAGTAACTTTGAAAGCAAATGTCAAACTTCCACGAATTCCACAATACAGAATCTCTAGTGAAGGTGAGCGTGCGCTCCTACTGATAGTGCATGATCTGATTGAGAAAGACGTTATAGAAGAAACTAGAGGTAATGTCTGTAATAGTCCTGTACTGCCTATTTTGAAACGAACTGACCCTACAAAACCTCCAATATATAGGTTTGTAATTGATCTCAGAGAGGTTAATAAAATTGTGATTCCACAGTTTCCTGTGGTTCCAGACATTACTGCATTGTTAACGTTGATTCCTGCTACAGCAGCATGGTTTTCGGTTGTCGACTTGAAAAATGTCTTTTTCAGCATTCCGATAGCCGAAGAAAGCAGAGATATCTTCGGTTTCTCTCTAGGAGGACGAAGCTTTAGGTTTAAACGCGCTCCACAAGGCTATTGTGAAAGCCCATCCATTTACAGTCAAGCATTAAAAAGCCAGTTAGATTCCTTCGTACTTCCTCTTGGTTCTGCTTTAGTACAATATGTCGATGATCTTCTAGTGGCTGCTGATGACAAGGAAACTTGCAAAACAGCTACGATTTCTTTATTGCATCACTTGTCAGATTTGAATCACAAGGTGTCACCTTCAAAAATGCAATACTGCTGCCAAGAAGTGACCTACCTAGGTCATCTCTTGTCAAAGGAGGGAAGGAAGTTGACCCCAGAGAGAATAAAAGCAATTACACAGATGAATGTTCCTAGCACGCAGAGAGAAGTACGTGCCTTTTTAGGTATTACCTCATATTGTAGGCAATGGATCCCAAATTTTTCTCTTTTAGCAAAACCATTGGTAGCCTTGACTGGGAAAGGTGTTCCGAGTCCGGTACCATGGTCTGCAGAATGTCAGCAGAGTTTTTCTGAATTGCGAAATGCACTGTGTTCAGCACCTGTATTGGGTACACCCGACTACAGTAAGCCATTCACGCTCTATGTCCACGAGAGAGAAGGTTGTGCATTGAGTGTTTTGACGCAGAAATTTGGTGATAAACAACGCCCTTGTGCGTATTTTTCATCAACGTTAGATCCGGTAGCCAGAGCATTGCCTAGTTGCTTGAGAGCTACAGCCGCAGCTGCAGCTTCCATTCGACAATCTGCTGGTTTAGTAATGAACAACATGCTAGTGGTTATGGTTCCTCATGCGGTGGATACACTCATGAACCGAACCAAGACGCTACACCTTACCAGTGCTAGATTATCAGGTTATGAACTGACACTGTTAGCTAGTCATATTCAGATCAAAAGATGCAATGTATTGAATCCAGCAACATTGTTGCCGACTAGCCAAGAGTCGAGTGATTCCGAACCACACGACTGTTGTTTCAAAACTGAGGAAGAAACCAAAGGACGAATTGATCTAAAAAACACTCCGTTATCAGATCCAGATGGCACGCTGTATGTTGATGGGTCTTGCTTCAAATTGGAGAATGGTGATGTGACTGCTGCTTATGCAGTAACGACTTTGAGTACGATTGTGGAGACTGCGAGAGTGAGTCAGAATTCTGCCCAGGCTGCAGAATTGATCGCGCTAACAAGAGCGTGCGTTTTAGCTAAGGGAAAAAGAGTGAATGTGTTCACAGATAGTCAGTACGCGTTCGGCGTGGCCCATAGTTTTGGCCGTTTGTGGAAAGAGAGAGGTTTCATTACGTCCCATGGGACTAAGATTCAACATGGCCAGCTAGTTAATGACTTGTTGGAATCTCTAACCTTGCCGACTGAAGTTGCGATTGTGAAATGCAGTGCTCATAAAGCAATCACGGATGATGTTGGTCGTGGGAATGCTTTTGCCGATGAGACTGCAAAACAGACAGCTAGAAACATGATGAGTAGAATGTATGTTTCAACGTCTGCAAGATGGATTTCTGAGTCTGGAATGTGTGAAGACACAGTGGAAAGCGTGAAGGAAATTCAGAAAGAGGCGACTGAGGAGGAAAAACTCGCATGGAGAGAGAGCACGGGTAAATTGGACTCGAGTGGGTGTTGAATTGACTTGTTGGAACAACAGCGTTGGATGTTGTCTGATGCGTATGTGCTTGCAGTAGTAACGATGGCACATGGAACAGCGCACATCAGTTCAAAAGGGATTTGTAAGATGTTGGCTCCGGTCTGGAAGAATGATGGGATTAGTAAGTGTGCAGAGAGAGTGGTGAGAAATTGTATGGTATGCTTGATGCATAATCCTGGCAAGGGAATCCCCACACCTGCAGGTCACTTCGCTCCTCCTTCCTGCCCCTTTGAAGTGATCCAGCTAGACTTCATTCACATGGATCGTTGTAATAATCTAAAGTACGTCCTAGTGGTAGTTTGTGCTTTCTCCAGATGGATCGAAGCATACCCGCTAAAGGACAATACTGCCTTATCCACTGCCAAAATTCTTCTTAAAGAAAACTTCCCCAGATACGGAATGCCACGGATTGTATGGTCAGATAACGGAAGTGAGTTCGTAGGGAAAGTTATGCAGAGTGTGTGTGCCGGCCTAGGGATTAGACAGAAGTTTCATAGTGCGAATCATCCCCAGTCCGCGGGTTTAGTCGAGGGTTACAATGGCACCCTTAAACTGAAACTTGCTAAGATACAAGCATCCACGGGTTTGTCCTGGCCAGACGCATTGCCTTTGGCTTTGCTATCAACAAGAGCAACCGTACATTCTAGAGTAGGGCTTAGTCCTTATGAAATAGTTTTTGGTCGTCCTGCAAATGTTTGGGGGGTACCTAGACCAAAAGAATTCAAGCAGCTGGAATACCCAATGTTAATTGATTACCTTTTCGACTTGACTGCTAAATTGAGTCTTATTCACCAACAGGTTTTCGATGCATTGCCAAAGCCACCGGAGAGTCCAGGCCATCAGCTGAAACCGGGTGATCAGGTGATCATTAGAAATTTTGCAAGAACGAAAAATCTTCAGCCCAGATTCATTGGCCCTTTCCAAGTCCTACTAGCAACGAGAACTGCTATTCGTGTGGCCGGAAGGAAGAACTGGATCCATACGACACATGTCAAACGTGTGCCTTTGCCACTTCCTTACGACAACTGGGTAAAGAAAGGAATCGGTGCCTCTGAAACGGAACAAGTCCCCAGGTTCATACCTTTCAGCGATGCAGAACTGATCACTGATTCACCAAATTCTGACTCTCCTCTTGAAACTGCTCTTTTGAACCCTGAACATTTGTCATCCACACCCAACGAACATTTGCCATCTACACCAAAAGAACATTTGTCATCTGAAAACGTGAACATTGCAACGTCAGCTGAAAATACATTGTTTCCAGACCAGACAGCTCCTGCAAAACTGAGATACAACTTACGTTCTCGCAATATGGACAAATAAAGCAGGAAACTGCCTATTTTCAGATTTGAATTTCCTATACATTGCCTCCAGCCAGGAAGTTTGCTAAAACTTTGTATTGTTTCTTTTTGTTTTAAAAATTGCCTTGCCGTCTGGGTAGCCGTAGGGTCGTGGCTGTGTGCCTAGTTGAATCTGCGGGGGTCAGACACAAGGTCGATCTTTCTGTTAGTTCTGGGAACTCCCAGGGCTGATAGAGGCATTTTCATCTACGTACACATCATCAGTGGTCGCGAACGGTCGTAGAAGATGGAGCTTCCTGAGCTGCAACGAGAAAATGTAATTTATGTTCACAGAAATAGACTGTACAGAATACTTCACAGCAAATGCTTTCTAATGCAATGTGCAGTTACATTTTTAATTGTTTTGATAACGTTGGTGGGTGGAATCGTCTTTGGTGTACATTTGATTTTTATGCCAGTAACTACAGTACCTCCCCTTGATCCTACTACTTCTACGGTTTCTTCTATGCATTCTTTTCACTCATTTCCTGAACACGAACAAGCTCGACGCTCAGAATTTATTAACAATACATTTGTACAGCTCTTGCATCAACACCAACTGGTAGTTAATACTACAGACTGCTGGGTGTGTGGCTTGATACCTCACACTATGGATAAAGGCATTCCCTATCTAGTCTTGCCTTTTAGCTACAATGGATCATTTCAGGCCTTTCAGACCATTTTTTCATATGCCCTTGAGACCTATCCTCCGCGCCCACCACGGTCCACTAAATACAACTCAGCCAACAAAGCTTTAGTCCAGGGAATTATTGACATGATTAAAGACGTCAATAATACTCCATCTTACCCTAGAGATGAATTACGGGTGTATTTGAGTTGGAACTCTACCGAGTATCGCCTTAGTTTGGGAGAAAGCAAGCGTAAAAGCTCCACTTCAGTTTGGGTTGTGCATCACCGAGGTCAAGTCTGTTTGCAAGGAAATGGGAGAAATCCGAGAGCTCAGCTAGGGAGGAGTGAGTGCGTTGAGACTTACGTATTTCCGTCTAACTCCTCCCCTGCCTTTCTGACTGCTAGGGGTACCTACTTCATCTGTCAGGACAGAGCATATACATGGCTGCCTGCTGACTTTTCAGGTTCATGTTATATTGCTCGATTGTTACCTCCGACATACACTGCTTCTTCAGATTATCACAAGACCAGAGTAGCAAGAGGTGTCTTCAGCAAGGAAGATACCGCTGGTCAAGAAGCTGGAGACTTTTTCAAAGGTTTCCTTCCGTTTTGGGGGCCTATGGCCAATAGTAGAAATCTACGTCAACTAACACGGGTAGTTGAATCTACTATTACAGAAACTGCTGGTGCCCTTAGTAACTTAACAGCTGAGCTTCAGGCGGATCGTCTCATGACGTTGCAGAACCGAATGGTTCTAGACGTAATACTTGCAGATCGAGGTGGGGTATGCAGAATGATCCAATCGAGCTGCTGTGTCTTTATTCCAAATAATGCTCCAACAGTCTATGAAGCGATCTCTAAGCTACACAAGATTTCCGACTCTATACACGTAGATAAGGGAAACTGGTCCTTCATGGAGTGGTTTTGGACTCTGGTATCAGCGTGGGGATGGAAGGTTCTGATGGTCATTGGTGTCATCCTAGTATTTCTGTTCTCGTGCTGCCTTATTATCCAATGTGGTCCCGCTTTGTGTAGTCTCTGTGCTGCAACCTGTTTCAGAAAACCACCTGCATTTGGAGAAAAGGTACGAGACAAGATGATGGTGCAACAACATGTCACTGACCTAATGAGCATAGAATTAGACTCTGACTCTGATATAGACTGAGTAATTGCCTATGTAAGGGCAAAAGGAGGGTCTGAGGTTCCGTGACGATTTTACTCGTGTTTGTAACATTGTCGTAAATACATAATTTTGGTATCAGTGGACCGCAAATGATCCATTTAGTATATCCTGGTGTTTTCGCTATGCTACGAGCAAGAGCACTCCAGTTACAAACACATTTCTGTTCTACCCATGGCATCCATCTTAGAACACGGAAGCCATTTTGTATTCCTTGCCCTCACATAGTCAATGGACACGCAATGACCTCTTTTCATTTAAGGACACGTAGGCTTTAGCCGGCGATTCACCTTGCTAGTGACACGTGCACCTTAGGCCAGCAACGCTGTAGCAGCATGACTCGGCAAGAACTGCCTCCCCAGCCTGAGGCCAGTCCTGCTAGACTGGTTCTTGTTTCCATTGGCCTGATCATGATTAGGCGGCCGAAGCTGGTAACCGTGCCCATTTACGACCCACAAACATCTCTTATCCTGTCTTTCTATCTTCCACACCTGGCTCTGCTCCCTTCCTTCTGGGCCTTTATTAGGGGGAGGTAACGAAATTTACGATGAGGCGGTCCGGGTCTTGAATGAAGAATTGACATGGGATTATGATGGACTAGTGGGAACCCCTCATTCGTAATGTTTTGACATCAGATACTGTTGACGATTCCTGTGCAACGCCAAATATTTATTGTTTAAGACACGAATGTTTAGAACTGTGGTAACATGTAAAGAATTTGCCCCGAGCAGAATATTTAGTATATAAGGAACAACCCTCTTTGTGCAAATTGAACAGGCTCCTAGATACTGCCCATGTGTAGTTTCTGTGACTTCTGTGTCCCTGCAGTAATAAACCTTTGGTCTTTGACGCCACCATCGAGAAGCCCGTGTTTCTGTTTGTTTGTGCACCGAGACAGGTTGAACTCCGGGGTCTTCGGGTGTTTTCCCTGACACCTCTGGACGGAACCAAAAAGTCCAGAACTCCAATCTGTTTTAGCCACAAGAGGGGCTTATGGTCTGTCTGAACCTTGAAGTGAGTACCAAACAAGTATGGCCTCAGCTTCTTCAGGGCCCAAACCACAGCAAAGGCCGTCCTCTCAATAGCTGACCAACGTTTCTCTTCAGGGGTCAGCCTTCTACTAATAAAAGCTACTGGCTGGTCTTGACCATCTTTATTCAATTGTGATAGCACAGCCCCTACCCCCAACTCAAAAGCATCTGTTTGAACAATAAAATCTTTGGAGCTAGGCTGGACTTTGCATAATTGGTGCAGTGCACATGGTCTACTTCAGGTCATCAAATGACTGCCCACTGAACGTTCTTAGGCATTTTCTTGGAAGTTAAGTCATTAAGGGGTGTCACTATGGAACCATACCCCTTGACAAATTTCCTGTAATACCCAGTCAGGCCCAAGAAAGCTCTGACTTGAGTCTGGGTGGTTGGAGCAGTCCAGTCCATTATGGTCTGGATCTTGCTCTGCAATGGTTGAACCTGGCCTCTACCTACAAGGTGGCCCAGGTATACAACCTGACTCTGCCCTATCTGGCACTTGGTAGCCTTGATAGTTAGGCCTGCCTTTTGCAGGGCCTCCAAAACATGTTCCAGGTGGAACAGGTGATCTTCCCAGGTGGAGCTAAAGACAGCAATATCATCTAGATAAGCTGCACAGTAGTCATCCACCCCTGAGAGGACTTGGTTCACCATCCTTTGAAATGTGGCAGGTGCATTTTTCAGACCAAAGGGCATTACCACAAATTGATAATGTCCACCAGGGGTTGAAAATGCTGTATTTGGCTTTGCATCATCAGCTAGTCTGTTCTGCCAGTAGCCAGCTCTCAGGTCAAATGTGCTCAAAACATTGTCAGATGTCAATCTGTCTATTAGCTCATCTGCCCTGGGTATTGGGTGGGCATCTGTCCTAGTGACAGCATTGAGACCTCTATAATCCATGCAAAACCTCATCTCTCTCTTACCATCTTGGGTGTGAGGTTTAGGCACAAGGACTACTGGACTGTCCAAAGGGCTCTGTGAGGGCTCAATGACTCCCAATTCAAACATCATTTGGACTTCTGTCCTGATACAGTCCCTGACATGATCAGGTTTCCTGTAAATCCTACTTTTAACAGGCAGACTGTCCCCAGTGTCCACTTCATCAATCAATCAATCAATCAATCAGTGAACTTGTAGAGTGCACTACTTACCCCTGAGGGTCTCAAGGCACTGGGGTGGGGGGGGGGGGTGCTGCTACTGCTCGAAGAGCAAGGTCTTGAGGAGCCTTATGAAGTTGAGCAGGTCTTGGGTCTGCCGCAGATGTGTAGGGAGGGAGTTCCACGTCTTGGCGGCGAGGAAGGAGAAGAATCTGCTGCCGGAGGATGTATGTTGGATGCATGGGGCGGCGGCAAGTGCGAGGCTGGTGGAGCGGAGCAGGCGGGCGGGGGTGTAAAAGTTGAGTCTGGTGTTCAGGTAGGATGGTCCGGTGTTGTGGAGTGCTTTGTGTGCGTGGGTGAGGAGCTTGAAGGTGATCCTCTTGCTGACGGGGAGCCAGTGCAGGTCTCTGAGGTGGGGTTGATGTGGCTGCGGCGGGGGACGTTGAGGATCAGTCAGGCGGAGGCATTTTGGATGCGTTGTAGTCGTTGCAGATGTTTGGCCAGGATTCCTGTGTAGAGTGCGTTGCCGTAGTCCAGCCTGCTGCTAACGAGGGCTTGGGTCACCGTTCTTCTATTTTCAGTCGAGATCCACTTGTAGATCCTGCGAAGCATGCGGAGGGTGTTGTAGTAGGAGAAGGAGATGGTGTTGACCTGCTTTGTCATGGAGAGTGAGTATTCGAAGATGAATCCCAGGCTGCATGCGTGGTCCGTGGGTGTCGGTGCTGTTCCCAGTGTGATCGGCCACCAGGAGTCGTCACACGCAGAGGGGTTGGGGCCAAGGATGAGGACCTCTGTCTTGTCTGAGTTCAGCTTCAGGTGGCTGATCCTCATCCAGTCGGGGACGGCCTTCATTCCCATGTGCAGGTTGGTCTTGGCGGTGTGAGGCTCCTTGGTGAGGGAGAGGATGAGCTGGGTGTCGTCAGCATAAGAGATGATGTTCAGGTCATGCTGGTGGGCCACTTGTGCGAGGTGGGCCATGTAGATGTTGAACAGGGTTAGGCTGAGGGATAAGCCCTGGAGTTGGCCGCAGATGATGTTGGTGGCTTAGCATCGGAAGGGTGGGAGGTGAACTCACTGGGTTCTGCCGGAGAGGAAGGACGTGGTCCAGTCCATGGCTATCTCCTGTATTCCAGCTTCTTGGAGGCGTGTTCTTACTGTGTGGTGGCAGACCGTGTCGTAGGCAGCCGATTGGTCCAGGAGGATGAGGGCTGATGTTTCGCTGTTGTCCAGTTGGTGCCTGATGTCGTCTGTGGCAGCGGCGATGAGGACTGTCTCGTGCTTCATGAGTGCAGCAGGTAGTCTGACTTGGAGTCATAGAAAACATATGTCTCTAGGCATGTAGAACTTGTATGCAGTCCTGCTGCTGTTGTCAGTGAGGCTGCCTGCCAAGGCTACACCATCAATTGAACCATCATCAGGGTTCTGAGAGAGCAGGTCTGGGAGAGGGTCACTCTCTTCCTCCTGACCTTCATCAGTAGCCATATAGCAAGCCCATGTCTACCCTGTCAACATATGGTTTCAGTCTGTTGACATAAAGCACCCTGTGGGGTCTCCTGGGAGTTCCAAGGTCAACCAAATAGGTGACTTCTCACCTTTGTTCAACAATATTGTGGGTTCCACTCCACTTGTCTTGGAGAGCTGCTGGGGCCACAGGCTCCAACACCCACACTTTCTGTCCTGACTGGTAAACAGTCAGCACAGCCTTTTGGTCATGCCAAGCCTTTTGCAATTCTTGACTTGCCTCAAGGTTTTTGGATGCCTTTTTCATGTGCTCAGCCATCCGGGAGCGGAGACCAAGTACACAGTCTACAATGTCTTGCTTGGGAGGTTTGAGAGGTAACTCCCATCCCTCCTTCACCAGACAAAGAGTTCCCCTTACAGGATGTCCAAACAAAAGTTTAAAAGGGCTGTAGCCAACCCCCTTCTGTGGGACTTCTCTATAAGCAAACAAAAGGCAGGGCAGCAAGATGTCCCATCCCTGCCTGAGCTTTTCAGCGAGACCCTTAATAATGCCCTTCAAGGTCTTGTGAATCTCTCAACTAGACCATTGCATTGTGGGTGATAGGGTGTGGTGAACTTGTAGTTCACTCCACACTCCTTTCACATTGCAGTCAGGTATCCAGACATGAAGTTTGCACCTCTTTATGAGACAACCTCCTTAGGGAAACCCACTCTTGCGAAAACTCCAAGGAGGGCTCCTGCCACAACAGGTGCTGTTGTGGTCCTAAGTGGAATAGCTTATGGGCATCTGGTGGCATGATCTACTACCACCAGAATAAATCTGTGCCCAGAGGCTGTTTGGGGATCCATTGGTTTAACAATGTCAATCCCTACACGTTCAAAGGGCACCCCTACCACAGGTAGTGGTATAAGGGGGGCCTTTGTGGTGCCACCTGATTTGACACTGGCTTGGCAGGTGACACAGGAGTGACAACACTCCTTGGTGTCTTCTGACATGCGAGGCCAGTGAAAGTGAGGGGCAAGCCTATCCCCAGTCTTGTTCTGGCCAAGATGTCCTGCAAGGGGAATATCATGGGCTAGTGTTAAAAGGAAGCCCCTGAATGCAAAAGGTATGAACAACCTCCTGGAAGCTCCAGGCTTGGGGTCTCTAGCTTCTGAATTCAGGAACCCTTCATCCCAATAAGTTATATGGATCCCACTAGCTTTCCCTGCAGCCTCAGCAGCAGCTGTCTGTCTGAGGGGTTCAAGAAAAGGGCAGTCCAACTGCGCCTGCCTCCGATCTGCCCTGGAAGGTCCCCCTGTCCCAAGAAACTCAACCTGTTCAGGCTCAATTTCGTATCACCTTTAAGGGCCGGTCACAAATTTTTGATGAACCTTCTGATCTTTCCTCATCTCTGGATAATCAGTCTGAATCTCAGATGGACTCTTCTCCTGCTCCTGGTCCATCAGGATCTTGATTGCTTGTTATTTCTATGGAGTTTTACTTCCTTATGTTTAGGCGTGTAATATGTTTCAGATATACATGCGAAGATTTTTCTCTCACTAGTTATTGAGAAGGTTTTCATTAGATTTCTAGTTCACAGGTTGTACGCGGTTGTTGAGCTAACTGTTTTTCTGTTGTTTTAGTCTCTCCTTATTTTTGTTTTTCTTACCTCTTCCATTCTATGTTTACCTGTTGTATTTATTACTTCAGGTTTCATATTTGTTTCCTCTCTTTATGTTTTCCTTTCACTATATTGTGGTTTCTTCTTTCTTTCTTCTCATATTTAAGGATATATGTTGCTGAGCCTCAATGTCCCTGGTGGTAGCTTCTCCTTTTTCTTAGGATGTGTTGTTCTTCTTTCGGTCTCTCTGTTTCTTCTTATACCATTCATGTTCTTGGTGGTTGTTTTCGATGGTTCTTTTAGTTGTCCAATGATTGGTCTTCTTTTCTTGTTGTGTTGCGATTTTTCTTACGCTTAAATTTTTCCTTCCTTTCTTTCGTGTTTAGCTGTTATGTTTTATATTCTTTAGTTTGTTTTTATTGATTGTTTTGTTCTTTACATATCGATATAATTATATTATTTAATTTCAATTTCTCTAGCTTATTCGTTATGGATTAACGCTTCTTCCTGGTTGTTGTTCATTAGTCTGATCTTTTCTTCTGGTTATAGGAATGAAATTCTATCATGAACATATTTGAGACTGATGTTTTTTGTTTCCTATTAATATATTTATTCTCCTTGTTTAATCAATTCTTTTTATTTTTTATGAGTGTTAGGTATACGGTTCATACTTATATACTGCATATTTCGTTGAGTATTTTATTCTTCGTGATGAAATTGTATTTATTAATATTTTTTGTTTGTATTTATTCATGATGTTTTTATTATAATATATATTGCGATTTTATCCTGTTTATAGCTAGCTAATATGTTTAGAGAACTTCTTTATTATGATATAAGCCTTGTTTGGTTAGCTTCTATCCTTCCTGGCGGTCCCCTTGCTTGTCCCTCCATGTCCCCCTTGGTATGCATTTGGTCCTTTATAGACCTCCCCTGGTGGGTCTTTTTCTCTTTGCTTCTCTATTCCTCTTTCTGCTTTTCTCTTTCCTCTTTCTTCTTTCTACTCTTTCTTTTCTCTCTTTTTCTTTCTTTTCCTGAATCTCCTGTTGGTGCTTCCCTTTCGTGGGGTTTATTGTAGGTCCTTGGATGGTGATCTTGCTTTTTGTATTGTGTCCTTTATTATTACTGCCTTTCGGATTTAATGTTTATGTAGGGTTATGCCTGGTTTGAATGTTGTCTCCCTGAATGTTAGAGGGTTAAATGATCCAGTGAAAAGATCCAAAATTCTGGATTACTGTAAATTGTTATCCTCGGACTTGGTACTATTGCAGGAAACTAAAGTATCTTACAAACAGGCTTTTTGCTGAGGAAAGAGTGGGTTCTTGATGTTGTGTGTTCTGATGCTCTGGGCAAAAAGAATGGTGTGATAACACTCATTTCTAAGACTTCTGGTTTATCGGTGGTCTCTGCTGAACATGATTCTGAGGGCCATTGGTTGTTGTCTAGACTTTCTGATGGTGTTGTTGATCTTTATGTTTTGAATATTTATGCTCCAAATAGTGATGATCCTTCATTTTGGCGGGTGATCACTAAAAAACTAGCTGACACACCGCATAAAGGCAATCTAATAGTTGATGGTGATTTCAATTTACCATTAGACCCTTTGTTGGATAGGAACTCTGCTTTTTCGTTCCGTCCCCCCAGAGCTCATAAACAAATGTTAAACATGTGCTCCTCTGTTAATCTTCAGGGTATTTGGTGTCTTCATAATCCCACAGGTAGTAATTTTTCTTTCTTTTCCTCTCCTCATTCTTGCTTTTCTCGTATTGGTTATCTCTTGGTTCATTCGTCTCTCGTGCAATCCTCATCTTACCCGTACATCCATCCTATTCTTGTCTCAGATCACGCGGCTGTTTCCTTTTCTCTCTTAAACCTTGCTCCAAAAAAAGAACCTCGCTCTTGGAGCTTAAATACAGAAATTTTACATGATGAATCTAAATTTTTGGCTCTGCATGAAGAAATTGAACATTTCTTTTCTGATAATGAAGGCTCCGTTAACTCTCCAATAGTTTTGTGGGATGCATTTAAATGTATGCTTAGAGGTCAAATTATTAAAGCTATGGCGAAAAGAAATGCTGCTATTAGGAAAGATCTCAAAGATTTAGCAGATAGTATTAAACAACACAAGCTTCTTTTTCGAAGTTCTAAAGACAAACAACTATTACAAACCATTAAGAACTTAAAGTATTCCTATAATACTATTGTTACCAAGAGAGCTCACATTGGAGATCAGGCCCAGAAATTCAAGTATTTACTATTGAAGAATCGTGCTGGTAAGATTTTAGCAGCGACATTGAAATTTGAGGAATCTAATTTTAAGTCTTCTCAGATATCTTCTATTAATAATAGCTCTGGTGTTAAAAAATTTCAGACCAAAGAGATTCTTGAAGTTTTTCGGGAATTTTATAGTAAACTCTATGCTCCCACTGATCAATCATCCTTTGAGCAATGCCAAGATTTCTTAAAGACAATCTCTATTCAGTCTGTGACGATGGAGGATGGTGCGAAATTAGGTGGCTCGATTACGTCGGAGGAAATTATACATGCAATTAAAGCCACACGTTCGGGTAAAGCTCCCGGTCATGATGGATTTCCCATTATGTTTTATAAAACCTTTCTTCCTTCTGTTGTTCCTCGCCTTAAGACTGTTTTTGATGCTTTTATTCAAGGATGTTCGGTGTCGGGTTCAGCGGCGGATGCTACTATCGTGGTGATCCCAAAAGAAGGTAAAGATCACTCAGATCCCCAAAATTACCGCCCTATTTCCCTTCTTAACAACGAAGCAAAGATTATTGCCAAAATATTAGCTAAGCGCTTAGAATCCTATATTCCTAATCTTGTTCATCCATCTCAGACGGGCATTGTCAAGGGTAGACTTGCAAGGGACAACATACGTACCTTTTGCCATATTTTGGGTACAGCTAAGTGGTCTAACCTTCCAGCAGCTGCTCTGGCCCTTGATGCCGAGAAGGCTTTTGATAAGGTTTCTTGGCCCTTTTTACATGCTGTCCTTCGTGCACATAATCTTGGAGATTCTTTTGTTAATATGAATATGTCTTTATATGCCCAACCTAGAGCAAATATAAGAGTCAATGGAGATACGTCTGAGTTTTTTAGTCTTTGCCAAGGTACTAGACAAGGTTGTCCCTTATCCCCGCTTTTGTTTTTATTATCTATTGACCCTCTCCTTAGATTAATTGATCTCCATCCAGATATTAAGAGGTTTACTTTTGACTCGCATTGCATAAAGACAGCTGCTTATGCGGATGATGTTCTCATTTATTCTGATGATATTGTCTTGGCCATTCCCGCTATTACAGATACTATGACTCTTTTTTCAAGTGTTTCTGGGTATACCCTCAACAGAGATAAGACGGAAATGTTTCCCTTGAATGCTTACTGTTTCCCAGCACATTTGGGTACAGCAGGTTTTAAATGGCAATCTAAACAGCTTAAGTAGTAGGGGATCTGGTTCTGTAGTACTCTTTATGATACAGTGGCTTACAATGAAGCTCAAACTCTACTTAAAGTGCGTCATCTTTTGGGCACTTGGTCCCCGAAGCATTTTTCTTGGTGGGATCGTCTCCAAACTTTAAAAATGATGATCAAACCTATCATTAACTTCATGTCCTCTATGCTTCCTGTGAAATGATCTTCTTCCTTTCTTCATGAGATTGACTCCCTTACTTCTAAATTCCTCTGGAATGATAAGAGAGCTAGAATTGCATATAAATCTTTAAGAAAACCTTATGATATGGGTGGTTGTCATTTTCCAGATTGGGAGAAATATCAGGTTGCTTTCTTAGCTTGTCTAGGGGCTCTATGGTTTTCCACTATCCCGGGCCGCACGCCTTCCTGGGTGTTGATTGAGCAAGATCTTTCTTTTCCCTTGCCAACCTCTTCCTTTCTTACCACATCCACCTTATCTATTCCGTTCTCCCGTACGATCATCCTAGATACCATTATAGCAATTAGGTCAATCGATAAGAAAGTTGCCACCCCGATTCATAAATCGAGGTGGTCTTCATGGTGGCGTAATCCTAGAATTAAAATTATTATTGATCCCACATTGATAACTTATTGGGCTTCTAAGGGGATTACGCTGGTTCGTCATCTCTATGATTCCAATAATGATCCGTTACCCTTTTCCTCCTTAGCTCAACAATTCTCTCTCACTAATTTAGATTTTTACACCTTTCTAAAAATAAAAGTTGCTCTTGCTAAACTGCGTCTGGATCCAAATTCTCCTACTATTGCGTTGTTGCAGTTGTGGCTTAGATCTGGGCATGTAGCTTCGAAAATTTATATATTTCTGTCTTCCACTTCCTCTGCCTTGTTCACCGTTACCCAACAGAAATTGTTACATCATTTTGATCAGGAACTTACTGAACAGAATCCTAGCAGTTGATTGGGAAGATTTCTCTCCATAATAAAATTGCCCCTTCTTTAATTCAATCTAAATTCTTCTCTATCAATCTTCTTCATTGGACTCCAGTGCGCTTACACTCTCTGGATCTGAAGGACGATGATCTTTGTTGGAGTTGTGGTCTGACTTCTGGGGATTATGCACATATGCTTTTTGAGTGTTCACTTTTGCAACCCTATTGGGATTTAATACATAAACATCTTATGTTAACTTTTCAATCTCAATTCCAGCTTTCCTTTCCCATGATGATGTTGGGCCCATTGGCTTCCCGAATACCTCTGCCCTAGGACTCCTTAGAGTTACAATTACTGGATCTTTTATTGACCGTAGCTGTTAAAGTGATTCTTATGGAATGGAAGTCTTTTTCTTCCATATCATACCATACTTGGTGGGCATGGGTCTCTTTTTTAAGAAGTGCACACACTTCGGTGGATGAGGCTCATCTTTCCCCTACTATCTCTAGTGGCGTTTGGAGAGCTTTGGCTACATATATGTATTTGGCTTCGAAAGGGTTGGTTGATCAGTATCCCTTTGCATCGTCTAGTTGATTGTTGTAATTGTTGTGTAAATGTAGCACTGCAGGAGATCCTTCCTTTCTTTCCCTTCACTCTTCTCTCCCCTTCCCCTTTGTATTCTTTTCTATCTTCTCTTTTTCTTTCTCTCACTGTCTTGTTTTTCGCTCTCTTTCTTTTTCCTGTTTCCTTTCTCTTTCTACATATATTTTTTCTTATATCATGGTGATGGTTTTTAAAGTTCCTTTGCTTCTCTTGACTAGACCATAGATATATTATTCTTCTTGACTTTCCATCATTTGTATCAGTTTTTATTTTATTTAACTATTTATACGCTTCTTAAAATCTAATAAACTTATTGAACAAAAAAAACAACCTTTTCAGGCTCAAGCTCCTCTAGGACAGTTCCTTCCTGGGTCACACAATCAGCTTCCTCAGAAGGCTGATCCTATTCCTGAGGCAGGGGGGAGGCACTGCCTTAACTCTACTGCTTCTCCTTCTGGTAGACAACTGGTCCATTATTTCAGGATCCAGGGCCTGTTCAGTGTTGCAATTTTTGACCTGTGACCTAGTCACAGCAAGGACATATGATGATATCCCTAACATTTCTGCATGGCTCCTACATTCCACTTCAGCCCAAACTGAAGTCTCCAGGTCATTTCCAAGCAGGCATTCAACAGGGAGGTCTGAGCTAACCGCAACCATTTTGAGGCCAGTTACCCCTCCTCAGGAGAAATTAACAATTGACATACTGTGAGTGGTAGTGACATTGCTAGCATTGGTCACTAGTTAATGTTCACCTAGTATGATCTGTCCAGGGTTCACAAAGCCAGGTGTCACCATTGTGACACTAGCACATGTGTCCCTGTAGGTCTGAGCCACTAAAGTAGTTTGTCTGTGCTTGCCCAAGTTATTGGGACTCACAGTAGAAGACATAATTATGTCCCCATCACAGATCAAAACAGCTTGAGTTGGTATCTTGACTAGGCCAGAATCCATTTCAGTTCCCAGGGCTAACCCTACTACACCCTTCTGTTGAGAACCACCACTTGGAGCTGAACTAGGGGGAACAGTTGCTTTAGGGGCAATGGTGGCTGGAGCTGCCTCCTTCTTGGTGCAATCACTGGTCCAGTGAGTATTTACTTTACAAATCTTGCACCAATGTTTCTTTGGGCCTTCTTTCTTTTTAGATTGTTGGGAACCCCCACCATTAGAAGCTTTTTGGGGACCTTGAGAAGACTTCTGGTCTTTTGCTTTCTCCCCACCCTTTTGGTCTTGCTTCTTCTGATCACCACCTTGGTTCTGTACCTTTTGCTTCACCCTGGTTCTGACCCATTTGTCTGCCTTCTTACCCAATTATTGGGGAGAGGTCAAATCAGAGTCCACCAGGTGTTGATACAATAGCTGGTTTTGACAGTTATTAAGAATCTGTTCTCTCATAATAAGGTTCTACAATCCTGTATAGTCACTTACTTTACTGACCAGTAACCAACCTTCCAGAGCCTTAGCAGCACAATCTACAAAATCAGTCCAGTCCTGAGTCTGTGTCTTCTGGGTATCTCTGAACAGCAACCTGTACTGCTCAGTGGTTAGGCCAAACCCCTCTATTAGAGCACTCTTCAGGACATTGTAGTTGTCAGCATCCTCTTTTCTAACAGTGAGGAGCTTGTCTCTTCTTTTGTCTGCAAAGTAGAGCCACAAGATTGCTACCCACTGACTTTGGCGTGCCAGCTGTACTTTGCAAGCCATCTCCAAAGCAGTTATCCATTTGTGGATGACATCCCCAATCTGATAGGGAGGGACAATTGTATTCAGGTTTCTATGGTCATGAGCCCTCTCCCTACCACTAGGGTTGTTGCTGCCACCAGTGGGCTCTAGCCCACACAATGTCTTCTCTCTTTCAAGAGCCAGGGTCTCTTTGGCAAGGGCAATTTCTTGCCTCTTGTTCCTAAGCTTAACTTCTCTCATCCTACCTTTATGCTCTCTTCTCTGAGGGGAAGTAATTCTCCTTTGAGCAGAGGCAATGGACCCTACTGATCAGTCATAATGCTCAGAACCACTGGAAAGGAATCTAGGCTTTCTAGGCACACCATTAGGCCTACGTGGAGGAATGGAGGGAGGCCTTCCTAGGCCATCTCCACCCTCAGGTAGTCCAGTGTTCAGGTTAGGTTCATTACCCTCATCCTGATCTACACCCTCATCATCTTCAGAGACTAGTGGGGCATCCCCATGGTTACTTTCTTCTGATGAAGGATGCCACCCCTCCCTGCTACCATGTGCTTCTGGGTCTGATACTTTTTCTAAGTCATCTGCCACTAACAGCTCTATCAGATGCTGGGTGGTTGGATTCTGTCCTGGTCCTAATTTTCTGATTACACACACGGTTCTCAATTCCTGAAAATAGAATGTGTCATACTTAGTTGTCTGCAAGTTGCTTACATCTGGCAGAGAGGCACTACCTCCTGCTCCTAAAGACATGGCTAGTGTGGTGTGGTTTGTGCACCTACACTACTTGTTTTCCTACTAGAACCTCTTCTGGAGTTGTAGTCAGGGCGTGTTAAACCCTTACCACCTACAACTGCTAAGTTCAGTACAAATTATGTATATAAGACTTGATTCATATGTACCTACAGGTACCTTGATATGATCTTTCAAATGATATTCTCAAGATTATTTGGTAAAACAATGGGATCTCTTTTCCCATCCGCTGCACACCAATGTGAGAAGTTAGCCTGGCATATGATGTCCACTAGTTCTAGTGGGCACCTTGCACCAGTCTAATTGACTCTTATTGAAGGTGGTTGTAAAGTCAACCTTACATAAAGCTATCCTAGTGGTATCATGGACCAGCAGTCATCAGGCTAAGACTTCAGAGAGCGTATTAAGCAAGTTGTTTTACCAATTATAATCCCTTGAGTACCAAATGAAAGGACACCACACAAGGTATTTATCAAATATATATATATATATATATATGTATTTATTCTAAACACAACATCTCTGGACTCTTTATGACATCAGAGGTAAAAACTACAATAAAAGTCACTTAGTTAATATATGATAAGTTCCTTAGTATACGTTATGCCCTAGGGGCCTCACAAACCATATACTAAAATAGTGGTATAAGAACCACAAGAGAATTAGAAAGCATGCCTGGGAACTGTGTAATCGCTGGGGATACTCTAAACAACCAAAGGTTAGAAAGTAGGAGGCCCATGGGAGACACCTGCAGTGTCTAAACACAGCGACGGGTTACCATTGACTTTCTATGGGAAACGTAGAAGTTACAAATCTACAATTTAAGGACACTTCCTGATGGACTACGATGGAACGCTTTTAAGCTAGGAAACTCGAGAGTCAAGACCCACGGGAGCACCGGAGTACTTGTGTTACCTCACCCAGGGAAGCTGGGTGCATAGGTGTCTTTTTGTGTCTGGTTTCGTCATCGTTTTTAATGGAGAGCTGCATAGAAGTGCTGCAGGCGACCAGAGGAAAAGTGTCCGGGTGGATCCAAGGGTGTATTGAAGAGCTGTAGAACCGGAAAGCCGAATGAACAGAGTCTGGGTCACTTGCCAGGGACCAGGGCGGCGATAGAAAGATGCCACCAGATGTCGGGTGATTTCAGGTGAAGATGTGAAGATTGTCTCTTCAGCCACGAGGACCAGGAGGAGTCGATGATGACCAAGAGCTGGATTCCAGCTGTCCCACAAAGGATCTAGTTGACCGCGCTGTAGGTATCCAGACTGGACCCAACAAGCCTTGATAAATGTAACCCACACAGGATGTCGAGATTGGCTTCGGTGCAGACCAGCAAGGTCTGAGGAACTTCTCCTTTGTAAGGAAGTTGGAGCAAGCATGAACCAACCAGGAAAGTAAGTTAGATGTAAAGGAAAGTCTTCGGAGGGCTCACTAGCCAACGGACTAGGAAGCGCAAAGACACGTCAAGCTGGAATGCAAAAGCGAGGCCTGCGGGTCACTCGTGGAGTGGGGGCCTCTGAGCTTTGGTGCAAGTGATGCTCGGGTCTAGGGCTTCAAGCACTCCAATGCACAACGTCGAGTTACCTCGTGAAGTGAGTGCAGCTTGCAAAATGCAGGATGTCCAGGAGTTCTGGTCCCACGTCTCTCGTGTCCGCCATTGGTCTCAGCTTTGCTTTGAGTGAAGGTCAGGTTCAGAGCTGTCTGGAAGTTTATGTCCTGTGTCACAGATTCTTTGGGATCTGGTGGGAAGCTTGAAAATGCAGACCGGCAAAGTTGCTGTTAGTGCCTGTTTGAACAGGGTGGTCACTCCTTGACCACAATGGAGATGTCTTCCATCTTCCAGTCGAAATGGAATGTCTAAGATTGCCCAGGATTCATGTTTAAAAGTTTTGTCCAAGGTAATCTAAAGACCTAGTGACTGGGCTCCTATACTTATACTAAGTTTAGGGGCTGGACTACCCATAAGATCCCTCCTATGGGTGGACCTTGGAAGGGGGTGGTTACCTCCCTTTCCCTTTGTCCAGTTTCACGCCAGAGCCTGGGCAGAGTGCCCCAGCAACTGGTTTGAACTGGGAAATGCATGGAGCACATTGTGTGCCCCAGGCAGTGTCTGGGAAGGATTCACTGAATGCAGCCCTCCTTGCCCCAATACACTAAAGCATGTCTGGGGAGGTGCTGGCACCTGGACAGGAAACCTATTGTCCAGGCCTCCCCTGCTAGAGTTTTGTCCAGAAACAGTAGGTCAGACTCGTGTCTGTGGTACATTTTGTAATGCTGAGGCTCTGTTTAACTTTAACCTGGTAAACCAGTAACTACATGTCTTCTCCCTCTAGAAGGGTGGAATGCTACCCCCGCTGCTAGGACTGGCAGGGGGGTAGTATACCAAAGTGTTTGACACCTTATATGACATGTATTGATAAAGCCAAATCAAAGTTAGCATTAACTGCGACGCTATTAATGCACATAAGAGTATATGGTATGGCTATATCATAGAATAGCTATAAGGAGATGGTTCTGAAAGCTGCATAGGGGCTCTGCTCATGCTAGGGCACCCTCTCACATTAAACCAAGCAGTCTGCCTCCAGGATTGTTAAGGCCTGCCATAGGAGTGACTTGTCGGTGTATGTGTGTCTATATGTATATATAGATATAGGTATACTATATCTAAGTAAGGGGTGATTACACCACCTTACCCAGGCTGTATGGACAGACCTTAGGTGTCAGTTTGGAAGGCAAACCAGGGGTGGCACAATACATGCTGCAGGCCCTGGTAGGCCTAAGGTGCACCTATGCCCTGTGTACCTATGGCACACAATGCATGGGCTTACAAGGGTGACCCAGTAACCAATATGGTGTGTACCTAAAGTACATGGTATCAATTTAGAGAGAGAACAGCTGGGCTGTGGGTCTGATTAGCAGGTCCAGAGCCACACTAAAGTCGAAAAACCAGAGAATCACAGCACAAAATGGTGTTAACCATAGTAAGCAACCCCTACTTTTCTACACAGTGTCCTTCAAGAGGTGCATCCTGCTGTCGGGGACAGACGTGTTCTTCAAGAGGTGCATCCTGCTGTCGGGGACAGATGTGTTCTTCAAAAGGTACATCCTGTTGTCGGGGACAGATTTGTCCTTTAAGAGGTGCATTCTTCTGTCGGGACAGACGTGTCCTTTAAGAGGTGCATCCTACTTTCAGGGACAGATGTGTCCTTCAAGAGATGCTTCCTGCTGTCGGTGACAGACATGTCCTTCAAGAGGTGCATCCTGCTGTCTGGACAGACGTGTCATTCAAGAGGTACTGAGGTACTGGGTTTTTCGGAACCCAGCGGTGCCAGGGTACACCCTAAGACCTCGAGTACTTTCCTGATTCAGACACAGAAACTCAGAGTCTTCTAGGTGAAGTCAAAGATCGAATTTATTGGCTGCAACCAAGTAACAGGTATCCTAGAAGTACAACACGGTGTATATTCTCAGGAGTCTGCTCAATCTTACAAAGCCAGCCTTCTCTTTTTATACAAAATATTATGCTTCAGGCAAACATTCTTAGGTTTACAGTTGACCATTCACATATTTTCACTACAAAGAAAAAGCAGAGTCATGATGACAAGCCCACATTTCAGTTCGTCCAGCCCACAACAAATTACCCGTCAAGGCCCAACATTTTCATCAGCTATCGGTGGACCCCCAATAAAAACGGGTACCTCCTCCTCGTAAAGCAAGACATATGTAAAGAAACAGGGACAGGTGTGAGCAAGATTAGGCAGGGTGTGTGTGCGATGAAAAGTGTTTATGGCATGTGGTGCCTTGATGCTATCTCGTTCGGCCACTGGGAGAGGAACTGACCGAACAGGTTTGGCCTTGGGCAGTGGAGTCAGTTTGCCCAGGTCACAGAGAAGTCAGGAAAGGTGTACGTGTCCTTCAGGATCGTGTTTGGCCTATGTGAGGGCAACTCACAAAATGGCTGCCGTACACAAAATGGAAGCCGAGGGTTCAGGACGCAAATTATGATTTCGAGGTGAAATCGTCACTCGAATATGACGAAAATGCTTGTACATAGTGTACTAGCCATTCTCGGTCTTTTGATATAAAAATCGTCATGCTACGACAAAGTTTATTACACGAGTCCAGAATTTTCAGAACCACAAACCCTCCTTTTGCCCTTACATAGGCAATTAACCTATCCTCATGCTAATCTGAGTCCAGGTCTATATTCCTAAAGTCATTGAGATGTTGCTGTAACATCATCCTAGTACTTAGCTCATCTCTTGATACAGGTTTCATTACACATGATGTAGCACAGAGGCCATATATTGCAGGAGCACACTGCACGCACAGACAGAACAGGAAAAGAATGGCTAAGACCATCCCAATGACCATCAGAATTTTCCACCCCCAGGCGGATATCAGTTCCCAGAACCATCCCATTAACGACCAATCTCCTTTATCCACATGAATAGATTCAGAAATCTTATGCAGTTTGGAGATGGCCTGGTACACTGTTGGAGCGTTATCTGGAATGAAAACACAGCAACTCGATTGGATCAATTTACATACCCCACCTCGGTCTGCAAGTATGACATCTAATGCGACCCTGTTCTGAAGGGTCATAAGACGGTCCGACTGGAGCTCAGCAGTCAAGTTACTAAGGGCACCGGCAGTTTCAACTACTGTGGACTCAACCACCCTTGTCAATTGCCTTATGTTCCTGCTATTAACCATTGGTCCCCAGAACGGCAGAAAACCCTTTTCGAAGTCCCTAAATTCTTGTCCTGCAGTATCTTCTTTACTCAAGACACCTCTGTCTTGTGGTAGTCTGCCGCTGCTGTGTAGGTGGGAGGCAACAGGAACGAAACAAAACATGTGCCCGAAAAGTCAGGGGGCAACCATGTATAGGCTCTATCATGGCAGATGAAATAGGTACCCTTAGCTGCTAAAAACGAAGGGGAAGTCTGAGATGCAAAAACATACGTTTCAGTACAGACACTCTTCCCTAACTGAGCTCTGGGATTCTTGCCATTACCTTGCAGACACAGGTGACCCTGATGGGGTACAATCCAAATCGGGGAAGATCTCTTAGCTTGCTGTTTCTCACTCAGAGTAGCTCCATATCCGGTCACGTTCCATCCTATGTAAACTAGTGTCTCATCTCTCGGGATAGTCTCATAGGAAATATCTTCCTTAATCATATCTACTATACCCTTAACTAGAGCACTATTCTTAGGATTGTCTGTTACAGAACGTAGGGGGTAGAATTCATGTGCATAGATGAACATTGTTCTGTATGCCCACACAGAACCATTATGGCTGAATGGCAGGACCAGATAAGGGATACCTTTATCCGTTGTGTGAGGCATAAGACCACACACCCAACAGTTAGTTGTGTTCATTACTAGTTGGTGTTGGTGCAAAAGCTGAACGAAGGAGTTATTAATAAACTCTAATCTTCTAGCGGATTCATGTTCAGGAAGGGGCTGAAAAGAATGAGAGGAAACAGTAGAAAGAGGAGGTGTAGGCAATGTAGTGGGTGCAAATGTTACTCGAAAAGAGAATAAAACATATCCTATTAAAAACATCATCACACTGAATAACATGAAAATGCACAATATCAAAAAGCTTTTCTTTGTCATCATTTTACATATTCTGCTTTTAAAGTTCGTTTCTTTGGCAGGTCTCTCCATCTCGAAAAACTCCATCCTCTATAATATGCTGCTCACGATGGTTGGGTGTTCTATGCTAAGGAATGCTTCTGTCAGTCCAGGGCAACTCCCTTAGACCAACCAGAACTGTCGACCTAACGTCTTCAGCTGCACCCCAAAGACTTTGGGCAACTGCGACCCTACAGCGGAACCCGGATGGTGGTTCGAAAAACAAAAATAAAAAAGTTTCTCAGATGGGAGAGCTGCACTTTCAAAAATATCAAAGGAAAGGAATATCTTTTTATTAGTTCATAGTTCTCGGCCTCAGATTGTATCTTTGCTTTCCAGGTATTGTTTGATCTCGGAACAGGAGTTCAGGTTCTGTAGTGTCCAATCGAATTGACGGCGGTACAGCTGCTTGCAAGAGATTGTCACTTTCTTTCTCAGTAATTGTTCCTTTTATACGTGCATCACTGAAAGGCAGAAAACGAGGCGCAGTTTCAGTCTCTGAGTCAGCGACACCCTCCTGGACCCACCGGTCGTACGGCAGAGGCAAAGGCACCCTCTTGCAATGTACACCCTGGATCCAGTGTTTCTTTCCTTCTACACGAACAGCTGATCTCGTTGACAGAAGGACGAGGTGAGGGCCGGTCCTCCTGGGCTGGTCGTTCTTTGTTCGCTGAAAGTTCTTGACCAGCACCCAGGATCCAGGAACGATCTGATGTCCTGGAGCTTCAGAGACCTGAGGCAGTGTATCATGCACCTGTTGGTGTAAAACACGCAATTTAGCCGTCAATCCGTACAAGTAGTCAAGCAAAACAGGGTATTCGATTTCACTGAACTTTGTAGGCATTGGCACTCCCCATATGTTGGCCGGGCGGCCAAAAACTATCTCGTAAGGACTAAGTCCCACTCGCGAATGCACAGTCATTATGGTTGATAGGAGTGCTAAAGGGAGAGCGTCAGGCCATTTAAGACCAGAGCTGGCTTGAATTTTGGCCAGTTTTAACTTTAGCGTGCCATTGTAGCATTCTACTAGTCCAGCTGATTGAGGGTGATTTGCAGCGTGGAATTTCTGCTGGATGCCTAGCCCTTCACATACTTTCTTCATCACACGACCTACAAATTCACTTCCATTGTCACTCCAGACCATTCTCGGCATTCCAAATCTAGGGAAGAACTCTTTCACAAGGGCTTTAGCTGTGGATAAGGCAGTGTTGTCCTTTAGGGGGTAGGCTTCCACCCATCTTGAAAAGGCACAAACAACAACAAGTACGTATTTTAAATTGTTGCACCTTTCCATGTGGATGAAATCTAGCTGCGAAACCTCGAACGGATACGTAGGAGGTGCAAAATGACCAGCTGGAGTTGGGGTTCCCCTACCAGGATTGTATTTTAGACACACCATGCAATTCTTGACCACATTCTCTGCACACTTAGGAATTCCAGCATTTTGCCATACAGGAGCCAACAACTACAAATCCCTTTCACACTGATGTGAGCCATTCCATGGGCCATTGTAACCACTGCAAGCACGTACGCATCGGGTAACAACCATCTCTGATGCTCTGACAATTCAATCTAGCAACCATTGGCATCCATTTTACCCGTACTTTCTCTCCACACACTCAATTCTTTCTCTGTAGCTTCAGCTTGGATCGATTTCACACTCTCTATCGTGTCTTCACACATTCCAACGTCACCAATCCATCTTGCAGGGCCTGCAACATACATTCGGCTCATCACATTCCTCGCTGTTTCTTTTGCGATTTCGTCAGCAAATGCATTTCCACGACCAACATCATCAGTCACCTTCTTGTGTGCGCTACATTTCACAATCGCAACTTGCAACGGCAAAGTAAGTGACTCAAGAAGCTCATTCACCAACTGACCATGCTGTATCTTAGCTCCATGCGAAGTCAGGAACCCACGTTCTTTCCACAATCGTCCAAAACTGTGAGCCACTCCAAATGCATACTGGCTGTCGGTATAGATAGTCACTTTCATTCCTTTCGACAACACACATGCTTGTGTAAGTGCAATCAACTCTGCTGCTTGAGCTGAATTCTGTGGGATACGTGCAGTTTCAACAATCGTATGCAAAGTCATGACAGCATATGCTGCAGTCGTATCACCATTCGGAAGCTTGAAGCATGAACCATCCACCCATAAGGTACCATCACATTCAGCAAGAGGAGTATCTCGGAGATCTACTCTCCCTTTCGTTTCTTCTTCTGTTCTAAGAAAACAATCATGCTGTTCTGAAGCATCTAATTCCTCTACACTCGGCAACAACGTAGCTGGGTTAAGAGTGTTGCATCTTTTTATGTGCACATGACTCGCTAACAATGTCAACTCGTAACCTGACAATCGAGCACTAGTTAAGTGCTGTGTCTTGGTTCTGTTTAACAACGTGTCTACTGCATGTGGAACCATCACAATTAACGTGTTATTCATCACTAAACCAGCAGACTGTCGAATAGAAATAGCTGCTGCCGCTGTTGCTCTTAAACAACTCGGCAATGCTTTAGCTACCGGATCCAAAGTCGACGAAAAATACGCACATGGACGCTGCTTGTCTGCAAACAACTGTGTCAACACTGACGATGCACAACCTTCTTTCTCATGGACATACAATGTAAAGGGCTTACTGTAGTCGGGGGTACCCAACACAGGAGCCGAACATAATGCTGTGCGCTATTCCGAAAAAATTTTCTGACACTCTTCAGACCATGGAAGGGGATTCGGTGTATCTTTACACGTTAATGCCACCAAGGGCTTGGCCAGCAAGGAAAAATTTGGTATCCACTGTCTACAGTACGATGTAATACCCAAGAAAGCACGCACTTCTCTCTGTGTTCTTGGCACATTCAATTTTGCTATTGCCTGAATTCTTTCTGGGGTCAGTTTCCTTCCCTCCTTCGATAAGAGATGACCTAAGTAGGTCACTTCTTGTCGACAATATTGCAATTTTGAGAGAGACACTTTGTGATGCAACTCACACAAATGACGCAATAAAGACAACGTGGCTTCTTTACAGATTTCCTCAGTATCTGCAGCAACAAGCAAATCATCAACATACTGAATGAGGGCAGCGCCATCAGGTAAAACAATCGTATCAAGCTGTGTTTTTAAAGCTTGACTATATATTGATGGACTTTCACAGTAGCCCTGGGGAGCGCGTTTAAAGCGGAAGCTTTGACCTCCTAAACTGAAGCCAAAAATATCCCTACTCTTCTCAGAAATCGGGATGCTGAAGAAAGCATTCTTCAAGTCAATCACCGAGAACCAAGTTGCGGAAGCTGGAATCATGGTCAATAGGGCAGTGATATCAGGGACAACTGGAAATTGTGGCACAACGATTTTATTCACCTCTCTAAGATCAATCACAAATCTGTAAACAGGTGGCTGGGAAGGGTCAGTTCGTTTCAAAACAGGCAGAACAGGACTATTGCAAACGTTGCCTCTTGTCTCTTCAATTACATCTTTTTCAATCAGATCATAAATGATCGCTAGTAAAGCTTTTTCACCTTCACTAGAAATTTTATATTGGGGAATGCGTGGCATTTTAACATTGGCTTTCAATGTTACAACATATGGTGGTATTTCCAAAAGACCCACATCATTAGGACCCGTAGCCCAAAGAATATCAGGAAGAAACGACAATTCTGTCGGAAGTTTATCCCTTGACAAATACATTGGAGAAACCACTTTTTTACCCAGTGTAAGTTGTACTCCCGAAGGAGAACAGTACAAAGTCGCATACAATCTTTTTAACAGATCCAATCCCAACAAGTTTTCACCACAACCTGTCGTCAGAATAAGGGGTGCTTCGAATTCACAAGGACCAACAGAAAGGGACATAGCACTAGAAATCGGGTTCCTAACCGGGGCGCCGGAAAAACCTACTGAAACATTCATTTCGCCAGACAAAGGTGCGCCAGGGAGTTTGGAGTGCATAATAGAACTCTTTGTAGCACCAGTATCCAACAGAAAAGGCTCCGACACACCTGATGTAATCAACTCAACGTAAGGTCCACTCTGATCTACTGGAACTGAAACAACTCCCTCTCTTTGACTATGGCTGTCCTAGCAATCATTACCTTCCATATTCTCATCTTCTGCATAGTAGTCATCAGCATAGTACTGAGTCGTCCTACCAGGCGCGTTATTCTGGGGCAGGCTCCCCTCAGCTCCTCTGACCTTCACTCTCCTGGTACAGAGATATCCTGGGGCAGGTCTCCTCAGCCCTCTGCTCTCCTGGAATAGACGCAGACTGAGGCAGGTTCATCCTGGTTCCCTTGACCTTTGCTCTTGTGGTGTACACGCAGACTGGGGCAGGCTCCCCTCAGCTCCTCTGACCTTTACTCTCCTGGTACAGAGATATCATGGGGCAGGTCTTCTCAGCCCTCTGCTCTCCTGGAATAGACGCAGACTGAGGCAGGTTCATCCTGGTTCCCTTGACCTTTGCTCTTGTGGTGTACACGCAGACTGGGGCAGGCTCCCCTCAGCTCCTCTGACCTTCACTCTCCTGGTACAGAGATATCCTGGGGCAGGTCTCTTCGGCCCTCTGCTCTCCTGGAATAGACGCAGACTGAGGCGGGTTCATCCTGGTTCCCTTGACCTTTGCTCTTGTGGTGTACACGCAGACTGGGGCAGGCTCCCCTCAGCTCCTCTGACCTTCACTCTCCTGGTACAGAGATATCCTGGGGCCGCTCTACTCAGCCCTCTGCTCTCCTGGAATAGACGCAGACTGAGGCGGGTTCATCCTGGTTCCCTTGACCTTTGCTCTTGTGGTGTACACGCAGACTGGGGCAGGCTCCCCTCAGCTCCTCTGACCTTCACTCTCCTGGTACAGAGATATCCTGGGGCAGGTCTCCTCAGCCCTCTGCTCTCCTGGAATAGACGCAGACTGAGGCAGGTTCCTCCTGGTTCCCTTGACCTTTGCTCTTGTGGTGTACATGCAGACTGGGGCAGGCTCCCCTCAGCTCCTCTGACCTTCACTCTCCTGGTACAGAGATATCCTGGGGCAGGTCTCCTCAGCCCTTTGCTCTCCTGGAATAGACGCAGACTGAGGCGGGTTCATCCTGGTTCCCTTGACCTTTGCTCTTATGGTGTACACGCAGACTGGGGCAGGCTCCCCTCAGCTCCTCTGACCTTTACTCTCCTGGTACAGAGATATCCTGGGGCAGGTCTCCTCAGCCCTCTGCTCTCCTGGAATAGACGCAGACTGAGGCGGGTTCATCCTGGTTCCCTTGACCTTTGCTCTTGTGGTGTACATGCAGACTGGGGCAGGCTCCCCTCAGCTCCTCTGACCTTCACTCTCCTGGTACAGAGATATCCTGGGGCCGGTCTCCTCAGCCCTCTGCTCTCCTGGAATAGACGCAGACTGAGGCGGGTTCATCCTGGTTCCCTTGACCTTTGCTCTTGTGGTGTACACGCAGACTGGGGCAGGCTCCCCTCAGCTCCTCTGAGCTTTACTCTCCTGGTAAGAGATATCCTGGGGCAGGTCTCCTCAGCCCTCTGCTCTCCTGGAATAGACGCAGACTGAGGCAGGTTCATCCTGGTTCCCTTGACCTTTGCTCTTGTGGTGTACACGCAGACTGGGGCAGGCTCCCCTCATCTCCTCTGAGCTTTACTCTCCTGGTAAGAGATATCCTGGGGCAGGTCTCCTCAGCCCTCTGCTCTTCTGGAATAGACGCAGACTGAGGCAGGTTCATCCTGGTTCCCTTGACCTTTGCTCTTGTGGTGTACACGCAGGCTGGGGCAGGCTCCCCTCAGCTCCTCTGACCTTCACTCTCCTGGTGCAGAGATATCCTGGGGCAGGTCTCCTCAGCCCTCTGCTCTCCTGGAATAGACGCAGACTGAGGCAGGTTCATCCTGGTTCCCTTGACCTTTGCTCTTGTGGTGTACACGCAGACTGGGGCAGGCTCCCCTCAGGTCCTCTGACCTTTACTCTCCTGGTACAGAGATATCCTGGGGCAGGTCTCCTCAGCCCTCTGCTCTCCTGGAATAGACGCAGACTGAGGCGGGTTCATCCTGGTTCCCTTGACCTTTGCTCTTGTGGTGTACACGCAGACTGGGGCAGGCTCCCCTCAGCTCCTCTGACCTTCACTCTCCTGGTACAGAGATATCCTGGGGCAGGTCTCCTCAGCCCTCTGCTCTCCTGGAATAGACGCAGACTGAGGCAGGTTCATCCTGGTTCCCTTGACCTTTGCTCTTGTCGTGTACACGCAGACTGGGGCAGGCTCCTCCTCAGCTCCTCTGACCTTTACTCTCCTGGTACAGAGATATCCTGGGGCAGTTATCCTCAGCCCTCTGCTCTCCTGGAATAGACGCAGACTGAGGCAGGTTCATCCTGGTTCCCTTGACCTTTGCTCTTGTGGTGTACACGCAGACTGGGGCAGGCTCCCCTCAGCTCCTCTGACCTTCACTCTTCTGGTACAGAGATATCCTGGGGCCGGTCTCCTCAGCCCTCTGCTCTCCTGGAATAGACGCAGACTGAGGCAGGTTCATCCTGGTTCCCTTGACCTTTGCTCTTGTGGTGTACACGCAGACTGGGGCAGGCTCCCCTCAGCTCCTCTGACCTTCACTCTCCTGGTACAGAGATATCCTGGGGCAGGTCTCCTCAGCCCTCTGCTCTCCTGGAATAGACGCAGACTGAGGCAGGTTCATCCTGGTTCCCTTGACTTTTGCTCTTGTGGTATACACGCAGACTGGGGCAGGATCCCCTCAGGGCCTCTGAACTTCACTCTACTGGTACAGAGATATCCTGGGGCAGTTCTCCTCAGCCCTCTGCTCTCCTGGAATAGACGCAGACTGAGGCAGGTTCATCCTGGTTCTCTTGACCTTTGCTCTTGTGGTGTAAACGCAGACTGGGGAAGGCTCCCCTAAGCTCCTCTGACCTTCACTCTCCTGGTACAGAGATATCCTGGGGCAGGTCTCCTCAGCCCTCTGCTCTCCTGGAATAGACGCAGACTGAGGCAGGTTCATCCTGGTTCCCTTGACCTTTGCTCTTGTGGTGTACACGCAGACTGGGGCAGGCTCCCCTCAGCTCCTCTGACCTTCACTCTCCTGGTACAGAGATATCCTGGGGCAGGTCTCCTCAGCCCTCTGCTCTCCTGGAATAGACGCAGACTGAGGCGGGTTCATCCTGGTTCCCTTGACCTTTGCTCTTGTGGTGTACACGCAGACTGGGGCAGGCTCCCCTCAGCTCCTCTGAGCTTTACTCTCCTGGTACAGAGACATCTTGGGGCAGTTCTCTTCAGCCCTCTGCTCTCCTGGAATAGACGCAGACTGAGGCGGATTCATCCTGATTCCCTTGACCTTTGCTCTTGTGGTGTACACGCAGACTGGGGAAGGCTCCCCTCAGCTCCTCTGACCTTTACTCTCCTGGTACAGAGATATCCTGGGGCAGGTCTCCTCAGCCCTCTGCTCTCCTGGAATAGACGCAGACTGAGGCAGGTTCATCCTGGTTCCCTTGACCTTTGCTCTTGTGGTGTACACGCAGATTGGGGCAGGCTCCCCTCAGCTCCTCTGACCTTCACTCTCCTGCTACAGAGATATCCTGGGGCAGGTCTCCTCAGCCCTCTGCTCTCCTGGAATAGACGCAGACTGAGGCAGGTTCATCCTGGTTCCCTTGACCTTTGCTCTTGTGGTGTACACGCAGACTGGGGCAGGCTCCCCTCAGCTCCTCTGACCTTCACTCTCCTGGTACAGAGATATCCTGGGGCCGCTCTCCTCAGCCCTCTGCTCTCCTGGAATAGACGCAGACTGAGGCGGGTTCATCCTGGTTCCCTTGACCTTTGCTCTTGTGGTGTACACGCAGACTGGGGCAGGCTCCCCTCAGCTCCTCTGACCTTCACTCTCCTGGTACAGAGATATCCTGGGGCAGGTCTCCTCAGCCCTCTGCTCTCCTGGAATAGACGCAGACTGAGGCAGGTTCATCCTGGTTCCCTTGACCTTTGCTCTTGTGGTGTACATGCAGACTGGGGCAGGCTCCCCTCAGCTCCTCTGACCTTCACTCTCCTGGTACAGAGATATCCTGGGGCAGGTCTCCTCAGCCCTTTGCTCTCCTGGAATAGACGCAGACTGAGGCGGGTTCATCCTGGTTCCCTTGACCTTTGCTCTTGTGGTGTACACGCAGACTGGGGCAGGCTCCCCTCAGCTCCTCTGACCTTTACTCTCCTGGTACAGAGATATCCTGGGGCAGGTCTCGTCAGCCCTCTGCTCTCCTGGAATAGACGCAGACTGAGGCGGGTTCATCCTGGTTCCCTTGACCTTTGCTCTTGTGGTGTACACGCAGACTGGGGCAGGCTCCCCTCAGCTCCTCTGACCTTCACTCTCCTGGTACAGAGATATCCTGGGGCAGGTCTCCTCAGCCCTTTGCTCTCCTGGAATAGACGCAGACTGAGGCAGGTTCATCTTGGTTCCCTTGACCTTTGCTCTTGTGGTGTACACGCAGACTGGGGCAGGCTCCCCTCAGCTCCTCTGACCTTTACTCTCCTGGTACAGAGATATCCTGGGGCAGGTCTCCTCAGCTCTCTGCTCTCCTGGAGTAGACGCAGACTGAGGCAGGTTTATCCTGGTTCCCTTGACCTTTGCTCTTGTGGTGTACACGCAGACTGGGGCAGGCTCCCCTCAGCTCCTCTGACCTTTACTCTCCTGGTACAGAGATATCCTGGGGCAGGTCTCCTCAGCCCTCTGCTCTCCTGGAATAGACGCAGACTGAGGCGGGTTCATCCTGGTTCCCTTGACCTTTGCTCTTGTGGTGTACACGCAGACTGGGGCAGGCTCCCCTCAGCTCCTCTGAGCTTTACTCTCCTGGTAAGAGATATCCTGGGGCAGGTCTCCTCAGCCCTCTGCTCTCCTGGAATAGACGCAGACTGAGGCAGGTTCATCCTGGTTCCCTTGACCTTTGCTCTTGTGGTGTACACGCAGACTGAGGCAGGCTCCCCTCATCTCCTCTGAGCTTTACTCTCCTGGTAAGAGATATCCTGGGGCAGGTCTCCTCAGCCCTCTGCTCTTCTGGAATAGACGCAGACTGAGGCAGGTTCATCCTGGTTCCCTTGACCTTTGCTCTTGTGGTGTACACACAGACTGGGGCAGGCTCCCCTCAGCTCCTCTGACCTTCACTCTCCTGGTACAGAGATATCCTGGGGCAGGTCTCCTCAGCCCTCTGCTCTCCTGGAATAGACGCAGACTGAGGCGGGTTCATCCTGGTTCCCTTGACCTTTGCTCTTGTGGTGTACACGCAGACTGGGGCAGGCTCCCCTCAGCTCCTCTGAGCTTTACTCTCCTGGTACAGAGATATCCTGGGGCAGGTCTCCTCAGCCCTCTGCTCTCCTGGAATAGATGCAGACTGAGGCGGGTTCATCCTGGTTCCCTTGACCTTTGCTCTTGTGGTGTACACGCAGACTGGGGCAGGCTCCCCTCAGCTCCTCTGACCTTTACTCTCCTGGTACAGAGATATCCTGGGGCAGGTCTCCTCAGCCCTCCTGGAATAGACGCAGACTGAGGCGGGTTCATCCTGATTCCCTTGACCTTTGCTCTTGTGTTGTACACGCAGACTGGGGCAGGCTCCCCTCAGTTCCTCTGACCTTTACTCTCCTGGTACAGAGATATCCTGGGGCAGGTCTCCTCAGCCCTCTGCTCTCCTGGAATAGACGCAGACTGAGGCAGGTTCATCCTGGTTCCCTTAACCTTTGCTCTTCTGGTGTACACGCAGACTTGGGCAGGATCCCCTCAGCTCCTCTGACCTTTACTCTCCTGATACAGAGATATCCTGGGGCAGGTCTCCTCAGCCCTCTGCTCTCCTGGAATAGACGCAGACTGAGGCAGGTTCATCCTGGTTCCCTTGACCTTTGCTCTTGTGGTGTACACGCAGACTGGGGCAGGCTCCCCTCAGCTCCTCTGACCTTTACTCTCCTGGTACAGAGATATCCTGGGGCAGGTCTCCTCAGCCCTCTGCTCTCCTGGAATAGACGCAGACTGAGGCAGGTTCATCCTGGTTCCCTTGACCTTTGCTCTTGTGGTGTACATGCAGACTGGGGCAGGCTCCCCTCAGCTCCTCTGACCTTTACTCTCCTAGTACAGAGATATCCTGGGGCAGGTCTCCTCAGCCCTCTGCTCTCCTGGAATAGACGCAGACTGAGGCAGGTTCATCCTGGTTCCCTTGACCTGTGCTCTTGTGGTGTACACGCAGACTGGGGCAGGCTCCCCTCAGCTCCTCTGACCTTCACTCTCCTGGTACAGAGATATCCTGGGGCAGGTCTCCTCAGCCCTCTGCTCTCCTGGAATAGACGCAGACTGAGGCAGGTTCATCCTGGTTCCCTTGACCTTTGCTCTTCTGGTGTACACACAGACTGGGGCAGGCACCCCTCAGCTCCTCTGACCTTCACTCTCCTGGTACAGAGATATGCTGGGGCAGGTCTCCTCAGCCCTCTGCTCTCCTGGAATAGACGCAGACTGAGGCAGGTTCATCCTGGTTCCCTTGACCTTTGCTCTTGTGGTGTACACGCAGACTGGGGCAGGCTCCCCTCAGCTCCTCTGACCTTTACTCTCCTGGTACAGAGATATCCTGGGGCAGGTCTCCTCAGCCCTCTGCTCTCCTGGAATAGACGCAGACTGAGGCAGGTTCATCCTGGTTCCCTTGACCTTTGCTCTTGTGGTGTACACGCAGACTGGGCAGGCTCCCCTCAGCTCCTCTGACCTTCACTCTCCTGGTACAGAGATATCCTGGGGCAGGTCTCCTCAGCCCTCTACTCTCCTGGAATAGACGCAGACTGAGGCGGGTTCATCCTGGTTCCCTTGACCTTTGCTCTTGTGGTGTACACGCAGACTGGGCAGGCTCCCCTCAGCTCCTCTGACCTTCACTCTCCTGGTACAGAGATATCCTGGGGCAGGTCTCCTCAGCCCTCTACTCTCCTGGAATAGACGCAGACTGAGGCGGGTTCATCCTGGTTCCCTTGACCTTTGCTCTTGTGGTGTACACGCAGACTGGGGCAGGCTCCCCTCAGCTCCTCTGACCTTCACTCTCCTGGTACAGAGATATCCTGGGGCAGGTCTCCTCAGCCCTCTGCTCTCCTGGAATAGACGCAGACTGAGGCAGGTTCATCCTGGTTCCCTTGACCTTTGCTCTTGTGGTGTACACGCAGACTGGGGCAGGCTCCCCTCAGCTCCTCTGACCTTCACTCTCCTGGTACAGAGATATCCTGGGGCCGGTCTCCTCAGCCCTCTGCTCTCCTGGAATAGACGCAGACTGAGGCAGGTTCATCCTGGTTCCCTTGACCTTTGCTCTTGTGATGTACACGCAGACTGGGGCAGGCTACCCTCAGCTCCTCTGACCTTCACTCTCCTGGTACAGAGATATCCTGGGGCCGGTCTCCTCAGCCCTCTGCTCTCCTGGAATAGACGCAGACTGAGGCGGGTTCATCCTGGTTCCCTTGACCTTTGCTCTTGTGGTGTACACACAGACTGGGGCAGGCTCCCCTCAGCTCCTCTGACCTTTACTCTCCTGGTACAGAGATATCCTGGGGCCGGTCTCCTCAGCCCTCTGCTCTCCTGGAATAGACGCAGACTGAGGCGGGTTCATCCTGTTTCCCTTGACCTTTGCTCTTGTGGTGTTCACGCAGACTGGGGCAGGCTCCCCTCAGCTCCTCTGACCGTCACTCTCCTGGTACAGAGATATCCTTGGGCAGGTCTCCTCAGCCCTCTGCTCTCCTGGAATAGACGCAGACTGAGGCGGGTTCATCCTGGTTCCCTTGACCTTTGCTCTTGTGGTGTACACGCAGACTGGGGCAGGCTCCCCTCAGCTCCTCTGAGCTTCACTCTCCTGGTACAGAGATATCCTGGGGCAGGTCTCCTCAGCCCTCTGCTCTCCTGGAATAGACGCAGACTGAGGCGGGTTCATCCTGGTTCCCTTGACCTTTGCTCTTGTGGTGTACACGCAGACTGGGGCAGGCTCCACTCAGCTCATCTGACCTTTACTCTCCTGGTACAGAGATATCCTGGGGCAGGTCTCCTCAGCCATCTGCTCTCCTGGAATAGACGCAGACTGAGGCGGGTTCATCCTGGTTCCCTTGACCTTTGCTCTTGTGGTGTACACGCAGACTGGGGCAGGCTCCCCTCAGCTCCTCTGACCTTTACTCTCCTGGTACAGAGATATCCTGGGGCAGGTCTCCTCAGCCCTCTGCTCTCCTGGAATAGACGCAGACTGAGGCAGGTTCATCCTGGTTCCCTTGACCTTTGCTCTTGTGGTGTACACGCAGACTGGGGCAGGCTCCCCTCAGCGCCTCTGACCTTCACTCTCCTGGTACAGAGATATCCTGGGGCCGGTCTCCTCAGCCCTCTGCTATCCTGGAATAGACGCAGACTGAGGCAGGTTCATCCTGGTTCCCTTGACCTTTGCTCTTGTGGTGTACACGCAGACTGGGGCAGGCTCCCCTCAGCTCCTCTGACCTTTACTCTCCTGGTACAGAGATATCCTGGGGCCGGTCTCCTCAGCCCTCTGCTCTCCTGGAATAGACGCAGACTGAGGCAAGTTCATCCTGGTTCCCTTGACCTTTGCTCTTGTGGTGTACACGCAGACTGGGGCAGGCTCCCCTCAGCTCCTCTGACCTTTACTCTCCTGGTTCAGAGATATCCTGGGGCAGGTCTCCTCAGCCCTCTGCTCTCCTGGAATAGACACAGACTGAGGCAGGTTCATCCTGGTTCCCTTGACCTTTGCTCTTGTGGTGTACACACAGACTGGGGCAGGCTCCCCTCAGCTCCTCTGACCTTTACTCTCCTGGTACAGAGATATCCTGGGGCAGGTCTCCTCAGCCCTCTGCTCTCCTGGAATAGACGCAGACTGAGGCAGGTTCATCCTGGTTCCCTTGACCTTTGCTCTTGTGGTGTAAACGCAGACTGGGGCAGGCTCCCCTCAGCTCCTCTGACCTTCACTCTTCTGGTACAGAGATATCCTGGGGCCGGTCTCCTCAGCCCTCTGCTCTCCTGGAATAGACGCAGACTGAGGCAGGTTCATCCTGGTTCCCTTGACCTTTGCTCTTGTGGTGTACACGCAGACTGGAGCAGGCTCCCCTCAGCTCCTCTGACCTTCACTCTCCTGGTACAGAGATATCCTGGGGCAGGTCTCCTCAGCCCTCTGCTCTCCTGGAATAGACGCAGACTGAGGCGGGTTCATCCTGGTTCCCTTGACCTTTGCTCTTGTGGTGTAAACGCAGACTGGGGCAGGCTCCCCTCAGCTCCTCTGACCTTCACTCTCCTGGTACAGAGATATCCTGGGGCAGGTCTCCTCAGCCCTCTGCTCTCCTGGAATAGACGCAGACTGAGGCAGGGTCACAGGGTGAGGTGCCCAGGGTCACAGGGTGAGGTGTCGGGGCCACAGGGTGAGGTGCCCAGGGTCACAGGGTGAGGTGCCCAGGGTCACAGGGTGAGGTGCCCAGGGTCACAGGGTGAGGTGCCCAGGGTCACAGGGTGAGGTGTCCAGGCCAGGGTTTGTAAGCAAAGCATGCAGATAAAAGGTGAATCCATTCAGCTCAGGAGAAACGGGAGCAGCTAAACCCGCTGCTGCCAGAACAGGCACCCTTCCCCCCCCCCCCCCGAGTCACCTGCTTTGGACTCACCTGAGGCTTGTGCAGGACTCTGCTCGGCTCTGCCCTCTCGACGGTTCTGTAGCGCCTTCACCGGGCCGCAGCGCTTAAATATCCGCCCGGGGCTCCGCCCTGATCACTCACCGAGGTGTCAACAGGAGGGAGGCGCAGAGCTCGGGAAGGATGAACCTCGGAGCCCGACGCACCACGGGGCCCGGCACAGTCACCAACCAAGGGTCCGCAGGAGGGAGGTTCAGACCCACAGGAGCTCGAGGAGTGTGAACACGAGATCCAAGTATGTGGCTTTCCATGCCGGGTTTCAAGAGCTGGGCGGCCTCTGACGCCTGTGGATGACAGGAGTTTGCAAAACCTGCGCTGCGGTTTCTCTTTTTGGAAAGGGCAGAGCTCTGTTGTGCGTCAGGTTCGGATGTTCACACTTTTCGAACTCCTATGGTCTATTGTCAGTAGAAATGTTACTATACTAGGAGCATTAATTACATATATTTTTATTTTCTCAAATGAATACGTTTGTTCCGACTTCCATTCAAATTAAATTTTTTTTACAGATCTCTCATGGATTGCATGAAATTTGCTAAATTACTAACAAACATGCACATGCATTCCCTTTACCTCAAAAATAATTCATCCTCCTCCTTATGAGAGCGAAAGGTGCATCTTTTACAGCATGTAGAGGGTTGATTTTAGTTTTAATACCTTCACTGCACATGGTATGCCCCAAGTAATTCAGCAAAAGTGATCTTGCACTTGCTTTTCTTTATGGCAAGGCCGGTCTCCCATAATTTGTTTAGGGGCCTTGCTTAGATTAACAACGTGCTTCTGTTCTGCGGTCCCATATATCAAAATATAATCCTGAAACATATGACCGTATTTAACCCTTTTACAAAGTGCTGCATTACTCTCAAGAAATGCCTCAGCAGCCGAGCCGAGAGAGTGAGAGAGAGTGAGAGACAGAGAGAGTCAGAGCCCTTTGATGTCCGGACCCTCGCGCCTGGGGGCAGAGGGGCCGGGAGGAAGGTGTCCAGACACCCAGCAGGGGGGTGTAGCCAGTGCCCAGGGCGGCTGGAGGGCCATCGAAACTCTTCTCCTCTGGGATACGCCAAGTGGCCACTTTGCCCCCTGGGTTGATCTTGGTGCCATGATGTCGAGGCTTCGCTGGGGCCGTGGCCGGGGTCGGGCCGAGGCCACGTGCTCGGGACATGATGGGCCCAAGATGGAGTCGGGCCTGCGAGAGTGGCCCGGGGTGGTGACCGGACCGGCAGAGTGGGGCCAACCGGGTTCGCCGGGTTCCAGAGGGGGAGAGCCGGGGTTTGCCAGGGGGCGGCTCTCGTCGAGAGTTCGTTGAGGGGGGTGTCCGGAGGGGCGACAGCGGGTCGATGGAGGGCTGATGTCGTCCTGGGCCCGCCATGCGGAAGGGGTAGGACCACGCCACGAGGCCGGGTCCAACACATGTCCCCTCCAGCTGAAGGCGGGGAGAGTCACCCATCTTCTTGGGGATTCTCTTTGTCGAGGCGGAAGAATCGGGACAGGCCGTCAGCGTTGGCGTGGTCGTTGCCAGGGCGATGCTCCACAGTGAAGTCCATCCCCTGCAGGGAGATGGACCATCGCAGCAGCTTCGGGTTCTCGCCCCGCATCTGCATCAGCCACCGCAGGGGCCGGTGGTCGGTCTGGACCCGGAAGTGGGTGCCGAAGAGGTAGGGCCGGAGTTTCTTCAAGGCCCATACGACGGCGAAGGCTTCCCTCTCGATGGTGCTCCACCGTCGTTCTCGCGCCAGCAGCCGCCGGCTGATGAAGGCAACAGGTTGGTCAACCCCTTCGGGGTTGACTTGTGACAGGACCGCCCCGATGCCGTGCTCCGAGGTGTCGGTTTGGACCACAAACTCTCGGCTGTAGTCGGGGGCCTGGAGCACAGGGGCGGTGCACATGGCAGTCTTTAGTGTCTCGAAGGCCGCCTGGCACTCGGGGGTCCAATGCACTTTCTGTGGGAGCCTTTTGGAGGTCAGTTCAATGAGGGGCCCCACAATGCTCCCGTAGTCCTTTATGAAACGCCGATAATGACCCGTGAGCCCCAGGAAGGCTCGGACTGCTGTCTGGGTGACCGGGGGCTCCCAGGCCACGATGGCGTCAATTTTGGGTTGGAGGGGAGCCACCTGGCCGCTCCCCACTTGGTGCCCCAGATAGGTCACGGACCCTTGGTCTATCTGGCACTTGCTTGCTTTCACGGTTAGTCCGGCCCGCTGGAGGGCCGACAGGACTTCCCAGAGGTGTCTCAAGTGTTCGTTCCAGTGGAGACTGTACACTGCAATATCATCCAGGTATGCAGCACTGAACTCTTCTAGCCTGCCAGCACCCTGTTCACTAGTCTCTGGAAGGTAGCGGGGGCGTTTTTCATGCCGAAGGGCATCACCTTGAATTGGAAGTGGCCATCGGGGGTCGAGAAAGCGGCCGTGAGGTCGAAGGTGCTGAGGTATCGGGTGGCCCCCAGGCGATCGATCAGTTCATCCGCCCGGGGGATGGGAAGAGCGTCGGTCCTGGTAACGGCATTCAGCCCCCGGTAGTCGACACAAAACCGGAGCTCTGGAGGGGCGCCGGGGACGGCGGCTTTCGGGACCAGGACAACTTGCCTGGCCCAGGGACTGTCTGAGGGCTCGATCACTCCCAGGGCTAGCATCTTGGCAACTTCGGACTGGATGCAGGCCCGGACTCGGTCGGGCACTCGGTAGGCCCGGTGTCGCACGGGCGGGCTGTCCCCGGTGTCGACATCCTGGACACACCACTGGGTGACCCCAGGAGTGAGCGAAAACAGGTCCGCAATCTGCCCCAACAGCTCTTGACAGTCCTGGCGCTGTTCGGGGGTCAGGGCGGAGGAGAGGGGGACTCCCTCGACGGCCCCATCATCCGTAGCTAGCAGCAGGCTCAGCTCTGTGCGGGCAAAGTGAGGCTTGAGCCGGTTGGCGTGCAGGACCCGGAGGGGGTTCCGGGAGGACTCCATGTCCACCAGATAGGTGACGGGGCTCTTGCGCTCCACCACTTTGAAGGGCCCCATCCATTTGTCCTGGAGGGCACAGGGTCCGACCGGGGACATGACCCAGACTTGTTGGCCCGGCTCGAACTCGATGGACGAGGCGTTCTGGTCATACCAGCGTTTCATCTCCTCCTGACTGGCCTCCAGATTGGCCTCGGCAAGTTCCCGGAACTTCCTAGTCTGGTTGCGGAGGGTCAGGAGGTACCGGTAGATATCAGGTGGAGCATCTCGGACTGTAGTTTCCCAGCCTTCTTTGACCAGGCTGAGGGGACCTCGGACAGGGTGTCCGTACAATAGTTCAAAGGGGCTGAACCCCAGGGATTTCTGAGGTACCTCCCGATAGGCAAACAGGAGGCATGGGAGTAGGATGTCCCATTTTCGGCGGAGGGGTTCTTCTAGGCCCTTGATCATCCCCTTGAGGGTTCTGTTAAACCGCTCCACCAGTCCATTTCCTTGGGGTGATACGGGGTGGTGAACTTATATGTGACCCCGCATTGTTGCCACAGGGACCGCATATATTTTGATATAAAGTTTGTGCCCCGATCACTCACGACCTCTCGGGGGAATCCTACTCGGGAGAAGATTCCCATTAGTGCTCGGCCCACCACTGGGGCCGTTATGGTCCGGAGGGGGATGGCTTCTGGGTAGCGGGTGGCGTGGTCCACCAGGACGAGGATGAAGCGGTGTCCTTGTGAGGTGCGGGGGTCCAGGGGCCCCACAATATCGATCCCCACCCGCTCGAAGGGGGTTGTCACCACGGGAAAAGGTTGGAGCGGGGCCTTGGCTTTTCCCCCGCTCTTCCCGCTGGCTTGACAGGTCGGACAGGTCCTGCAGTGGTTGCTCACATCGCGGCGCATCTTGGGCCAGTAGAAGTGGGTCACCAGGCGGCTGTAAGTTTTGTCCTGCCCCAGGTGCCCGGCGAGGGGCACATCGTGTGCCAGATTTAAGAGGAAGTCTCTGAATCATAGGGGGACCACCAACACTCGGCTGGCCCCCAGATCAGCAATTTTCTGTTCACTGTATAGGAGGTCGTGGTCCCAGTAGACCCAGTGGGACCCCGACGTGTCCCCGGTGGCTTGAGCTGCGGCTTGCTGCCGTGTCCCCTCGAGGGAGGGACAGGTCTTCTGTTCCTGCCGGAATTGTTCTCGGGTGGGACCACCTTCCTGGCGCCATTGGCTTAGTTCAGGGATGTCGCAGAGTTCGGCGATGTCTTCGCGGTGGGGCCCTGGGGGCCCGGGCTCAAGGCCGGTTTCTGCATCGATGGCGGATGGCGGAGGCGCGGGCCATTCCGGTTCTTCAGTCGGGGCGGCCTCCGCCGGGGCCCGAGCTGCCATGGATCGGGTTGTTACACAAACCCACTCGGGTAGTCCCAGCATCCCCAGGTGCTCTCTCTGCTCGACTTGGGCCCAGGGGAAACTCTCGAGATCGTTTCCGAGGAGGCTGTCCACAGGGGCGTCGTCTCGGACGGTTACCTTAAGCATGCCTGACACCCCTCCCCACTCGAAGGGGATGCGAGCCATCTGGCACAGGGTCTCGGAATTGTCGGCGGCCAGCACGGGGCACAGCACATTCGGTAGGATCTGTTCGGGGGTCACCAGGTGGCAGCGGACGGCTGTCACACTGGCTCCCGTGTCACAGAGTGCTTCGGTCCGGCGCCCATTAATGTTGACCCACTGGCGGTACTTTTGGGTGTTGCTCGCGAGTGGGGCCCGGGGAATCATGTCTCTCTCACCCAGATAGACTAAGGCCATGGCGGCTGGCTCCCACTCGGTCTGGTCCTCGTTGTAGACCTCTTCTTCTTCCTCGCCTCCTTCCCCCAGGGCTGCGGCAGTGATCTGGCGGGTCGGGGGCCTGGCAATGCCGGGTCGCTGGTTCATTGGGCACTGGGAGTCACTGGCGTAGTGACCTGGCCGTTGGTATCTGTGGCAGGTAATGTTCGGGTGGGGCCCCGGTCGTGCGGAGGGGGGCCCTCTACGGGTCAGGGATGGTGAGGTGTTGTTCTGGGGCAACCCCCGGGGTGGATTCCGGGGTGACGCAGGTGGGAAGTCTCGGCTCCGGTTCTGGCCTCCGCCGCCGCCTCGCTGGCGGGGGTGCCCTTGCGTGTTCCATCCGGACTCTATCGGGGTCCGGGGAACCCGGGTGCTCACCCATCGATCGGCCTCGACGGAGAGTTTCCGTGGCTCTGTCAGCTTGCTGTCGAGTAGATGCTGTCTGAGCTCGACAACAAGCAGTTGTTGGAGAGGTGCTCCCACACGATGAGGTCGAACAACTGCTCGTAGGTGGTCACCTTGCTGCCCTTTATCCATCAGTCTAGTGCTCTGCTATAAAAGTTCACGTACTCCACCCATGTAGTACCGGGGATCTTTTTACAGTCTCTGAATCTTTGCCGGTACATCTCAGGGGTGAGTCTATACCAGGTGAGCAGGGCGTCCTTCATTTGATCATAGGAGGACATCACGTCGTCGGCCAGGTCCAGCAGGGTGTCTCTTCCTTCGCTGACGAATCTCCCCCATAGGCTGGCACCCCAATCTTTGCGGGGAATGCGATGCGCGGTCATGGCGACTTCGTAGGCCTTAAACCACTGCTGGATGTTGTCATTTTTGTAGTACTCCTTGACCACATCCTTGGGAATGTGGACCTTCGGGTCGGCAGGAGGCGGGGGTTGCGGAGCACCGCGGCGCCAGCTTCTTCGCTCTTGGCCTTGATCTCCAGCTCTTTGAGGCTAGCCTCGTGTTCGAACGTGAGCTTCTTTTCTTCCAATTCGCTTTGTCTCCGTCTTTCTTCCAGGTCTCCTTGTAGCCGTAGTTGCTCAAGGGCGATTTTCTTTTCAGCTAGCTGGAGTTCTCTGTCTAGCCGGAGTCGGGCGAGCTCCAACTCGTGGAGCCGGCTTCTCTCTCGTTCTCGGGCATCTTCGTGGGAGAGGCCTGGGTCTCGGTTGGGGTTCCTTTCCTCTACGGGGGCCTCTGCGGTCCCCTGGTGCACGTCTGGGATCGGTTCGCCTCCGGTCGGGGGTGGTGTCTCTCGGGCCTCCACCCATGTTTGCAGTGCTTCTTTAAAATCTTCCTTTGTACTTAGTCCGGTGGTAGCGATACCTAAGTTTTTGCAGAACTGTTTGAGTTCTTTATGTGTGTAATCCTCCAATAGTTCCTTCTGAAACTCTGCGGTCGTTCCGGCTTCTTTCTCGCTCATGGTTGCTGTGGTCTCTGTTAGTAGTGGGCGAGTTGCTCGCTGTACGATATGTGTCGGGTCGGATCCCGTCGCCTGCCACCAATGTTAGAAAGGCGATTCCAGGGGGGACAGAAGGTGTCTGACTGTTTCCCCGAAACCCGCCGTTCCGTGAGGAATTGGCCGAGCGCCGTCGAGAAGCCTCCTTGGCGAGGCTCCTCTCCTATGATCGTAACAGCCGAGCAATCACACCACCACAGAGAGACACCACACAAGAGTAGGTCTAGGAGTCTTTATATAAGGAATAAAGGCACGGTTCTGCAGCAATATGTACAAGGGGATCGTGGGATCCCAATAAAGTCTCAATGTCCGGGGAAGGGGGTAGCGGGACAGTCTCGGTACCAGCTGGTACTAGGAAACCCTGCGCACAGCTCTCAATCCTCGAGCTGGGGGGTGCCGGGAGCCGCGACAGCGTCAGCAGGGCTCCGAAGATGGTTCAACTTGGTCGAGCCGCGACAGCGTCAGCAGGGCTCGAAAGGTGGTTCAGCTTGGTAGAGCCGCGACAGCGTCAGCAGGGCTCGGCGGATGGTTCAGCTTGGTAGAGCCGCGACAGCGTCAGCAGGGCTCGGAGGATGGTTCAGCTTGGTGGAGCCGCGACAGCGTCAGCAGGGCTCAGAGGATGGTTCAGCTTGGTAGAGCCGCGACAGCGTCAGCAGGGCTCAGAGGTTCCAGGTTCCAGGTTCAAGAGTTCTTATCAGGTTCAGCCGCGACGAGGTAGGCAGGGCTTCGACTCCCAGATACAACTGATTCCCTGATCCGGGGCTGGCCCAGATATAGGACTGGAGTCCTTTGATGTCCGGACCCTCGCGCCTGGGGGCAGAGGGGCCGGGAGGAAGGTGTCCAGACACCCAGCAGGGGGGTGGAGCCAGTGCCCAGGGAGGCCAGAGGGCGATCGATACCAGGCGTCTGGGGACGGCTGGAGGGCCATCGAAACTCTTCTCCTCCGGGATACGCCAAGTGGCCACTTTACCACCTGGGTTGATCTTGGTGCCATGATGTCGAGGCTTTGCTGGGGCCGTGGCCGGGGTCGGGCCGAGGCCACGTGCTTGGGACGTGATGGGCCCAAGATGGAGTCGGGCCTGCGAGAGTGGCCCGGGGTGGTGACCGGACCGGCAGAGTGGGGCGAACCGGGTTCGCCGGGTTCCAGAGGGGGAGAGCCGGGGTTTGCCAGGGGGCGGCTCTCATCGAGAGTTCGTTGAGGGGGGTGTCCGGAGGGGCGACAGCGGGTCGATGGAGGGCCGATATCGTCCTGGGCCCACCATGCGGAAGGGGTAGGACCACGCCACGAGGCCGGGTCCAACAGTCAGACACAGAGAGAGTCAGACACCGAGAGAGTGAGAGAGAGTAAGAGACACAGAGAGAGTCAGACACCGAGAGAGTCAGACACCGAGAGAGTCAGACACCGAGAGAGTCAGACACACCGAGAGAGTCAGACACCGAGAGAGTCAGACACCGAGAGAGTCAGACACCGAGAGAGTCAGACACCGAGAGAGTGAGAGAGAGTGAGAGTGAGGCACATAGAGAATGAGACACCGAGAGAGTGAGAGAGAGTGAGAGACACCGAGAGAGTCAGACGCCGAGAGAGGCAGAGACTGAGAGAGTGAGACACAGAGAGAGGCAGACACAGAGAGAGTCAGACACAGAGAGAATGAGACACAGAGAGAGTGGGACGCCGAGAGAGTGAGAGAGCGTGAGAGACACCGAGAGAGTCAGACACCGACAGAGGCAGACACTGAGAGAGGCAGACACAGAGAGAGTCAGACACTGAGAGAGCGAGACACTGAGAGAGGCAGAGACAGAGAGAGAGAGACATCGAGAGAGTCAGACACTGAGAGAGTAAGACACCGAGAGAGTCAGACACAGAGAGAGTGACACCGAGAGAGTGAGACACTGAGAGAGGCAGAGACAGAGAGAGTGAGACATCGAGAGAGGAAGACACCGAGAGAGTGAGACAGAGAGAGAGGAAGACACCGAGAAAGTGAGACACAGAGAGAGTGAGACACAGCGAGAGGGAGACACCAAGAGAGTGAGAGACACCGAGAGTGAGAGACACCGACAGTGAGAGACACCGAGAGAGTCAGACACCGAGAGCATCACACACCGAGAGAGGCAGACACAGAGCGTGTGAGACACAGAGCGTGTGAGACACAGAGAGAGTGAGACACAGAGAGAGTGAGACACAGAGAGAGTGAGGGACAACAAGAGAGTGAGAGGGAGTGAGAGGCACCGAGAGTGAGAGACACTGAGAGAGTGAGAGACTCAGAGAGAGTAAGACACCGAGAGAGGCAGACACCAAGAGAGTCAGACACCGAGAGAGGCAGACACAGAGCGTGTGAGACACAGTGAGAGTGAGACTCAGAGAGAGTGAGACACCGAGAGAGTGAGGGACTGTAATGATGCTCTCAGCCGTATATAATGGTTTCCAGCTTTATTAAAGTATTATAAATACAATACAGGTGAGCGCCAGGGAGCAGCCGCTACCCAACAGCACTGCTCTACAACTGCCCCTTAATTCTAAAGATGCAACTCTAACATTCTACGTGGCATCATAGCATTCTCACCACTAGGAACGAGCCTTAACGATATAGACAAAACAAAGGCAACACAACACATCCCCTCTCTTCAACAAAAGAAAGAAGGAATACAACACCTAAATAATAACCAAAAAGAAAAATAAACAAAACGACAAAAGGAATAACAATAATGAAAAGATAAAAATATATATGTGCATAAAATCATTTCATAACATAGTCCTTGAGCCAAGAGGGTAAAGTACTTGTTCTTTTACCATAACCTCTCTCAACTAAATTGGGTTCATTTGTGGTATTAGGTTTCAACAGGTCTACATACTCTGCAAAGAACTCTCAAACACCATAGAATAGAAGTTGGCACAGAAACTGGAAATGCAAAAGACAAGTTTATTAGGACCCCATTGGGTGGTGGTACATTCCTACAGCACCCTTCGGTAATGCAAGAAGTATCACACCGGACATCGGTGCGTGACCTCTTTTATACAGTTTTACAGCAATAAAAAGAGTAGGCGGTATACTTTTGAACAGTTTAGGTACATATAAGGGCATTTTTGGAACACAGCCAACATGTGGGAGGAGTCTAGTATCACTGGTCAGTTTGGAAGAACATTCCTGAGAGGTGACCATCACTAATCTAAATATTCGAGTACGCATACGTGAGTTTGACCAGTGCTAAAAATAGCCAGTTGCTGGGCAGGTTAGATGGTCAGTGGTACAGAGGAAGGACAAAAGGGCATGCTGACCACGAGGCAGCATGTTCATTGAAAATGGAAGCCAGGGAATACAAAATGGCCTCCGCAAACATGGCCAAGTTAATAATGAAAGTATGTGTAGCTGAGCTAAATGCTAACATAATCGCTGCCAAATTGCGACAGACGGCCCTTTTAGCATTTAGCTGAAGCTACCTCATAATGGAAGTAATCAGGATATTCATCATCAGTATTAATCAACATTATATTTGTTATTTCTTTACTAATCAGTTGTTCATTTTTGGCAATAGCTCGTTTGGACGGGATGCAGGCAGTAATACATACAGAACATAAGGTAGGGCCACATTGAATACATAAGCATAGGAAGAAGAGTATTCCAATGATCATACACAAGATAGTTAGTAATTTCCAACCCCAGGTACTAAGCAAAGTCCAGAACCAATTAGAGAATGTCCATGTACCATTTTCAGGATGAATTTCAGCAGCAATTTTGTGTAATTTAGAAATGGCATCATACACAGAAGGCGAATTATCTGGCACGTACACACAACAACTACTACCGATAATTTGGCATGCACCCCCACGATCGGCTAATACTACATCTAGAACCATTCGGTTCTGAAGCGTCACAATTCTGGTAATTTGGAGTTCCTCAGTCAAATTCCCTAATGCAGAAGCAGTTTCATTAGCAACAGCTTCCACAACACGTGTTAGCCGTCTTATTTTCCTGCTATTTAAGGCAGCACCAACAAAAGAAAACAGGCCTAAATTAAAATCTACATATTTCTGTAAAGAGGTGTCAGTCTGATCAACAGTTTCAATCTCTAATGTTCTCTTAACCCTATTTAATATAAAGTCATGATACAATACAAAGTCATTATGATACATAGGCGGGGCAATAAATACAGGGGGTAGTACAAAAGAAATGTAACAAGTTCCTAACCACCCAATGGGAAGACGGTGGTATCCCTTATTTCCACAAATGAAGTAGGTATTTCGTGAGGTTACAAAAGTAATACCATTTGGGGTGTCAAATGTGAGCGTAGTATTACATTCACTTTTCCCTACCGGAATTGTACCTTTATTCCTTACACATAAATCAGCTTTGGTATCAATAACTGTAATTACATATAAACTAGACATATTTACAAATCTTTGATTAGTGAAAATACGAGGTGTAGATACATTATCCGGTCGATATTCTTCCCATTCAAATTTAGTTCCTTCTGCCTGTGGGTAACCATCTCTATCATTATAACAAATTTTATTAAGTTGGAAAAGTAGTCCACCTTTTGTTGGCCATCTCAAGGTAAAAAGAAGAGTATACCAAGCATTACAAGAACCATTATGAGAGAACGTAAGAGGAATAAGTGGAGTTCCTCCTTTCTTCTGATGTCCAGGCAACATTCCACATACCCAACAGTTCGAAGTGTTCCTCATATTATGGGTATGATGTAGAATTTGGATAAAGCTGTTATTTAAGTAAGTTTGTCTTTGTCTCTCTTCGTGGTAAGGCAGAGTAAAATGAAAGTGTTCAGATGGGATTGGAGTGGTAGGCAGCAAATATTCTCTTGCAGGAAGCAATCGTTCCACGCTCCAGGCTATTACTGCTATTACCAATATAGTCATAACAAAAAGCACAGAACCAAGAATTCTTCTGTTTCTCGTCGTAGTAAGTGCCATAGTTTTAAAGACAAGATTTTCAAAACAAAGCTTAATAAAAAAAAATGAGTGCTAAGAACCGATGCAGCCGCTGGTTTCTTCTCCGAGATTCAAGACGGGTGTTGCTACACTAGACAGAACTGATCCCCCCCCCTTGATATTTTCGGCTTCCGTTTTCACTAACCTCAGAACGGTAACTCAACCAGTCTCGCACAAAACTACTATTTTCTTTGCCGCAGGTTATATTTCACTTCACCAAAAGCAGTGTGGTCCGGTAAGGCTCCCTCCGATTTGTTAGGCATAGTAGCTGGGCTCTTCTCTGCATACAAGATGTCTCGATAATCAGACAGCACCGCAGGATTCACCAGATCCGGAGAGACACGACGACAGTGAGTGGATGCACCCACCGCTTCTTATTCGTGACTCGCACAGCCGTCCGAGTTGCCAGCAACACTTGTTCAGGGTCACGCCATCTCGGCTCCAAACTGCTGGATCTCTCGAACGCTCGGATCATCACATGATCCCCAGGACGAAGATCATGAGCCTCTCCAATAGAATTGTCTGGGAGCGCTTCTCGAACCTGCTGATGAATAGAAAGTAAATCATTTGGTAATCGTGCCAAATAATCGTTCATCATTATACAAGGCACATCATGTATTAACCGTGGCTTAGGGACTCCCCAGATATTCATAGGCCTTCCAAACACCACTTCATAAGGTGTGAGACCAGATCGGGAATGTGGCACTGATCTAATAGACAATAATGCCAAGGGCAGGGCGTCCGGCCATTTCAAAGACGTGGATGCCACGATCTTTGCTAGCTTCAGCTTCAGAGTTGTATTATACCTTTCTACCAAACCTGCTGACTGCGGATGGAATATAGCGTGGAACTTTTGCTTGATTCCCAATCCTTTTAGGATGTACTCCACTATTTTCCCAACAAAATGAGGACCATTATCATTCCACAAAAATTTGCAAACACCAAAGCGCGGGAAATACTCTTTGAGTAACACCTTAGCTGTTGTCAATGCTGTATTATCCTTCGTGGGGTAGGCCTCAATCCACTTACTGAAAGCACACACCACCACTAGGACATACTTCAGGTTATTACAGCGCTCAAGCTGGATGTAATCCATTTGCAGTACTTCAAATGGTGCAGTAGGTGGAACGAACCCTCCTTTAGGAGTATAAGTCCCTTTAGCAGGATTGTACTGTAAGCATATCAGACAGGTCTGCACTACTCTCTTAGCCATGCTGGCAATCTCTGGATGCTCCCAAACTCGTGTAAGCAATTTAGTAATTGCAAGAGCTCCAACATGTGCCAGCCCATGTGTCATTTGAACCATTGCTTGCAAATAAGCGGCTGGCAATTTCCATCTCTCCATATCTTTGCTACGCCAACAACACTCATCATCCAACACTCCCTCTGTTGACCAGGTTGTAAGTTCCGCTTCAGATGCTGATTTCTGTATGTCTAATATTTCCTCTCTGGCATCATGCCATCGCTCAGCCTGTGATTTCACCACATACATAGGAGAGACACTCTGTAACATGGCAGTTTCCTTGTCCTATTTTGTCTGTCACCTTCTTATGTGCACTGCATTTCATTATCGCTACTTTCTTTGGACATAATAGTGCATTCAGGAGATCACGTACTAATTCTCCATGCATAATATGTACTCCATGCGAGGTCAGGAACCCTCGTTCTTTCCAGAGTAGGCTAAAATCGCGCACTACTCCAAAAGCGTAATGACTATCAGTGTAAATATTCACACATAATCCAACACTTAACTCACATGCTTTCGTTAAGGCTAGCAATTCAGCCGCTTGGGCCGATTTTTGCGGTATTCGTGCTGTTTCTACCACTGTCTTAAGTGTTGTGATCGCATAAGCTGCAGAAGTCGTGCCATCTGGCAACTTTAAACACGACCCATCGACCCACAGTTCCCCATCTACATCTGGAAGTGGCGTATCCTGTAAGTCGATACAACCCTTTGTTTGTTCTTCAGTCAAGAAAACACAATCATGTTGTTCTTCCTTCTGGGTCTCAGCAACAGGATATGGCAATAAAGTAGCGGGGTTCAAAGTGGCACACCTCTTCAGTGTAATATGTGGCGCCAACAGCGCTAGCTCGTATCCTGTTAAACGAGCACTAGTTAGAGGCTGTGTTTTCATTTGGTTCAATAAAGCATCTACCGCATGGGGAACTAACACCAGCAATTTGTATGACAAAACTATTCCCTCACTCTGTCATATAGCCACACCTGTTGCTGCAACTGCTCGAAAACACCCAGGCAGTCCTCGAGCCAAAGGGTCGAGTACTGCTGAAAAGTACGCACAAGGTCTCTGTTTATCTCCATGTGTCCACTCTGCACTAAGACTGACAATGCACACCCATCCTTCTCGTGGACATATAATGTAAAGATCTTTGTATAATCTGGCGTACCTAACACTGGTGCAGAACAAAGAGCTTGCCTCAATTGTTCAAAAGCATTCTGACATTCATCTGTCCATTCAATGGGAATCGGTGTAGTTTTGGACAACAATGCTAACAAAGGCTTTATAATGTGTGAAAATCCTAATATCCACTGTGTACAAAAGCACGTCAAACCTATAAAAGCACGAACATCTTTCTGAGTACAAGGGATTGGCGTATCTAAAATTGCTTGAATTCGATCTGATGTCAATGCACGTCTCTCCTTAGACAAAAGATGACCGAGGTAGGTCACCTTTGGTCTACAATATTGCAACTTCTTCCTCGAAACCTTGTGATTATTCTTGGCAAGAAAAGAAAGCAAGGAAAGTGTACTCTCCTCACATTGCTCCTGCGTGTCTGCTGCAAGTAAAATGTCATCAACATATTGAATAAGAGCCACCCCAGACTGTAAATCAAAGGAATCAAGCTGTCTTTTTAACGCCTGGCTGTAAATGCTAGGACTTTCTGTGTAACCTTGAGGAACCCGACAAAATCTATATGATTTGTTATTTAATGTAAATCCGAAAGATATCGGTTATCGGGATGTATGGGAATCGAGAAGAAGGCATTCTCCAAGTCAATAACCGTGAAGGTGGTGGATGTAGGTGGAATCAAAGTAAGTAAAGTAGTAATATCAGACACCACCGGATACTGAGCCACCACTATCTTATTAATTTCCCTAAAATCAATTGAGGAAAATTGAATTTTGCCTTGTTATATGTGCCTACGTGTTCCCCATCCTATGTTATATGTGCATGATTAATATGCATGTATCCCCCTATGATTGATTAAAAGATGCAATTATAGTCGTGTCCAACGTTAGTATGCCAGTTTCCAGTTCTCGTGAAAGCAACGAGTATTAGGCCTATGTTGCCCACGTTTTACAGTGTGCACGTTAATTCAGCAAAATGTCCCCGTTTCTAGGCCTCATGAGGGCCCGGACACCAGATTCTAGCTCCAGTCTCCTGAACCCACTCCGAGGAGCGATACAGCCCCCACCTGCATCCCTGACCCCTCACTTACTTCCTGCCGCGCAGCGCAGCGCGGTGCCCGGCCTGGCTCTGCCTGCCTGTCTGCCAAGAATATGTTATGCCTCTAGTTATCAGTTCAGCTCCTCGTCTTTGCATTCCTTAGCTAACGAACCGCATAAACAGCTTCAGCTATAGTCTAGTCTTTCTGTCTCCATGCAAGTGAATTACTGTATTAAATCCATAGAAGATTCATAGCACACGCAATACATGTAGAATATATGCATGCACCAGTCTTAGTGTCAAGTAGCCTTTACCCTGATAACTTTTAGATCCTATCAACATGTACTCCAAACACCAGATACCAGATATGCTATAGGTACATGTCGTCCTGACACCGTAGACTTTCGTCTCCTCTTCTAGTGCAGAAGTCAGAGCCCCCAGTTCTCCCCGGTAACACGTCATAGTTCGTTTGCGCGCTCCACTAGGTTAAAGGTCCCAGCTGCTCAGGTAGCCCCCTCCATGTATCCACCCATCTCATGACACTTCTGTGACGTTCTCATCACATGTCTACGTGCACGCCCTGTGCACGCCTACTTTTCACGCCCATGTGTTCTTATCTTACGCTTGTCACTTGTTACACCTACTGTATGTAATGTAATTGTGATGTTTTAGTATATATACCTTGTACTGTTCATGAGACGTTGCAGCTGCCATCCCGTGCCTTCTATGTCCTTTTATTTCAGGCTGTCCCGATCCTGTCCCTTCCCTTATGCCTGATTAAAGCCTGTTAACCTCAGATTCCTCGGATCCTGCCTCTTATTTATTGAGCTATCTGTTTTCTTTATTATATTCAAAAATAGTACCGGTAATTAATTATTTATTTACCACAGAAATGGCGCCCGAATAGGGACTTACCTCTTCCCCACGCGCCGGCGATGTAACGCAGGCCCCCTGACCCTTCTACAGCCGTGACGGAACTCTACCGTGCACGTGCAGATATTTCTGCTTCAAGTCTCCCTCAGGCCCACGGAGGAGACGGAGACTGCGGTCCGGCATCCAGACGAGGCGGTGTGGAAGGCGGTTTGTCCCGACCAGAGCCCAAGCCGAGAGAACAAGGTCCGAGGTATCCGGAGGCCCACCTGTAACCGAAGCCCGAAGTTCGAAGCGCGTAGTAGTAACCAGACGTCGTAGCAGTCCAGTCCAGTCCGAGGCCTTCAGTTTCTGCTTCCCGGTGAGTACCGTTGCGGGGGAAGTATCTAGACAGGTGCATTAGTTTGTTCCTGGTCCGATGGGTTTGCGTACACAGATCCAGTCTGTACTGTTTTAGCAGTGCATCTAGTTTCTGTACTGTTTTTTAGCAGTGCATCCAGTATTTCGGTTAAGTCTGTTCTCGAGAAATTCAAGTATTACGTTTCCAATGTATCAGGTAATATTTCTGTTCGATCTGTTATTCATGTATTTTTATGTCGTGGTATGAGTGATTTGTTTGCCATTTCATTACTGTGTTTATTGTATATTGTGTTAAAATCCAAGTACAAGTTCAAAATGCCTCTGTTCTCGAAATTACGTCAGATAAAGACTAGAAAAGGGTTACTCGAAGAAGCAGTTCCTGTCCCTCCTCGGGACAGTCCTGGTCATTTTATGTATCACAAGCATGGCTTAGATGCCATATTATATCTAGATTTATGGGTGGATTACACCAAACATCTTGAAGAGAAATATAGATGGCCTGTATCAGGTACATGGGATGCCGAGTGCATCATGCGAGTAGAAGAAGCATTGTGGAAAAAGAAAGCCAGACAGTCCCAGAAAGATGCCATCGAGTTATGGCGCAAAGAATCTCACAGAAGATCCGAGAAAGAATTCAGAAAAGCAGAATTAAGTAGGGAATCCTCAGAAAAAGCCCAAGAAAGGGAACTTCTAGAAGAAGGTGAACGAGTTAGAGCAGAACAGTCAGACAGACAGAGAAATGCCCTTGTTAAAGGTATGTATCCTCTTCTTGCCGAGGGCTTGCCGAAGGCAACCCCGGAAGCATCCTGTAATTTACCGCCACCCTTGGTCCCGACTAAGCTACGTCATAAACCGACTGCAGCTGAAATATTTCTTTCGTCCTATTTGGACGATACAGTTCCAGAATATGCCAATCCTATTCCGCCTGCTCACCCTCAGCACCCTGTCAATAATGTAATTCCTGTTCCTCCAGTCATTGGTCCCGGGGACCCAGTTAATGTGCCAGTACCCCCGGACCAGTCCGCACCACGTGTTTTGCCAGTTACTTTACCAGCACATTCAGTATTAATAGACGATTCTAGTTCAGGAGGAGCGGTAGGAGGTGCTCCTATCACCCCGCCTCAAGTAAAACGAATGACGCTGAGAGAAGCAGCGTTACAGCGTACTCCAAAAGTGACTACATACGCGGATCTCAAGCGACACCTTACTGACTGCGTATATGATTCAGTACCAGGTGAAGATCACATGATCTTATATTCAGTACGTTTAAGACGGGTTGCCAACTTTCTGGTCACCCTGCCCGACATGAAAGATCATCTAGACAGAATATATCATTTTATCCGTACAGGGGAGAATCCAGGAAGTATTCACGAAGCTATGGCACACAGAAAGGTCGAGATTCAAAGTATGATTCTGCAATTTTTGATTAACTGTTTAATAAGGGAACAGGATTATCCTGATAAAGACAAAGACGAGATGAAAGCCCTGACTAGGTGGAGTGACAATATAGCCGAGGGAAAACACAAGACACAAGGTAGTGTAGAAAGTATGTACAAGAAAATCCGTAAGGAAATTATAAGTATACACCAGAAAGAGGAAACAAAAAGAGCAACCGAGAAAGAGAATGACTCTTCTGGTGAAGAGGTAGACAGCGAGAATCCCTCCAGAATAGCGTATGTAGGTAGAACCAGATTTTCCGACAGACATTCACGTCTAGATTACAAGAAAGTTTTCTCTCCTCCCGTGCCAGAACAGTGTTCTCTGGAACAAGTATTCCAGGCTACAGATAAAATTCTGAAATTACGAATAGGTTATAGTGAGCCTAGTACTATGCATGAACAAGAACTAGCCCGGTCAGCAGTCCGATGGACTAGTGATTCTGCCACGTTTCCAGACGAAATGGTGGCTCAAACGTTTCTGAAACTGCCCCCAGCCGAGCAGCGACTGGTGGGTACGTATATGATCCAGCACCTCATCACACTGTATGAGGATCAGCATTCTGATCCAGGTCCTTTACATGATGTACTGAACGAGTTACTCCTAAACAGATGGAAAGGTCTAGGTACCGATTTAATTAGTGTCATTCTAGAACAGCGCCACAAATACAGAACGTTCCTGAATCCACATTTTGTTCCCGTTCCACCTCCAGAAAGGAAATCGTTCTATATAGACAGACAGAATCCGTTGCGAGAAGTACATCCAGTCAAGGGAACGGGGGGTGAGCTAGAACGAGTATTTGTTTACACCCCTATCACGAAAATAGAACTTCTAGAAATGAAAAAGTTGATACCCTGTCACGATAAAGATCCAGCAGGGTTCCACCGTGAATTAAAAGACATGCTCCGTATGGGAGAATACACGTATCCAGATATCATTAAAATGTTAAAGGTCCTGTTGCCTGCGGGCATATATGAAAAACTCAAAGAAAAAGAATGGGAGGTGGGAGAGAAAAAGATAGATTGGACCGCATTAGAGACCGAAGATAACACACGAGTTCCAGGTACCGGTCTTGGGGAAAAAGCTAAAGCTTTGCCCGAATTGTTAATACAAGTCTTGCCAAGATTACTAGCCACGAAAAAGGAAGACTGGGATGCTATCTCAGCCTGTAAACAGAAACCCGACGAAGACACTAGTGATTTCTATTCTAGATTTGAGAAATGTTTCATTATTAATAGTGGTCTGAAAACAAGTAGTGAGTCATATCCGCATCTTTTTGTTACCAAACTAGTTGAGAATTCAAGTCCACAAGTCAAAAATCGAGTACTGAAAGTCGAGAGTACCTGGCAAGCTAATACTCCGTCATAAATGCTCCAGATGCTCCAGTATCACCAGAACAGAATCAGGGAAGAGCAAGAACACGAAAGGAGACGTATGAAAGACACGAAAATGAAAGTACTAGTTGCACAGTCTGTTCCGGAAGACAGTCAGAAGAGGGGTACAAATCAAACTAGTCATCCTGCAGCTCCCGTTAAAGGCACCTGCAATTATTGTAAACAGCCAGGTCATTATATAAACGAATGTGCAGTTCTGAAACACAACATAGCTACTGGTAAGACGAAAGAGAGACCACGTCCGCCTAGACAAGAACAAGTTCAGCAGACTTCCCAGGCACCGCAGAACGCACAACAGACAGTTACAGTACCGCAGCCTATAGCTGCCACACAACACGTTACACAGCAGATGTACCAGTATGCACAGTCAGAGTATCCAGAATACCAGCAGTATTCATGAAACAGCCTAGAGAGGGAGGTTGGCTTGCCTCTCATCGAGATTCCTGTAGATCAAGAGGGTCCCTATTTACACAGTCAAGTATTAGGGAAAGACAGAAAGTTTCTGATTGATACAGGGGCAAGTAGGACTACCATCAGTCATGACGAGGTTCCAGGGGCTCCACTCTCAGGCTCAAGAAATGTTTCCCTTGGATTTTCAGGAAAGCCTATTTTTAATGAAATATCAAAGCCAGTTTCCCTAGAAGTTGGTCCATTGTCCCGAACTACAGACTTGTTACTCACGAAATCATGTCCAGAAAATCTATTAGGCATTAAGACCCTGAAAGAATTAGGAGCAGTAATCTGCTGCTCTCCAGAAGGAGTCAGATTGTTCTTAAGAGATTTTAAAGGTCATTATGTATTACGTGATTTTGATCCAAGATTATTGAATGTACCACAGCATTTATGGGCGCAAGGTCCAACTGATGTAGGTTGTATGCACATTACACCCCATCGTGTCACGCTGAAACAAGGTGTTGTATTACCACGAATCCGACAGTACAAATTGCCACCTGAGGCTGTAGCAGCCTTATCCAAAATTATTGACGAGCTCATTGCTCAAGGAGTAGTTGTAGAAACTGACTCCAATGTATGTAATTCTCCTATCATTCCGATTCTGAAATGTACTGATCCAAATGCACCTCCAGTCTATCGATTAGTGATTGACCTTCGAGAACTCAATAAATGTATCATACCCCAGTACCCTGTGGTCCCAGATATTTCTTCCTTATTGACTGCCATTGATTCCGAAGCTACGTTCTTTACTGTTATTGATCTCAAGAACGCATTCTTTAGTGTCCCCATTCATCCAGACAGCCAGTTTCTTTTCGGATTCAGTTTAAATGGAAGAAGCTATAAATTCACGCGAGCTCCTCAAGGTTTCACAGAAAGCCCTAGCATTTACAGTCAAGCACTTAAGAGACAACTAGACAATATTCACATGCCAACTGACACTGCCCTGCTCCAGTATGTCGATGATCTACTGATCACAGCCCGTTCTGAACGTGACTGCGAACGTGCGTCACTTACAGTCTTGTATTTCCTGGCCGAGATGGGGCACAAGGTGTCCCCTTCTAAATTGCAATTCTGTGTCCAGCAAGTGGTCTACCTTGGACACTTACTGTCCAAGAGGGGTAGGCAGTTGACACCAGACCGTATCCAGTTAATAGCACATCTTCCACAGCCCAAGACACAGAAGGAGGTACGAGCTTTCATCGGCCTCACTTCTTACTGCAGACAATGGATTCCTCAGTACGCATATCTAGCCAAACCACTGATACAGTTAACGACACAGGAGGCAGCCGTATCGACTGTCCTCCCTTGGACCCAAGAACATACACTTGTTTTCAATGAGTTAAAGAAAGCTTTATGCCAAGCACCTGTATTAGCGACACCGAACTACAGTAAGCCTTTTACACTTTTTGTCACCGAACGTGATGGTACTGCATTATCTGTTCTCACACAAGATCAAGCAGGACAGTACAAGCCTTGTGCTTATTTTTCTAGCACATTAGATCCGGTGGCCCAGGCTCTGCCTGCGTGCCTTAAGTCAGTTGCAGCCACAGCTCTAGCTATCAGACAAAGTGATTCCATAGTGTTAGGACACTCCCTGACAGTACAAGTTCCACACTCCGTGGAAGTTCTTCTAAACCGAACACAGACTCAGCACTTGACAATTGCACGTTTAACAGGTTATGAACTGACACTGTTTCAGCCACACATAGAAATCAGACGCTGCAACATTTTAAATCCCGCTACACTGTTACCCTCAGTTACTTCAAATCCTGCCACACATGACTGTGTGGAAGTTGTGAACACCATGACAAAGCCAAGACAAGACTTGACAGACATTGCATTACCTGATCCAGACCTGACACTTTATGTGGATGGTTCATGTATGAGAACAAGTACAGGAGAACTAGTAGCCGCGTATGCAGTGACTACTGAAACTGAAGTTATAGAAACACATCGTATTGACACCCTGTCTGCTCAAGCAGCAGAGCTTGTCGCTCTGACCCAAGCCTGCATACGAGCTAAGAACCTGAAAGTAAACATATACACAGATTCACGTTATGCATTCGGAGTCGTACACGACTTCGGAGTACTCTGGCAAGAAAGAGGTTTCATGACTTCTCATGGAACCAAGATTCAGCATGGCCCCCTCATTCAAGCTCTGTTAGATGCAATACATTTACCGACAGCTATCGCTATCATGAAGTGCAAGGCACATACGAAAGTCACTGACATCATTTCCCAAGGTAACGATCTAGCAGATCGAACAGCCAAGCTCACAGCTCAGACTCCAGATACTCCAGTTAACCCGACACAGACAGACATTCCAGTCCCGACAACTTGTATGACAGTTAAGGACCCTACACAAGACGTACTAGATATCCAGTCACATGCTACTCCTGATGAAATCAAGAAATGGTCTGAACAAGGAGGGGTCCAGACAGATCAAGGATGGTTGACGAAGGGAAAAGCCACATGGTTTCTCCCCGACTCTATGGTTCAAGTCATTATTAATACAGCACATAGTCCAGCACATTTAGGAGAAAAAGCCATGTTAGACAGTATTCAGAACCTCTGGTTCAACAAGCATTTACGAGCAGCAGCCAAGCAGAAAGTGCGTACCTGCATGATCTGTTGTCAGTTCAATCCAGGTAAAGGTGTCCCGGTGGAACAAGGTGGATTCCATCCTCCTGAGCACCCTTTTGAAGTCCTCCAGATGGATTATATTCAGATGGAGCGATGTCGAGGTTTCAAGTATGTCCTCGTAGTTGTATGCGCTTTGTCCAGATGGACAGAAGCATATCCAGTCCCAGATTATACTGCCGCGACCACTGCCAGGCAGTTGGTTCGTGAGTATTTTCCTCGCTATGGATTACCGAGGGTCGTGTTCAGATAACGATCCAGCCATTCTCATCCGAGCTCATGAAACAAGTATCTCTTCTGTTAGGGTACCAGTGGAAGTTCCATTGTGTACGACATCCCGAAGCAGCAGGTCTCGTAGAGAGACATAACCAGACTCTGAAAATCCGCCTTGCCAAAGTATGTGCAGAGAAAGGCGTAGATTGGATAGTAGCACTGCCAGTCGCCCTTTTTTATATGAGAATGGTCGCTCACTCCCGTTCAGGTCTGTCACCTTTTGAGGTAGTTTTTGGTCGTCCCCCAAACATGTGGGGTACACCTAGACCACGTACAATTACAGATGTTGACAGTAATATGCTGACAGATTACTTGGCCTCCTTGATGTCTGCACTACACTCTTGTCGTTCACAGGTTGCCGCTGCTTTTCCAGACAACACCGAAGTGAAACCGCACAAGGTCATACCAGGCGACCTTGTCCTCGTGAGGAACTTTGATCGTTCAAGTCCGCTGGAGCCCCGCTGGAAGGAGCCCTGCCTTGTACTACTTACAACCAGGACGGCCGTCAAGATTGAAGGAAGGAAGGGGTGGTTACATTCCAGTCATGTAAAGAGATTCCATGGACTCAAACCAAAGACTTTTCTCAAAGACTGCCCCGTTCTCAAGGACTGCCCAGACACTGAATCTAAACTTCCCCTGTTAGAGAAAACTCCGCAGCAGGAGTATAAAGATAAATTAAGGTCTAGTAAGTCAGCCAGTTTAATTGTCTAAGTCCCTCTCGGGTGAAACGGTTAGACAGGTTCCTGACATGTATGAGATAGACCCACACAGTGAGAGAGTTAGTCGAAACTCTAAGAGAATCCGTTATCAAAAGAATCTTCGAAGTAGATGTATCGTTACTCTGTTTTTTCTGATATTTCTGAGTCTTATGGTTACCTGCACAAGTTATGCCTTACATTTATGTTTTCCTATTAATTCACATGTACATATGTTTTCTAATGTTACAGTAGAGCACACTTTTAGTGACCTGCCTCCTCACGAGTTATCCTATCGTCTTGCAATGCGCAATAATACGTTTATCCGTATGTTACACTATTCACACCAGACTAGCAATGCCACTAATTGTTGGGTGTGTGGTCGACTCCCCCCTTTCCAGACACCGAAGGGAGTTCTGCCACTCTTTCCTTATCCGTTCTCACACAATGGTTCGTGTGGAGCATGGTCCATATTAACGTCATCCTCAAATGATATGTCCCTTCTGAATAGAACATGTTTCCCAGACAAGGAGGGTCTTTCCCATAGAACAGGGTTAGATCTAGAAAATGAAGTATATGATCTAGGTAATTATTCCTCGAATTTCATGGTTCTGAATGTTCAGTCCGAGATCACTCCAGATTTGCCAGCTATTTCAGTTCTACCAGTTAAAGGCGAATTATGTGTCAGAAAGAATGGTTCAATACATCTAGGACATAGTGATTGTACTACTATGGTCGAGTATAGTGACAGTGGGAAATCTATTTTCAAAGCCTCACGTCATTCTTATTTTGTGTGTGGTCAGACCGCATATGTACGTCTGCCCCTAGATTGGGATGGAACATGTTACATTGCCTTCCTACTGCCACCAGTTTTCCTAGCCCCATCTGATTATCACAGAAATACACATCTAGTACACGTTAGACATAGAAGGGAGATCGAGTCCCCAATTGTCGATCAAACTGAAACTACCTTAGAACAATATCAAGATTTCAATAAAGGTTTCTTTTTCTTCATAGGTCCTGTCCAGAATAGTAAGTTAATACTTAGGCTAACTAGAACCCTTGAAGCAGTAGTGAATGAGACTACTTCCGCTCTAGGTAACTTAACTGAAGAGCAATCTGCTATGAGATTTGTCGTGCTCCAAAATCGTCTCGTCCTTGACGTCATACTGGCCGATAGGGGAGGAGCTTGTAGAGTCATCGGATCTAGTTGCTGCATTTTCATTCCTAATAACGCACCGTCTGTTTATTCAGCTATAACCAGACTTCATAAAATTGCCCATCAGTTACACCAGAATCCAGGCACCTGGACATGGTCCGGTTGGCTCTGGAGTATAATATCTGCCTGGGGATGGAAAGTATTGTCATTCCTAGGTATAGCAGTAATGATCATATTCAGTTGCTGCCTATGTTTACAATGTGGCCCTGCGATTTGCGGCTTGTGTGCTACATCCTGTATTCCTAGTCCAAAGTCCCGTTCCAAGACAATTCGAGACGAGCAAATGATGCTATATGAAATGATAGATGGTATCATGAATATTGATGTTTCCTGATGGAAACGTAAGGCACAAGGAGGGAATGAGGAAAATTGAATTTTGCCTTGTTATATGTGCCTACGTGTTCCCCATCCTATGTTATATGTGCATGATTAATATGCAGGTATCCCCCTATGATTGATTAAAAGATGCAATTATAGTCGTGTCCAACGTTAGTATGCCAGTTTCCAGTTCTCGTGAAAGCAACGAGTATTAGGCCTATGTTGCCCACGTTTTACAGTGTGCACGTTAATTCAGCAAAATGTCCCCGTTTCTAGGCCTCATGAGTGCCCGGACACCAGATTCTAGCTCCAGTCTCCTGAACCCACTCCGAGGAGCAATACAGCCCCCACCTGCATCCCTGACCCCTCACTTACTTCCTGCCGCGCAGCGCGGTGCCCGGCCTGGCTCTGCCTGCCTGTCTGCCAAGAATATGTTATGCCTCTAGTTATCAGTTCAGCTCCTCGTCTTTGCATTCCTTAGCTAACGAACCGCATAAACAGCTTCAGCTATAGTCTAGTCTTTCTGTCTCCATGCAAGTGAATTACTGTATTAAATCCATAGAAGATTCATAGCACACGCAATACATGTAGAATATATGCATGCACCAGTCTTAGTGTCAAGTAGCCTTTACCCTGATAACTTTTAGATCCTATCAACATGTACTCCAAACACCAGATACCAGATATGCTATAGGTACATGTCGTCCTGACACCGTAGACTTTCGTCTCCTCTTCTAGTGCAGAAGTCAGAGCCCCCAGTTCTCCCCGGTAACACGTCATAGTTCGTTTGCGCGCTCCACTAGGTTAAAGGTCCCAGCTGCTCAGGTAGCCCCCTCCATGTATCCACCCATCTCATGACACTTCTGTGACGTTCTCATCACATGTCTACGTGCACGCCCTGGCAACGCCTACTTTTCACGCCCATGTGTTCTTATCTTACGCTTGTCACTTGTTACGCCTACTGTATGTAATGTAATTGTGATGTTTTAGTATATATACCTTGTACTGTTCATGAGACGTTGCAGCTGCCATCCCGTGCCTTCTATGTCCTTTTATTTCAGGCTGTCCCGATCCTGTCCCTTCCCTTATGCCTGATTAAAGCCTGTTAACCTCAGATTCCTCGGATCCTGCCTCTTATTTATTGAGCTATCTGTTTTCTTTAATATATTCAAAAATAGTACCGGTAATTAATTATTTATTTACCACACAATAATAAAACGGTAGATCTTCGTGTCTGTATCTTTCTTGAGGATCGGAAGAATTGGGCTGTTACAAACATTATAGGGGACTTCCTCCACCACCCCTGCCATAATCAAGTCATCTACGATATGTGTCAAGGCAACTTCACCTTCTCTAGAGATTTTATACTGTGGTACGCGAGGCAAAGACACTCCCTCCTTTACAGTAATACGTACGGGAGGGATGATCATCTGTCCCACATCAGTATCGGAAGTAGCCCACAAAGTATTTGGAAGAGAGGCTAATGCATCGGCCTCCTGCATGAGGCACAGTCTCTCAACCTCTGGGTAGTTCTCATTCAAAATAACCCACACCCCTTCAGGGGCACAGCGTATAGTTGCTCGAAAATATTTAAGCATGTCAAGTCCCACAATATTATCTGGTGTGTTTGGAGACAACAAAAACGGGCATGGGGCAGTAAACTTATCAATGTGAAATGTAAGGGGTTGAGACAATGGGCTAAGAGAAGGTGTTCCATCGAACCCTATTGATGTAATCGTTTCGCCAGACAGAGGAGCCCTGGGAACCAAGTGTTTGGACAGAGCGCTACGAGTAGCTCCTGTATCAACCAGAAACTGATCAGTAGAACCCAAAACATGCGCTGATATATATGGACCCCTTTGATCTACTGGTACTTCAACCGATTCCACACCCCATCCTACGCAATCCTATGCATATGCATTATCCTGAGACTCAATAGACTCTCCCTCAGCTATCTGATACTGATTCCGTCGATCAAAATTATTATAATCAGCCTGACCACGACCCCTAGCTTCAAACCTACCACGATCCTTCGCTCCACCCCTCAACCCTGAATAACTATTCCGAGACCTTCCACTTCCTCGACCACGCTGATTACGCTGTTCTCGAAGCACCGGGCAATCTGAAGCCCAATGTCCATACTGTTTACAGTACGCACACTGATCCTCAGAAATATCGGAACGAGCAGAAGACGTACCATACGATCCACGTCTATCCCTATCATTCCCCCTCGGCTGTGTAGCATAATCCTGAGCCAACATCACCTTCGTCTTCAAATCTTTCGCTTTCTTATCACTACTTTCTTTAGCCTCCAACTCCTGTCGTTCATAATACTGAGCCATAGTCAATAAAGAAGCAGGGGTTGCCGTGGTCCATGAACTTTCACTAGTCTTTAAATGTTTTGCAATCTCCGGTAGGAGATTAGCCACATACTTATCAACGAACAAATGCCTTCCCGTGTCCTCCGTTAATAATTGTCCACTGTAATCGTGAAACGCTTCCTCAAAACGTGAAAAGAAGTCAGAGACCGATTCATCCGGCTTCTGTTTACAAGAAGCCAGCATCGTCCAATCGATTTTCTTAGGGGGAACAAGCGTCTTTAATTTATTCAAAATAGCCTCCGGGAGGTCTAAAATCAATTGGCATGGCTTACACGCGGGTTCCCTATCCAAATCAGCTCGAGCTAAGTCCTTCCAATCTGCTCCCAAAACCGCTGGATCATCAAACTTACGAATCGCCCTCCACATATCAGGAGGCAATATTAACCCAAAGAAAAGATCAATATCAACTAATGTCATTACACACGAAGAAATAGCACCTTCCACTCCTTCATAGAAAGCTGCTGGATTTTTGCGGGGGTCAGGCAAAGCATTCTTAAGCGCCATAACATCTGTTCTATTCCAAGGCGTATAAACCCAATTATATATAAAATAACCCTTTGCATCCGCAGACAATTTATTATCATCTGTACCTTGGCCTTTAGGAGGAACATACAAAGGCGCAGCTTCTCGCATAGGCATTATGTGGACTGTAGCACTCTTATCTGTTTCAAAGATAGGACACTCTTTAGATACTTCCGTCGATCCAGACGCAGGCGAACCCGATGCCTTTTTCAACGCCCTTTGCCGCGATGCTTCATCCCGTAGCCGAACCAAACGCTGGAAAAACTCATCCGCATCTGTAAGAACGAAAATACCATTACGTAAATTACCACAACCAACTGATATATCCTTAGGTTCCAACTCAGGTGAGTATTTTCTAAACCGTTCAACTACTTCCTCTCCAAAATTATCCAGAAAATACAATCATTCTTTTTCAGACCACTTACACATAAGACCATCGATCTCTGAAACAGTTATAGAATTAATATTAAGTTTTCGAGCAAACCCGCGCAATTCCGCAGCCCGATCAGCACCTAGCCTGGTGCGATTATCCCTTTGATCATCCTCGCCCGAGTCCTCATCCGGAGCCGTAGGTGATACATACGGAGGCGGGCAACGATCTAGCAAAGCAAAATCATCTGATTCATTAGTAAGGACAGGATAAAGAGGACGTCGAATAGGAAACTGACCATTAACCTGCAAATTACGTTCTCGAGTCTCTCTCTCTTTCTGTTCCTGCAATTCTTTCTCCTGCAACTGTAAAGCTTTATCACGAGCCGCATTTCGCTGCTCCTTGTCCGCCAAGGCTTGTTCACGCTTCATTCGTTCACGCACCGCTTTCTCCCACATACGCACACAATCAAACATATCCTGTCTAGACCTGCGCTGAAACAAACACTGCTCCACATATTGAACCTTTCGCAAATCAAACGATCCATGTAGTGGCCATTGCAGTTCGTGATCAGTTTTCGTATATTTATGCCATAATGTACTATACATGATGGGAGGAAGACCAAATTTTATGTACATTTCACGATTAGGTGTCCCCTCTGGGATTCATTTAATCGATATCTGGTACCATTTCTAAAACAGCACATTCCTCGGAGTGTGCTTAAAACAGGCATGTCAAAATACCACGAAAACGCGATATTACATAAAAATGGCACTTAATATGTTTTACACATGGTGTGCCGTTCAAACAAATACAAAGTCAGAGAAATATCTCTACAAACCTGCCTATGTGAGGTGCACTCCACATATAACTCAAATCATAGGTCCAAATGTTAGCTAACTCAAACAAATCCAAAAAGCCACAGTAAGTGTCAGTAGACTATCTTACCAATCACAAGCTTACCAAATATTCTCAAACGTCCAGCTTCCAACTGCCAAGTTCCTTAGTCGAATCATCCAAACAGGCACTCCACGACAACTCAACCGATCAGGATCTCAGTCGAGGACCGGCGCCACCTGGAAGGTCAGGTCAGAAGGAAAGGAAGAAACACCGTGGGTGCCAAGACTCGGGTCACTCATTGGCAGCGTACGCGTCCATGGCGAGTTTCCAATCCTTCGTCGCGACCTCTCCTTCGGGCATCCGAGTCGCCGATGAGTCCCTTCGTGGTCGCCAATTTGTGGTATTGGGTTTCAACAGGTCTACATACTCTGCAAAGAACTCTCAAACACCATAGAATAGAAGTTGGCACGGAAACTGGAAATGCAAAACACAAGTTTATTAGGACCCCATGGGGTGGTGGTACATTCCTACAGCACCCTTCGGTAATGCAAGAAGTATCACACCGGACATCGGTGCGTGATGTCTTTTATACAGTTTTACAGCAATAAAAAGAGTAGGCGGTATACTTTTGAACAGTTTAGGTACATATAAGGGCATTTTTGGAACACAGCCAACATGTGGGAGGAGTCTAGTATCACTGGTCAGTTTGGAAGAACATTCCTGAGAGGTGACCATCACTAATCTAAATATTCGAGTATGCATGCGTGAGTTTGACCAGTGCTAAAAATAGCCAGTTGCTGGGCAGGTTAGATGGTCAGTGGTACAGAGGAAGGACGAAAGGGCATGCTGACCATGTTCATTGAAAATGGAAGCCAGGGAATACAAAATGGCCTCCACAAACATGTCCAAGTTAATAATGAAAGTACGTGTAGCTGAGCTAAATGCTAACATAATCGCTGCCAAATTACGACACACCACTGACATTGTTAGGATCACCACTGGATCCACCACTGACATTATTAGAAACACCATTGTTGCAATAACCAGCAACTCTTCCCCCCTCTTCACAAAAAGATTGACCCACCGTAAGTAAGTCACTCGCAACTTCATTCGTGTTCCCATCTATACCAGCAAATTGTGCTTGTAAACAACTATTTTCAAAATGGTCTTCAATCCAATCATACTTATTTTGGCTATTTGTCATTTCTTCCTCCAGCCCATCACACTGATTGCGACTAACAGCAATACTTTTCATATTCCATACTTTTCCGTCACTTAATCTAACAGCATTTCTCAAAACCTCAATTACCTGTTTTTGTGGCTCAAAACGACTTTCACCCTTTGGTACTTTATAAGGTTTCCTCACCCGTACCCATTTACATACTTTAATTTCCACATTTTGCGTACCATAGTGGTTATCATAAAACTCTTTACTTTTATCAATTGCCTCTATGTAATTTATAAAATAGTCTTTCCATTCAATCCACTTTATCTTCAGTTGAGTACCAGTAGCCCAAAACGGTTGAGGAGCACTTATTGTAAAGTTCTGCTGTGCCATCTTTTGCTCTGTATTCCCACTATTGTTGCCTACAATATTCTCACTCGAGTCTCCTCTCTCCATAAACTTCTCCTTATTTTTTTTAAAATCAAAATTCTCCTTTCCTGTATTAAAATTACTACTCCCTGACAGCCTCACCTGTATTTCTTCTTTTCCTCTCAGTATTTATTAATCCCGCATCATTATTACTTCACTGCGTGTACTTCTTTTCCGTGCGTTTCAGCTTCGATTCAGCTTGTTCCGCTTTTCCAAAATGGCCACCGCGCAAGGTTACGTTACGTGACCTTGCACTATTGCATCATTTCCCCCACGATCCAGAAGAGCTTCCAGCAATCAGACCGGCTTACTGCCTCGCGCACTTCCCTTAAAGACTCTCACCAGCTGTTTATAAAATGCAGCAACAAGAAATTCAACAGGCACCGTGCATACTTCCAAAAAGCTCTCCTTATCTCGAGGTATGTCGCTCTTCACATTTCCGCTTACCACCAATCCTCCGTTGTAATATCGTTCCCCAACTCCACTTCGATTTACTGTGTAAAACTATCATCCACCACAGTAATTCTTCCTCAGATTTACTCCAAATACATCCTTTACAAGTCTGTGGGTTCTTCCCCACGTTCCATCGTCGCCAATTGCAATGATGCTCTCAGCCGTATATAATGGTTTCCAGCTTCATTAAAGTATTATAAATACAATACAGGTGAGCGCCAGGGAGCAGCGGATGTATGACATTACAACGCATGCTTTTACATCGCATGCTTTTACAACGCGAGTTTTACAATGCATACCATTACAACACATAGTGCTTTGGGGCGCTGGATAGTGAATAGTTTAATTTACTATTCCAACTCCAGTCCCCGTGGATAGTAGGGAAGGTGTTGGATAGTACATTAAACCTATTCCCTATCCTAGAGCGTCCCCCAGCACAATGCGTTGTAATGCAAAAAGCAAAAACGGAAGGTGCACTCAAACAAAGTCAGTGAAAAATAGTAATTTAAAGTGTCTTCTTCTTTATTCAAATTTTTTTTTTGTTCATGAAGCATAGGCACAGCCAACGCGTTTCGTTCCTCTTGCCTTTTTAGGAACTTCGTCAGGGCTGTAAAAGTTACAAACATATATATACATAAATATACATTTAACATACCAGACACAAAAGGATAAATAAATAATCACAATCAACTAAGATAAGACTAACCCAAAAAACAACGAGTAACAAAAATTAATAAATTGGTAATCAACCAACAAAGAATACCTAAATACTATCTAAAATACAACAGTTATCACTAGAAATACTGGATTGTAAAAAAAACTGTTGTAACACACATTAAGATACCTCATATATACAGACAGTTTGTAGTTTGAGAGGACTGATTTGTACAATTCCAACTTCAATATATAAGACATTTGTAAGACATTTTTTCATGTAAAAAGAATAAGGGGAAGTGCACAAGTCGAAGAAAAAGGAAGAGAGGGGAAAAAGAGGAGAAAAAAAGGGGGGGAAAGTTTCGTTACCATGATGTTGATCTAGACATATGAGTACTATTCCCAGCTAAAAGATCCCAGAGAGGGGAAGTCAGGGAACCATATTGGAACGGTGGGGGTCATTTATAAATTTTGAAGCGCTTACCGGTTGCTTTATATGTACATATGTCTAGATCAACATCATGGTAACGAAACTTTCCCCCCCCCCTTTTTTTCTCCTCTTTTTCCCCTCTCTTCCTTTTTCTTCGACTTGGGCACTTCCCCTTATTCTTTTTACATGAAAAAATGTATTACAAATGTCTTATATATTGAAGTTGGAATTGTACAAATCAGTCCTCTCAAACTACAAACTGTCTGTATATATGATGTATCTTAATGTGTGTTACAACAGTTTTTTTTACAATCCAGTATTTCTAGTGATAACTGTTGTATTTTAGATAGTATTTAGGTATTCTTTGTTGGTTGATTACCAATTTATTAATTTTTGTTAGTCGTTGTTTTTTGGGTTAGTCTTATCTTAGTTGATTGTGATTATTTATTTATCCTTTTGTGTCTGGTATGTTAAATGTATATTTATGTATATATATGTTTGTAACTTTTACAGCCCTGACGAAGTTCCTAAAAAGGCAAGAGGAACGAAAAGCGTTGGCTGTGCCTATGCTTCATGAACAAAAAAATATTTTTGAATAAAGAAGAAGACACTTTAAATTACTATTTTTCACTGACTTTGTTTGAGTGCACCTTCCGTTTTTGCTTTTTGTATTTCATTAATCTGCACACCCCATGGCAGCGGGTGTGGGGAGAGATTGCACCACCCTAATTTGAGAACCAAACGATCCGTAGTGCTTGACCTAGTCTGCTGCCTTTGGTCCTTTTGTTTCAATGTGTTGTAATGGTTTGCGTTGTAAAAGTTGCGTCGTAAAGGCACTGCGTGGTAAAAGTTGCGTTGTAAAGGTTGTATACCGGGAGCAGCCGCTACCCAACACAACTGCTCTACAACTGCCCCATAATTCTAAAGATGCAACTCTAACATTCTACGTGGCATCATAGCATTCTCACCACTAGGTACAAGTCTTAAAGATATAGACAAAACAAAGGCAACACAACAGGGACACAGAGAGAGTCAGACACCAAGAGAGTCAGACACCGAGAGAGGCAGACACCGAGAGAGGCAGACAGAGAGAGAGGCAGACACAAAGAGAGTGAGACACAGAGGGCATGAGATACAGAGAGAGTGAGACACAGAGACTGACACATTAAAAGAGGCAACAGCAATAGAGAGAGGGCGATACAAAGATAGAAAACAACACTACAGAGGAAGACACTGAGTGTGAGTCACCAACACAGACAGGGCAACACACAGTGAGGCAGGTAGACACTAACACAGAAACAGGGAGACTTTAAGACGGAGAGGAAGAAAATTACACACAGGGAAAACGGAGACAGAGAGAGAATCACTGACACAGAGAGAGGGACACACCAACATTAAGCCAGGGAGAGACAGACACTGAAACACCATCACTGAAACAGGGAGACATGGAGACAGAGAGGGAGAAAATAACACAAAGTGAAAACAGAGAGGGAGAGAGAGAGAGACTGACAGAGTGAAGTAGGCTCTGAGGGTTATATTGACACTGAGACAGAGAGACGCTGATACACAGAGGGAGACACCAATATTGAGACAGGGAGATACGGACACTGAGACAGGGAGAAAACGACACTGAGAGGGAGACACCAACATTTAGATAGGGACAAAACACTTAGTTGGAGACATTGAGATCAGTAGACACTGACAAAGAGAGGGAGATAGAGACTCGGAAACGATGAGATACCCAGACGCAGATAGGGAGAAAACAACACAAACACGGAGAAATGGACACGGAGAAATGGACACTGAGACAGGAAGACAGTAAGATAGGGAGACACCAACTGCAAAGAGCGAAGAAGACACCGATAAGAAGATAAGGAGACACCAAGATAGAGAGAGAGAGTAGACAACACTAAAATGGAGATGGAAATCTTACTTCACACTCGCTGTGGTAAACAAGCCAGCGACTGCAACGTGACTGGAATAATATCAAAATCTCACTCTCTTCCCTATTGAAAGTTACACTTATAAGATGTTACAAGGCAGCTCTGATTGTAAACCTGTAGGAGGGATAGTCCTTGCAATCTTGTAATCATCAAATGCATAATTGTCAGCATCTCCCTATTAGGACATGTAAAACACACCAGTACATGTTCTACCTTTGACATTCACCGTGGGTACACTTGCGAGGTCGACATGTCAGTTTAAGATAAGTTTACAGGGCAACTCATGTGGCTGGCACAATCAGTGCTGCAGGCCCACTATTAGGATTTGATTTACAGGCCCTGAGCACACATAGTGCGCTTTACTAGAGACTTGCCAGTACATCAAATATGCCAATCATGGATAACAAATCACGATTTCCACAGACAGCACTTGCACTTTATCACTGATTAGCAGTAGTACACAAACCAGCAAAAGCAAAGTCCAGCATTCCATCAGAAATACAGGAGCTAGAGGCAAAAAGACTGGGGAAACCATGCCAAGGATCGCAGGCAGGGCCGGACTAGAAACCACAACCGGCCCTGGCAAAGTGCTCGGCCGCCCCCCCCCCCCCCTCCCCACTAAGAGGGGGGACGGGGGTGGGGGCGGCCGGCCGAAGCACATTGCAGGTGCCGGTTTTTTGACGATTTTGTTACAGGGTCGATTTTGCAGCTATGCTGCAAAAACAGCCCTGTAACAAACACGGCCCACAGGGCCCAAAACCGGCCCCCACCCGTGCGGTGCACCAAGGGTTTGCCTGGTGCCCGCTATGGCCAGTCCAGGCCTGATCCCATGTCTAACATGTATCCCCTCCAGCTGAAAGTAGGGAGAACTACCCAACCTCCGGAGCGTTCTCACCAGTAAGACAGAAGAATCTGGACAGACCATCAGCATTGCAATGTTCAGTTCCAGTTGGGAGGATCACTTGCAACATCTCTTGGAATGGTTGAAGGCTACGAAGAATGCAGGCCTCACTGTCAAGGCCAGTAAGTGCCAGATAGGGCAGGGGTCTTTGGAGTACTTGGGACACCAGGTAAGAAGCAGCCAGGTAGGGGAAACAACCTTTACAACTCAACCTTTACAACGCACTACCATTACAGCAAAACTTTTACAACGAAACATCCATTACATCACATGCCATTACAACGCATGACACTACAACGCATACCATTACAATGCATACCATTACAACGCATACCATTACAATGCATACCATTACAACGCATACCATTACAATGCATACCATTACAACGCATACCATTTCAACGCATACCATTACCATCCAACACTTACCCTACTGTTGCATCCCCTGGAGTTAGAATAGTAATTTTTACCCCTACACTATCCAATACTTTCCATACATGCAATGTAATGTTATGCGTTGTAATGGTATGCGTTGTAATGGAATGCGTTGTAAAGGTAGTTTTTAGGTCTCGTAGAGAGACCTATTCCAATCAAACCACAAAGTTGACTTTTATGATCCGAATTTGCAGAAGTGCATGTCCGTCCTCGTGACCGCGCTTCTATCCCCCTGCCTTGCTCTTCAAAGGCTCCCCTTACCATTTGCTCCTGCCTCCACGCCCACTGGTTCACACCTTACGGCCTGACTCGCATTTCTGCCCAGCAGCTTCAAAGGGATCTGGTTCCCCGCCCACTGGTTCACACTTCACGGCAGTGACTCGCATTTCTCCTTCCCCCTCCCCATAGCTCCTCTAGTTAAATAATAATAACGCAGTGTTGTAAACGGTATCGTTTCAAATGTATTAAATGTATTAAATCCTTGCCTTTGTTTTTTTTCTCACTCGTTCCCAGTTACCCTCCTTTCCCCTGCCTTCCCTCCTTTTCTCTCACCTCTTTCCATCCCTTCCCTGGTTCTATATCCCACCCTCCCACTATAATCTATGCCCTCTCCCTCCTCCCCTTCCCTCTGTCTCTTCCCTGACTCTGTTCAGTCTCTCCCTTTCCATTCGATCTTCCTCGCTCCCTCCTCCCCTTCAAAACTTCGACACCCCTCCCCCCCCCTGCCTGCACCACTCTATTACTTCTCCTCCCACCTCCCACTGCCGTCCTTTCTGCTGCCTCATTACCAGCCCCCCTCCCAGCGCTGCCTTGAAGGCTTTTGTACATGGGCTCCCCTGCCTCACTTCTTTGTTTAGAGAGAGGTGTTAAGTGACTGCGAAAGCCGTGCCATTAGAAACCTCAATCCTACCACCCGCCTGCCCCTCCTCTTTGCCACAGCCTCACCCCCCTTGGTTACCCCTCCAGCTCACAGATGAAGACCTCTGCTCCACAGGCGCATTCCTTTGGGTCGGGCAGATGACCGGACTACTTGCTGCCCCAGTGCAGGGACGTGTGTGGCCCCGTGGCCACAGGCTTGGCTACTGTTGTGTTCCCTCAGCCTGTCATCCTTGTGTGATCTAGGAAGCACGTTCAAATTATCTTGGTAATAATCTGATTTATCGCACAGCGCCCAGTTCAAACAAGCGCCTAGAGTTCATTCTGTTTGCATTGCTGGTAACTGAGCACCTCTCGTCACCACAACTGATTTTTTTACAGGTTCCTAGAGGCCTTTCAGATTCCCTATCATTCAGTGCTTCTGCCTGGTAAACACGTCTCTACCTATCACTTACACACAACCGACATCCACAAGCAACAGACATCCACAAGCAACAGACATCCACAAGCATCAGATATCCACAAGCATCAGACATCCACAAGCATCAGACATCCACAAGCATCAGACATCCACAAGCAACAGACATCCACAAGCATCAGACATCCACAAGCATCAGACATCCACAAGCATCAGACATCCGCAAGCATCAGACATCCACAAGCGTCCGACATCCACAAGCATCAGACATCCACAAGCGCCAGACATCCACAAGCGTCAGACATCCGCAAGCGCCAGACATCCGCAAGCACCAGACATCCACAAGCATCAGACATCCGCAAGCATCAGGCGTCAGACATCCACAAGCGTCCGACATCCACAAGCGTCAGGCATCCACAAGCGTCAGACATCCACAAGCGTCAGACATCCACAAGCGTCAGACATCCACAAGCGTCAGACATCCACAAGCATCAGGCATCAGACATCCACAAACGTCAGACATCCACAAGCGTCAGGCATCCACAAGCGTCAGGCATCCACAAGCGTCAGGCATCCACAAGCGTCAGGCATCCACAAGCGTCAGGCATCCACAAGCGTCAGACATCCACAAGCGTCAGGCATCCACAAGCGTCAGACATCCACAAGCATCAGGCATCAGGCATCCACAAGCGTCAGGCATCCACAAGCGTCAGGAATCCACAAGCGTCAGGCATCCACAAGCGTCAGGCATCCACAAGCGTCAGGGATCAACAAGCAACAGGCATCCACAAGCGTCAGACATCCGCAAGCGTCAGGCATCCACAAGCGTCAGACATCCACAAGCGTCAGACATCCACAAGCATCAGACATCCACAAGCATCAGGCATCAAGCATCCACAAGCGTCAGGCATCCACAAGCGTCAGACATCCACAAGCATCAGGCATCAGACATCCACAAACGTCAGACATCCACAAGCATCAGACTTTTATTTAAGTATTAATTATTAAAAGAATTAAAAAACATTGTTATTTGTAATATCAATACATGTAAGTCACGTAAATACAACACATATTGCATTACAAATGCTATAGGTGTCACATTTGCGAAAGTTATAACTATTGGCATGGTAAATGACAAAGCTATTAATTTCGCTATTTTCAAAAACAAAACCTAAATAAAAAATTTGTCATTTACAATACCAATAGCTCAAACTTTCGTAATACGAGACATATTGCATTGAAAATGCTTGTTTAAAATTTGTTGTAATGGGATGCGTTGTAATGGAATGCGTTGTAATGGATGTTGCGTTGTAAAAATGGGTTGTAAAGGTGTGTGTTGTAAAAGTATGCGTTGTAATGTCATACAACCCCAGGTAGTGTACCTACAGCCCAAGATTGACCCTAAGATCCAAACTGAGGTGAGAGTCTTCTTAGGTTTCACTGGTTATTACAGGAGATGTGTCAAGGGCTGTAGCACCATTGTTGACCCCTGTCTGAGCTGTTTTCCAGGAAGCGGTCCACAAAAGTGGTGTGGACTGAGGCTTGTCAGACTGCTTTTAATGACCTAAAGGCAGCCATGTGCACAACCCCTGTGATCAAGGCACCCAATTTCTCCAAGGAAAATGCTGTGTGGTCAGCTCTTCAGAGCATGGTGGGGGGCGGTACTCACACAACTAATTGAAGGGGGCCTAAACCAACCAGTAGCCTTCATTGGCTGGAGGTAACTTTACCAAGAACAGAGGTGGAGTGCAATTGATGGAGAACATGGAGATCGTTTATTTTTGTGATCGAAAGACTCATTAAAATGACCTTACTCTTTACCCAAGAGTTATTTCGCAACAGATATAAATGGGTCATTGAGGAATTCTTGGTAAGACGTACTCACTTCTCCATTATCAGAGAGGATCGATATATTTTTATAAAACTCAGACCCGTCAACTCACATAGGGTGACTTTGTGAAAGACAGTTTCATGCCTCATAACAAAGCCACACCGTAATTAGGCACAATCACCCGGTGTCACACCCTGATGACGGGTGATGGAGCAGAGTTTATTGAATCTCAATCTCTTGATAAAGTCATAACAAATAATCCCTCTAATGGTTGTATGGATCTTTGATTGTTAACTTTGTACACAAAAGGAGCTAACATCAGGAATATTTTTCAAATACAGCAAAACCAATATGGCTCCACAGAAACAAATAAGAGAATGGTTTCCAAACCTTATGGGTTTATGAATAAATTAAATCAGGTTGCAAATGTTATGTTATGTTATGTTATATTAATTTATTATGCGCGCAGATACTCCAGCCAAGGAGCGTCCCGGCGCAGAGACAAGGTAGTACATAACACAACAAGAAAATGATGATACAGAAAAAACACCTTAAAACAAGAATGTTTTTATAGCCCTCCGGAAGGTCAAAAGGTCCTCCAACAGGCGAATTTCCACAGGGAGGGAGTTCCAAGCGGCTGCAGCTTTTACACTAAAAGAACGGCCACCCATACGGCTAAGTCTGAATCTGGGGACCACAGCAAGGGCCAGACCCTGGGAACGGAGGGTACGGGTGGGAACATAAAAAGAAAGACAGCTGGATAAAATTTCCGGGCCAATACCTCTCAAGATCTTGAAAGCAAGACACAAAACCTTAAAGAGGATACGCTTCCTTACAGGAAGCCAATGTAGGGAACGCAGAACATTTGTCACCGAACAGAATCTGGGCAGGCCGACAATCGCCCTAGCCGCAGCATTCTGAACCCGCTGTAGGCGAGTTAACTCGGCCTGGTTGGCCCCGGCCAGAAGAGAGCTAGCATAATCCAGGCGAGAGATGATAGTTGCCTGGATCATCAGCTGCCTGGTCGGGGCGTCGAAAAACTTGAGAATGGGTCTCAAGCCTCTTAACAGACCAAAGCAGCAGGCAGCAGTTTTTTTGGTGTGCCCTACAAAGGTAAGGCCCGCATCCAGCCAGACCCCCAGATTTTTCACCTCCGACACCGGGGTCGGAGTGGGTCCCAGCTCTGAAGGCCACCATTGGTCTCCCCACAGCTCCACTCCCTTACCGACAACCATCACCTCTGTTTTAGTGGCATTTAGTTGGAGACAGTTACCTGTCAACCAGCTAGCCACCGCCTTCAGTCCAGACTGAAACCTAGGGGCCTCGGTCACCGCGTCCCCGCTGAGAGTAACCGCCAGCTGTGTGTCGTCGGCATATGAGACCAAAGTTAGGCCCCACTGCCTAGCGACATCAGCCAGCGGTCTCACGTAAAGATTGAACAACGTGGGACTCAGCGAGGACCCCTGCGGAACCCCCATGGCCAGCGGTTGGATTTTGGACTTGAAGGGAGGAATGGCAACACAAAAGGAGCGGTCATCAAGAAAGGAGCGGAACCATTGCAACGCCAGGCCGCCAATGCCATACTCCTCAAGCCGATGCAGGAGGATGCTGTGAGATACCGTGTCAAAGGCGGCGCTAAGGTCTAACAATATAAGCGCCGCCGTTTGACCAGCATCCAACCTTGCACGGAGATGTTCCACCATCACAAGTAACGCGGTCTCCGTGCTGTGACCAGCACGGAAGCCATTTTGTGTGGGATCGAGGGCATTGGTCTGGACAAGATGTTCAGACAGGGCCAAGTTGATATGGGCCTCTGTGATCTTTGCCGGCCAGGGTAGCAACGAGATGGGATGGTAACTTTCAGGCTTAGACGGGTCCAATGAGGGCTTTTTGATAATTGGGGACACCACAGCTTGCTTCCACCTAGCTGGAACTACACCCGATTCCAAGGAAAGGTTGACAAGGGACCGCACAGCTGAGCGTCCCATAAAAGCCTGATCTCGAAAGAGAGCAGGCCTTACTGGATCAGAGGGAGATCCAGATTTGATCTGCAACGCGAGTTTGTCAAACCCATCCATGGTAAGAGGGGGGAAGGCAAGCAGAGTAGTCTGATGAGGTGGCCCACTGGTACTTTCCCAACCGGACCCTATGCTAGGGAATGTCCGATATATGGCTTGGACTTTCCCCAAAAAATATGAAGCAAGGGATTCACAGTGGGAAAGGGAGGTTACAGTCAAGGAGGTCGTCCGCTTTGCCATAAGATCTTTCACGGCCTTAAAAATGGCCTTAGACGGATTGGCACTGTTCCTGAATTCTGCGGCATAAAAAGCCGCTCGAGCTCGACAAATAGCCCGATGGTAGAGCTTTACGGACCTGGCATATTCAGCTTTTAAATCAGCCCCATAGGTTTTCCTCGAAGCCCTCTCCGCCCGTCTACAGGCTCCCTTCAGGGCACGAAGGGCGCCATCGTACCAGGGACTTGACTCTCTAGAGTTGACTTTGGACGATACAATAGGGATCAGAGAGTCAAGAGCCCTGGTAATCCAGGAACAAAAGAGGTCATACCCCTTTTCTACATCCGTCAAAGGACCCAGCGGCTCCTCTAGTAGAAGAAGATGAAAATCTTCTAACCTAAGTTTATGCCAAGCTCTCCTCGGTACCCGCCTAGCCGAAGAGATGGAAGAGGTGGCTGAGACAGGACAAAGAATGGACACCAAGAAGTGGTCTGTCCATTCTACCGGTAAGATAGAGGTAATTTTAATCTCCGGTAAATTAGTGAAAAAGGGATCTAAAATATGCCCCCCCGTATGGGTAGGCTGGGAGACCAACTGGGAAAGTTGAAAGGCCTCTAGGTCAGAAATAACGGATCGCACTGTCAGACCTGAGAGGGTGTCGAAATGCAGATTTAAATCACCCATGATGGAGAAGTTGGCACAGTCTGCGACCAAAGGGCCAACTATATCGGGGAAAGCATTTCTAAACACCACATCGCTGCCGGGCGGACGATAAACGACCATCCCGGAAAGCGTAAACTCAGGGCAGACAGAGACCTTAAACAAGGCACTTTCACACCCAGAGATATTAAGGGCACTCCACACACATGAAAAGCTGGACCTTACTATTAGAGCTATGCCCCCACCTCTGGACGATCTATTCAGGGTGTACATAGAATAGCCAGGGGGACAGGCTAGATTGGGAATAGCATTATCCACATCCTGGAGCCAGGTTTCAGTTAAGGCAAATATGTCCGGGGCTTCCTCCTCAATGAGGTCATAGATGTTCTGATGATGTTTCAGAGCTGACCTAACATTAAGGTTCAGGATCCGCAAAGAGGAAGGGGGGTCTCTAGTACGGCGAGCAGCCAGGGAGTTGTTCCGAGGGAGGGGCCTCGGAGAGTCAAGAGCCCACCCTTTACAAGGGCACTGATAAGGGCCTCGCAACGGATGCACCGGTGGATGGATGCAGCTATGACTCACCTGACCGATAGAGTACAGGCACTCCCGCGAGTATGTTAGCATGGCGGCACAAGAATGGAACACTAGCCGTCAACCAGAATCCCGCGACGTCCAGCGCGTCCTTAGCGCGGACGGGCGCAGACGGGCAGGACTCTGGCACGACTCCGGCCACGCGAGGACACGCCCGCTGCGCGATCCCGCTGCGCTAGGGGAGGAGCATTAAGTAGGTGTTCCCAGGCGGCGCATGCGCACTCAAGCGCTGGCAGATAGACACGCCTCGCTCCACTCACCCCACTCCAAGATGGCGACCTACAACACACAGGGCACCCACCCCAGGACCAGACCCGCCCAAACGGCGGTGCGGGGCTCAAATTATTGTGCAGGTAAGGGCGAAATTAAAAAGCAAGGTCAAATGACCAGAATAACACAAGAAGTTTTAAAAACAGCAGTTACTGCTAAAACGTGCTAAGCGCTCTCGCAGCGTCAGCTACCTTGTCAATCAGCAAATTGAAGAAAGTATATGGTAAGAGCAAACATATTTAAACGGTGATGCAGTCTGAATTTGTAAATGATTATGAAAAAGATACAAAATATAATCACATACAACAAACAAAATATTAAAAAGCAGGTTCTGTAAAGGAACTTCAATGTTCTAAATAATTTATTGAAATTGTCAAGGGGATATTCTCTGAGGAGGGTGTCAGCATCAGATGAAGCAAATTTAAAATTCAAGAGGAAAGGATGAGTGCTCAGCACCTCATCAGGGGAAATGAAAAGATTTGACAGCATGTCTTGTTTTAGCAAAATCAGAAAATCTTGTGCTCTACTGTTCTGAAGATTACACAATTAAAGCATGGCAGAAGATTCTAGACGGCTTCCTCATACCAGTTTCCACCAAGTGAACTAACCTGGAGAAAGAGGTCTCTGGAAGCAGGTAGACTTCTTAGTTTCCCAAATGTCATCAGAAGAGCAACGTTAGCTGCCTGTTAGCCACTCACTACAATTGATTAATGTAAGCCACGCAGATTAATATCGATAATCACACTTGAGTACATACGTTGCATATAAAGGGGTAGTGCGCCAAGGTGCCCTGCTCCAGGGGGCATGGGGCAAGCATGGACTGCTGGGCCTCGGTCATGGAGTATGAGGGCATTTGCCCCTGGTTTAGCAGGCTAGAGTTGGCGAGCCGTGGTAGGCTTCTCAGGCAGGCAGTGTGCAGTTGCGCAAGTTCATAATTCCAAATCCAAGAACACACAATAGTATAGTAAATGAATTATTCAAACCAGTGTATGAGTTTAAAAAAAAGGACATCAATGCACAATAGAAGTAAATGCTGCACATACAACATTGACAAAAATGTATATATTTTAAAATATAATTCAGTGTCTTGGTTGCTGAGGTTGGTTGTGTCTTTATCCCCTACTGCCCCTTTGTGTTTTTTCTCCTGGTTAAGGTTTTTTTCCCCACCAGTGTCAATACCGTATCTTTGTACTAAGCATCTAAAATGGATCCATGACTCAGGTCACTCTGGTTTACTCACTCAGTTCACACATGCACCACACAGGCTACATACACAAGCATGTGCAATATGTACTTTGGGCCTCATTTATGAGGCCGTGCGTCACTTTTACGCCATCGGTGCGTCACTTTTTGTGACGCATCGGCGGCGTAAAAAATGTGCCTTGTTGCCCCATATTTACAAAGTGACGCATCTAGGTAGATGCGTCACTTTGTAAACCCCAGCGCCATATTATACCTACGCCAGGTATAATGTATGCAAGGGGGGGCGTTCTGACGCAAGAAAGGGTCATAGAAGGGACGCAGTGAAATCTATGGGATTTCACTGCGCCACTTCTAGGACTCAAATGTGTAAATTTCTTACGCCTGTCTCACAGCAGGGGTAAGACTGACGCATGTGAAAGGACACATTGCTGGAGTTGCGCCACTTTTGTGACACACTCCAGCGATGCGTCACTTTTGCGCTTACAGATACGTCAGAAATACTGACGCATCTGTAACTCCTTGCGACATGATGCATCATACTGTAAATATGACGCATCATTGGTGTCGCAAGGAGGGCGCAGTGAAAAGTGACGCATCACTGTTTTCACTCAGCGATGCGTCACTTTTCATAAATGAGGCCCGTGTATTCTAATAAAGAGAAATTTGAAGGTGCAAAAGACAAGAACAAAGCATTTCTGCTAAAGAATGACAGCCAAGGATTAGTTTAAAGCTTTACTTAGAAACCTTAATAAATATGAAAATATAGAGATACAGCAGAGAACTGCATAATGTCCTTCCCAGGGTCCAGCGTAGATTAGCTTCATTGATTGAGGAACGGGGTCTGTCTTTGAGTGAATACATTGAAGTCTTTGATCGTGTTTTACACAAAATCTTCAGACATGTACAGTATTAGTGCGCGGTTCTCGTGCTTGTAACCAGCGGCAATCAAGAAAGAAGCGACAGTTGCAATGGAACCCATTTCAGGATATTCTCACAATTCACACACGTGCAGTTGGGGTTTCACCGTGTCTGCTCCCAGCACGTGACATGTTAGAAGGTAGAGTCTGGGACAGTCTCCTGTCTGCTCGGAGAGGTACTTTCTGCTCACACACCTACTGGAGTTTTTCTCTGAAGGCTGCGAGTCTTTATTGTGATGCAGAATTAGCAGCAGCTCTGAGCACATGCTACACAAAATGTTACCCTAAAGTTGTCCTAAGATCACAGTCGAGGCGTGCCGCCGCCCCCTTTCCGGCCGCACCCATTTTAAAATAATGCTAAGGTTTTAAAAGGTGCCTTGAATCCTTTCATGGCGCTCTGGGCCCAGCGTGGAGCGGTCCGTCGGTCTGCGGGAGCCCGCGCTGCGCGCGCGTTGCCGCCACTTCTAGCCGCTCTGTTGGTTGCTATGCTATTAAAGATCATTCTGAGGACCGACAGACAGACTCGGGCTCGCTTTGTTGTGCTGGCGACCAGCTGAGGAGGGGCTGCTGTTTACACAGTCACCACCAGAGGTCTGCGTGGCTGTGTGTGCCCTCTTGCGATGAAAGGCGGGACTCTGGTACTCCTTTCATGGAGGGCGGGGCGCAGTCGGTACATTCACCTGCTGCTGTTGACTGTCAGACACCATCAGGAGACGGAGCTGAGAGGCGTCTGCAGCAGGTGTGTACCATGTGTGTCCACGGATTACCGTCATATGCAGGATGTACATGCTGTCTATGTCAGGGGCAAGCCCCTTGCGCCACCCGTGTTGCCCCTTGCGCCACCTGTGTTGCCCCTTGCGCCACCTGTGTTGCCGCTTGCGCCACCTGTGTTGCCCCTTGCGCCACCCGTGTTGCCCCTTGCGCCACCTGTGTTGCCCCTTGCGCCACCTGTGTTGCCCCTTGCGCCACCTGTGTTGCCCCTTGCGCCACCCGTGTTGCCCCTTGCGCCACCTGTGTTGCCCCTTGCGCCACCCGTGTTCCCCCTTGCGCCACCTGTGTTGCCCCTTGCGCCACCTGTGTTGCCCCTTGCGCCACCTGTGTTGCCCTTTGCGCCACCTGTGTTGCCCCTTGCGCCACCTGTGCCTCACTTGTTGTGACACACAGGTGACGCAGGAGTCTGCTCCATATTTACCAGGCAGCACTGAGACACTTTTTCGGCTTATTGCTGCCTCGTAAATATTGGTCCTTTTTAACACAGTTTTCTGCGTTACTGGTGTTATTGGGGGCATTTCCAGCAACACCCATGGCTTTTTGACACTACCCCAGATTTAATACAAATAATAACTCTGACGCAGCACCATGAATGAACACCTTCCCAGGGGAAGTGTAAGGGAGGCACAACCAAGAGAAATATCTTTATTACTCCTCATTTTATCCTTCTTTAAGTTTCGTCTACCCTTGAGAAATCTACTACTTTTAACATCCTGCTTTGCAGAAACTATATTTACCATTCCCGTATCATACACAGTTTAGCTTATGGTCCTTTCTTTGTGCCTTCTCTTTGCTATTATCGCCTGTTTTCTGTTTCCATGACATGTCGTTTGCTCTCCAGGAGTTTGTGTTACATCGCAGAAGTGACGTCAAGCGATGCTCTTGCTTCAACACTGACGGAGCTACAGGACAAGCAGATCTCGTTGAACCGCTGGAATGGACGAAGAGTCGACTTTTACAAAGAAAAACAACAAGAAAGCGTATAAAGGGGCGGGGCGAGAAGCAGAGGTAGGTGGTAAACAGCACTGCTTGTGTTTGTGGGCGAAGGCACTAGAACAGAGGCGGAGCTTTGCTGCTGTCGCTGAGCTCACACCACTGGGATTCAAACAAAGTGTGGACATTGCTTAGGAGTCTCAGCCTTTCCACGCTGCCAGTAGTGCAAGATATCTGTGGCAATGCAGCTCCACCGGGGTGAACTCTCATAACTGCAAAGCATTAGGAGCAACAATACGGCTTTCCTAAAATGTATTGCGGGCAGTGAGTTCCAACGGATGTATAACATTACAACGCATGCTTTTACATCGCATGCCTTTACAACGCTGTTTTTACAACGCATACCATTACAACGCATAGTGCTTTGGGGTGCTGGATAGTAAATAGTTTAATTTACTATTCCAACTCCAGTCCCCATGGATAGTAGAGAAGGTGTCGGACAGTAAATTAAATCTATTTCCTATCCTAGAGCGCCCCCCAGCGCAATGCGTTGTAATGACATGCGTTGTAAAAGTTGCGTCGTAAAGGCACTGCGTGGTAAAAGTTGCGTTGTAAAGGATGTTTAGCAGTTCCAACATCCATTTGTTAAGTACCGGGGAACACAATCCTCCAACCCCCTCCACCCCCTTCTAATGCTTTACTGCCACTATACCTTCAACAATTCTCACTAACATTTAATGTGGATATTTGGAAATGTTACATAGCCCAAGCAGAAATGAGCAGGTGGCGCCCGTGCGACAGTAATTGCATTTATATATTGGAACCCATTCTGAGGCTCCAAATATCAGACCGCTAGCATGCTACACCCTGGGAGAGGCCTTGGTTGGAAGGGTGTTGTTAAAGTTTTATTTGCAATGAAGAATATGAGGGGGACGGAACAGGGTCTCTCAAAAGGGCGTGGCCTGTGAAATTAGGTGGGGAACCAGATTCGCGTCTCGGCAACAATGCTCAACATCCTGTGATTCTGGGCAAATTACTTAATCTTCACTGGCCGCATTTACAATTAAAGTGAGTCAGCCCGGTGCCGCAAGCCATTTTGCAACGCCACAATGATTCAATTTCAAAGCACAGGGAAGCGACATATTTACAACAATATATTGCATCTCTGTGCTTCCTCCTGCGCTGGCGCACCAACTGCAGCCATGCGCCGACGGAGGCACCATTGCACTGTGGTGCAAGGATGCCTGCACCATGGGGAGATTGTTTATGTGCGGCAAGGGTTGCCTTCCTGCAAATAAACAATCAGAAATGGCTTTTACCAATGTCTATGTGTGCTGCATCACCACACATAGAACTTCAACTCCACCCTAATGATGGAGGAGCCCAACTCGACCGACTAATTATTTACGGACAGCTATCTGTTGAAACTGTTCCTATGCACTGTTTTTAAACCTTGACCGTATCAGACAATAATACATTTGGGGTGTGATTACACCTCAATTTTAGATTTCACATCACTTATTGCAATGCACTTTCCCATACTCTCTATAAAAACATCTGCTCACATCTGTATTGACATCTTAAAACATCCTTGGACTCCTCCAACATTAGGGTGGAGTTGAAGCCCTATCTAAGGAGACCCAGATGATGAAGCATGTCACCTGGAATGGTGAGTGATGGGAATCCGTACAATTTTTGTATATTTCACTAGAGTCTTGGATTGTTGGAGTATTTGTGTTCCGTATCACTCGACTTCAGGATATTTTTTTGTGTTCTTGAACGTTTCTAACAGGGCTGTGTATCCCGCTGAGTCTCTAAATATTGGCCTCTGACCCTACCCAAAGTATAGTGTGTTATGCTCTGTGGGAACACCCACAGCAACACCCATGGAAGGCCCCTTTAACGCACAGCACTGCGTGTAAAGGGGCCATATTTACAAGGAGAGGAAAAGCCACGCAGGGCAGGAAAATGTGTCTCTGGTGCCGCAAAAGTGACGCACTGGTGCCGAAAGGGAATTATAAATCTGCCCCTTTGTGCCTAACAAAATTGAATGTGTCCTTATGCAAATCAACTGGTGTTCATGTAAAGTGCTCTGATATCTTAAGGTCAAGTTTGCGCTATATAAAACTCCGGAAAAACATTTAAAAAATCTAGTGCCTCATTATTCTATAGAAGTTCTATATGTGGGCATCAGATGCAACTTTATAACAACTCCTGATCGAGAAAGCGAAACAGACCTAATTATAAAACACCTCTTATCCAGTAGAGGAGAGTAATACATATTCAAATATGGTAGACACCCAGCATTGAAGCAGTCAAGCTTGAAGGTAGCAAATTATTTTGTAAGACCTTTCTGCATAAAAAAAAACCCCAAACAAAAAAACTGCATCCAGGGAAGAAAGCCAAAGCCCTGAAAATTAGAATAGACAGGAGAGTTTGAAAGTAGGTAGAAGAGAAAATGAGGTCAAGCAGAAACATACACCACCAAACTCAAACACCTCTGCAGTCACATGAGCGCCTGAGCTCCAGTTCCTCTGAGAAATGGAGGGTGGAAGGTTATTCAACATCAGTTGAGCTTTGAGAGATTGAAGGTAAGGCCATGTGTATATCTCTTAGCCGGGTGCCTTAAACTTTCAAACGTTAAACAATATCAGAGGTGGGGGGACCCAACATGATGCCCAATAGACAAAGTTCAGTGCATGAATCACACTTAAAGATTCTCAAAAATTACAAATCACCCTGCCTGCCTGGCTTGGAGCCCGAAAATGGGCAAGAAATCCTCAGCTATGGAAACAGCTGCCATGGCCTCTGCTGGCCTCACAAGATAAAGCACCACACATCAGGAGCCCAATAAAGCTTGAGATGATGGGCAAAACTTTGCAATATTTTACAATCCAAAATAGATCATACACCTTGAAGACGAGAAGGTAATTCAAATTATGCCTAGCCCCGGGCGGAGACCTCAGATCCGCCCGCGGAGTGTGAGGGGATTTTCCATCTCTGCATCCCGCGGAGAAAGCAAATCTCGGCACACTCTGCAGCGTAGCAGAGTTGGCCAGCCCTCGCCTCCATCCACCCTATGTGAACAATGAATTTTAGTACTTAAAAAAGTAATTTAAAACCCACTTACCTGTACTGCGGTGTCCCCGGGCTGCCCTCCTCCTCTTCATCACTGTTTCTTCTAATCCTTGGGAAAACTACGCATGCACGCGCGTCTGCGCATGCCCATTTCTTGTGACAAATGGGCAGTTTTCGCTTGGACTAGAAGAAATGGCAACAAAGAGGAGGAGGGCAGCCCAGGGACACCACAGTACAGGTAAGTGGGTTTTAATTTACTTTACTTTTTATGTACTAAACTTCATTGTTAATATGGGGGTGGAGGCAGGTGGCATAGAGGGGCTACGTGGAGGGCCACGGGGATTGTTCGTACCTCCGTGGCCCTTCGGGTAGCCCCCCTACGCCCATTACATGCATAATGCAGTGGAACAACTTGCCCCCTCATCTCTGCGCTATGTAGCTCGCCGAAAGCCTACGGCACCTTGGTTTTCCGATCAGCTGAGACTCCTGAGGCAGGGATGTAGGAGCAGTGAGAGAAACTGGAGGAAATCTTGGGACTCTAATGATCGAGAGGCTCACAAGTTTGCACTGCGGGAGTATAAACAGAGAGTGGTAATAGAGAAGCAAGAGTACTTCTCCAATCTCACCAGCTCTCTCTCCTCTTCCAGGGAGCTTTTTAAAATCGCTGACACCTTATGCTCCCTGCAACTCCCAGACCCCGTAGTTAGTTCACAAGAACTTTGCAATAGTATTTCTGACTTCTTTCATAATAAAATGTTTGACATACATGTCTCTTTGGAAGCCCATTGCCATGCTCTGGATCAAAGTATCCCGCCCGTCATATCTAGTCTTGATTCTTTGGGTAAAGATCCTTCCCGCTTACTCATGGAATTTCCATCTTTATCCCTTGAAGGACTGAACCTGTTACTTGACAGGATCAAATCTGCTTCCCCCCTGGATCCTCTACCTCTGAAAAAACTGAAAGAATGTAGAAATAGCCTTCTTCCTCCTATGCTTGAGGTTATGAATAAGGCTATTACCCAGGGCTCTTTTCCGCCTGTATGGAAGAAGGCGATTGTCAAGTCAAGTCAGAGAATTTATATAGCGCGCTACCTACCCAGAGGGTCTCAAGGCGCTTAGTAAGGGGAGGAGGATTACTTGTCAAATATCCACGTTTTAAGTTGCTTTCTGAATGCTAGGTGGTTCTGGGTGAGGCGAAGGTAAGCGGGGAGTGAGTTCCATGTTTTAGCAGCCAGGTATGAGAAGGATCTGCCTCCCATGGTGGTCTTGTTGATGCGAGGTACAGTGGCGAGGGCTTGGCTGGAAGAACGTAGTTGGCGGGAGGGGGTGTAGAAGGACAGTCGTGAGTTGAGGCATTCTGGTCCGATGTCGTAGAGTGATTTGTGTGCGTGGGTTAGCAGTCGGAAAGTGATTCTCTTATTGACGGGTAGCCAGTGGAGGTCTTTCAGGTGACCAGAGATGTGTTCGTTGCGCGGGATGTCTAATATGATCCTGGCTGAGGCGTTTTGGATTCGTTGGAGTTTCTTCTGGATTTTAGCGGTAGTACCTGCGTAGAGGGTGTTTCCGTAGTCCAGTCGGCTCGTGACTAGAGCATGGGTGACTGTTTTCCTTGTTTCGGTGGGGATCCAGCGAAATGTCTTCCTGAGCATGCGAAGAATGTTGAAACAGGATGAGGATACGGCATTGACTTGTCTGTTCATTGAGAGTGAAGAATCCAGGATGACGCCTAGGTTCCGTGCGTGGTCTGTCGGGATGGGTGCTCTTCCAAGGGCTTCAGGCCACCAAGAGTCGTCCCATGCAGAGGGGGATGTACCTAAGATGAGGACTTCTGTTTTGTCTGAGTTCAGTTTCAGACGGCTTTGTTTCATCCATTCGGCAACTTCTTTCATTCCTTCGTGTAAGTTAGTTTTGGCGGTGCTGGGGTCATTGGTGAGAGAAAGGATTAGTTGAGTGTCGTCCGCGTAAGAGATGATGTTCAGGTTGTGTTGGCGGGCGATGGCCGCGAGGGGGCTCATGTATACGTTGAAGAGGGTAGGGCTGAGTGAGGATCCTTGTGGTACGCCACAGATGACTTCAGTGGCCTCGGACTTGAATGGCGGGAGGCGGACTCTCTGGGTTCTTCCGGTGAGGAACGAGGTAATCCATTCAAGTGCTTTTCCTTGTATTCCGATGTTATTGAGGCGTTGTAACAGGGTGCTGTGGCAGACTGTGTCAAAGGCTGCAGAGAGGTCGAGGAGGATGAGGGCGACTGTGTCTCCATTGTCCAGTAGAGTTCGAATGTCGTCTGTTGCTGCGATGAGGGCGGTTTCAGTGCTGTGTTTTGCTCGGAAGCCAGATTGTGAGGGGTCGAGGGATTTGTTGGCTTCGAGGAAAGCGGCGAGCTGGTTGTTGACGGCTTTCTCGATGACTTTGGCCGGGAATGGAAGGAGCGAAATGGGGCGGTAGTTTTTGAGTTCGGTGGGGTCCGCTGTGGGTTTTTTCAGAAGGGCGGTGAGTTCAGCGTGTTTCCAGTCTTCCGGGAAGGTGGCGGAGTTGAAGGAGCAGTTGATGACGTCTCGGAGGTGCGGTGCTATGACGGAGTCTGCTTTGTTGAAGATGTGATGAGGACATGGGTCTGTGGGGGATCCTGAGTGGATGGAATTCATCAGGCGGATTGTGTCCTCAGTGGAGATTGGGTTCCAGTCGTTAAGGGTGTTCACGGGGGGAGAATGTTCAGCAAATGGTTGGGTGGGTTGGTCTTCGGGTTGGTTGTCGAAGCTGTTGTGGATGTCTGCAATCTTGTTGTGGAAGAATGAGGCTAGGGAGTCGCAGAGGGCTTGAGAGGGGGTGATGTCGTTGGAGTTGGCCGAGGGGTTGGAAAATTCCTTGACGATGTTGAAAAGTTCCTTGCTGTTGTGGGCGTTGTTGTCAAGTCGATCCTTGAATGCTGTTTTCTTGGCCTTTCGGATTAGTTGGTGGTGAGTGCGGGTGGCGTTTTTGAAGGCGTCCTTGGTGCTAGTGGTTGGGTCTTTTTTCCAGGCCTTTTCAAGGGATCGGCAGAGTTTCTTGGACTTCTTAAGATCATCGTTGAACCATGAGGCCTTCTTGCTGCCAGGTTTGCTTTGACGTTTACTCAGTGGTGCTAAGGTGTCGGCGGTGTTGGATAACCATAGGGTGAGGTTGGCGGCGGCTTGGTTTGGGTTAGAAGAGTGGGCTGGGGTGTTTAGAAGGAGCGATGAGGAGATCTGGTCGATGGTGATTTTGTTCCAGTTTCTTTGCAGAGTTGGTTGGAGGTGGTTGGTGGGTTTCGGCTTGTTGTAGGTGAAGTGAACGCAGCTGTGGTCAGTCCAGAGGAGATCCGTAGTGTGGCGGAAGGAGACATGATTGCTGGAGGTGAAGATGGGGTCGAGTGTGTGACCTGCGATGTGGGTGGGGGTAGTGACTAGTTGTTTAAGTCCGAGGTTGGCGAGGTTGTCCAAGAGGGTGGTGGTGTTGTGGTCGTTGATCTTTTCAAGGTGAAAGTTGAGGTCTCCCAGAAGGATGTAGTCTTTGGAGGGGAGCGCGTGTGGAGTGACGAAGTCCGTGATGTCTTCACTGAATTTTGCGCGGGGTCCTGGTGGTCTGTAGAGGAGGGTGCCTCTGAGTGTGGTATTGGGGTCGATGTGTATTTGGAAGTGAAGGTGTTCGGAGTTGGCGAGGTTGGTGTCAGAGCTGGTTGAGATGCGGATTGATTTCTTATGGACGATAGCGATTCCTCCTCCTGTGTGGCCGGTACGGTCCTTGCGTATGATCTTATAGTCTTCAGGGATGGCAATGGTGATGTCTGGGGCGGAGGAAGCGTTCATCCAAGTTTCAGTTAGGAAGGCGACGTCTGGAGAGATGGTGTCTAGTAGATTCCATAGGTCAATGGCGTGTCTGTGGACCGAGCGGGTGTTGAGAAGGATGCATTGTAGGTGGTTGGGGTCGGGAGTCTGTGGAGTGGTCGTAGCGGAGATGCAGTTGGTGCCGCTGAATTTGCAGGAGTAGCAGGAGAAAGGTCCATGAGTGTGTCCGGGAGCGGCTTGGATGCAGTTGGGGGCGCGACCGGGGTTGAGGGCTATGAGGGTGGCGGCGTCGTAGGTGATGCGGGAGGGCAGCGCAGCGCGAGGGGCAGGGGGTCTGGCGCTGGGCGCGGTCCAGGCGCGGACGGGCGTAGACGGGCTTACCTTTGGCGCACCTTCGGCGCGGATTGGGCGCGGTCGCTGCGCGTGAACGCTGCGCGTTAGAGGAACTACCATAAGTAGTTAGAGGAGGGGGAGGGGCGAGGGGTGGTCAGCTGGGAGGCGGGATGCGGGGTGGAGCTGCAGGCTGGGCCAAAACAACAACAAGAAAATGGCAGGCAAAGCGGAAGTGAGGACGACGGGGCTGGGGTGAGCAGGGTCGCCGGTCTAGTCAGTAGCGTAAACAGCCAAGCCAGCAAAAAAGAAATATGCGTCCTGAACGAGGATACACAACAACAATGCTAAAGATGTCAATAGCGCTAGCGTCAGACTTCGATCTACTTAATTCAGCCTGGGTACAATAGCGCTGGCGTTAGAATCGAATTGGTTAAATTAGGCGCAGGCACAATAGCGCTAGCGTGAGGTTCTAATGCAGGCAAGCGTAGGAAAAAGCGTGGGAGCAAGCAAGCAACGATACCACCGGAGGCTTGGAGGAGCTTGGTGGGAGCGACCTCAGCAGTTGGATGCAGAGCGGTCACAGCGATTCCCTGGGCGGAACGATGCTCTACTCTGTTGTGGGAGGGGTGGTCAGCTGGGAGGCGGGATGCGGGGTGGAGCTGCAGGCTGGGCCAAAACAACAACAAGAAAATGGCAGGCAAAGCGGAAGTGAGGACGACGGGGCTGGGGTGAGCAGGGTCGCCGGTCTAGTCAGTAGCGTAAACAGCCAAGCCAACAAAAAAGAAATATGCGTCCTGAACGAGGATACACAACAACAATGCTAAAGATGTCAATAGCGCTAGCGTCAGACTTCGATCTACTTAATTCAGCCTGGGTACAATAGCGCTGGCGTTAGAATCGAATTGGTTAAATTAGGCGCAGGCACAATAGCGCTAGCGTGAGGTTCTAATGCAGGCAAGCGTAGGAAAAAGCGTGGGAGCAAGCAAGCAACGATACCACCGGAGGCTTGGAGGAGCTTGGTGGGAGCGACCTCAGCAGTTGGATGCAGAGCGGATTGTGAAACCTCTTCTTAAGAAACCGTCCCTCGATCCGGCCCTTTTGAAAAACTTTAGGCCGATCTCCCTTCTTCCTGCTTCTGCTAAGATGCTTGAGGCGCATCTGAATCTTCATTTGTCCTCCTTTCTTGATTCTTCTGAATACCTTGATAACACGCAACATGGTTTTAGAAAGCACCACAGCACTCACTTGTGTGGTCGACAACATCCGACGCAAAGTGGACTCTGGCCAAACTACGGTTGTGGTTTTGTTGGACCTCACGGCCGCGTTCGACACCCTGTCCCCCGCCATCCTTACATCTCGGCTTAGGGAAGCTGGTGTTATGGGGCCGGCCTTGAGTCTCCTCAATTCCTTTCTGTTGGAAAGGGAGCAGAGAGTGATGCTTGGGAACCACCTCTCCCCTGCTAAGTCATTGCAGTGTGGGGTGCCACAAGGGTCGGCCTTAAGTCCGACCCTGTTTAACATCTATGTGGCTCCCCTGGCAAGACTAGTTAGATCTCAGGGGATGGAGGTGGTGTCCTACGCAGATCACACCCAGATTATGGTGTCACTGGCTCACTCCTCTGTCAGGGCATCTGCCGCCAGTTTCAGGGTATGCATGCAGTATGTGGCAGACTGGATGACTATAAATTCCCTCAAACTGAACGGCGAAAAGACGGAGGTGTTGGTTTTTGGGAAAGACCAAGATGTTTGGTCGAGTGAGTGGTGGCCACCTTCTCTTGGCATCTGCCCCACTCCCTCCCAATCTGCCCGAAATCTTGGTGTAATATTTGACACCGCGCTTTCTCTGTCCCTACAAGTCAACAGGACCGTGGCCACCTGCTGGGGTGTGATTAGGATACTGAACAAAATCCGCGGGTATCTTTCCCCCCAGGCGCGCAAGCAGGTTGCAGTCGCCCTGGTGGGCTCGAGGTTAGACTATTGCAACTCTCTGTATATGGAAGCCAACAAGAGCCTTTTACACCGACTGCAGATTGTTCAGAATGCTGCAGCGCGCTTTGTTCTGGCTCTTCCGAAAACCTCTTCCGCCACTGCGGCTAGGAAAGACCTCCATTGGCTTCCTGTCCAGCACAGAATCTCTTTTACAATTCTGTGTTTGGCCTACAGAGCACTGACAGAAGGTTCCTCGAGTGCTATTGTCTCTCTTCTCACGCGTTATGTCCCTACAAGAGGCCTTCGCTCTGCGGGACTCTGTCAACTTGTTGTGCCCCGTTTCAAACTCGCTAGATGGGGAGCCAAAGCTTTCTCCGTGGTTGCCCCTCAGCTTTGGAATTCTATCCCTATTGAAATAAAAACTCTTCCTTCATTAGAGTCATTTAAAAAGGCTCTTAAAACCTGCTTCTTTAAGAGGGCCTACCAATGAGAGAATGCTGCTGAGGGGGGTCTTAGCTTCTATATCTGATTTAGGCGCCTTGACGCCCATTGGGCTAAGTTCGCGCAAGACAAGAACCGTTTCATTCATTCATTCATTCATTCATTACGCGCAGGGCTAATTATGCCCATTTGTGTCCTCTCAGCTGTTACTGATAACAAGTGACTGGACTGTATTATTAACTGTGTTGGAAATGTTTTTTTCTATATGGTCACCCACAACCGATTTGCCTTTCTCATTCACCTTTTCTGACTTTGTTTTGATTGGTATTAGGACACTGCACACCTTACCACTGCCAATCAGAGCTAAAGTACTTGTGCTCCCACCTTAAAACATGGTAATATCCCTAATTGGCATAGTTTGTTTACTTATAAGCCCATAGTAAAGGGGTACGTCATGTGCCCAGGGCCTGTAAACAAAATGTTACCAGTGGGCCTGCAGCAATAATTAAGCAACCCACATAAGTAGCCCTTTAATCATGTCTGATGCCTACCATTGAAGAGCCTGTGTGCCGTTCACACTGCCATGTCGACCTGGCAAAATAACCCTTTTACCGGTCCAAAACCTTCCCTTTTTTAACACATAAGTCTCCTCTAAGGTAGGCCCTGAGAAACCCTTTAGGGTAGGGTGAAAACTATTTAAAAAGTAGGACATGTACTTTTAAGTTTTACATGTCATGGTAGTGAAATGCTCTTAAATTCATTTCTCACTACTATAAGGCCTATTTCTCCCATGGGATTACATTGGAATTACCTTGTTAGTTTTTATAAGTGTTATTCACTATCTGGAAGGGATAGTCTTTTAAATTTTGATTTGCCTCTAGAATCACAATTTAAAATCATAACTTATGGTGAAGTCGGATTTTAAATTGCAATATTTACCATGCCACTTTTAGAAGGTTCTACTGCACTAAAAAATAATGGACGGAATGCTGAATAAATCATACATTCACCCCCAGTCACGAGATCTTGATTAAATCCATTGTTCTTTTGCTCACCATAACACCCCAGTTGAGACCCAGCCATATGCAAATCAGTCTTGACCCTGCTCCTCATGGGAACAGTCCAGGCCAAACTGTCAATCCAGGTCCTCCCTGGTTCAGAAACAAGCATCTTAGGACCGGTTTCAGGATATTACCCTTCATCATCCAGACTAGCTTGAATCCAGTGACACAGGGAGTAAGGGACTCACGTCTAGGCATACCCATCCCACTTAGAGAGAGAAAGTGCTAAGCAAGTGTTAGAAATGGGATCCCTGGTTGGCCGAGGCTTGAGCCAAGGCCAGGCAGAAATCACCATTTCTAGTTAGGGTAGGGAAGTCACCCACCAAGACAACCCCTGCTCACCCCCTTGGTAGCTTGGCACGAGCAGTCAGGCCTATCACGGAGGTCATGTGTAAAGCATTTGCACACGCACCCCCAGCAACAACCTCCCGCCCCCCCCCCCCCACAAAAAGGACTCCACACAAGATATATCTGAAGATAGCTTTTGTATGGAAGAACACACTTAGACAGGACAACGCAACTTACAAGGTGCCAGGGGCACGGGCAGGGTTTACAAGGGACTATACACAGGGCAGTGCCATGGGGCCACTGCCAGGAATATGCACATGATGGAACTGGCATTAGAACACATAACCCCTGGGAGCTTCCTCGAACTAGCACTAGAACACATCACACCCAGGAGCTTCAGGGAACTAGCGGTAGACTCACTCTAACCAGGATTACATGCATGGGACATCGGATACTCAGGAGGGAAGGAAAGACAAGGTACATAGCACAACAGAGGCATCAGCAGAAGGCAACACGTAATAACTCTCAGAGTCACATTGACATTAATCGATACTTCCAACAGGCAATGTCACGATGTTCAGGGCAGGCTGCAGGTAGCCAACAATAAACCTAAACGGGGCAGCTGCCCACGAAGTGCTGGGCAGCTGTAGAGCGAGGATGGGGCCATGGTGGGAGCCTCGCAGGCTCTGAAGAAAAAGGGCGCCAAACGGTGGAGCCTCTCGGGCTCGAAGACAACTGGGCGGAGCCTCGCAGGCTCGGAAGGGCAAGGGCCACGTGGTGGAGCCTCTCGGGGCTCGTGGGGCAAGGGCACGGTGGAGCCTCCTCGGGGCTCGGGGGCTAGGGTCCAGATGGAGCCTCTCGGGACTCAGGGGGCAAGGGCACGGTGGAGCCTCCTCGGGGCTTAGGGGGCTCAAATGCAGAGGGAGCCTCTCGGGGCTCCGGAGCTAAAGTACCGATGGAGCCTCCGGGGGCTCAGGGATGTGGCGTGGAACGAGCCTCGCAGGCTCGACATGACCAGGGACCAGGGAGGAGCCTCTCGGGGCTCGGGACACGCGGGGGCCTTCTCAGGCTCGTGGCGCAAGATGGCGGAAGGCGGGGCCCCCCTCAGGGGACCCGGCATCACTGTGGGCCCCACGGCATTACTGGGGTCCCCTCAGGCCTCGAGGCGCCAACGAAGGACCTTTGGAGGGGAGGGGCGGGCACCGGCAATGTGCCCCGACGCCCCGCCTCCCCTCCTGCAGTACTCACCGGCCGGTCGGAGGTGCCGGTCTCTCCTCGCTCTCCGGGGCTCCCTCTCGCTCCTGGGGGCCCCGGGGGGAAGCGGCAGTCGTCTTGGGGGACGCAGGGGCGCGGAGTAGGCTCTCGCCGCTCCCTGCATGCTCGGCTCTCCGTCTCTCTCTCCCACAGCTCCCCGGGCCGCCGGCCAATCAGAGCGCGGCCCGGGGAGACGTCATCAGCCCAGCCCGGGCCGGCAGCCAATCAGAGCGTGGCCCGGGGGCGGGCCTCACGCGGGGTCCCGGGCTGCGGCGGTGAACTCGGGGGGAAATTGACGAGGGCCAGGATCCCTCGCTAAGGGCAGCAATGACGGGGCAAGCGAGGTAGGCACTCGCTGGGGGCTCGGGCCCCCTCACACAAACGGGGCAAATGCCGGGTGGGCACCGGCTGGACGAATAGAGTGCTCCCAGCGCTAGGGGCATGAAGGCAGCGCCTCGAGGCGCTAGGACAGCCGGAAAGCACTAGAAGCCAGGATGAAGCGCCCCAAGGCGCTAAGACAGCAGAAAAGCGCTCCCAAGCGCTAGAAGCATGAATGAAGCGCCCCAAGGCGCTAGGATAGCAGGAAAGCGCTCCCAAGCGCTAGGGCCATAGATAGCAGAGTCCAAAGGAAGTCCAGGATCCCAGTAGATCAGGAGCAGGGCAGGGCTCAGGGAGGCAAGCCTTTCCCCTGAGCCCAAGCAGCAGCATGCCCCTGGCAGGAGTCAGTCAGGACCAGCAGGAAAGAGAGAGAGAAGAGGGCTCACCCTCCTTTTATACATGAGATCCCTTTGTCTAAAAAGGGGCAGGCAGGGTGAGAACCAGCTAGAACTGGTTATAAGGAATTTCTTGTTACTGGCCAGGCTAGGGACACCAGACGCACCCCCGGGGGGTGGAGCCAGCACTGTGGGGGAAAACCCAGCTCCATACAGGATACAGGCACAGCCCCTCCCTCACATCAGCCAATCACGTGCCAGCACACTTACTGCACACACACACCGATGTCTAGAAGTGGCACTTCCCTTCTGGACACACACACGCCGCCTACATCATCTTGCAGCATTCAATCACATGAGTCCACACATACCAGACTCGAGCCTGTACCCCCCACGCACCAGGAACTATCAGGGACACACCCATTCCCCATGCATTCCTATGGGAGGGCAGGCTTCTCTCATCTACACGCACTCAGAGTGGGAATCAACATCCCCAGGACACCTATAGCAAGCAAAAACACCAGGGGGGGACCTGCCAGAAGGGCCCAGTCCAACACGACCCCCTTCCAGCCAAAACGCAGGGTAGGCCAATCACCACAGTGATGGACTTCCCTGCTTTGGGCGATAAAACTTGGACGTGGGCCCGCCCTTCCGGGACACCCTCCAGTTCTACGCCACGTTGATCTATAGAAAAAAAAGTAAAAAAAATAAAATAAAAACAAGGGTCCAACCAGGCTACCCCCCTGGCACGTCCTAGTTGACCCCGGCTAGGACCAGGCCCTAGGCCACCCAGATACCACTGGTCCATGCCATCCCGGAGTGGGGGGTGGTACCCCCTGGCCCACGACAGCCATTCTCCACTCCCATCCTTTGTGTCGTTCCACTCTACCACTTTCTCTTCCACCTAGGGTCCGCACCCTCAGGCTGGCCAGAGGTCACTGGCAAGAATGCCCCACCCTACCTCTACTTCTGAGGTTCCGCGCTCTCCCAGGAGAAGCACCCTCAGAACACGCTCTTCTACCAGTTTCGGAACTTCCTCCCTCCACTGGTCTACCACCTGGGAACTAAGTCACCGGATGCCCAGGGGTCAGACTCCCTCTGACCCCCTTCCAGTTCCGCACCTAACATTCATTCAGCACGATGAGCCGCAACAACGTCAGCAGGGCTCCAAGTTCAGCTCTCCCGAAGGCAAGCCGCGACTCAGTCAGCAGGGCTTCCTTGTCCGGGATACAACCTCACATTCACTTCAGCACGATGAGCCCGACAACGTCAGCAGGGCTCCAAGTTCAGCTCTCCCCAAGGCAAGCCGCGACTCAGTCAGCAGGGCTCCCTTGTCCGGGATACAACTTAACATTCACTTCAGCACGATGAGCCGCGACAACGTCAGCAGGGCTCCAAGTTCAGCTCTCCCCAAGGCAAGCCGCGACTCAGTCAGCAGGGCTCCCTTGTCCGGGATACAACTTAACATTCACTTCAGCAAGGGGGACACCTGACGCATAAAACACATTCAGCGGTGTACGGAACACATGATGCATCAAACACATTCAGCGGGGTAGGTAGGACACCTGACGCATAAAACACATTCAGCGTTGTACGGAACACATGATGCATCAAACACATTCAGCGGGGTAGGTAGGATACAATTATCGTTGCTTCAGCAAGCTCCCCATCCCAGAGAACTTACACTCCAGTATTCAGCAAGCTCCCCCTCTCAGAGAACTTACACTCCATTAATCAGCACACCTCAACATTCATCCACACACCCTCCCCTGGACTGGTAAGACAGTTTTTACCGCCCCTGATTCCTCAACCTGACCCATGGGGCACAGGTACCATTACTCTAGGGAAGGGACAGAAGGAGCGCGTGGAGAAGTGTAGCTCACTGGTTAGAGGAGGCAGACCTGGAAGCAGAGGTCAGCTCGGGACCAGGGTTCAATTCCCGGCTCGGCGGGGTCTTGAGTCCTAAAATGTCCATGGACTTGACAGTTCTCCCTCCGGTGCCTACTCGATTCACGGGTTCACACTCTGCGACTCTGGGCAATAGCTTGCTTAATCTCCACAACGGCCCCTCGCGGCGGGATGCCTGGCTTTCACCTTGCGGATACCCTGCCGGGGTTATCTCACAGGGGAATACCAGGACGGGTTCCCTAAGCAAGTGCTTAGAAACCGCTCGGTGATTTGCGCTATATAAATTCCTGTACATTTACAAGGACCACACATATTGGACACAATTTCGCTGCCACCACTGGATCCCACCCTTCTGGTGAATCCAGAAAACACATTGCACTTAGGGGGATGATCTACCCACCCGAGCTAGGGACACCTAACTCACAGTGCACCAGAACCACATTTTTCACAAAAACAGATATTTTTAGCAACGTGCACCAGAACTACATTTTCCACCAGAACAGACATTTTTAGCAAAGTGCACCAGAACTACATTTTCCACCAGAACAGACATTTTTAGCAAAGTGCACCAGAACCACATTTTTCACAAAAACAAATATTTTTAGCACGTGCACCAATAGTTTCTTTTCTTTGCGACAATCTAAACTGCAGAGTGTTGTAGTGGGGCCGGTTATCACTGTGGTACTGCGCAAACACAAGTCCAAATCCCACCGCTAGCCAACAATGTTAGAAATGGGATCCCTGGTTGGCCGAGGCTTGAGCCAAGGCCAGGCAGAAATCACCCTTTCTAGTTAGGGTAGGGAAGTCACCCACCAAGACAACCCCTGCTCACCCCCTTGGTAGCTTGGCACGAGCAGTCAGGCCTATCTCGGAGGTCATGTGTAAAGCATTTGCGCACGCACCCCCAGCAACAACCTCCCGGGCCCCCCCCACAAAAAGGACTCCACACAAGAAATATCTGAAGATAGCTTTTGTATTGAAGAACACACTTAGACAGGACAACGCAACTTACAAGGTGCCAGGGGCACGGGCAGGGTTTACAAGGGACTATACACAGGGCAGTGCCATGGGGCCACTGCCAGGAATATGCACATGATGGAACTGGCATTAGAACACATAACCCCTGGGAGCTTCCTCGAACTAGTACTAGAACACATAACACCCAGGAGCTTCAGGGAAATAGCGGTAGACTCACTCTAACCAGGATTACATGCATGGGACATCGGATACTCAGGAGGGAAGGAAAGACAAGGTACATAGCACAACAGAGGCATCAGCAGAAGGCAACACGTAATAACTCTCAGAGTCACATTGACATTAATCGATACTTCCAACAGGAAATGTCACGATGTTCAGGGCAGGCTGCAGGTAGCCAACAATAAACCGAAACGGGGAAGCTGCCCACGAAGTGCTGGGCAGCTGTAGAGCGAGGATGGGGCCATGGTGGGAGCCTCGCAGGTTCTGAAGAAAAAGGGTGCCAAACGGTGGAGCCTCTCGGGCTCGAAGACAACTGGGCGGAGCCTCGCAGGCTCGGAAGGGCAAGGGCCACGTGGTGGAGCCTCTCGGGGCTCGTGGGGCAAGGGCACGGTGGAGCCTCCTCGGGGCTCGGGGGCTAGGGTCCAGATGGAGCCTCTCGGGGCTCAGGGGGCAAGGGCAGGGTGGAGCCTCCTCGGGGCTCGGGGGGCTCAAATTCAGAGGGAGCCTCTCTGGGCTCCGGAGCTAAAGTACCGATGGAGCCTCCGGGGGCTCAGGGATGTGGCGTGGAACGAGCCTCGCAGGCTCGACATGACCAGGGACCAGGGCGGAGCCTCTCGGGGCTCGGGACACGTGGGGGCCTTCTCAGGCTCGTGGTGCAAGATGGGGGAAGGCGAGGCCCCCCTCAGGGGACCCGGCATCACTGGGGGCCCCACGGCATCACTGGGGGCCCCTCGGGCATCAATGGGGGGCCCCTCGGGCCTCGAGGCGCCAACGAAGGACCTTTGGAGGGGAGGGGCGGGCACCGGCAATGTGCCCCGACGCCCCGCCTCCCCTCCTGCAGTACTCACCGGCCGGTCGGACGCGCCGGTCTCTCCTCGCTCTCCGGGGCTCCCTCTTGCTCCTGGGGGCCCCGGGGGGAAGCGGCAGTCGTCTTGGGGGATGCAGGGGCGCGGAGTAGGCTCTCGCCGCTCCCTGCATGCTCGGCTCTCCGTCTCTCTCTCCCACAGCTCCCCGGGCCGCCGGCCAATCAGAGCGCGGCCCGGGGAGACGTCATCAGCCCAGCCCGGGCCGGCAGCTAATCAGAGCGCGGCCCGGGGGCGGGCCTCACGTGGGGTCCCGGGCTGCGGCGGTGAACTCGGGGGGAAATTGACGAGGGCCAGGATCCCTCGCTAAGGGCAGCAATGACGGGGAAAGCGAGGTAGGCACTCGCTGGGGGCTCGGGCCCCCTCACACGAATGGGGCAAATGCTGGGTGGGCACCGGCTGGACGAATAGAGCGCTCCCAGCGCTAGGAGCATGAAGGCAGCGCCTCGAGGCGCTAGGACAGCCGGAAAGCAGTAGAAGCCAGGATGAAGCGCCCCAAGGCGCTAAGACAGCAGAAAAGCGCTCCCAAGCGCTAGAAGCATGAATGAAGTGCCCCAAGGCGCTAGGATAGCAGGAAAGCGCTCCCAAGCGCTAGGGCCATAGATAGCAGAGTCCAAAGGAAGTCCAGGATCCCAGTAGATCAGGAGCAGGGCAGGGCTCAGGGAGGCAAGCCTTTCCCCTGAACCCAAGCAGCAGCATGCCCCTGGCAGGAGTCAGTCAGGACCAGCAGGAAAGAGAGAGAGAAGAGGGCTCACCCTCCTTTTATACATGAGATCCCTTTGTCTGAAAAGGGGCAGGCAGGGTGAGAACCAGCTAGAACTGGTTATAAGGAATTTCTTGTTACTGGCCAGGCTAGGGACACCAGACGCACCCCCGGGGGTGGAGCCAGCACTGTGGGGGAAAACCCAGCTCCATACAGGATACAGGCACAGCCCCTCCCTCAAATCAGCCAATCACGTGCCAGCACACTTACTGCACACACACACCGATGTCTAGAAGTGGCACTTCCCTTCTGGACACACACACGCCGCCTACATCATCTTGCCGTAACCAAAACTGGGTCTGGGCTTTCGGGCAATAAGGACAAGCCTCACTATAAACAATAAACCTAAAACAAGCACCAGTATTGCCAACTACTTGGAAATAGGGGCCAAAACGTGACCCTGCTACTTACCAAAAAATTAGTAAGTGCTCGGACTACTTATTTAATCCAGAGTAAATCAATTATTTTAATTTTCAATTTTTAAACAAGACATCATTAGACAATATTCACATATTTATAGGCAGAAATATTTACACTCTACATTTATCCAACACAACAATTCATACATTTGGTACCAATTTCAACCATGCATACACATCCTCACACACATGAAAAAACAATTTGCGTCAATTCAAACATGACATATTTACAAAAATTTAATTCAGAAAGAAAACAATACAGGAAATCAGATCAAATGCTAAACAATTAGTTGTATTTTCAAGAAAAGATCCTAGTGTTGTGCAAAAAGGTCTACGTGTTTCGAAAACCCTTTGACTGCTAGGGAATTCTCGTCAGGAGCACGTAGCTCAAGGTGCTTGTTTTCTTTGCCCTCAAGGATTTTCAAACATCTTGCACCGCTTATGTTGGTTGGAGTGTGAAATTTTAACTTCGTTTTGATGGCGTGTATCTAAATTCCGCCGCAGAAGCGATAGACCAGGGGATTTTGGGTTTTGGGTATCAGATGTCTCCCCGTTCTTTTTCTGTCTTCTGTCTAGCACGGCAGTCTTCCAGTCCTATCCGCATGAAGCCACAGCCTCCATTGAATGGGAGTTGTCTGTCAGACAACTCCCATTCAATGGAGGCTGTGGCTTCTCCGGCGGAATTTAGATAGACGTGAATGACAACTAGAAAGGTTTACAATAAAATATTTATGCTCTCTGCTTGTCCAGAGGATCAGCCTGGAAGGAATTATTCTCTGCCCGTCTATGGGGAAGTGAGGGTCTTTTATACTAAAGTGACGACTCCGAATTCTTCCAGAATCGATATTGTTTTGAAAACATTCACTAATCCCTTGTTAATCCTTTTCTAAACAATGTGCTCATGCACAGCTGGCTGATGGCCTTGGATGGAAAAAATGGTGACCCTTGTACAGAATAAATCTGCTGTGCCGGAGTACATGTTCATGGACGTCAGGTACAGGGATTGAGATAGGCTGCCAAGACCCTGTTGACAAAATGATCACCTATACCGAACTGTTATGTCGTCTGGAAGGGACAAAGTGTATGTAGCTTGTATGTACATAGTTGGACTATCCTAAGGGACATGATAATATAAGGCCTCCTGTCACATGACAGATGGTCCAAAATAATCTTCTTATTCAAGTAGGCTTCGGGATTTTTCCAATTTGAACACCATAATATCAGTGGTGCCAAACTAATGTCATCAGCTACATAGGTTATACCAAGTTACTCATGTGCAAAGTACATAGACGATCCCGCCAAGATGCCAAGGATTTCTCTGCGTACTCTGACGCATCTCCCTGCAGGAACCTTATTCCCTTGTAGCCCAGAATCTACTTCCATATGTTCACACTGCTAGACACTTCTGTTTATAAATCTCCACCATGGGTGCAATAGGTTTGTTGCCAATTTTAGAGGCAAGACTATAAAGGCAACCGATTGAGGTGCAAAACGTAAGTATCCTCTGTTTCAAACTTTGGCCTCAAGTCCCTTCGGAGTCACATGTAACCCACACATAGTAAAATGTATGCATTCTGGAAAGGGATCACCCCACAATGCCAGAGTGTGTACTTCATATTTTTGGGGCTTCAAGCTATAACCAAAGACTTACCAAATTTCGGAGCCAGGCCTAGGTGTCCATACAATCTACAAAAATATCTAAATGTTGCTGAAAACCATTGGGAGTTCTGGACAAAAGAACAGCATCATCTGCATAAAGGAGAACAGGGATGCTCCACCCTCCTACTGCAGGCATGTCAAACATTCTAAAACTTAAAGAATGTACCACTGTGAGACAATGAGGGGAGAGGAGGGAAAGGGCAGGAGAGAAGACCAACGTAGCGGAAATCATATGGTCCAACATTACTTGTATATACAAGAATGTGCACTAAAAATGTGTCCCTATTTCTGCTGATAAATACCGGTATGGTAAAATAAAAAAGTATAGCAGTCCTACTTGGAATTCTTGAATGTGCCATATTTTAATGACAACTGGATGGCTGGCAAGATCCCATAATGTATTTTTAAAAGATTATAGCAAACGTTTAATTTCACAACTTATCATCAGTGTGGTTATAACTAATCATATAGGAAAAGGGTGATGGAAGATTCCACTGTAGCAAATCCATGTCCTCTCTATCAGTGATTATCACAGTTGTTTTGCAAGTGTAATGCTTTGTTAAGGCCTCCTACTATCATAGATGATTTACTACAAATAGAACACACAGCTTATAATGAAGCGTGCACTATTAATGTATACATTTAAAACCATAGGAGTTAAAAAAGCTCATTTATGAATTAAACAAAAAAAACCTTAATGTTCACCAGTCTCCTAAAAAACACAAATCCTATTAATTAATTTGAGATATAATACAATAGTTCATTTTGGATTAGTCACTATTTCTACTAGAGGCTAAGCATGTATACTATTATACTAGTGCCTCATATAAGTCAGTGTATTAAAATGGAATTAGATCTTTTATAACAGTAGCTTTTCTTATCCAAGAATAGTCAAGTCCCAGTGCATCAATATATGAGAAACCCTTGGGAATGACTTGGTGATATAAGAACTAAAGAGAAAATGTGTCCCTTTGGTGTTGCAATTTTTGCACAATGATCTTGGGTGTCAAGGGTTGGATACCTGGTCCCTAAATGTTAACATATTGGAGCAAAAAAAATACCCAACCTAAATCCCACATTTTATTTGGAAAAATATTTATAAGCTACTAAAAACTGTTATTCTCGAGTTTGGGAGAGATCTAGGTGATTAACATATTTGGAAATGTAGAGATATACCATAAACAATTTAGCATAGGTTGTTGTTGGACTAAGTAGGAATTATATGTTCCTTTACTCTTTTTGTTTAACTACACCAATACCAAAAACATGCTCATAATTATTGATACTGACTCAGGATATTGTAATATGGTATTGAAGTTTATTTTTGTGTATAAGTTTACGGTCTGGTTACTAAGTAGCAGGTGAGTCAGAAAATGTTGAGATTGGATATCATAGACTTTGTTGTAACATAGACACATAGAATGCCTTGAACACAAGGAGATACCATTTTGGAATTCCTGTCAACATACAAAACAGCCATTTTTGTACTCTGTAGCCCTTATATCCTTTCCTTTCCACTTGCGGCCCCATTATGTGGTGATTAATTTTCTAGTGGTCAAGTACGCACACTGGGGCACCCTTAAAAATCAAGTTGGTGGTGCGGACGCACAACCTATAGCTCAAGAGAGGCAGATTATGTTGCCATCATCTTTTACCACTGCTGGCAAGTCTTTCTTTTAAGACTAAGAATGTACTGTCTCAGGCGAAAACTTGTTTTAAAGTTTAAGAAGTGATCTGTTACAAATGTGGAGGGGGGGGCTTATTCATTCTTCAATTAGGTTCTCTGACTTGCTCTACAGTCCACTTCAGTCTGTACCCTTATGCACAGAGAACATTGTAGCCTGCAGCCATTGTTCCCTTTCATGGCCAATTTCAGTCCTGAAGATCAGCTGACTAAAACCACACAGATCTGAAAAAAACATTCTCATGGTGATAAATGGTGGAGAGGAGAAGCAACGTGAGCTTCTCACAACCCTCTTGTCAAACAAGGAGCAAGATGGGTTAGTAGAGGAAGTATTCCTCTCCTCCACACTGACAAAATGTCAATAGAGGAACTTTCCCCAGTTACTGGGGCAATTTGCCTCACTGACTCCTGGGCTCTCAAACTTGTGTGCCAATGGCATTGACACAGGGGACAGCCTGCTTGTCAGAAGCGAGATTTACATTCTGTCTGATAAAGTAAGAGCCAAGGATACGATTTCCAAAAGTTTTGTTCTGGGGATGATTGAGCCAATCTAGTAGTCCTTGAGGCAGCCGAGTGGTATTGGTACCAAAGGCTGCCCTACAGTGTGGTACTCCAGAACTGTGGTTCTGTGTGCAATATCAGTGCCTCAACTCAGTCACTGTGGCTGATGCTCACCCTTCCCTAGAGCCGATGAGCTCACTGACAGGTTAGGGGCTGCCAGACACCTCAGCACCTTTGACTTGATGTCAGAATGTTGGCAAATTTCCCTAATGGAGGGAGCCAAGGAGAGGTCTATATTCCTCAAACCAGAAGAACACGTCCAGTTCTTGAGTTAAGCCTTTTAGTTTAACAAAAGGATTTATAACATTCCTAAGGTTGTCCCTGGGTTGGAGAACTTTAGTGTTGCCTAACTCAATGATATTGCAGTCTTCAGTTCCATCTGGGAGAACCACCTGTACCACCTTAAAGAAGTATGCATGTCCTGCAGAAGGCAAGTATGGCTATCAAGAACAGTAGGTGCCAAGTAGGTCAGGGCTATGTTGTGTACTTGGGGCATTAAGTTGTTGGAGGACGGATACAGCATCTTGAACCCAACCTTTAGATCATCATGGCCTGGGATTCTCACAAGACACAGACACAATTGTGGGCCTTTCTGGGCTTTACTGGATATTACAGGAGATGTTTAAGTGTGTATGGCACAATTGTGACCCCCAACAGATCACACTTCCAAGAAGCACCACAAGAATGTGATCTGTACAGTTGTGTATTAAATGCTTTTGAAATAGTGAAAGAAGGTATGTGACGGCACCATGTCTCAATGCACCTTACATAAATAAAGAGTTTGTTTGTGCAGGCAAATGCTTCAGATCATGGTCTTGGGGCTTTTCTAGCACAGCTGAATGAGGAGGGTTTTGACTAACATAAAGCCGTAATTACCAGGTGACTACTACCCAGGTTTGTGGAATGCAGTTTAGCCGGATATATTTGCAATGGCTTGGTCACTGAAGAAACTGTGACAATGCCTGACTTAGACTCATTTATGAATTCAGACAGACAAAATATCCCTCAGAGACAAATGGGTGAAGTTACTAAACGGTTGAAGTGGTCCATCTGCATGCATGGTATGAACTTAACAGCTGAATATCACCCTGAGACTGACCATGCCAATACTGATAGTCTTCGTAGGTTTTTCTACCTTAGCGATGAGAACACTTATTGGGGGTGAGTAATTATCCCCACCTTTTTTTTAGGACAGATGATAGGTAGGAAGTTACAATAGTTTTTGGGGTGTACCTCCAGATATTTTCCTTAACTGTTTTTGATGATCATAAAACATTGCACTTTACTCATGCTACCTAATTGAAAAGTAACTTACACCATGATTAAATTGTTCTTTGGGATGAATTGGGTTGTTGTTTGGGTGGGGTGTTATCCCTTCTGAAGCAGCAGCCTCAATCTCTGTCAGGGTGAACCACGAAAGTTACTAAATTAACCTGTGCTTAATATTAAAAGCAGCCAGGCTTAATTTAGGAGCTATGTGTAAAGTATTTCTGAAGAACAAAAAGACTGCACAATATTCTTTCTCCTCCGAAGAATGGAGCTTACGTTCTGTGCACCTCCTCCTCTGAGTAATGAGCCCTATGTCTGACCAAGGTCTTATTAATTGCATTCTCTCCAGCATTTAACGGTCTAACTGGTGCCTTTTGAGGAAACGCTCTTATGCCTCAATCTGACTGCATCTTGAAGTTTTATCTCCGCTCTTGAAAGATACCATACAGCCGATGGCTGAGGCCTTATTACTCCACTTCGCACTGCACTCCACTCTCCGTTCACTCCCTCACCACTAGATACTCCTGAGGTGGAAAGAGGGGAGCAGAACTTTTAACGCACTGTTTCGCTGCTTCACTTGCACATATTTTTAAAATTACAGAAACAAAATTTTAACTTACTGGCAAAGCATACCCTCTTTCACCGTGATTCAGCCGATTGAGGCATTGGTGGTGGAGACAAATCGTGGTTCTGAGTCTACCACTGGAGCGGGCAGACATCTTGGGGTATTGCAGGGTAGCGGGTTAGTTTTTTACTACATTCAACGCCATAAAATGAAGGCGCCAACGCGCACACGCAGCGGACACGTGCAGCGAGCACGCCGTCGGTAAGCCAAAGGCACGCCAAAGGCAAGCCCGTCTGCACTCAGCTGAGCCCAGAGGCCAGAGATTCTGCCCAAATTGAGGTAAACACTTCATACTTGACCAACATATCATACTATGCTAAATCTTTAGTTATGATTAAAACTCATGAACAATCCAAGCATCGAGCCTACATAAGCTGCCCTCAGAAGTTCCCAAGTATGCTGGAGGGTCCAGTAGTTTGTAGACATTGCCTATTTCAAAGAGATTTGACAGTAGTTAGCACAGTGAATTTAAGAACGGTCATGGATCAAGATACAATCGGCCTAAACAGCATATTATGTAATGTAAGATCATTAGCAAAGCATCCTTTTAAAATATGGGATATGATCACCTCCCACTCTCCTGAAATATGTTTCCTTACAGAAACATGGCTAAATCCCACCAACCATCCTTTGATAATTTTGGCTATTCCACAGAACTATACACTTTTACATTTGGATAGGGAAGGGAAAACAGGAGGTGGCATAGCCATAGCTTTTAAAAATCATCTCACTGTGAACTGGGCCTCCACCTTAAGTAACGATAGCATAGAATTGGGAATTTTTAAGATCATCCTATCACCTACAGATAGTTGGTATGGCTCACTAATATATCGCCCTCCAGTATCTGGAGCCAATTTCACGGATCAATTGGTGGAACAAATAGCCATGCATGCATGTGCTTGCATCAAATGCAATTCTTCTCTTGGGGCATTTCAACTTTCATTGTGAAAATCTTACTAACCCTGATGTTAATAAACTCCTCTCCTCCCTTGACTTAATTGGACTCACTCAAAGAGTTAAAGGCCCAACACATCTGGACCATCTGAGTTGTAACCCTCCGGACCCCCTCACATGGACAGATCACACCATTATCAGGTTCTCCTTCCAACAGCTGTGTCCGATGAGCTTAGATAAAAAATGCAGGACAAAAACAAGAGACGCGCAGACCATGGCAAAATCTCTATTTAGAAGCCTTTGACAAGGTTTTTCCCATGGAACCATCAAAGAATGATCTGGAAGTATCCAAGATGTTGGAAGATTTCAACTCCACTTTTGGAACGCTGTGGAGACCGTGATCCCATTAAAAAAGTATGGCCCTCTTTAATGGTGGCTTTCAACCCCCTGGTATAATGTGGAGCTAAAGACTGAAAAATCGACCCTCAAAATAGACTACAATATAAACAGCCTTTATCCAGGTATGAACTGAATTTAAAATCATTTTATTATTAACCAAATTGAACACACTAGCAGTTCCCCTAAAGCCCTTTTTAATATAGTAAGGGATTTTGTATCCCAAAAAGTCTGTAGACAGTCCCCAATTGCATCTCAAGAGTTTTGCAACTCTTTAGCAATCTATTTTCAAAAAAAGATATCCAATATCTATGCAAACTTTCCATCCACAGCCTTTTTAAACCCTGAATCTCTTCCTAAACCTGAGGGATCAGAAAAGATAGCCTGTAGTACCCTAGACCATTTCAAATTACCCTCGCTTGAGGAGGTCTCCAAAGGTCTGTCTACTGCTAAATCTGGTTCGCCCCAAGATCTTTGTCCACCAAAGACAATGGCTCTCCTAGCCACTAGTTCTGCTCCTGCAATTCGTGATATCTATAACCAATCAATACAATCAGGTACTATTCCAATGACATGGAAGGAAGCGTTTGTACGCCCAATATTGAAAAAAACAACGGCTGATCCTCTAAAACTCAGCAACAACCGCCCTATTTGCTTACTACCGTTACTGGGCATGCTTCTGGAAAGTATATTAAACAGACAGCTATGTTTATACCTGGAATACAACCAAATTTTGGATCCATCGCAATTTGGTTTCCAATAGGCATGGGCAGTAAATTCCGTTCCGCTCGCGGAATGTGCGGAATTTGGGTAATTTCGCGTTCCGCGGAGACGGCAAAATTGCCCAAAAATCTGCATTCAGTGACTTCACAACATTTTTTGCTTGTTCGCATTCTCAAAATGCGTGTTCACGAGATATTTCCCCCCGAGCACGCAAACAGCAATTGCGAACAGGAAAAAAGCATCGCGAACAAGCAATTGGGCGTGTTCGCGGAATTTCTGTGTGTTTGCAGAGATTTTTTACCATTTCACGGAGATTTGCGTAACGCAATTACGCAAATTACGCCCACCCTTAGTTTCCAACCGGGCTTCAGTACTGAGACCGCCATCCTGGCTGTAACTGACTCCCTTAGGCAGACAATAGACGCGGGAGGATCAGTATTACTGATACTCTTAGATCACTCCGCGGCGCACAATACCATCTCGCATGCAAAGCTTGCGGAGAGATTACTCTCTTGTTGTATCCAAGGGACAGCCTTGAAATGACTGCAGCCCTTTATGTCAGATAGAATGCAAACCATCATGTTAGGGCCTTACAAGTCAGAAAAAATGTGTCTTGATAGGGGTGTACCTCAGGGCTCCTGCTTAAGCCTGACTTTATTTAACATATATATGGCTCCTCTGGCAAAAATAGTAGACCAGCTAGGATTTGAGATAGTCTCATATGCTGATGATACTCAGCTTATGTTTACTATCGGCCCAAATCTAGAAGCAGAGAAAACTCGATTCCACACCGGAATGCTTGCAATCTCCAGCTGGATGACTGAGAACTACCTTCAGCTGAACCCTGGTAAAACTGAGGTCATGCTAATGGGGAAAGCCTCAGATATCTGGTCAGAAGAATGGTGGCCCTCACAATTGGGAGTAGCCCCTGTTCCTAAACAATGTGTTAAAATCCTAGATCTAAATCTGGACCAGGCGCTAACTATGAAAGACCATATTACTGCCACTACTAGCTCCTGCTATTATACTTCACGTCTGCTCTGCAAAACCCTTCCTTATATGCCTACTAACCATCGGAGAACTCTAGTCCAGGATATGGTAATTTGCCGTCTGGACTATGGAAATGAACTGATGGCCGAAGTGGGAGAGACCCTGCTTGTTAAATTTCAAGTGATTCAGAACACTGCAGCCAGAATGATTCTAAACCGCCCATCAGGTCCCCCCTCAGCCCCTTTGCTCAGAGAGCTGCACTGGTTACCTGTAATGAAGAGATCATTTTTTAAAATCTGTTGTCTCACCTATAATGCCTTGAAATGTAGAGGCCCTCATTATCTGCAAAAGAAACTCTTAAAATACTCACCGTGCAGAAATTTCAGATCCAGTACATTAGGCCTTATACAGGTACCCCGTATACGCTTGAGTCGTAAAGGGGGTAAAGCTTTTTTATATCTTACTCCAAGATACTGGAATAAACTACCTATGGCCCTGCTTAAAATCACCATTTACAGCACTTTCAGGAAACAATTAAAAGCGTTTCTGTTCTAATCTTTGCTTCTGATCCGATTTTCAGCTTCAGGTACTATTTCTAGGCAGCGCCGAGATGCCCCAAGGTGAGTTGTGTGCTATAGAAATAAAGATAACATAACATAACTCCGGGTTATGACCCTTAATGCACTCCGTACATCAGTCCACATATCGTTAACCTGCCACAAGAATGTCCCTTAAAATTCTCCCCCACAATCCTCTAGACACAACATTGGTTAGATATGGCCCTAACTCATGGATTATCAACTACCCAATGAATATCTCCAAGAATGCAAAAAAGAATCTCAAACACCAACTCCTGAAACAGCACCCAGACTCTAAATAGCTGACACCAAACGTAACTTGACAAATGGAACCAAGAAAACTAATTTTCTCTTCTATTCAAAATGCCTGTCAAAATGGAAAATCATCTTCCTTTTCCTCCTTCATGTGACCAAGTCTATCAAGATACCCTATGGAACAAAACTTATGACATCCCCCTCCTCATCTTTCAGAGGAGACATTTATATATCCATTTTCAAGACAGGAATTTTTTTTGTACAAGTGACCAACCCTCACCTCTCTTTGTTTGACCAACGCTTTCTATAATTTTTCAATCCCCTCTCTATTCAGAGCGATCTACCCATGCTCCTGTATCCACCGAACTCTGGCACTCGCTACACATCCGACCTACCCACTCCCCCCCTCTAATTCACCTTCCTCCTCAGAGGCACCCCCTGCCCTGACTAGCAACTTTTAGTCTCTCACCATCACACACAGCTCTCAAGCGAAATCCAGTGGGACCTCTCTTATGCCCACCCTAATCAGAAGTCTATTTGTCACTAATCACAACAGTGGTCTCCACAAACCTAGCTCCTTGAGCCCCATCGCTAACCCAATTTCTCGCTAACCCACATCAAACACACCCCTACCTTCCTTACATTTAACAACCCTATTCAACCCCCCTGGTCCAACCAAGAACATAATCCCAATGATAAGAAACTCCCCCTTATAAATACATGTTCTGCACCTCTATACCTAGGACTGGAATCACATCCTCCCTCTATCAATGTGGAAAGATGCAATACCTCTCTCACACAGATCTCATATGGAACAGAAACTTGACTCCCTGGCGAATAACATAACACACCTAAGATGTGACATTGCAAGACAGGCTAAGCTTTCCAGCATTCTCCCACCCGATAGTGAGAAGTTACCTCCACACTCAGGCTCTTCTTCCACAGCCTCTAATCACATCCCCTGGCCCACAGACTGCATAGTGCCCTCTGCACCCTATCTGATCTTGAAGCCGCTACTCTCAGTGAATCCTTCCTTACTAAGTCCCAAACTAGGTTTCATTTACCCCATTCCCATATCCCAGTTATTGTGAGCTCAAATGTAAATGTATTTCGATTTATATAGCGCACGAATCACCCAGGGGTCTCAAGGCGCTTGCTTAGGGAACCCGTCCTGGTATTCCCCTGTGAGATACCCCGGCAGGGTATCCACAAGGTGAAAGCCAGGCATCCCGCCGCGAGGGGCCGTAGTGGAGATTAAGCAAGCTATTGCCCAGAGTCGCAGAGTGTGACCCTGTGAGTCGAGTAGGCACCGGAGCGAGAATTGTCGAGTCCGTGGAATTTTTGAGCCCGAGACCCGCCGAGGCGGGGAATCGAACCCTGGTCCACGGCCGATCTCAGCTTCCGGGTCTGCCGCCTCTAACCACTGAGCCACGCTTCTCCACTCAAATAGAATCCCCATAACGTTGATCAAGCCAGCTGAATTCACCACCATCCAAACACTACCTTCCTCTAAAGAATAGGCTAGCCCTCTCTCTTGCATGCTTCTAAACTGTAGATCAACTGTTAAACATGCTGATTTAAATTACGAAAGAAGACTGCTCAGACAAGCTGAAAGGACATGGAGACAAAACCCGTCGACAAAACACATAGCATTATTAAGAAAGACCAGGCTCTCATACAACAAACACATCTTTAGAGAAAAAGCCTCCTTCTTCCACAACCAATTGAACCCTGCTAAGAATCGACCCAGGGAGCTCTTTCACATTGTCAAACGCCAAACAACGCCTTCTCCCCCCCAAGTTATAATCGCCATATCTGAACGTTGTAAAGGAATTGCTAACTTTTTCTCTCACAAAGTCGACAAAATTGAGCAATCCTTTTTACAAATTTCCACTCTCCCCTACATCCTCACCACCTACAACAACCCACCTCAGCTCACGGCAGCTTCACGCCATATCCCACTTGTGACCAAACAACACCCAATGATACTAAAGGATACCTTAGTCACTCCAAACTGAAAAATAACGCCAACTGGGCTGACTTCAAACCCTTGACTAAATCAAAAGTCTTCAATATAAGGACATGATTCCCGAGCACTAGTGTGCTGAAGGACTCGCACGCTGCAACGCTACTCTGCAAATTGCGCTACGCGCGTTTTAAAATTGCCCGTTTTTGTATTTGTGTTCAACTTACTTTTTAACCCCTAATTTTACTAGGGTCTTCTCGCCCCTCACCTGCACCATAATCGCTGTAACACCGCTGCTTAGCGGGTCCGGGTCTGTGGGCTCTCTATTTGTTTTGCTAGCGCCGCCATCTTGGGTGTGGTTGTGCCATTCTGGAGGCGCCTGTCGAGCGCTCTAGTGGTGCGGCTGTCTCACGCCCGCCCTACTTAAGTCCAGTCTTTTAGGGGGTCAGCTAGGACATGATTCCCGAGCACTAGTGTGCTGAAGGACTCACACGCTGCAACGCTACTCTGCAGATTGCGCTACGCGCGTTTTTAAGTTGCCCGTTTTTGTATTTGTGTTCAACTTACTTTTTAATCCCTGATTTTACTAGGGTCTTCTCGCCCCTCACCTGCACCATAATCGCTGTAACACCGCTGCTTAGCGGGTCCGGGTCTGTGGGCTCTCTATTTGTTTTGCTAGCGCCGCCATCTTGGGTGTGGTTGTGCCGTTCTGGAGGCGCCTGTCGAGCGCTCTAGTGGTGCGGCTGTCTCACGCCCGCCCTACTTAAACCTGCCCTCTAGCGCGCAGCGGTGACACGCAGCGGTCGCGCCTTCACTGCGCCTAAGTCGTGCTAGAGTCCTGCTCGTCTGCGCTTGTCCGCGCTAAGGAGGCGCTAGGGCAGGGCTCTATAGCCTGCCCTGTGTATCCTACTCTTTTTATTCGGTAAGAATGTATTCTAGAGCCGAGTTACTTCACTTCCGCTATAATACTTTGCCCTGCTCCCATGCTCCTCGACATCCTCTTCGTGGTCCTTTTCAGTGCCCTGGTTGTGTTTTCCATCTTACATCCCCGGCCCCTATTCTCGCCCACAGGATAGCTCCCTTAGGACCTTCAGGTACTATGGGGTCCTCTCAGGTGAATTCTCTGGGACTTTATGACCTTAAGGTATGCCATCTCAATGTCAGATCACTGGTTAAGCACCATCTGGACATTTACAATTTTCTTACGGAGGAGACTCCTGACATTCTTTTTATGTCAGAAACATGGTTACATGAGGAGGCTTTGACGGCAGTTAATCTAGCGTTCCCTTAATCGTAACTCGAGAGGTGGTGGCATTGCGGCTGCTGTCAAATCTTGCTACCCATGTATATGGAAGGCTATGGATATAGCTGGCTGTGAATGCGCCCATTTTTCAGTCTCTGTTAGCCACCATTTTTCCTTTTCCGGCTTACTTATTTACCGGCCCCCAGGTTCGGATGCTGCCTTTAGGGCAGCCCTTCCTGAAGTAGTCGGCGCACTGGCTTTAAAAGCCGCCAATTTTAGTGTGGTGGGTGATCTAAATCTCCATTTTGACTCTCCCTGCTCTCCTGCGGTTAGCAGTACTCTTGCCGATTTGGAGGCTCTCCAACTATTCCAGTTAGTTAATCACCACACTCATGTGGGGGGTCATACTCTGGACCCTTTCTTCACTAACTTAACTACGGCTAAAGTTCTGCCCCCGAGGCCCATGGCCTGGACTGACCACCACCTAATTGAGGTACACCTTGTGCTTAATACTCTTCCCCTTAGAACTTCCACTCCTGCCACTCTCAGACGTTCCTGGAAAAAGTTGAAACTGGACGACTTTCATCAGCTCCTCAGTCTTCACCCCCTGGGCCCCTTTACAGATGTGGAATCTGGCTACGCTCTCCTTTGTAATTGGCTTATTAAAGCCTTAGATAGGCTGATCCCTATTTCTGAGAGTAAACATCGCTGCACCAAATCTAGCCCTTGGTATGATGACTCGCTTCGGTTTCTAAAAAAATCCTGCAAACAAGCTGAAAGAGTTTGGCGCAAGTCTTATCAGCTTGAAAAGAAAACTTTGTATCTTGCTAGGATTAAGAAGTATCATAAAGCGATTTGTAATGCCCGCGCTGCCCACTTCTATCTTGAATTCAGCACCAGTTCCAATCCGACGAAACTTATATTCAAGGTGCTTAAGGATCTTAAAGCCAGTAGAGCCCCAGCTGCCGAGATTTGCTCCCTTTCCCATTGTGAGGACTTGACGCTTTTTTTGTAAAAAAGGTGGAGGACATCTATCGCTCTTTTTCTGGCACTACGGTGTCATCTGCGTACCCGGAATTTGTTTCTAAAACTACTACGCTCCTGACTCATTTCCCAGAACTCACGATGGAGGAATTTAACAAACTTCTATTGAAAGTTAAAACAGGCTCTCCCATTGATCCTTTACGACCTACTCAATTTAGAGAGTCTGCTCCTTTCTGTCTTCCTCCACTACGAGACCTTGTCAATCTATCGCTGTCTTCAGGTACTGTCCCGGCTATCTGGAAACAGGCCCAGGTTATTCCTATCTTAAAAAAATCTGCCCTTGATCCTCTGAAATTGGAGAATTACCGTCCCATCTCCCTCCTTCCCTGGGTAGCTAAACTGACCGAGGCCCATGTTAATACCATCTTATCTAATCATCTTCATTCTGCGAATATATTAGATCCTTCGCAGAATGGGTTTCGGCCCAGTCATAGTACCGAGACTGCGCTACTCTCTATGGTTGAACATCTTCGGACTTTGGTCGATTCTGGTCACACTGCGGCACTGGTACTTCTTGATCTCAGTGCCGCGTTCGACACTGTCTCCCACGCTGTTTTATTACAGCGTTTGGTTGAGGCAGGTGTCGACAATGTGGCACTTGAATGGTTCCGATCTTTTCTATCTGGACGTACCTTCAAGGTAACCACTCCACCTTTTGAATCTAGACCTTACTCCATTAATCAGGGAGTTCCGCAGGGCTCGGCTCTTAGCCCCACTTTATTGAACCTCTATGTGCAGCCACTGGCTGCTGTCGCTAAACGCTGGAACCTTACTATGGTATCCTATGCTGACGACACGCAGCTGGCCGTTGCAATAAGTGGGGCCTCTGACCTTGAGGCTGCCAAGTTTCGTGAGGGATTCTTCTCAGTGGCCCGCTGGATGACAGATAACTACCTTCAATTGAACGCCAAAAAAACCAAGGTGCTCATTGTCGGAAAGCAGAGTCATCTCTGGGGTGATAAATGGTGGCCATCTGAACTCGGTCCGACCCCTACTCCTGTTACCGAGGTTAAAAACCTAGGGGTCTGGCTTGATCCTCAACTTAATTTTGCTAATCACACTAAAAAAGTGGTCGCTACTTGTTTCGGCACTCTTCGCAAACTTAGATCTACTTTTAAATTTTTTGATGCTCCTACTAGACAGCTTATTGTACAAGCTACGATTCTGTCTAGGTTGGACTATGCAAGTTCTCTTCTGCTTGGAGCTAATCAGGCTGAACTTTTCAGACTCCAACGCATTCAGAACGCTGCCGCCAGGGCTCTGGTAGGCTTACCAAGATTCTGTTCTGCCAAAAAAACTATTCAGAAGCTCCACTGGCTCCCTGTGGCTCAGAGAATCAAGTTTAAGTCTCTCTGCCTCTCGTTCAAAATCCTTAAACAGTCTTCTCCTCAGATCCTGGAGCATCTCATCTCTCCTTATATGCCCACTCGATCTCTGAGGTCTTCAAGCCTTCATCTGGCTATAGTTCCACGCTTCAAGAGGTCCAGATCCGGCGGCCGCTCCTTTCGTGTGCTTGCTGCCAGGCTATGGAACTCTCTTCCCGTCCATATTCGTGCTATTGACAGTCTCTTGGCTTTTAGGAGAGCTGTAAAAACCTTCCTTTTTCCATTGGATTTCTAGTGCTGTTGTGTTTGCTTTCTTTGGTATTGCTTTGTCCTGTTTTCTGTTCTGTCAGCGCCAGGAGGCCCCTTTGCTGGGGCATCTGTGCGCCCTATAAATACGGATAACATAACATAACATAACATAATCCAACTTTTAAAGCCTTCAGCTCACACCATGGTCCCCCTCCCAACCAAGATTGTAGAAAATCTCAAAGATATCATTGCTCTGTTCTGGACTCTAATAATCAACTCTTCCCTCTCCATGGGCTGTGTACCAATCTCTCTCCAGCTAGGACAGGTCTCACCCATTCCCAAAAATCCCACGGCTGACCCTAATCATTTCAACAACCTCAGACCTATCTCCAACCTCCTGTTCCTAGCCAAAACAGTGGAAAAATGTGCCTTGCAAAAACAATCATCATATACATAAATTTTCCCTCATTGACACCTTCTAATTAGATTTCAGGAAAGGTTGTACTACTGAAACTGCCATGCTCAATATATCGGATGACATCCACAGATCCTTAGATGAAAGAGATGCTTGCCTTCTTATACTGCTGGATCTATCTGCGGCCTTCAATACTGTTAATTACCCAGCCCTACTTGAATCTCTGAAGTCTCGCTTTGGTGTCAATGGCAAAGTCCTTAAATGGCTCACATCCGTCCTACAATACTGCTCGCAACAGATCAAAATTAACTCCTGTCTATCAAAATCCACACAGCTCTCTCTTGGCGTACCGCAGGGCTCTATTGTCTTCAGCTCCCTTTTCAATCTCATCATGGAACCCCTTACATCTTGAAGCAAGCAGGGATTAAATATCACATTTAGGCTGATGACACTTAAATTTACTACAAAATCAAATCACCCAATGGCATTCAACATCTTAACGCCACTCTGAACAAAATTCCTTCTTGGTTTCACTCTAATCACTTCAAGCTAACCCCGACAAAACAGAAATAATTCTATTCTCCCCCAGATGCAACCATCTTCCTATTCACAAATGGATCAGCGACCTGAACCCCTTAAATTGCTCTCTCATTCCATCCAGCTCCGCTAAGTCCCTGGGTTTCTGCTTAGACAACAACATGTCAATGAAAGAGCACTTTAAAAACTCGGCCAAAGTAGCCCTTTACGCACTAAAACACCTCAAGAATCATAAACCATTCATCCCCTCAGATGATTTCAAGACTGCGGTTTAATCTCTGGCCCTCCCCAAACTAGACTATGGAAATGCCGCTCTCAGTGGGAAGCCAAAATCTCACCTCGCCCCACTTAGATCAGTTGTAAACATGGCAGCCCGGCTCATTACTGATGTAAAACAGTTTCAACACATCACTCCTGCTCTCCTATCGAATGTACTTACAAGACTGCCTGTATCATCTACAAAGCCCTTCTCTCCCATTCACCAAACTACTTAGAAAACAAGCTCATAAAAGCAGGGATTTCTAGATCGTTGCGAAGCTCCAACACACTCTTGCTCCTACCTCCGAATCTGAAAAAATAATTTACCAAGTCTTGCTCTTTTCCTGGAAATGCTCCAAGCAAACGGAACTCTCTACCTAGAGACATGCAATGCAAACCCTCTATCCCAGGCTTCAAAAGAGACCTGAAACTCCTCCTCCTCAACAAATACTTTCATGAGGGTCCCCCTTGAGGATCCCCATGAGGGCATCAAGGCGCTGGGACAGGTGCAGCTCCAAATCAGTCAAAGAGCAAGGTCATGATGCTTTTCCTGAAGGTGTGCAGAGTGGGGTAGCATCTGATGTTGATGTTGACTGGGAGCTCGTTCAAGGTTTTTGCTGCAACGTAGGTGGAGGCTCTTCTGCCTACTCTGGTTCTGCGGATGCCTGGGGTCTCTGCCAAGGCTAGGTCGGCGGACTATAGATTCCTTTTGGGTACGTGGAAGGATACTCTTTCGTTGAGGTATTTGGGTCTGATGTTGTGAGGGATTTATAGGCATGGGTAAGTAGCTTGAAGGTTACTCTCTTCCTGATAGGGAGCCAGTGGAGGTCTTGTAGGTGCTGGGTCATGTGCTTGTGTCGTGGGGTTCTGAGGACAAGTCTGGCTGCAGTGTTCTGAATGGTTTGGAGCTTGTGTTGCAGAGTTTTGTTGACTTAGGCGTAGAGGGTGTTACCGTTATAGTCCAGTCTGATGATTATGAGTGCGTGGGTGATGGTCTTTCTGCATTTAGGGGGATCCACTAGAAGGTCTTACGGAGGATGCAGAGGGAGTTGAAGCAGGTGGAGGCAACAGCATTGATCTGGCGGGTCATGGTGAGGGAGGAGTCTAGAATGTTGCCAAGGATTTGGGCGTGGTCTGATGGAGTGTGTGGGTTTCTGAGGGTGGAAGGCCACCAGGTGTTGTCCCAGGTGGGAGACGAGGATTCAAGGATGAGGACCTCTGTCTTCTTGAGTTGAGCTTAAGGCAGCTGTATTTCATAAAGGCTGCGACATCTTTCATTCCTTCTGGGAAGCTCAGTCTAGTGTCTTTGGGGTTCTTTGTGAGGTAGAAGATGAGCAGGGTGTCATTGGTGTAGGATACAATGCTGAACCCATGCTGTCTAACGGTGGCAGCGAGGGGGGCCATGTAGATATTGGAGAGCATGAGGCTGAGAGAGGATCCTTGGGGTACTCTTCCGTTTATCTCTGTGGTTTCGGAGAGGAAGGGTGGGAGTCTGATCCTTTGGGTTCTGCCAGTGAGGAAGGAGAGTATCCAATCAAGGGCGGTACCCCACATGCCAGAGTCGTGGAGTCTGGTGGTAAAAGTGAGGTTGGAGATGGTGTTTAAGGCTGCGGAGAGGTCTAATAGGATGAGGGCTGCAGTGTGGCTTTGGTCGAGTAGCATGCGGATATCATCCAGGGGCGGTGAGGAGGGCGGTCTCGGTGCTGTGGTTGCTGTGGATTCTGGACTGGGAGTAGTCGAGAATGGCATTCTTTTCGATGCAGGTGGTGAGCTGGGCATTGATGAATCTCTCTGTGACTTTGGCTGCGAAAGGGAGGAGAGTTATGAGCCAGCAGTTTTTCATGTCTGTCGGGTCAGTAGAGGGTTTCTTGAGAATGGGCCTGATCTCTAACCACTTCGAGTCATTGGGAAAGATGCCAGATTCGAAGGAGGCTTTAATGGTTTGGCATAGTTTGGGTGCTATGGAGGCAGTGGCTCTGTGGTAGATGTGCAGTGGGCAGGGGTACGTGGGGGCGCCTGCGTGGGTGTTCTTTTTGGTCGTGGTGGTGTCTTCGGTGGTAGCCGGTTTCCAGGTAGTAATCGTGGGTTGATTGTCTGTGGTGGAGAGGAGGATTGTGACAGGAGCATGTTCACAGAAGTTGTCGTAGAGGGTCTTGATTTTCCGGTTTAAGTAGGCGCTAAGCTGTTGCAGAGGTCCTGGGATGTTGTGAAGTCCGTGGCTTTACTGGGGGGGTTTGGTGAACTGCTGTATGATGTTATTATTATTTATTATTATTATTATTATGCGTTCTTATATAGCGCTCGATTACCCGTAGGCATCTCGGCGCTTGCCTTGGGAACCCGTCCTGGCTTTTCCCTGTGAGATACCCATACTGGGCATCCCCAAGGTGAAAGCCAGGCATCCCGCCGCGGTGGGGCCGTAGTGGAGATTAAGCAGGCTGATGTCCAGAGCTGCAGAGTGTGAACCCGTGATTCGAGTAGGCACCAAAATGAAAATTATCGAGTACGTGGATATTTTGGGCTCAAGACCCTGCCGCGTCGGGAATTGAACCCTGGTCCCGGGTCTGACCTCTGCTTCAGGGTCTACCTCCTCTAACCAGTGAGCCACACTTCTCCACGTTACTTACTCCATGTTGAAGAGTTATTTTGTGTTACAGGCATTGGTGTGGATTTTGTTCTTGATAAAGGTCCTCTTGGTGTTTCTTATGTGGTTGTGGTATTCAGTCATGGCTTTGTATAGGTGTTCTGGTCTCTGGTGGATTTCCTGCTCCTCCATAGTTTCTCAAGGCGTCTGCAGTAGCACCTGGCTTCTTGAAGGTCGGTGGTGAACCAGGTGGCCTTCAGGGGGCGTTCTGTCCGATGGTGGAGGGGTGCGAGCTGATTTGCACAGCTCGTGATCCAGTGCTATAGATCTTTGGCTGCAGAGTTGGCGTCGGTCGTGGCGGAGGGGGGTTCATGGAGGAGGATGATGTTGAGGTGTTCCTCTGTGACCTTGCTCCGTTCCTTCGTGGCAGGCGCGGGCGGGCTTGGGTGCGGTGGTAGTGTTGAAGTTGAAGTGTACACAGTGGTGATCTGTCCAGGGGGGCTGTGTGGTGTGGCTGAAGTGGATGGTTGTCCCTCCTGCTCAGATGGGGTCGAGGATGTGTCCAATGTGTGGATGGGGGTGGTGGCAAGCTGCTTTAGTCCGAGGTTGGTGAGGTTGTCCAGGAGGGTGATGGAGTCGGGGTCGCTGCTGTTGTCGAGGTGGAAGTTCAGGTCTCCGATGAGAATGTAGTCCGTGGAGGCGATGGCGTGGGGCATGATGAGGTGGTGCCAGAAGAGGTGCTAGGCCTAAAGGGTCTGTAGGAGAGTGTCCTGTTCAGCATTGTACTGGGGCTGGTCTGGATCTAGAAATGTAGATGCTCTGTGTTGGAGAGGAGGTCGCTTGTGATGGAGGTGGAGAGTCGGAGGGTGCTCTTGTGCGCAATGATGAGTCCTCCTCCTGGGAGGTGGGGGTGGTCCTTTCTCTGAATCTTGTATCCATCAGGGATGGCGGTGGTGATGTCAGGGGCGAAGGTAGCATTGGTCCATGTTTCTGTGAGGAAGGCAAAGGCATGTCTGTGTGTCTCTTGAATCGGTCATCATGGTTTCTGTTTCTGTGATGTTGTTTTGCACTATTATCTATTGATTCTCGCCTCATATGTTTATGGTGTTCCTGATTCCTTGGATTCACTTACGACCATGTAAAGCGCTCTAACACCTTCGGGTCTAGCTAGAGCTATATAAAACTTACAAATAAATAAATTAATAAAGTGAAAAACACAACACAACAAAAATCCCATACCAATTTAGAGAAATAGAGTATGTTTTAATACATTATTTAATACCACAACAACAAAAATCCAACCATTAAAACCATAGCTGTGCAATTTCTGAGATTAAGCGACAAGATGACCAAAAATCACAAAGCGCCCACTGTGGTTAGCGGGTTGCGCCGGAGCGGAGCAATGTCACAAGTTCAGGCTTCCCACATTGAAGTGAGGGCTGGATACATGAGCCACCGCAGGTCACTGAACACAGTACATTAAATCCTAGTTGGGGAGCGTTGCAAAGTTCAGTGTTGAAGATGTGTCTCATTGTAGAGGTGGTGTGAGGCCTTGCATCGGAAATGCATTGTTCAGCAGCAGTTTTGGATGGGTCCAAGGAGGTGATGCTATGTCCTGCAGGAGATGTGTCGAGCAGCAGTGGTTCCAGGAAACTGCAGTGGTGATGCAGTGTCCTACATGGAGATGCGTCACACAGAGGGGGTTCTGAGGGGCAGCAGGGAGGCACTATGAGGCCCACTATGAGGAGATGCATTGCACAGCAGCAGTTACAGCATGCTCTGGTGGTGATGTGGTGTCCTGCATGGAGATACGTCGCATACCTGCAGTTCAAAGGGACTGCTTTGGGATGTTTCGCACAGCAGTTCCAATGCTGTATCTTTGGGAGGGGTCACACTGCATCAATTCTACTGGGGACCCAGCTGGGCTAACACATTGTAAGGGTCTAGGACTGTGGTGGCATCACTTGGGGTGGGGAGCAAAACTCACAGCAGACAGAGTCCAGGGGCTGGATGGCAGTTGGTGGGACCCTTTGTGTAGCTGAGGCTCTTATCAGGAGGCAAGCAAACTAGCCCTTGGAGTCACTCTGCAGGTACTGGGTTTAAGATGCAGGTCCAATCCTTTCACTTAGGCAGCAGACAGCAGACACAGGTTCATAAGTGTACTGAAGAGTAGGCCTGGGGCCCTGTTTTTATACCCGGTGCCTTCTTTAAAACAGGAAATGTATCTAGAGAATTTCCTTTGAAGTGCTGAGGTTTCTAGCCTTTCTTGCCTGGCTGCAGCCTAACTTCTGGGGGTATGAGGTGCTTTGTGTGAAGGCAGGACACAGCCTATTTGTTTGCAAGTGGGACTATTCCCAGCCCGCCTCCAATCTGTCTATGATAGTCAATTCAGGCACACCTAATCCCTTTAATGTATAGCTGTCTAGGAAGAATAAACAAGGTTTAACTATACCCAGTCATGTGCCCAAGGAACAGGCTTCAAGCATCAAATGACTAAGTCAGGAAAAAGTGGCATTCTCAAAATCTCACTTAACTATTAAAGAGTCCACCAGTTCCCAAACAAATGGTAGCACTTACTGAAAGTAATAGAGAAATCACATGTGATCCTGTAGGAGAAACAGGTCTCACAGTAGTGAAAAACTAATTTGTAGCTTTTGTTATGGTTTTTCAATGTGTGTAGTACACTAATCACCCAAGAGGGATCCATGTGCGTGTGCGGTTATGCAGGTGTGTGATCCCCAAGGAGCTTATACAAATAGTCAGGTCTTGAGCTTCTTGCAGAACTTCAAGAGTGAGGCAGAGGCTGTGGCATGTTGAGAGAGGTTGTTCCATGTCTTTAGTTCTATGTAATTGAATGAGCACCCTCCTGTTTTGCTTTAAAGGTTGTGGGGAGTGTATATGAGTAAGAGTGAGGCCGAGCATAGTGTCTGAGGAATAGTTGAAAGTGTATGCAGCTGTTCAGGTATTCTGGTCCTGTGTTGTGTTTAGGGCTTTGTGTGTGTGTGTGTGAGAACTTTAAATTTGCTGTGCTTGTTAAAAGAGAGCTAGTGAAGCTTCCTGAGGTGCTGTGTGATGTGCATGGAAGAGATCTAATATGAATCTTGTGGCCTGCATTCTGGTTAGTCTGGAATCTGTGTAGTTGTTTGGAGATTCCAGCATAGAGCTTGTTGCCTTAGGTCAGTCTATGAGTGATAAGTGCTTGCGCGATGGTCCATCTGGTGATCTGGTGCAACCATTTGGAGATCTTTCACAACATGCATAGGATGTGGAAGCTGGAAGTGCTCACTGTATTGACTTGAGATGTTATGTTGAGCTTATCATCAAGGATAAGCACTACATTTCTTTCATGGTCTGTGCATATGGATGTTGGTCCTAGTTCCACCAGCCACCAGGTGTAGTCCCATGGGGAAGTCTTGTTGCTGAAGTCTAATACCTCTGTCTTGTTGGAGTTGAGCTTCAGACAGTGGCATCCAGTCTGCTACTATGCTCATGCAGTTGGTAAAGTTGGTTCTGGTGAATGTCTTGTTAATCAGGGAGAGGATGAGTTGTCATTAGATGATGTGGAAGATGACAGTAATGTGATCGCATTATGTTGAGGTGTGGTGTCATGTATATGGTGGAAAGGGTGTGTCTAAGGGACGATCTATGTGGGACTCTACTTATCGATTTCTTGATCTCTGATGTGAACGGTGGCAGCCTGAACCATTGGGTTCTTCCTGTGAGGAAAGGACAGATTCATTTTAGAGCAGATCCATGCATTCCAATCTCATGAATACTTCTAATGAGAGTGTTCTGGGAGACAGTATCAATTTCTGCAGAGACAACTGGTTTGAATGTTTGTGGCTGTGATGAGTGCTATTTCAGTGCTGTGGTTCGTTCTGACTTCTGATTGAGTGTTGTCTAGAATATGGTGACTCCCCAGGTGAGTTGTGAGTTGCTTGTTGATGGCCTTCTCAACAACTTTGGCTGGATACGGGCACAGGAAGATTGGTCAAACCTTGCTCAGTTTATTTGTGTCAGCTTTGGGCTTTTTCAGGAGGGCTGTGAATTCAGCCTGTTTCCATATATCTGGGAAAGTGGTGAACTTGATGGAGGTGTTGTTGACATGGTTCAGGGTTTTGCTGATTGGTGATGTTACGAGGTTGTAGAGGTGGTGGAGGCATGGGTCCATTGCGGCCCCTGAGTGGATGCCACTGTGTTGTTTCGGGTGAGGGTTGTCCATTTGGTCAGGTGGCCATCTTGTCGGTGCTGGGTAGGTTGGCATTGACTTCTCTGGGGTTGGGAGGGTGTGCAAAGTCGATTTTGCTGTGGAAGAAGTTGGATAGGTTGTTGCAGAGTTATTGGGAGGCATTGGTGTTGATAACAGTGGTTGAAAGTGTGGTGAAGTACTTGGCGATAGAATAGATATCCTTTCAGCTGTTGGAGCTTTCTTCGATGCGGTCCAGTAGTGCACTTTTTGTGGTGTCTCTTATATGCTGGTCATAGCTTCTGAGTGCAGCCTTGCAGGTAGTGCTGTTGGTACGTTTTGGCTGGCTCTTCATTTCCTTACTAGCTGTTTAAAGTGTTTTTTGATTCTCTGACACCTTCTGTGTACAAGTTGGTCTGCTTGTTAGATCGACTATGATTGTTGTGATTGACAGGTGCAGGGCAGTCGGGCAGTTCTTGATCCAGTTTTTGAAGTTGTTGATGTCTTTGTCGTGGCTGTATATGGGGCCACATGGGCCTGTGCTGGGTCACTGAGCCAGTCTGCTTCTGTGATTTTGGCACAACCGCAGGTTGAAATGGTGATCTTGGTAAGGGTGTTGACTTAAAGTGTGTTGGTTTGGAGTGCTTGATGGAGTATTCACTCCAAGTGAACAGCGTGCTTGAGTTGTATTTGATTCTGTCCCTTGTGGTGAAGATGGGGTCCAGTGTGTGTTGGTTCTGAGATTAGCTGGGTGAGTCCGATTTTGCTCAAGCATTCGAGCAGTGCTCTGGAGCAGGGGTCGTTTCTGTCTTCCAGTTGAAAGTTTAGGTTGCTGAGAAGGAAGCTCTGGAGTCAATGGATGAACTGGGCTATGAAGTTGGTGATAAGGTCGGTAATGGTGGCTCATTCTTCCAGTGGTCGGTTTTTCATTCAGGATGTAGTTTTCAGAGAATTGCAGCCTGGAGTTTCATGAATGGGCTTTCTTTCCCATGAAGTTGTATGTTGGATGGATTCTGATAGATACGATTCTTTCTAGCTTATGAAGGTGGTCCTTTTGACGATCATGTAGCATGCTGGGATTACCATGGCAATTTCAGGAGCCTTTCAGGTGTTGAATCAGATTTCTGTGATGAAGAAGATGTCATGTGCAAATCTGCTCAACCGCTCCCATACTTCAGTTACATGTTTGCTAAGTGATTATTTGTCGATTAACATGTATGCAGTAGGTCATGGTGTGCAGTGGTGTATGGTGTAGGGTGGGAGTGTTGGAGATGTTGTTTCTGATAGTGTGGTGTGTGTGTTGAGAGCATATTTTGTGTGTGTGTGTGCCTGGCTACAGACAAACCAGCAGTGAGTGCAGGTGAAAGCTTTTACAATTGTGTGAGATGTGGTACAACAGTAGTTAAGGGAGCAGCATCTGGGGTCTAGTGACCTTAAGAGTGCTGTGGAGTATCCTCGGGTGGTGACTGGACAAGGGTCTCTTTGGAAGGTGTGGTCCAGGTGCAGACAGGCACAGATGGGTTTGCCTCTGTTGGGCCAGCGGCGCGTCAGCCAATTGCATCTATCCAAATTTGTGTTGCAGCTGCCAATAAGTAGGTCCAGGGAGGGGTGAGGTGTGCTAGGTGCTATGATGTAATTTCCTGTGCTGATGGGGAATTAAGTTCTCTTGCTTGGTATTTCTTGTAAAGATATATTGATAGAAAAACAGTAATGTCACTTACTGTCACTTAATGTGCAGGTGGATAATAACAGGTCCAGTGAAGTCACTTCCTGTGCTGATCAATGATGAGAATTTAAGCCCTCTAGCTTGGCTTCTTATTAAAGACTCTTTTAGTGGGATACCAGCAAAGCCACTTCCTGTCCAAATGGATGGTAGGAAATTCTTTTATGAAGTTTCCTGTGTAGGATGATGATGAGAGATCCAGAGATGTCACTCTCTGTGCTGATTGGTAATGAAAAATGAAGTCATCTTGCTTTGATTCTTATCTTGGAGGTGGTTTTGGCAGGAAAATAGTAATGGTTGATGGGAAATTTAGTGATTTCACTTTCTATGCTGGTGGATGAATGGAGATCCATTGATGTCACTACTTAGGCTGATGGGTGCTGGGAGGTGAAGTCCTCTACCAAGACATGCAAAACAAGCATTTTCATTTGAAATTCACCCTGCTCTATAGGCTACCTAGGGCCTAAGTAATTGAAGGAGAGTTTAAGGCACGGCAAGGAGGTTAATTTACCACGTTAGCAAGATCAATAAGGACACTGTTCCATGATAATGGGTGCATGTATGTCACCCAAATTGAGAGGGGAGAGAAAGACTAGAGTTGATAAGAGATTTGAAAAAGTGGTGAGGGAAAGGAAAAGAGGCAGATGTATATCCCCAGTTTCAAGGATCCAATACCGAAGGGGAGGGCCAAGTCTTGCCTTTTATTCGCCTTCACACACCCAGCTTTTTTTTGCTCCTCGTCAAGCCGGCGCTGCAATGTCTAATGGGCCCTCGAAGGGACTCTTTCATGGAGATCTGAAGTGTGTGGTCACTCGTGGTGGACCCTAGGAAGAAGCCCCTAGAGTAGTCAGGAGATCTCTATAAGTAGATCTGTCCACGTAGTGCCCTATCAATGTTACTTGTGTCTCCAAAGGCTATGCTGCGCTGGTTGTGCCCGAATCTTTGAAAGGTTCAGAAGGGTGCTCCCTCCTGTGCACCTACCCACGGCAGCGGCTGCCTCATTTACCACGTTGACATTGCAGCTCAAAGCTTCTAACAGGCTGCAATGACAGACCTATGATATCATTTAAGGGATACTGATGTGGGTGGCACAATATGTTCAGCAGGCCCACTAGTGGCATTTAATTTACATTTCCTGGGCACAGGTAGTACCACATTCTTAAGGACTTACACGTAAATTAAATAGGCACATTTGGTGCTAGGCAATTCTACGATGCTTAAAGGCGACAGCACAAACACTTTAGCACTAATTAGTAGTGTGCAAATTCCTAAAAGACAACATTAAAATTGCCTCAGAAAACAGGAGGGTGAAGACAAAACTCTGGGGAAAACTAGCAGTGAATTATGTGCTTAGTCCTCAAACGATTAGTCTTATGTTGCCACTTTCAATCCTCATGTATGGTCTGCAATCTTGGTATCAAAGGCTGCGTTCAGTGAGGGCTGTTTATTTGTGAATAGTACAGAATCAGTATGTCAGATCAAGTTCTGTGCATATCAATGAGCGATTCACATTTTCATAACAGTTTTTTCTCAATAAATCAATGTTTTTCATCCTGGTCCCATACCCAAAGCAAGTATTTTGCTTGGCTGGTTAATACTACATTTTAATCAATAGAAATCACACCCCCCCACTATGAGTAGCTGACCTGGAATATGATGTCCTCTAATTAAAGTGGGCACCTTGCACCAGTCCAAACAGCCCTTATGGTGATTTAAGAGGTCAAAGATAACCTTAGAAAGCGATCCAAGTTGTAGATGTGGATAGCAGCCTTCAGACTTAGTCTTGAAGGAATGTTAAGCTGCTTGTTTTACCAGAATGCAACCTTATTGTATTCGTTAAATGAAAGGAGAAACACACAGTAGCTATAAGAATATATATTTACTATTATATCACACCTTAAATACCTCACAGTATCTGCTACACGCAGATAAACACAAAATACACAAAACTGTAGCACAGAAATACTCGTAAGTAGCACTAATACACCGAGGGCTCCCGGAGGAGACCAAACCATATACTAAAATAGTAGTATACGAACCACGATTCGAGTCAAGACAGTGTCTAGAGGATGTAGAATCGCTGAGACCCCAAGAAACCACCCAAGGTAAGTAAGAAGGGACCCACAGAGGACGGGTGCTGTGTGAGAACACGACTGCATGCTATGTACAATTTAATGGGAGAGTCGCGTTGCAGTTTTACAGTTCAAGGACCCTTCCCAGTGGATTGCAAGGGAACCCTTTGGGACTTAGAAGATTTGAGAACCACCCCACCCATGGATACTGAAGTACCAGAGTTACCTATCCCAGGGAAGCCAGGTGCATAGGGCTAAAGTGGCGTCGGAAACCACTGTCATTCTCAATGGGAGTCTTTAAATAGGTGCCACTGCTGGAAAGAAGAAAAGTGTCAGGTGGAATCAGGAAGGTGGATTCTTGATGGAAGGAACCTGAAAGCAGAGGGGACAGAGTCTGGGTACACTCAGGAGTGACCAGGGGCTCGGTGGACGGATGCCCATCGATGTCCAGTGCTTCAGGTGTGAAGAAGGAGACCTTGACTCTACAGCTGCAGGGACCAGGAGAGGTTGAGGACAACCAGGAGCTGCATACAAGCTGTCCCACCATGGATTTCGAGTGCTGATGGGGTTGCTGTCCTGCGGGAGCACCAACAAACGAAGAAGGTCAAAGAAGGTTACGGTCCGGCACTGCACAGACCAGCAGCAGGGGGAGTCAAGCCAGGCCTTTGTGGTAAATAAAATATTACCCTGGCATAATTTCTAGGCATTAACAATTAGCATGTATCAAATGAGAGGCAGAGAGTCCGTGGTGTCCAAGTTAAAAGGGCTTTATTCCAATAACTCGAGTTAAGGGAGAATCTGTTCCATCACCACTGAGGTTCAGGAAGGGTCTTCTAACATTATTTACAGAGAACAACACATATATACAATTTTCCTTGTACATAGGGAGGAGCGCTCCAGGCAGAGCAAGAAAGAAAGAGATAAGAGCATGTGGGCGTGCATGAGGGTGTACACTTGATGAGTCACAGGTGGGTGATAGGTAGGTGTCATAGGTGGGTGGTACACAGAAGAGGAGTTACATGGCAGGCTGGAACTTTGCCCTACTTGTGCACGCAATTTGATCATGACGTGCAATTGACGTGTAACTGGGAGGAGAGCTGACTTTCAGTCTAGTAGAGAGATCTTTAGTGTCAAGGCGACCAGCACGTCTGGTACTAACTGATATCTTAAGTCAGGGGATGTATTATCTGAAGCAAAGGTTGCTCATCACTAAGAATCAGAAAAAGCATATATTTCTTCGTTCATTACATGGGGGCTGTGAGCTTTCAACAGATGCAAGTACTGTAATTTCATTTAAACAGAGACAGAAAATCTGGGCCCTATCTCAGCAGACGGGTTCTGTTTACCTTTTTCACCGGGTATGCAGATAACTGTTAAGCAAAATATACTGTCTTGGCAACCCTTGCTCGGCTGAGCAAGAAGTATGCGAGGTCAGAGATACGTAACTGCAGCTTTCAGTGTGTCAGGAGTCATGAAAAACACTAATTCAGAAAGTAGCTCAGGCTGAACCACAAAAAGGGTTCATTACGATATTTATTTAAAAGTGCAAAATGCAAATACATGGGCCTTCATGTTAGCTTAACGTTTGGGAAACTTGATGACAGGCACCTTAATGCAGGACGTGATTGCAGAGACCTTGTGATTCAGGCCACTAAGAGAAATATGCATGGGTGACATGCACATACATGTAACATAGGGTACACGAAGGGGGCATCTTGGTCAGGCAAAATTTCATTTTCCTCATTCCCTCCTTGTCCCCTACTTAACCCTTCAGGTTACATCTATATTCATGAGACCGTATAGTTGATCATACAGCATCATTTGTTCGTCCTTAACCCTTTGTATACTTGGATGTGGAACACATGCAGTTACACACAGGCCGCAAATGGCCGGGCCACACTGCAGACAGAGACAGCAACCAAATTTCATAAGTAGGATCATTCCTAGGAAGGACAACACTTTCCATCCCCAAGCAGATATCACACCCCAGAGCCAACTGGACCAAGTCCATGTGCCTGGGTCTCGATGTATGACATGAGCAATCTTGTGGAGCCTTGTTATCACTGCATACACAGATGGCGCGTTATTTGGGATGAAAATGCAACAACTAGATCGGATCACGCTACAAGCTCCGCCCCTGTCCGCCAAGATGACGTCTAGAACGAGGCGATTTTGAAGAACGACAAGTCTCATAGCAGACTGTTCCTGGGTCAAGTTCGCCAGGGCAGATGCAGTCACATTCACTACTGCCTCAAGAGTCCTTGTTAACTTGCGTATCAGTTTACTGTTTTGGACGGGACCTACGAAGAAAAAGAATCCTTTGTTGAAATCTGTATATTGCTCCCAAGCTGTTTCAGTCTGATCAATCCCTGAGGCATCTGTCTCTCTTCTTACTCTAACATGTTCTAGTCGTGAATCTCTATGATAAAGGGATGGGGCCAAGAATACAGGTGGCAATAAGAATGCTATATAACAAGTCCCACCCCAGTCTAAGGGCAGATGTACATAGGCTGTCTGACCGCAAATGAAATAGGTATGGCGTGATGTTTTGAAAGAAGAAAGTCCTTTATCATTAAACTCTACTACAACTTTACACTCGCTGTGTCCCATATGTACTGAGCCTTTCTTATTAACACATAAATCACCTTTTGCTGGTAGAACTGAAATAAACGGTGGACCTGTATTTTGCTTGGGCTGAACGTTTAACATTATAAAATTAACGGATGCATTTCCCTGCTCGTACTCTTTATTCTCTAGATCGGTTCCCTTCCTTTGGGGATATCCGTCTTTGTCTTGAAAACATGCTTCATTCATTACTTTATTCAGGTTTCCATATATCCAGCCACCTGGATAAGCTATGTACTTTCTATCTATTGAGGTCATTAAGGCAAACCATGCTCCACATGAACCATTGTGTGAGAACGGTAGAGGATAGAAGGGCAGAACTCCCTTCGTCTTTTGATAAGGAGGCAGTTGGCCACATACCCAGCAATCAGTCGCATTGCTGGTCTGGTGAGAATGGTGTAACATTCGAATAAAGGTATTGTTACGCAATGCAAGTCGATATGACAATTCATGAGGTGGCAGTACACTAAATGTATGCTCTATGGTGCTGTTACTGGAAGAGTGTATATGTGAGGAAATAGGAAAGAAAACATGTAGTAATAAACTGACACAGATTATAACAATGCACAGAATAAAAAGAATGATCAAAGTAACTATACATCTACTGCGTAATAGCTTGCAGTATTTAGCTTTCTTTTCGCTCTTTTTACTATTCTCGTATGTGATCTTATACATGTCAGAAATCTAGTCTAACCGATTCACCACCGAGTGGACTTAGACAATTAAACTACGTCTGACTTACTAGATCTTAACTTAGATCTATACTCCTGCTGTGGAGTCTTTTCTAGCAAAGGCGGCGCAAAGTCTGTATTGTCCTTAATGTTTTTAGTGTCTGTGTTTGTTACCAATGTTCCAGATTGTCCAAAGTACTTTTTACATTGCTGAGCGTGGATCCACCTCTTGCGTCCCTCCACCTTCAGCGCGGTCCTTGTTGTAAGAAGCACTAATTTCGGGGTCTTCCAGCGAGGCTCGAGGGGGCTTGAACGATCAAAATTCCGGACACATACAAAATCGCCTGGTGATATGGCATGCTCCTTGACCTGGATGTTGTCAGGGAAGGCGGCAGCAACCTGTGAACGACAAGAGAGTAGTGCAGACATCAAGGAAGCCAGGTAATCTGTCAGCATGTTACTGTCAACATCAGTTATTCTTTTAGGCATAGGCGTACCCCACATATTTGGCGGTCTACCGAAAACTACTTCATACGGAGATAGGCCTGTTCTGGAATGGGCTACCATACGCATGTAAAAGAGGGCAACCGGCAAGGCTACCATCCAATCCACGCCTTTTTCTGCACATATCTTATCAAGCTTTGTTTTGATTGTCTGATTATGTCTTTCTACAAGGCCTGCTGCTTCAGGGTGTCTTACACAATGGAATTTCCAAGTATATCCTAACAGAAGAGACACTTGTTTCATTAATTCAGAGGAGAATGGCTGACCGTTATCGGAATATACGACCCGAGGCAATCCATACCTGGGGAAGTACTCGCGCACTAATTGCCTGGCTGTTGTCACAGCAGTATAATCTGGAACTGGATATGCTTCTGTCCATCTAGATAGTGCACACACAACTACCAAGACATACTTGTAACCTCTACATCTGTCCATTTGGATATAATCCATCTGGAGAACCTCAAAAGGGTGGTCAGGAGGATGAAATCCGCCTTGTTCCACCGGAATGCCTTTACCTGGATTGAACTGGCAACAGATCATACATGTTCGTACTTTCTGTTTCGCTGCTGCACGCAGGTGCTTGTTAAACCAAATATTCTGTAAGCTGTCTATCATTGCCTTTTCTCCTAAGTGTGCTGGACTATGTGCTGTGTTTATGATTACTTGTACCATAGAATCTGGAAGAAACCATGTAGCTTTTCCCTTAGTCATCCAACCTTGTTCAGTCTGGACCCCTCCTTGTTCAGTCCATTTCTTTATCTCATCTGTGGTGGCATGTGTCTGTATGTCGAGTACATCTTGAGTGGGATCCCTGACTGTCATACATGTTGTCAGTATTGGTACCTCTGTCCTTGTCGTGTCTGTTGGTGTCTGGGCTGTCTGGGCTGTAAGTTTAGCAGTTCGGTCTGCCAGGTCATTACCCTGGGAAATGGTGTCTGTAACTTTGGTGTGAGCTTTGCACTTCAGGATAGAAATGGCTGTAGGTAAATGTATTGCTTCCAACAGGGCTTGAATGAGCTGGCCGTGCTGGATCTTGGTCCCATGGGAGGTCAAGAAACCTCTCTCCCTCCATAAGACCCCGAAATCATGAACAACGCCAAAAGCATATTGTGAGTCAGTATAAATGTTTATTTTCAAGTGCTTAGCTCTTATGCAGGCTTGTGTCAGAGCGATGAGCTCTGCTGCTTGTGCTGATAGTGTGTCTATTTTCTGTGTCTCTATGACTTTAGTAGCAGTGGTCACAGCATATGCTGCTACTAATTCTCCTGCACTCGTTCTCATGCATGATCCCTCTACATAGAGCGTTAAGTCTGGGTCTGGAAGTGCAATATCTGTCAGGTATTGTCTTGGTTTCGTCACTATATTCATTACTTCCACACAGTCATGTGGTGGTGCATTTACTGTACTTGAGGGCAAAAGTGTTGCAGGATTCAGAATATTACAACATCTGATCTCTATGTGTGGTTGAAATAATGTCAGTTCATATCCTGTCAGTCTCGCTACAGTCAAATGTTGTGTCTGTGTCCTGTTTAAGAGAACCTCCACTGCATGTGGAACCTGTACTGTCAGAGGGTGACCCAACACTATCGAGTCACTTTGTCTTATGGCTAGGGCTGTTGCTGCAACTGATTTCAGGCACGCAGGCAGAGCCTGGGCCACTGGATCTAGTGTACTAGAAAAATAAGCACAAGGCTTGTGTTTTCCTGCTTGATCTTGTGTGAGGACAGATAACGCTGTTCCATCTCGTTCAGTTACGAAAAGCATAAAAGGTTTACTGTAACATGGAGTCGCTAAAACTGGCGCTTGACATAATGCTCTTTTTAATTCCTCAAATGCCAAGGTGTGTTCTTGTGTCCAAGGGAGGACAGTCAGAGTGGCTGCCTCCTGTGTAGTTAACTGTATGAGTGGTTTGGCTAGATATGCATACTGGGGAATCCATTGCCTACAGTAAGAAGTGAGGCCAATAAAAGCACGTACCTCCTTCTGTGTCTTGGGCTGTGAAAGGTTAGCAATGAGCTGTATACGTTCTTGTGTTAGCTGTCTACCCTCCTTGGAAAGCAAGTGTCCAAGGTACACCACTTGCTTTTCACAGAATTGCAACTTCGAAGGGGACACTTTGTGTCCCTTATCTGCCAGGAAATGTAAAACTGTCAGTGATGCATTTTTTCTTTTTCTGAACGTGCTGTAATCAGGATGTCATCTACGTACTGTATCAGTGCTGTGTTGGCAAGCATGTGAACACTGTCTAGCTGTCTTTTCAGTGCTTGACTGTAAATGCTAGGACTCATTGCAAGAGCGAAACTCCTGCCAATTATTCTGTTTACACTACGAGGGAAAAACTATTCATTTGCAAGCATGCACTTTCTTGAAGTCAATGAAGCTTCCAGTGTTGACTGTAAGGAAGAGCAACTTGACCCCCACCTTATATAAACATTTTCTCCGTGGCTCATCAAGTTTTTTTTCTCTACACTGCCTTCCCCTTCATCGTGATGTCACCCACAGGGACGTTCCTCCACCCTTTCAAAACTCTGAGAGCTAAGAACAGCTGCCAAGTTACTGAAGAGAGAGCTTGGCCAAATTGCAAGCATTCTTTATCTGCATGCGAAGGAAGCCTGAGTCAGTTTATATCAACAATTGTCCGCGGAAAAGAATTGGAGTATGGCCAATAATAACAAGACAGGCACTGCTCGGCTCTCCAAGAGGGTAAAGCCCTCCCTTCACAAAATATCTTTCCCTGGAACCAGGCCACCTCAAGGTCGAAAAACACATTCTGTAATTCAAAACATATCTGTACCCAGGCCAGAGAGCTAACCAACATTCTCTAATTTAACTGAAGCAAATTTAAAACGTAATAAAAAGCATCCTAAAATCAGTAATTAATAGGGACATATATTCTATTTAGTAACTTAGACACATGCTAGCATTTTAAAATAATTATATCATAAAATATTGTCACTAGCTGCAAAGGAAAAAGAAACAGAACGACATGACATGGAAACACGTCACATTTTACTTTTTGAAAATAACATGTGAAACACCATAATTTTGCATTGCATAACCAAGATTTTCATAATTAAGTGTGCAAGCTCTCCTATTCTACCTATTAAAAGGGCCAGATTCATTAATTTTCAAAGAGCCATGTTTTCTAATTGAGTGTATTAACTGTCACACGCTATCCTAAAGGGCAGCTTGCATTGGGAAAAATAATAATGCATATTTTGTAGAACACATTTTAGCACACGGTTGCATTACACTAATTAAAAGCACATTCTATGATGGGTCTGTTTTATATTTTCTTCTCAACCGTGCCTTTGAAAGGAACCCTCAGCCGTGAAAACATTAAAGCACCCTCCGTGCAAACCCTTATCTCAATCCGACTTATTTATTTACAACTTACCGACTTCTGAGTCAAACACATTAAATCAAGTGCTCCAAGGCAAAACCCACACAAATACGTGGATAGAATGTTAAATGAACACTTCTTTACTCTCCATGCAAGCTGTTACCAATTCAGTCTGCAAGCTGACAAAGCACATAGGCAGACCCATCAACCAATGAAAAAGTTAAACCAAACCATCATTCATCTAACCACTCACTGACTTTTAGTGTCAGCTCACATAACCATGCATGTTAAACAGCATGTTAAAACAAATACTGCCTTCTCAATACAAGATATTAACCCTTTGGCAGCTGAAGCACAATCATTCCCCAATGACTGCAGTACATGGGAAAGTCATGAACTCATTTCTCCACGTTATCACATAACACGTACGCACATCTTCAAAACGTTTTCTCCAAGCACTTGAAAGAGATCCAGCTCTCTCCTGCCTAACGTAATGATAACATGCTCTGCACAAACCATAACCACATGGCGCTATTCACAAGCCATATTCACAAGAAACTCAACAAGTCATAATAATGACATGCTCTTCATAAACCATATTTACAAGGAGCTATTTACAAGGAACTCCACTCTTTGGCTTTTTTTTCTGTTAGTTTAGCTCTCTCTGCTTTATTTAATTCTTTCTCTGTTCTCCTGTGTGACTCTTTGCGCCATAACTCGATGGCATCTTTCTGAGAGGGTCTTGACTTCCTTTTCCATAGCGCTTCCTCTACTCTCATAATGCATTCTGAATCCCATGTTCCTGAGATAGGCCATCTATACTTTTCCTCCAGGTCCTTTGTATAGTCTACCCATAAATCTAAAAACAAGATGGCGTCTAATCCATGCTTATTATACATATAATGACCAGGTGTGTCTCTAGGCGGGATGTTAACTGACTCTTCTAGTATACCTTTTCTGGTCCCTATCTGACGCAATTTTGAAAACAGTGGCATGTTGAAACCAACACAATGGAAATACAATACACAAGAATAGACTGAAACAATCAACAATCATTCACACTAAAACATCATAACATTAAAACAAACATGATCTAAACCAATACAGAGAACTAAACATGTACTTGAAAAACTTTATGCACTGGAATACAGTACAACCATACCGGTCTCAAAAATGATTCACGTCTCTACCGTTTCCCACGTTTACCATGGACCCGTCTTGACCGTGCTCGTGTGAACGAACCTGTCTTTACCGTTTTCACGAATAACGTGAACCCGTCTTTACCGTGCCCATGTTTTCCCAGGTCTCCCGTCTTGACCGTGTTCGTGTGAACGAACCCGTCTTCACCGTGCTCATGGAAATGAGGCACGTCTTTACCGTGCTCACGTTTTACCGTGAACCCGTCTTGACCGTGTTCATATAAAATGAACCCGTCTTGAACTTGATGCATCCCCCATAGTGGTACTCACCGGGAAGCAGAACTTGAAGGCCTCGGAAACTCGATACTACGCTTGCGCCTTGGAACAGGTGGGCCTCGGAAACCTCGGACCTTGCTCTCTCACGGGTGGGCTCTGGTTGGGATGATCCGCAATCCTCACCGCCTCGTGTGGACGCCTGGTCGCAGTCCGTCTCCTCCGTGGGCCTGAGGGAGTAGCGGGAAGTCCCGCTGCGTGTACACTTCGAAGTCCGTCACGGCTGTAGAAGGGGGCAAAGGCTGTACCTACGTCGCCGGCGCGTGGGGAAAGGGATAGTCCCTGTATTCAGGCGCCAAATTAATGTGGTAAATAAAATATTACCCTGGCATAATTTCTAGGCATTAACAATTAGCATGTATCAAATGAGAGGCAGAGAGTCCGTGGTGTCCAAGTTAAAAGGGCTTTATTCCAATAACTCGAGTTAAGGGAGAATCTGTTCCATCACCACTGAGGTTCAGGAAGGGTCTTCTAACATTATTTACAGAGAACAACACATATATACATTTTTCCTTGTACATAGGGAGGAGCGCTCCAGGCAGAGCAAGAAAGAAAGAGATAAGAGCATGTGGGCGTGCATGAGGGTGTACACTTGATGAGTCACAGGTGGGTGATAGGTAGGTGTCATAGGTGGGTGGTACACAGAAGAGGAGTTACATGGCAGGCTGGAACTTTGCCCTACTTGTGCACGCAATTTGATCATGACGTGCAATTGACGTGTAACTGGGAGGAGAGCTGACTTTCAGTCTAGTAGAGAGATCTTTAGTGTCAAGGCGACCAGCACGTCTGGTACTAACTGTTATCTTAAGTCAGGGGATGTATTATCTGAAGCAAAGGTTGCTCATCACTAAGAATCAGAAAAAGCATATATTTCTTCGTTAATTACATGGGGGCTGTGAGCTTTCAACAGATGCAAGTACTGTAATTTCATTTAAACAGAGACAGAAAAGCTGGGCCCTATCTCAGCAGACGGGTTCTGTTTACCTTTTTCACCGGGCATGCAGATAACTGTTAAGCAAAATATACTGTCTTGGCAACCCTTGCTCGGCTGAGCTAGAAGTATGCGAGGTCAGAGATACGTAACTGCAGCTTTCAGTGTGTCAGGAGTCATGAAAAACACTAATTCAGAAAGTGGCTCAGGCTGAACCACAAAAAGGGTTCATTACGATATTTATTTAAAAGTGCACAATGCAAATACATGGGCCTTCATGTTAGCTTAACGTTTGGGAAACTTGATGACAGGCACCTTAATGCAGGACGTGATTGCAGAGACCTTGTGATTCAGGCCACTAAGAGAAATATGCATGGGTGACATGCACATACATGTAACATAGGGTACACGTAGGGGGCATCTTGGTCAGGCAAAATTTCATTTTCCTCACCTTGAGCAACCAGGGGAGTCTAAGAAAAGCAGTGTTGTCCCTTTAATGGACCCACAGGCCAAAGGCACAGGAGTCGCGTGGAGACCTCTACCAGTTTCACAAGACAACAGCTTGCATTGCACAGAGTGCGAGGAGGCCAAAGTCATTTGTACAAAATGTGTGCAGAGGTTGAAGCTATCAATAGCCCATGCACTTGATTGGAGAACACCAACAAGCATATGCATTTGCAAATGGGCGCAGTACACAGGGGTTCAGGTTATGCAGTCCCCACAAGGGATACTGGCCTCAAACTTGGTGAGAGGGCAACTTTCCCCCAAGGAATGTGGGAACCCACCTCCTGTGTGGCCTGAGCCATCGGAGTCTGCAGGATTCAGGATCAGAAGACCAATCAGTTGCGTTATTGTGCCTGCAAATGCAGGGGAGTGACTCCTTCACCCTAAGGGAGATACTTTAGTTGTCCTTCATGCTGCAGAGGTCCTGCACGGAGCATGTATGGTGCACAGGCACAGACAATGCTTTGTACGGAGATGGAGACAAAGTCACGCCCAGTCGAAATCCAGAGTGTCCAGATGGTCGAAGGTCAATGGGTTCTTATTCAGAATCTTGTCCACGTCGAATCTAGCGTCTTACAGGCAGGTAAGCCCTTTTTTACCCACCAGAGAGGGTTGGACAGATTCAGGGGACCCTCCCAGGGGACAGTCAGGACAGGGGGAGGTTACTCCTATGTCCTATGTCCAGTTTCACTCCAGAGCAGGAGCCAACGGCTCCCAGGGATGGTTTGAACTGGACTATGCACAGGGACACCAAATGTGCCCCTCGTGCCGACTTTCAGGCACTTTGGAAGTACACCCTCCCAGCTCCAATACACTAAATCCTGTCTGAGAGGTGGTCACAACTGCCTGTGACAGGATGCCTTTTGTACTGCCTTCCGCTGCTCGAGATTGGCTCAGCAGCAGGAAGGCAGGAATGTGTTTCTGGTCGACAGCAACCATTTGTGCTGTTTTAGTCAAGAAGGCTGGTACTGCAAAGACGAGAGACCCCACGAAGCTTGCTTCTGAAGGGTGAATCATACCTTCGGTGTGGAGGTATGATTCCAAGGTGTTTAATACCAAACACAACATGGTTTGTTGCAGCCGTTTTCGAGATAGCATTTTACGCAAGCACCCCCTCCCATAAAATCCTGCACCCTGCCTTCAGGATTGTTAAGCCCTGCTATAGGGGTGACTTATAGGTTTTAACTCTAGTGGCCTATATATATAGTAACCCTTTATCTAAAGTAAGTGGTTCATGCACCATCTTACACAGGCTGCAACGGCAGGCCTGTAGGTCCATTTTGCATGGCCTCTCATGGGTGGTATAGTACATGCTTCAGCCCATGGGAGGCCTCTGGGGTACCTATGCCCTGGGTAAATGTGTACCATATACTAGGCACTGGCAAGGGTACCCCAGTATCCAATCTGGTGTGTACCTAAGTACATGGCACACATTTTAGCGTGATAGAAAATAGACTGGGGTCCTGACTAGCAGGATCCCAGTCAGACTAATCAAAAAACAGTGTAACATCAAGCAAAAAGTGGAGGTAATCAAAAGAAGCAGATCCTACTTTCCTACACACATACATATTCAACTGTATTCCTATTTGCAAAAAGCCTTAAGTTTATACCATTGTTCACTGATCCATCAGTCGCCGGTTACCGTAGAGCTATATAAACACTGGCACATATTGTACAGCTCATCAAACAACGTACATTCATAAATACCTAGAGACAGGCAGACATCATAAGAACGTATATGAAGAACGTATATGCTCAATGCTGTGGAAAGTTGAGGTAAAGAAGAAGTACAAAGGAGCAAGGTTGTGGAGGAAGGACAAGAGCAATTAACAGATGAGCCCATTATCCAGAAGGCAGCACAAGGCAGAGATGGGCCTTCAATTCCTTCCTGAAAAGCAGAAGACAGGTCATGCTAGATCTAGGTGCTTTTCAGACATATCCTTGAGGCCCCGTCCTTAGTGTAAAACACAGATAGTGGTTTGCTGCTTTAAATGTTCTGTTCATGTTGGGGGGCGTTGCCAAGATGGCAGCAAGAGCGGTTTCAAAGCTTTGAGCTCCGCTTTGCACCGGTGGCAGAATCCTGACCATCCATCTGGGCGCGTGGCCAAGATGACAGCGAGAGCAGTTGTAAAGCTTTGAGCACCGCTCTGTGCCTGCCCGCACAATCCTGACCCTTCCTTGCCTGGCTGATTATCCTTCGAGGGAATGGCAATGGAAGGCTTGCCACTCTGTTTCCCGTCTGTTCCGGAGTTGTTAGAAGTTGCACTGGCCCGCTGTGAGGCCCGAATCCTGCATGCTCCACGCGCAGTGCCTCCGAGGCCCGGGAACCCCGGATGGAGACGTGGCGACTTGGTGCAGGCTGCTGCCCACTCGGCCTGCGCGTGCATCCCGATACACAATAGTAGACGGGGTCTCCAGCTTCTCCTGATCCCACCGCCAAAGCACTGGGGCCTGCACTGGGACACACGCGGTCCCCATCCAGAAGCAAGCTACGGCACTGGGGACACCATACTGTGGTGCAGGTACGCTCGATCAAATGGCCTGAGCCCACAACAGCCTGCCCTGAGACAGGAAGCCCCTGCAGAGACGAGAGCCCACTGGGCCACTGTGAACCCCCCTGGAGAAGGTGAGGGCACAATTAAGACCCCAGCCCTTCCTCGTTTCCAGTCTGGGCTGGGCCTAGGTTTCTCCGTTTCTGAGGGCACATGGGGCCACCCTGCCTGGACCACACAACCCCCAACACTGTGCAGGCCACCCACACCCCATTTAGGATTACGGGTGAGTCAACGCGGCAGAATCTTGGGACAAGTTCGAAGCCGGAACGTGGTGGAAAAGAGGAGTCAGGGGCAAAAGGCCTGCACACTTATCTGAACTCTGGGCTCATGGGTCTAGGCCCACTGTTGCCATTGAACAGAGGAGGGGCCCCCTGAAGACATTTTACTACTGCGGACGTTGTAGTGGTGTGCAGCATGAGACACCCCCCAACTAGTACACTGTTTACCCCCAACCTATCTACACCCCCCACATGTGCTGCGCTTAAACTTTAGTGACTTTTAACCCTCTTTGGGGACACACGGACTAGCATCTGACCCCTTGCCCCCTGCCAACGGCGTAATGGGCAAGCCTCGAGTGGAGAAGTCCCAGGCACAACCCCTCGAAGCAGCGTCAGTGCCCCCGGCCATGAAGAGTGCGGACCATCCAGGGCCCTCTGCCCTGGGAGACTGCAATCTTCATTCACACCTATTTGATGAGCTGTTGGCGGCAATACTTGACATAAAAACTTCCCTGGCACGAAGATTGACTGACGGAGCATTGATATGGGGTGCTTACGGGAGGACCAGAAGAAGCTGAAGGGCTGTGTGGAAGAGTCTGAATCTACATTGACGTCATTGCGCCCCACAGTGATCGCGGTGACCACCCAACTGCAATCCCTCCAGTGTGGAGGACCAGGAAGGGTGCTAACACCGGAATATTGAACGAACAGAGGGCCCCAACATGGAACTCTACTTAGAGGAATGGTTCTCCCAAGACAGTCTACAGGGTAAGATATTGAAGTTATTTTCTTTTGAGCAGGCACACAGGATGCCGGGGGACCCCCCTCGAATTTGTGCCTTCCCCAGATCGGTGGTGGTGAGACTTCAATTTCCATGACAGGGATCACATACTGCAAGCCACTCACACCAGGGGCCCTTGGCAAGTCAAAAACATCACAGTCCACCTATATCCCGACTATACTCTTTCAGTGCAGCAGTGCCCTTCCTCGTACCTGGAGGTCAAGAAATGCCTGAGGGACCATGACATCCAATACTCCCTCCAATACCCAGTATGTCTTTGCATTCACCGTAAGGAGAGAACAGTCTTCTGTAATACACCTGAGGAGGCATGGACCTAGTTTGACCAGCAAGGCCCTGCACGTGGACCCCCCTCACCATTGACAGATTATCCCCAGTCCTGCCACTTAGGAGCTGTGGCAGAGGTTAGATACATCACCCAACAAAGGCACAGTCGACCCAGGAAAGAGCAAAAGCCATCAAAACAGCGGAGCACATAGGCATCCCGCATCTTCTCCAAGACCATCACGGTATCGTAACTTGAGCTGTTATCGGGGGCAGCCCAGCCCTCACCCCACAAACCGCAGACACACTGGGCTGAACATTCCAGTCTCTATGATGCCCTCTGCTGCAAAGACTGCACGGTGTCAGGCTGAGTCATGGGAGGAGGCAAAGACACTGTTCACCAGTTCTACCCAACAAACGATAAGTTGCTCATATAGCACTCTATTGTTTCTTTATTGTTTTTTGTAATATTTTGTTGTTTATTTGGCCCACATTTTAGTGTGAATGGCCCATTGCCCTGGGGTGGGAAGTTGGGAATTCTCTATTAATATGTTGATCTCTTTGTCTGCCTGCATCCAGTGGGGAATGTGGATTGGGTATATTTTGTTAATGCTATGTAAGGGGGTGGGCCACAGTGGGGATGGGGAGTGGAAGCCTGTGACCTGTTTTACACCGGATTTTCTTTTCACAACTAGGCAAATGGCGGCTGGAGACTATGTTTTATTGACCTGGAATGTGAGGGGATTAGAGGGTGTTTATCAGTATTCACGCAGTCATGGTATCACGTTTGTGCTGTAACTAGAGACACATCTCACTGCACAAACACGTGCATCACTCTGTAAACGTTTGTGAGGTACGATACTGGCGACTACATATTTGGGGTACGCAAAAGGCGCAATAATTTTGGTTGCACCAGTGATCCCACTGCAGATCACACCATCCAGATACACTGGGCCATTTTGTCACCATGGAAGGCCTCCTGAATTGGTCCCCATTGGCATTGGTGTATCTGTATGCTCCAAACTCGGGCCAGTCCACCTTCCTACAAACACTCACACCAGCCTTACTTACGGATCCCATGGCCCCCATGTATTGAGGTGGTGACTTTAATGGGGAACAAAATCTTGATCTGGACCGCTACCACCCCCCCTCTTGGGAGCACAATCTATTAAGCAGGCACAACATATGTCGGAGTGGGTGTCCAACATGCAGGTACATGACGTATGGAGTAAAATGCAGCCCCAGTCAAGCACTTCTTCGCACTACTCATCACTACACGACTTAATACATGGATAGATATTGTATTCTGCTTGGACAATGCCGTCCACAGAATAGTGCAGGTTGACTATTTGGCGGGTTCACTTTCTGACCATGCCCCGCTACAATGTAGTCTTTCCTGAGGCATGAGGCGACTTGTAATTTTGACATGGCGACTACTGAGTGTCGCGTGTGCTGACTTATCCTACCGGGCTGCCCTTCTGCAGTCTATTGAATCATATTTTTCAATAAATGCAGTCACTGCTTCGTCAGCAGGAGTGGAATGGGAAGCCTTTCAGCTGTTTTTCGTGGACATGCCATCAAAACCGCCTATGGAGCCGAAAGACATTGACCGCTGTGCTCCACACTCATGAGTCGGAAATACAGAGCTGCGAGCAGAGCATTCCCACTAACCCCCAGGTTGGCCCTTCCCTAGCCAGGCTCGCTTGGCTTATAAGAGAGCAATAGATGACCGCTGCATTTTAGACTACAAGACATATCTGGAATGCGAACACAAGGAGGGCGACAAGGATACTGCGATCAGATACTTCCCAACCCCCATCACCGCCATATATACATCTGCCGGGACTTTAGTGAACAAATAGGAAGCCATTAATCAATCATTCTATGAATATTACACAGTGTTGTACGCGGCCCCATCGATGCATGACCCTACTTTCATTCAGGACTTCCTCACGGAGATACAACTCCCTCAGATTAGGCCAGCCCACTACGATTCCCTAGAGGACCTCATTGCAGTAGATGAGATCACAGATGCAATTTGACAGCTGGCGACTGGCAAGACACATGGGGTACACGCCAAGGTTTTCCTCTGTCACCAATTCTCTTTGCCTTGGCATGCCGATTGTGTCAACGGGTCACTTTCTGCGGCCTACATGTCGATCGCCGGTGGCACATGGTGTCGCTATACGGGGACAACGCGTTAATCTACCTACGCTGCCGGACTGAGACACTGTAGTTGTTTATGGATCTCTTAAATACACACACCAGAGTCTCTGGACTCCAAGTCAACTGCTCTAAATCAGTATTGTTTCCGAAGACGTGTATGTCGCTGGCCCAGAGACGAACAGCACGGACATACCATTAACATGGGCATTTGATACCTTTAAATATCTGGGGATTCAGGTCTATCATCTGGGGGTAGATACTATTGATGACAATCTCGGTCGGGTCTAAACTAGAGCCCGCACGACTCCCCCATTCTGGCTGGGCCTCCCCTTGTGCCCCATGGGCCAGGTGACCATCTCTAAGATGCTGGTCCTCCTGCGTCTCTTGTATTTCTTGAACACACTTCCCTACTGCCTGCCCCGGAAACTTTTCAAGGATCTGGCATCCTTATTAGTTTCCTTGATATGGTGGAACGCAAGGGCCAGTGTTGCTCTCCATTAACCATACCTGCCACTATTGGATGGCGGCTTAGGCGTCCAAATTTATGAGCGATATTATGACGCAGCACAAATGCAGTGGCCAATGAGGCTGCTCACTAAGAGCAATCGCACCGAGATGGCCACAGGGGCCTTGTCTTGGGATCCCCAGGTATTTCGGGAATTGATGTCAGGAACAACTACTCCGACCCAGAAACAATGAGGTAACATCTTAATGGCAGCGGCCAGATGAAGTTGGTCCAGATACGTGATGCCTAAGGCCTGGACTGTGCCATATGCCCCTGGCCTTACCCTGGAGATACTTCCCAGTACGTTCTCCTGTGATAAATGCCAGAAATTGAGGCTCTGGAGTGAAAGATGGTTGAACACATGGGGAGATATGTCTGCAGACTCACAACTACAAACATTTGAGGAACTAGTAGACACATATGAGGTACCACAGGACTCCTTCCTGCTACACACTCTGCTTACACACCACTCCATGCAAGCATGGGACACCGATCGAGCAGAACCTCTCTCATAACACCCGCTGCAACCGCTGCTCACACACAGACGGGGTAGGCATGCCGTAACAGCCATCTGCGCCTCTTTTAGACTAGAAGATTGGCCTACACTGTCGACACTCTGTAAGTATAGGGATGCTGAGATGTCCACCACCCTCTCTGATAAGCAGTGGCTGCAATACCTTAATCACCCAAAACCTATCTTGACAATTGCCAGACTGAAGTATACTCAATATAATTACTTCCATCACACGCATCTCCCTCCCCATAGGTTGGAATGCATGTGCCCCGCTTCCTTTTATATATGCCCTAGGGTGTCCGGACCTGGGAGCCACATTCACACACATGGTATGAACCTGCACAGGTATCCAAACATGCTGGACCGAAGTGGTCACTGCACTCACGGAGGTAGCAGACATCCAGGGAGAGGCAGAGCCTCGTCACTTCCCGTTAGGCGTCACGAAATGCAGCGCATCTTGTAAAGGCCTGAATACATTTTTAGATCTTACCCTGGGCCTCGTCAAACGTAAGATAGCCATGGCATGGAAGGAGCCACTGGGTCCCAATATGTATGCGTGGTTGCTTTATCTCCTCAGGGCGTTAGTGTCTGAACACACGAACATACTGGCCACTGCAGCGCGAGTCACAGCGCCTCCGTGACTAACTCCTTCTCAATGGCAGGATTACCTGACTGTGATCGAGGCTAAATTATCCGCAGCATGCCCTCCCTCTTAGACACTCTCATTGGCATAGGACCCATGGTTTCCTTAGGTTCATGGGACCTACACTGACCCATGAGTATACATGCCCTCGGGTGTCCCGGCCCCCCACACCCTTCTCCTTGTCCCTTGCTGTAATGTAAATGTAAATTGATACTTGTATAGCGCACTAGTCACCCGCAAGGGTCTCAAGGCGCTTGTACGAATACCGCTGTGGAACCCATCCTGGCTTTCCCTGTGAGGTGTCCACTCCTGGGCACCCCCAAGGTGGAGGCCAGGCATCCTTAGCATTGTGGGGGCCGTTGTGGAGATTAAGCAAGCTATTGCCCAGAGTTGCAGAGTGGGACTCCATGATTGGAATAGGCACCGAGGCAAGAATTATCAGGTCCGTGGAATTTTGAGCCCAAGACCCGCCGAGGTGGGAATTGAACCCTGGTCCCGGGCTAGACCTCTGCATCAGGGTCTGCCGCTCTAACCATTGAGCCACACTTCTCCACCTCATCTCATCTCTCCCTTAACTTTGCTCTTTCTCTTCCTCCCCCAATCCCTCTCTAGGCACATTCACCATTAACGGTCCACCATGCTCATGCAGCAACAAGTATGTTATCCACTGATATAACACACCGGTAGGCACACTCAGACTGGAATTTACACAATGAGATAGATTTTTATTTTTCCTGTTGTTCAGGTTATTTTACCTTGTGTCCCTTTTCTTTAAATTTCCAACCGCGACTTTCCCCATTGAAGTTAACGGCGATCCGCGACACTTTTACAGGCTCTAGGCCTAGATTCTAGCAAAGTCGTGGTCCTTATACCACTTTATTGATATATGGTTTGGTACGCCCCTAGGGCTCAACATACATTGTGCTAATTTACTGTGTGCTATTAAGTTTTCTGTATGTATTTTTGCCTCTAGCCTCATAAAGAGACTAGTGGGGTGTGTTTAGAATAAATACATATATTTTATTTATATGCCTGGTGAGGTTCTCCTTTCCTTTGGTCATTCACAAGATTATAGACTAGTAAAACAAGCTGCTTCACATTCCTTCAAGACTTAGCCTGAAGCTGCTCTTCACAGCTACCACTAGGATAGCTTTCAATAAAGGTTGTCTTTGAACCTACCATCAATAAGGGTCATTTGGACTGGTGCAAGGTGCCCACGAGAACTAGTGGACAGCACATGCCAGTCCAACTTCTCACATTAAACCTCACCTATGCCATTCAAATCACTGTCATTTTGCATAGTATATGCTGGATTGTATCGTCATGCAGATGCTAATGATGCTACTTTGTCAAACTCAATAAAAATCATTTACAAAGAAAAAACCTGTTCTTCTTGTGTATTTTATGTAGTTGTAATACATGATTGTTTCATTATATAATGTTATCTAGTACGCTGTTAAGATTTAATAAAATATTGTGTCCCATCTTTCTGTCTGCAGTACGGGAGACCTTCTAAGTATATGTATTTATTGTGGCAATTCCATTTATAAATGTGATTTACTTTGCATTTTATTTTAGACCCTACTCAAGCATTCACCCATGGCTGACAGCAAAATCTCAAGTACGTAAACTTAATGTTTTTGTTTGCAGTTTCTGTTCCACTTTTCGTAGGATTTCCAAAATTACAACGTAAATGCCCTGCATTACTTTGCTTAACATTAGACTGGAGTCTAGACTTGTTACTGGCATCAGATTATATAGAATTTCAAGAAGACCCATCCCGATCTCTCTATGTTGAGACAGGTCTTCCAAAAATTGTTTTGAAATGATATTATGGTTCATGAGGTGTTATATAAAAATGAAGGGGCATATTATCAAGGGGGTTTATCTCCGCTTTTTTGGCTTTAAAAGCCAAGAAAGCGGAGATAAAATTATCTCCCTATTACCTAGCTGTCACTAACACCAGTTAGCGACAGCTAGTAGGAGATAGCGACCATCTTGGGCCCAACTTTGCATGTCAGTGATATTTATCACTAATGACATGCAAAGTGGGCGTGCCAAGATGTTAGCGACTGGAAACAGTCGCTAACATCGCTATCTCCTATTACCAACTTTTGGAGATATTTGCGCTAAGCGCGAATATCTCCAAAAGCTAACACCTGCCCTGAGCAGTTCTTAGCCATGTTATCCAATGGGAGGTGGATAACATGGCTAAGAGCATTAGCTCGGTAATGCATGAATATCGCGGACTTTTCAGCGATATTCATGCATTGCGGCCGTTTTTTATCGCATTTGCGATAAACCTTGGTAATACCAAGGTTTATCTGCGATAAAAGTCGCCGCAGCTCAGCGGTAAATTTTTGTCTCTAACCAAGCAATATATGTCCCGAAGTATTTTAGAAATCATTCTTCATCCGTTAGCAAAGTCCGGTGGCCATCAAGTGGCTATTGTCGCAAGCGACCGATAATGGAGAAAAAAATACAATAAAGGAGAAAATAAAATAATAGGCGTAGGCAATTCTCAATTTACAAACAAAGATACTTCAGAATGTTGTTAAGATATAAGGAGGACTCGATTTACAGGGTGCCATCTCTTGTAGAGATTGCGTTACAGCAAAACGGCTACTTAATCTTTCTCAGTTAAGGTACCCAAAAATATTATATTTCAATATTTCAGTCCTCGGATTATATCTTCTGCTGTCAAGAAATGTTTTACTTCATGCAAATCCTCAGTCATTAGTTTATGCATTCCGTTTCAGTCACTTATAGGGAGAGCTTTAAATGTCTTCATCTGGACAGAGTTCCCTGGAAGTGTGGCCTATTACACGGTAATATTATTAATGGTGCCTGTTAGTTCCGTTTCATTTTTTTCCTTTTTTTTTAGATAATATTGAGAAGTATTACCACAATATTGGGCAGCCTGGAAACGATTGAGGGGCATATTAAGAACTGACGGAGATAAATAACGCAAAGCGTGCTTAGCGCATTGTTATTCATTGCCGTCTATCTCTGGAATTTATCGCCCTGGTAGCGAGTTATTAACAACACGTTTCTCCCGGGCGATACAAATTCCAGAGTTAGCGGGTAAATCGCCGTTTTGCAGGGAACATGACTGGTTTTCCAGCAATGTTCCCTGCAAAACGGCGATAACTCTGCAGATACGACTCTTTGGTTGTATCAGCATAATCTACCCCCTATGATGAGCATAGGTAAGTCAGGACTTTAGCAGATGTTAGTTTTTGGTGAAAAACTCAGTTTTCTCCAAAATCTAACGTGTGCTAAAATCCTGTGGACTGCCTTGTAAATATTGTGATGTGAACATCAGCGATATTTTACAAGGTAGTCAAATCAAATCAAATCAAAGATAGCTTTATTCAGTAATTTGGAAAAGACCATAAAAGCACAAAAAAAAAATACAAAACATAGCATACGTGGCATACATTTGCTTCAAGTTAAAAAACACACTACAATGCGTGTGAATAATTTAGAATAAAAGAATAAAAGCAGAGGATATAAAAAACAGTTCCTAAAATACATATAGTTCATAAAGTTCATAAAGTGCATAAAGTGCAGAAAACTCACGCGGCCTAGAAGGAGTGTATGTACTATTTGATGTAATTATGCACAAAATAATACAGTTCTACAATCGTTACTCAATGATCGTTATCATTAGGCCAACGTCCCTCTGCATCTTACAGCAAATTTCAGGAATTTAATTGCTGCGATGATAGTGAGTTCATCTTGCAGCATGTACAATCTCATCAATGCTGGTTTACATTTTCTCAGTCCCCACAACTTTAAGATTGGTAACAAATACCTTTTTCTACCCCACTCATAGTACTTGCAAAAGAAGATACAATGGATATTTGACTGGGTAGATGAATCATCGCAGGAGCAGTTTATCAGTTTAGAAGACCAGTCATTTGGGGCCGGGAATGATATTATCCTATAAAAACAATCAGTCCTCATCCGCGTAAGAAGCATTCTGTGATAGCATGAAAAAGCTGGGGCCAGATAGGGATGTAGGCCAGGACCATGAAGGATGCGGCGGTGTGAGATGATTGTGGACTTGTTCCCATCTAAGTACCACCGCTTCTCCTCTAATAGGTCGAGGCATGCTACTTTTAAAGCTTTTTTGGTCATTTGTGTACATGAAGTGGGGGTTAAATAAAGTTCCGGGTGACCAATAGAGTTCACAAATTTCTTAACACAGGCTAACCATGCATGCTTGCTAGAATCTGATTGATTCATGCAGTCTTGAATTACTTCCCTGCTAAAAACTGTGTCCTCAGAGGTCCATATCTTATACCACAACATGACAGGAGTTATTTTTATTAGATCGGTGATATGGACTCTGTCTAGTTCTTTGTGGCATATGGTCGTGGAAGTAGATCTTGGGACTGATAGCAAATACCTGAAGAATGCATTTTCAACTGTTTGAATTTGGGTACAATCTGCCATTCCCCAGATCCCAGCACCATATGTTGCAGTAGAGACACATTTAGCTGCATAGATATTAAGCAGAATGTCTACGGGTTTGCCGCCCAGTCTCTTGGCAAATTGTTTTACTGCGCCTATGGTGCGGGAAAAAGCCAAGTTGCGAGTAGTGATGGCTGTTGTCCATGTACCCCTGTTGTTAAAAGTGATGCCTAGGTATAAAATGTTTTGGTCAAGGCTATCTTTGTGTGATTTACGAAGGTTTTGCAGTCTATCTTAGAATTATTTCTAGAGGTACAACACATGGTAAAAGTTTTTCCCACATTAATCTTTAATCCTCTGGTACTCATGAAAGTCGAGAATCCAGTTAAGGCCTACTGGAGGCCCAACTGCGTGCGTGCCATGATCACGGCATCGTCGGCGTATAATAATAATGGAACCGACAAGCCGTTTACTTTGGGATAATCGACTTCCAGTTCAATTAACCCCTTCCACGCTGATGACGAGCTGGGCTCTTCATCAGGTAGCCTCCTCGCACGCTGATGACGAGCCCAGCTCGTCACGTAAAGTGCGCTTTAGAAAATCTCAGCGTACGAGCGGAATTCCGCCCGCACGCATGCGGTTAAAGAATCTGCCACCTCGTTAAAATATAAATTAAAAAGGAATGGGCCGAGGATGCAGCCCTGGCGAACACCCTTATCTATGGGGAATTTTCTAGTTCGCTCTCCGTTTTTACCATATCGCACTGTGGCACCTGCATCTCTATAAAGTTCCTTTATAAAAGTTAAAATGTGTGGGTCTATCCCCATTTTAGTCAGGGTATTCCATAACACTCTATGATCCAGGCAGTCAAAAGCCGAGGTTAGGTCGACAAATGTTAGGAACAAGTTCCCTTTTTTTGCTACAATATATTTGTTCATTATTAGTGTCAAGTTTAATCCCTGCTCGACCGTGCCCAGACCGCTCTTAAATCCATATTGGAATTTAGAGAGGATCCCGTTACATTTGGCCCAGGCTTGCAGTTTAGTTAGTAGCACTCTACCTGCTACTTTCATCAGGGTATCGAGCAGAGAAATAGGTCGATAGCATTTTGGGTCCTGCCTGTTACCTTTTTTAAATATTGGGATTACTATGGCTTCATGCCATGTGTCAGGGAAGCCTAATTTACTGTAAGCATTTATTACATTTGCAAGGTAGTCCATTGGGGTTTGCCCAGTGACGTCCACTTTGCATCGCATTAGAGATGCAATGGGAGGCGTCCGGAAAAAGGGTGCTAACATGAGATTATGCATGTTAGCACCCTCTTGTAAATAGGGCGATAGTTTAAGCCAAAAAAGCTGAGAAAAAGCCCTTGTTATTATGCCCCCATGTTTTTCAGGACGCAATGGGCCATATTATCAAGGAACAGCGATAACATTATCGTCGCTTTATCGGCAGGACATTCTAGCTAAAGCGGCGATAATGGGCTTGATAATATGCCCTTGAGAATTCCCATAGAAGCCCATGTTCCGGTGCAAACCTGGGATAATTTTAACGCCATTCCTTGATAATATGCCCCAAAGTTGTTTCTTTTCTATTGTTTTATCTCTGTGAAAATAGGATAAAGAGGATTGCAATATTAAATGTGTCCACTAATTGTTTATATATACTCTGTGGTGCACAACATTTTTCACTTACCTTACTTTTTAAGCTGTTCCACCTCCCATGGTATCAGCACCAATAATACACAAGTAACCACATGTAGGGCCAGATGTAGGTAGCCAAATATCGGTCGGTAACGGCCGATTTCGGCCGTTACCGACTGGTATTTGGCTTTTGAGATGTAGGTGGGTCAGAATTTACAGAATCGGTATATTTACCGATTCGGTAAATTTACCACTTCGGTATTTTACTGAATCGGTAAATATACCGTTTCTGTAAATCCATATGTAGGTGACACTCCTAAGAGTGCCACAGGCCCTTAAGAGTCGGTATTTTACCACCCAATCCTATGGGGTGGTAAAATACCGAATTCAGGTGTGCATGCACATCTGTGCATGCACACCTGTGCCATGTGACACACAGACATGCCCTTAGGGCATGTATGTGTGCCACATGGCACACATGCCTGTACTTGGGGTGCTAGAGGGTGTCAAAGTGACACCCCCTGCACCCTTGCAGGATTCGGAATTTACCGAATCTGTAAATACCGAATCGGTATTTCACATTGATTCCTATGGGCTTCAAGGCCCATAGGAATCAATGTGAAATACCGAATCGGTATTTACAGATTCGGTGAATACCGACTCTTACAGATTCGGTAATTTTTTACCTACATCTGCCTCCTTCCTATTTACCGACTCTTAAATACCAATTCGGTGTGAGTCGGTATTTAAGAGTCGGTAAATAGGAATTACCTACATCTGGCCCTTAATCACTTCTATTATGGCTCTGTGATCTGAACTACTTTTATGTCTTCATTATTTGAGTTAATCAGCTGAACATTTAAGGGCTGTATTGTGGTACTTTTCGTGTTTTTATTACATTTTAAAATTTTAAGGTCATATGTTCTATCCATTGCACTCAACCCAGATGAGTTACTCCACTTTAATGCTTGTCTTTAAATGTTGATCTTGGCTAGCTGGTGATAATATCTCCTCCTTTAGATGTAGGGCTGCAAGTATTGTACACTTATACAAGAGTACTATGGGACATATTAGCAAGAACCTCGTTAAAATTATCGCTGCTTTTATCGGCAGGAAACTGCAGCTAAAGCGACGATAATGGGCAAGAACCCTCCCGCCGGCGCAACGAACCCCAGCAAGGCGGCCACCAACCTCACAAAGTGGATCAGCAACTGCGCAGACGACCTCGCCCCTCTGAGGACCCCGCCTAGCAGACCCGGCAGCAAGAAAGCCCCATGGTTCACCGACGAACTCAAGAGCTCCAAGAGGAACTGCCGAGCCCTCGAGAAAGCCTGGCGCAGAGATCCAACACCGGACAACATGACGGCCCTCAAGCTCGCCACCCGAAAACACCACCAACTGATTCACGCCACCAAGAAAACTGCATTCAAGGAACGACTGAACAACAACGCACACAACAGCAAGGAACTCTTCAACATCGTCAAAGAACTCTCCAACCCCAACGCCGGAAACAACGACATCACCCCTTCACAAGACCTCTGCAACTCCCTCGCCTCCTACTTCTACAACAAGATTGCGGACATACACAACAGCTTCAGCACTCAACCGACGCACGCCACGACCGAACCACCGCACCCCACCACCGCCCTCCGCGCCTGGACCCCGATCAGCACCGAAGACACCGTCCGCACGATGAACTCCATCCACTCCGGATCTCCGACCGACCCCTGCCCTCACCACGTCTTCAACAAGGCCGACGCTGTCATCGCACCCCACCTGCGGGACATCATCAACACCTCCTTCGACACTGCTACCTTCCCGGAGAGCTGGAAGCACGCCGAACTCAGCGCTCTACTTAAGAAGCCTTAGCTCCTGCCTTCATTGCAAGAAGCTGCCCTTCATGATAGTCGCCCCTGCGTCCTGATTCAATCAGACGCCGAATACCCCGGCTGCCACAAGCTTTCTGAATCGCTATTCAGCATTGGACCCTCCATACCAGCCCCTCCATCCGCACGACTTTGCCTCTGGCGGACATCACTGTTTCCCTCGACAACCCAGTCCTGATGACGATCCCGACTGACGGGGATCGAAACGCCGTCGACCACACAGCTTAACCTCATGGCGCCCTATTTGTTTTGTACTCCTAAAAATTGACTTATTCTTGTTTTAAGTGATTACAACTTGATCCTTGGAGCCATTACTCTGTATATTTTTCACCTATTGTCACAACGCGCCGACCACGCTGTTTCACCCCAGCACTTGCACTACCATCACTATTCACTGTACATATTTATGTATATATCACCCTCACCAAGTGCCACCGGGTTGTCACCCCATTTGATGTGTACAGTGCTGTTTAACTGTATAACTCTGCAACAGACCCGCCTTGCTCTTATAGTGGTGAATAATACCCGCTTTTTTCAAAAAGTGCAGTGACTCCTTATTTCTTCGTTTTGTAATGCATATTGCATACACCTGTTGAAATTGTCTTCCAATTGATACCTGTTGGGAATTGTTCTTATTTACAGCATACACCCATCCCAACTTGGTCTATGGGTTTTTCTCCTGTTTATCCTACACTACTTAAGAAGCCATCAGCCGACCCCACCGACCTCGAGAACTACCGCCCCATCTCGCTGCTCCCGTTTCCTGCAAAAGTCATCGAGAAGACCGCCAACAAGCAGCTGGCTGCCTTCCTCGAGATGAACGGATCCCTCGACCTCTCGCAGTCTGGATTCCGGGCCAACCACAGCACCGAGACTGCCCTGATCGCAGCCACCGATGACATCCGAGCCCTGCTCGACAACGGAGAAACAGCGGCCCTCATCCTCCTAGACCTCTCCGCGGCTTTCGACACTGTCTGCCACCGCACCCTAGTGCAGCGCCTCAGCAACGTCGGAATCCAGGAGAAGGCACTGGAGTGGATCATCTCCTTCCTCGCCGGAAGGACATAGAGAGTCCGCCTCCCCCCGTTCAGGTCAGAAGCCACCGAAGTCATCTGCGGCGTTCCTCAAGGCTCCTCGCTCAGCCCAACCCTCTTCAACGTCTACATGAGCCCCCTCGCAGCCATCGCACGCCAACACAACCTCAACATCATCTCCTACGCCGACGACACCCAGCTGATCCTCTCCCTCACCAACGACCCCGCCGGCGCCAGAGCCAACCTACACGAAGGGATGACAGACGTAGCCAAGTGGATGATGAACAGCCGCCTGAAACTGAACTCGGACAAGACGGAAGTCCTCATCCTGGGATCCTCACCCTCCGCCTGGGACGACTCCTGGTGGCCCCCCGCCCTGGGCAGCGCTCCCAAACCAACAGACCACGCACGCAACCTGGGCTTCATCCTGGACGCCTCCCTCTCCATGACCAGACAAATCAACGCCGTCTCCTCATCATGCTTCAACATCCTGCGCATGCTACGTAAGATCTTCCAGTGGATCCCCACCGAGACCAGGAAGATGGTCACCCAGGCCCTCGTCACCAGCCGTCTGGACTAAGGCAACTCCCTCTACGCCGGTACCACCGCCAAACTCCAGAAGAGACTCCAGCGGATCCAGAATGCCTCAGCACGACTCATCCTGGACATCCCCCGTCGCAGCCACACCTCCGGACACCTGAGAGACCTGCACTGGCTCCCGGTCAACAAGAGAATCACCTTCCGTCTCCTCACCCACGCACACAAAGCCCTACACAACCAAGGCCCAGGATACCTCAACAGCCGCCTCAACTTCTACGCTCCCAAACGCCAGCTTCGATCGACCGGCCATGCCCTCACCACCGTCCCCCGCTTCCGAAGAGCCACCAGAGGGGGAAGGTCCTTCTCCTACCTGGTCGCCAAGACTTGGAACTCCCTCCCGACCCACCTCCGCCTGACCCAGGACCACCTCGCCTTCAGGAAGCAGCTCAAGACCTGGCTGTTCGAGCAGTAGCGGACCCCCCCTCCCGTAGCGCTTTGAGACCCTCCGGGTGAGTAGTGCGCTATATAAATGCTTTGATTGATTGATTGATTGATTGATTGATTGATTGATAATATGCATTATAGAATTCCAATAGCAGCCCAGGTTCTGGTGTTAACCTGGGCTTCTATTGGAATTCACAAGGGCATATTATCAAGCCCATTAACACCGCTTTAGCAGCAGTTTCCTGCCGATAAAAGCAGCGATAATGTATTGCCCCTTCTTGATAATATGGCCCCTAGTGTTTGACAAGCAGGAGTAAAATGCAGGCCCAAATCTTTTGATCAACAAAACACAAGCATAATGTTTCTAAGCCTCTGTTTTTAGACATTCATGCTGCAAATGGAATTCTTTTTCCTTATTTCCAATGTATTGTGACTGTCTTGCTGAGTTTGGTATTCATACACAAGTCCTAATACCACTGCTAATAAAAAGGGAGTAAAAATGCCAGGTGATCCAACTTCACATTAAAGGATACAGCCATATTTATGAAAGTTCCCTGTTTTACTGCTCCAATCTAGAATGATCTACTGTATGTTTGCTTGCAAAAGACCATTGAACTGATCAATTGATTTGCAACACGCTGCTTCAGACCTCTGTTTCCAAAGATGCACTTAAGTTCAGTGTTAATGTAACTATCAACACCATCGCCAGACAAAAGGTTAAGAACCAATTGCATTTCTTTTTAGAATACAAATTACATCATATTACAATAACAAAGTAACTAAGTGATGTATTCTTGATAAATCTCCAGCTACTAATCGATTAATGTATGGTAAAAAAGACTTCCCGTTTCTCCATTCGAGCAAGAAAAGACATTCCATCAAGCAAATTCCGGATAGAAAAGTCCAAAATGATTTTCATTTTCTAAGTTGGAAGGACTACTTTTTGAGTTACTTTAAATAACAGTTGGCAAGCTTCTATTAATAGAACGCAGACAGCCTGAAAACCTTGGGGTGACAATGAAAGAGTATCATTTAAGGAGGTAGGGCAAGTTTGTGAGCCCAGCAATCCATAACACGCTACCAGCATGTGAGAAAGACTTGAAGCTTGAAGGGATCCACGTCTGTAACACAGCAAAGACATATTATCAGTGTTTGGATTCCTAGTTAGTCATATGTTTTCCTAAAAAGGGTGTATTATCACGTGATGTACATGTTTAGGATTTTTGTGCAGTAGTGTTCCTGCAAAACATGTTTGGTAGGAGTTTTAGTATTTTGAGAAAGTCCTTAATATAGCCTTATAGCCCTCCTTAGAGGCTATTAAAGGTAGTCTCCAGCGTTAAAGGCCCCGAGCCGAAGGCGAGGGCCTTTAACAAGGGAGAGGGACTTTAATAGGGGTATAGCCCATCTACGAAGGGCTATAAGGCTATTAGAACATTCTGCCACTAGAGGGCAGTACGTTCTAACAAAAAAACGAAGCCTTTTAGGAGCGTGAGGGGATTGGAATCCCCTCAGGCTCCCTGAAGCCTTTGTTTACAGCCAGAGCTGTGAACAAAGAAGCATTGGAATGTTGGCGCTCCAGGCTTATACCAGCCATTATAAGCCCGGAGCACTCCATTGTTTTCAATGGAGCTCCCAACCTTCCAATGTTCTAATGTTTTTTATGAACTTCTATAATACTGGTAATTGTGATTTCGGTAAGAAGAAGAATATGTCCAATAAGTAGGATGGGATCAAACATATAGTCCTACACCGGCCATGAGCACTGGAACGTTATTGGCCCAAAGCTTAGCGTAGCCATTTTGTGCTCCATCTAATTATGTCAAAGTGCCCTGAGGAAATAACAGATTTACCCGATACAGCTAGTGGTGGAATCAGAGGTTCTGGAAGAAAGACAGTGCCATATGGAAACAGAGAGACTGCTAATGAGTGTGGTGGAGGGACTTGCTATTGTGAGAGTATCTTCCAGGAGAAGTGTGGCTCACTGGTTAGAGGAGGCAGACCCTGAAACAGAGGTCAGACCCGGGACCAGGGTTCAATTCCCGACGCGGCAGGGTCCTGAGCCCAAATGTCCACGGACTCGATAATTCTCGCTTCGGTGCCTACTCGAATCACGGGTTCACACTCTGCAACTCTGGGAAATAGCTTGCTTAATCTCCACTACGCCCCCCCCCCCCCCGCGGCGGGATGCCTGGCTTTCACCTTGGGAATGCCCAGTAGGGGTTATCTCACAGGGAAAAAGCCAGGACGGGTTCCCAAAGCAAGCGCCTTGAGACCTTTCGGTGATAAGGCGCTATATAAGAACCTTTGAAATTTGACATTTGACAGGTCATTGGCACATCACGTAAAACATGCCTCTGTGGTTGACTACATCTTTCTGGTCGAATTGATCCCCAGACAGACAGGAGTGCCGGGCCCCAGTTGTAACAACCAATGTGTTTGCTAATGGTGTCCTCAGGCCCCCATACTGTAGACCCATAAACTGGAAACAATGTTTGTCTTTTTAGCATTTGACTCTAAGGGTAGTGAAGAACACCAGCCCAGGGTTTGCTTTGGGTAGGTGCTCTTGTCTAGAGACTCTAAATGTAGCAACACAACAAGCAACACTCAATATATGCACAACTAAATACTACACACAAAAAAATAGGCGGAAATACCCCAGGAGCCTCACAACCATGAAAGATTCACACTAAAGACATTTCACATATGTCTACTACCTCCCAAGATTTACACTGACCTCCCTGTGGTGAAGGAGGGTCTAAGGTTTGGTGTACCTACCATCAATGTCCTTAAAATTACAATACCCCATGAGCCTCACACAACATTGGAGGTCATTAATAAAAAAGCCAGGCCGACTGCTACTGTCAGGTTGTATCTAGAACTGGCCATCATCCTGATTAGGTTGCCATAACTTCACTTAATCTCAGGACTTTTGCATTGCATTTAGCGCCCAAGAGGACACCATTATGTGGCCTCTCATAAACAAAATATCTGTTCAGGGAAAAAACCCTTCTCAAGAGCAATGGAAGAAGGCGATGGTAGAACAGTAATGAGACAGGTTATCAGCATTTCCTGAATAAATGACTTGAAATGGAGAGTGAAGTGATGAGGGTGATTTCCTTGCTTTGATTGGGTCTGAGTGCCGTAGATGGTCATTGAGGTTCTCATAGAGATATCTGTTAATGGTTTTGCCTAAAAATTGTATCAATTGTTGCAAATGGTATCAGGGAGAAATGTCGCTGGTGAGCAATGAAAGGCCAGTGGAAGGGTTTATTCAGAGTGCTGAGTTGCTGAATTTCTTAATGACATTGCTCAGGCTGTTGCTGTGCTTGGGTCGGTGAGTATTTAGACATATGTTCCAGTCCTTGTCAGCTATGTTGTTCCAGTTTCAGCAGGTTGGCCTGCAATGGACAGGGATACTTAATTTGATGAGGGAGTGGTCTGTCCAGGACGCTGCTGTGGGATTTTTAGGTAGGATGTTGTCCGAGGTGGAGAAAATAGGGTCCAGAAGGTGGACAGCAAATTGAATAGGTCCCTTTACTCTTTGATTGAAGTTTTTAACGTCTTCAATGTGTGTTTTTGAGTTAGGTTCAATGTGGTCTTCCATGTCGGATTTGAGATCTCTGAGTTGGTTGTTCTTGCTAACGTGGAGTGCAAGTGGTGGAACAAAGTTCATAATGATGTCATTGAAGTTGGTGCATGATCCCAAAGATCTGTATTTGAGAGCGCAGCTGAGAATGAAGTTGGTGGTGACTTGGAGCTTGAAGTACAGGTGTACCACTTGGGGAAATGGCATTTCCCTGGAGTTTGGCAGTAGATGATGTTCTTGTGGATGATGTTGATCCCACCTTCAGACTTGTTATGTCTAGTTTGCTTGATGATCTTGTAGCCAGGGGTGATGGCTTTGGCAATGTCAGGTGCCAATTCGGCATTCAGTCTGGTGTCCATGTGGAAAAGTAGGTCCTGGGCATTGTTGTGCAGTAGGACCCAGATCTCTGTGGCATGTTTGAAGAGTGATAGAGTATTGAGGATCATCCTTGAGATTACAGAGTGTTGTGTGGGTTGGAGGACTGGTTGAGTATAAGAAAGTGGGGAATTGGGTGCAGTGAATGTTGAGTGTGGGTTAGAGCATGAAAACTTTAGGGAGTGCAGGAGAAAGCTACTACAGTGCTGTGTGGTGCAGCAAGGCAGGAGTGGTTGGAGTGGTGTCCAGAGTTGAGGGCACTGAGGTTCACTGGGGAGTAGCAGCAGGAGAGGGAGAGTTCCGAGTTCCTAGCATTCGCTCGAGTCCTAGCATGCATGGGTGCAGATTGACTTACCTTTGGCACACGAGCGGCTTGCCTGCTGCATGTCTGAATTTGCACAATCTGCCATATACCAGTATATTGTGGAAAGCCAGGTGAGCATTGAGATACTGGGGCCAACTGGCCAATCTAAAAAACGACCATGCAATCATGCGGGAACAGCATCAGAAAAGGGTAGCCAATGCCAAGAGAGAAGTCATTGAACACATTGAAGGATGTGATGATGAGGAAGAAGCAGATGTCATTATAATGCAAAGAAATCCTGTCACTCATAGTGTGAAGTCATCACCTAAAGCCCTAAAGCAACTTTGGCATAATGTTGCAGTGATTCTGCTCTGGATCAGAACTATGCTTGTGGACAAAGAACATCAGCAAGTAAGGACTGAGTCACCATACCACCTCAGTATCCATGAGCCTGAGTCTGACAAGCTATAGCGTCTCACTTGCCCTCCTAACCTAACCTGAGAGATAAGTGAATCAGCACCCCAGAATATAACACTCTTAACACTCCTAGGGATCAGGGTAAACGGACACATCCTTTCGCTTTCTCACTCGTACTTGTCCACAATAAAATAAACAAGAGCTTCTGGTTTCTAACCTCAAGGGTTTTTAGGAGTGTCCATGTTGCAATGACACTTGTGTGTTCCAGTATGAGGGCTGGCAAGGCCCTTGCTCCTCCTGAATCCCTATGGTTAGGCAACATAATAACCAGTAATGCATTTACCAACACCTTGGTTGACTGGAGGATGCCAGGGCTGAAGTTCTTTGACAACCTAAGGGCCTCCTTGCTATTGTATTAGATGCCCTTGTTCCCTCAATGGCGGCTGTCCTTGGGATACATGGTCACCAGTTCATGCTGACCTCACTTCAGCTCCTTAAGCTATCCAAACATGTATGCTTTCAGAGCACTTACCGATGGCAAATTACACTTTTCAGCCAAGTGTTATGGTTACGTATCTGAACAGCCCACTTGTTGCACTACTCTCCCCCCCATGATTCTGGTCAGTGTTTCAGGAACCTCCACTCTCATACTTTTAAGTCTCATCCCCTGTTGGGTTGCACCTGCTCTTACATCTAGATCATTTCTCTCCTGGAGCAATGGGCAGAACATTAGAACCTACAATTCTTAATTCCTTCACTATTAAGTACCCTCCTAATCTCTCAATGCATCAAAAAAGACTTAAACACATGCTTCTTAAATATCACTCTGAAACACTTGTCACTGACCTATACTTCTGCTCTAGGAAGGGCTATCTAACTAATGACCTCATCTTTGACACCAATACACCAATAGACATGTGCTATATTCCATGCTAGGAATCACCTACTCTAGGAAAACACCGCATGATTGAAGTCCTAATCTGCCAGCTGGCAGGACCACAGATTTAGTGATCCTACAGCAGACGGATCATTGCACCCTCTGCTTTGGGACCACCAAAGTCATAATAAGGACCAAAATGTGTATCACTTAAGGGAAACTGAGTGAAGGTTAACTGTTGTTCTCACCGTTGCTAAGGCATTCCGCTGCAAGTAACATTAGCAGTTTTTTATACATAGAGAAACTGCATACAGCTACCTACATCCTATAAGAATGGTCTCAGCATCTAATTTGTTGCCACTGCCAATCACAGTAATATTGTCAAATCCATGTCTAATGGAGTGTACTTCATAATCCTATATTTAGCTCATTGCATCAAACTAATTGTGGAGGGCTTCATCAAAAATTAAGATTTAGTCAACAACACATAAGACACCTGTTGCAGGGTTTGCACTTCCTTCAGTCATTCCTTCAAAGCCAGTGAGAAGCTGATGGTCATTGAGTGTGCAAATAAAGTCCCTTTAAACGCCCTTATAGAGGAGAACCTACCCCTTCCCCTGGTCTCCCATTTCTACATGCTGCTATGCCTGCATGAGCAGTACAGGTCTAACAAAGATTACATACTATAAAGAGAGGTGATGCAACTACCAAAGCTATGGCAAAGGAGGTTGACAAATTAAAGCTAGTGAAGTGCCTGCCTTTTGAGAAGTAGACATGGGAAGCCTGCAAGCACTATCCTAGAAGGAGGTGAGCCCTTCCATTGTTGCCCACACTGGAAGGCCATTTGCAAAAGGTGGAATAAGTGTACACAAATGTCAATGAAAAAGCAGTTGTATTTGTTAACAGCTTAATCCTTAAAAAGAACACAAATAAAAGGTTGTAAAAATGAATTATATCCCTTGAAGAGTACACCAATACTGGATCCATGGTACAAATAAGGGCTATCAGCTTTCATTATTTTTTCATCAGTGGATATGTCAGGATTGTGCCCACAAATGGTAAGACATGTGTTTGCTACTAAACCAACAGCAGCAGCTTCCCTTCCATCACCTGCAAAGTATTCCTCAGCTCACAACAAGCACATAGATGCAAGCAACTACAAAAAAGACAATGTCTACAACTATGACTATAAAGAAGCTGGTCAAACCGAAGTCTACTTGTATCAAGAGCTGTTGACCTATTGGTATGGGAAAAGGAATAGTGTTCCACCCTCAGAAGGCTGGCAGTAAAGTATCTTGAATATCCTATAGCAAGTGTCTATTCAGAGCGAGTGTTAAGTGTGGCTCTTACAGCTTTTGTTCAGAAGGGTGACTGTCTCACTGAAACCTGGAGAGACTGACAATAATGACAAATAATAAAGATTTAATACTCAAAAATTGTACAGCTGTGAATGAGGGAAATTTCTCAGGCATCAGAAGTGGGGAGTGATCATCCTCCATACCACATCTCTGAATTTGAGAATGAACTACATGCTAGGATAAAAATAAAAATTTTACACAGCTGAAATATCTGTTTATTTTACTTTTGTTTTTCTCTTGACTAATTTAAATACATTTAAATTGACCATTGTTCAAGGTACTGATAGACAATCAGGAAGGACACAGTCATTTTGGCACTCAAGTGTGCCACATATTTGTCATAAATACATAATATTTGCACTGTATTTGTGCCTTAGAATACCGTGGTAATGTTGCAGTAGAACAAAGTAGAACCATCAGAGAGGCTTCTGCTTGACAAACATGTTACTCGGAATGTCAGACTTTATTCTCACATGGCTGTAGGGTCAATCAATCAATCAATCAAAGCATTTATATAGCGCACTACTCACCCGGAGGGTCTCAAGGCGCCAGGGGAGGGGGGGTCCGCTACTGCTCGAACAGCCAGGTCTTGAGCTGCTTCCTGAAGGCAAGCTGGTCCTGGGTCAGGCGGAGGTGGGTCGGAAGGGAGTTCCAAGTCTTGGCGGCCAGGTAGGAGAAGGACCTTCCTCCTGTGGTGGCTCTTCGGATGCGGGGGACGGAGGCGAGGGCGTGGCCGGTCGATCGAAGCTGGCGTGTGAGGGCGTAGAAGTTGAGGCGGCTGTTGAGGTATCCTGGGCCTTAGTTGTGTAGGGCTTTGTGTGCGTGGGTGAGGAGACAGAAGGTGATTCTCTTGTTGACCGGGAGCCAGTGCAGATCTCTCAGGTGTCCGGAGATGTGGCTGCGTCCGGGGATGTCCAGGATGAGTCGTGCAGAGGCGTTCTGAATCCGCTGGAGTCTCTTCTGGAGTTTGGCGGTGGTTCCGGCGTAGAGGGAGTTGCCGTAGTCCAGACGGCTGGTGACGAGGGCCTGGGTGACTGTCTTCCTGGTCTCGGTGGGGATCCACCGGAAGATCTTGCGTAGCATGCGCAGGATGTTGAAGCACGACGAGGAGACGGCGTTGACTTGTCTGGTCATGGAGAGGGAGGAGTCCAGGATGAAGCCCAGGTTGCGTGCGTGGTCTGTTGGTTTGGGTGCGTTGCCCAGGGCGGGGGGCCACCAGGAGTCGTCCCAGGCGGAGGGTGAAGATCCCAGGATGAGGACTTCCGTCTTGAACCTGGGTACTCCTCAACCTGGGTACTCACACATTACTACATCACACAAGAAGCTTAGTCGTATATGTATTTATTGCTCAGTGTGTACCTGTGTACTCACCATCCTAACATGAAATATATTTCCCAGTCTTGAACACTTTTGTCACAGTTCTACAGAGTCCGTCAGGAATCAAAAGGGTCCCATCATCGCTACCTCACAAGATACTGTAATGGCTGAGCAAGATACTGTGAAATTGCAGAAAATGTGCCCTTTTATTAGTTTCTGAAAAACCTTCTGTAACCCCTATAAGAAAAACATGAGAGAAAACTGTTTCCCTCAGATATGGCAATTTTAATCCCAGAAGAGGAACAATATTTGTTACAGGATGAAATCACCTGAGAACTCACAAGTATTTCTAAAATGAGTATAACACCACTAATACATGATTTATATTGTGACAAAAATGTGTTATCACTCCTTATTTATGTTGTCCCCCTTGAGCGCCTGACATACAGGCGAGCTGCCCGCTGTAATCTCCTGCCTACCCGCCCACTGGACCACCATCGATACATTGGCACTGCACTTCCCTCCCTAAACACATGGCAATCTCTACCTCCATTCCCTCTCCCTTTAATATATATTTTCCATGTTACTGTTTTGAAGTTTATTGATATGCTGGTCCTGTTCCCCTTTGGACCAGGCTTTTCGAAATTGGCTATTGTATATGCTACACCAGGGGGCCCTTGAGCGATGCAGTCAAGGCCGGGATGATCCTACTCAAACACCAGTACAACCACCAGACATTCTCACTGGAGTGGATAAACTGTACAGACACTCGCTCACCGACACACTTAGGAAGCTGAGTAGCCTCATCCCTCAATACAACTGCCCCACACCCTCTTGGGGGGTGAACTCCACTGACACTCTTCCTCATGACCCACATGTGTCAAAACGGGCCGCAGTCCACTTGCAGACATTGATGAGTTCCGACACAGCCTTATAACGATAAGTTCGCATATAAATAACGAAAAACCTACAGACCCATACCTCTACGTTACCAAATGGTTGTATGATTGTGCAGTGCAGAAATAGACCATTGTATGCCGCCGGACCCCAGGGTTGTCGGCCTTAAGGCTGTGTCCATTAAATGATCATGAAACAGTATACTATATATGCGGCTGGCCCGGATGGGTTGTCAGCGGAACGCTGTGTATCATACGTGTTGACTAATAAAGGTCTTAAAATATTTAAAAAAAATAAATAAAAAATAATCACTCCTTATTTATGTTCCAATTTATGACATTTAAAGCCTGGCATTCACTACAATGCATTTCAATGAAGACCAGGTCACTGAGTCCTGTTATGGAAGACTTCACATTTTGTTCCTGTTGTGGTCAGCTAATCAATCTGATCCCTTTGAGACCTCTGCATGTGCCCCTGGGGGTCAGAGTTTGCTCACACTGTCCTGGTATATATCTTTTTATATAATTAGCAAGAACCAGTGACCATTACCTTGAGACCTGTAACAGCTGCTACAATATAATGCTGATTTTGTGTCCATCAAATCAGGATTGGCTAATTTCATTTAAATGGTCCTGTTAGAGCATATCATACCAACTGTCCACATATAAGTAACTTTGTAACCCACTTATGTCCAACTCAAACCAATCTTTAAATGCAAATTTCTTAAAGATATCTTAAAAGAGTTACACCAATTCACAAAAAACATGATTTCTGAGTATAATTCTAAGTATTTCCATTCAGCTGTTTTTTATTTATCTAAAGCAATGTTTCCTATGTGGATTATCACGGGAAAGTATACTTTTGATACTTTCTTTTATTGAGAAGTTTTTTATGATAGAACGAGGTTGATGAATTATTTTGGGAACGTTCTGTGTAGATTTATCAAAGCCAAAACAAAACAGAAATGCTCTTCCTATGGAAGCTCTGACCTAACTGGTGACTCAGTAGTTACTATAATGAACATGGGAAATAGATTTTTTGGCTTGCTAATAACTTTGATTGATAGGCAGCAATTTGTTTTGCTAATAACATTGAGACCTTTCGACAAATCTTGACTAAACTTCCCAAAGAATGGTTCACACTCCTCGCTTTCTTCCTGGAAATGTTTGGGGTGATCCATCAAACTGAACTCAAAAAACGAAATGTACCCTCGCTAATCACTGCTTATGACCTGACATATCATATTCACCCATGAAATGTTCTATGACATTATTAGTAATTCTTCATCTTTATTCGTTAAAAAATCTATTAGATCATAAAAACACATGTAGCATTAACAGACATATATAATAGATAAAAGAATACGGCTAGGGCGCGCAACTTTGGACCTGGAGAACTGTGTTAGAGTCTCGGTAACGACGCCAAACATCCTGTGATTCTGAACAAATCATTTAATCTCCCCGTGCCTAACAAAAATAAATGTGTGTCCTCATGTAACGTAACTGGTGCTATGTAAAGCGTTCTGATACCCGATTCGGGTCAAGTTCGCACTATATAAAACTCAGCAAAAAAACAAAAAGAAAATTAATTACTGTTTCATTACAACAACAATTTGCACAATACAAGGCAGCTAAAAACTAACAATCATGTTTCATATTTAGAACCAGTTCATTCTGTACCAGTTCAAAAAATCATCTATACCATATGATAACTTATGTCCGTTAAAACATTCTAGCAGTGTAAACATAATTGAAAATACAGGAAGGTAAAAACCTCATAGCTGGGTCTGCCATACTATCCTGTTTCGTTTGTTAACTATAACGCTTGTTAATGAAATTGTATATAAAACAAAAATAAAAAGTGACACACATCAGATTTCTCGCAAGGTTCTTTTAACAGCTGTTATGACGTTTAACTGGATTGTCTATATCCTCTAGCAATCTGGTCTTTCTTGCATAAAAAAAGTTCCATAAAAAGGATGACATTCTTACACAGATATCGATTGTGGGTAGGGACTGTATAAAAGGTATGCCGGGCGATATTGAGTGAAATCTAGGTGTTTTAAAAAGCTTGATATATAGAATTTCCTCCACTTTTTATAACATTTACAAAAGAGTACCACATGCATTGCAGTCTGTGCTGAAGCATTATCACAAGGACATTTTGACAATTTAGAGGACCAATTATTTTGTTCAGGGAAGGTGACCATGCAAGAAAAATGTCCATTCTAAAAGTTGTTAATATATATCTTTGTTTTTGATGATTACAAGTCTAAGGTATAGTTACACATCGTAAATGGTTAAAATGAGCTGGTTTCCTAAAACAGTAGGTTTTAACAATTCTACAGATATCCTAATGCTCTCTAGGTGTGCTAGACAGTCAGCCTTCAGATCTTTCCTATTTAATTCAACCAGAAATTTGAGGTTAGTGAAATATTCTGAATGCCCCAAATCCTGACAAAAGCATTCTATATATCTCAACCATGGGATGAGTGAGTAGAGTGTTGATCTTAGGCAATCTCTTATCATGAGCCGGTTTAGGGCAGTATGCTCTGACAACCATACCTTGTGCCACAACAGAATGTGTTGGATCTTAATTAGGTCAACAAGGATAGATACCCCCAACTCTGTGTGACGCACGAAGATTGAGGCAGATTTAGGTGGCGCAAGCAGGTTCCTTAAGAACTCATTCTCCACATATTGTATTGCCATACCATTTGCGTAGCGTATGCCAGCCCTGTCTACTGCGTGGCTTACACATTTTGCCTTATGGATCGTAAGCATTTCTTATGGCGGGTTTGTACCTGGACTTATGGAAAATGTACATAAGGCCATCCAGGTGCTTCTGAAAAGCAGTGATCTAGTCTGGATGGTGGGGTTCCATGTTCCGCCTTTATCAAATAAAATACCCAGGTATGAAAAAGTGTTGGTACATTCAATGCTGGATTCTAGGATTCCTATATTTCGGCAGGTGCACGTATTCCTATCACACTTCATTATAAATGTCTTGGTTTGATTCACTTGCAAAACAAGGTCCATTAACAAAATCATTCAGTACCAGCTGCATGGAGATTAGGGTGCGTGCCTTTGTGACAGCGTCATCAGCATAGAGAAGGGTGGGCACAGGATGGTGTCCTACCTGAGCCAGATCTTTTGGTTTTAATATCAGGGCAATGCCTATGTTATTTATGTAAAGCGAAAATAGAAAAGGTGCAAGGACACAGCCCTGCCCACCCCTCTTTCTATGCTGAATGGCTTTGTATCTTCACCCATATTCCCATATCAGATCCTAGCCTTACTACCAGAGTATAACTCCCGTAGGAAAGAAATAATAGCGGGGTCCATACCCATATCGCTCATAATTACCCATACCTTTGAGTGGTTAACACAATCAAAGTCGGAGGACAAATCTACGAACCCCAGGTACAAGTTGCCGCCTTTGATCTTCGTATCTTTCCCTAGTAAGATGCTCAGGTTTAGGTTATGTTCAATAGTCCCCACCCCAGTACAAGTGGCAATATTGTAGTTATGCATAGAGATACTTATGAGGAAGAGATCATGGGACAATTGGATTATGTGTGTTGCTATAAAAAATTGACTAGCAACCCGATATTTGGAACAATTAAAACCATAAACGGGGAATTTAAGAGATGGGACATCAAGGGTTTGCTTAATGGTGACGAATACAGATATTTATTGATTGAGAAATCAAGATTCCCTTGTTTATATACACTTCCAAAGATACACAAAAATGCCACCTCGCCACCAGGGAGGCCGATAGTATTGAATATAGGGGGTCCCAATGAAAGGAATTCAGAATTTGTAGATACATTCTTACAGCCTCTTATAACCAATTTACCTTCCAAAATTAGAGACACCAAGCATATTCTAAATATCCTTGTGGATACTACACGGGACACATCTTTGACTCTGGTCACACTGGACGTAGTGTCATTGTACACTAATATAGCTCATCAAAAAGGTTTATCTGCACTTCGACATTTTCTATACAAAAGACCTGTTGAATTCCTTGAACACTCTGAAATGTTGATTGAGATGTCACAAATGATCTTAGAACACAATGTATTTTTGTTCAAAGAAAACTGGTACCAGAAAATATGCGGAACTGCAATGGGTTCTAGATTTACGCCGTCCTTTCCCTGCCTCTTTATGGGGTGTGTAGAGGTGATGCATATCTGGGGCCCAACGGGGGCAAGGTGGAAGGAATTTATAGTGTACTATTGCAGATACATAGACAACTGCTTAGTCATTTGGACAGGGAGTGATAAAGAGCTACAGAATTTCTTTGCACACATGAACAGCAACTTGTTCAGCATGACATTCATGATGACACACAGTAAAGACACAATTGTATTCCTTGATGTGGATCTATATGTGGGTGATGGTAACATCAATTGTAATATGTATAGGAAGAGCATATCCTGTAGCTCTATTTTACATGCAACTAGTGCTCATCCAAGGGTAGAGATCAATGCCATTCCACATCGTGAATTTTTCAGAGCTCGCAGAAATTGCAGTAACAACTCGGACTTTGCAAATTGCCCAACCGATATGGAATTAAGTTTCTTAGCAAGAGGATATGAGGAGAATGTCATACATAAAGCCAAGCGAAGAATACTTAACCTGGCCAGAAGTGGCACTTTAAAACCCAGAGCTAAAGAGACAGTAGCGGGTTTACACCATTGAGATTAGTTACTAGTTACCATCCATGGTCACATAAGATTTTTAACATACTTAAAAGGTATTGGTATTTATTGACATATGACCCAACATTACAGACACATATCACCAAACATCCTAGTTTTGCTTACAGCAAAAGTAAAACTATACATAGCATAGTGAGCCCAAGTTACCCCGGTGTGGGTGCACAAGAACAAACATGGCTACACAAACTTAATGAGGGCTCATACAGATGTTGAAATTGCAGTATGTATACACTCGCAATTCATAGAAACCACACAACTTTCATTATAATGGTTTGAGGAAGTATCATATCAATCAACATATTGATTGTTCCACTAAGTTTGTGGATAATGTTATTCTGTGTAAATGTGCAAAAATCTATACAGGTTGCACTATTAGTGTATTATTGACAGTGGGTTCATTGCCTCACTATAACATCCCTGTAGCCTTTTTTTCAGTGAATTTCTAAGGTTTTTTAAAATTCTATTTGCTACCTATAACGTCCCTGTAACCTTTGGTTTTTGCTGTGAATTTCTATATTTTTTTAAATTTTATTTCCTAGCTATAATGTTTCTGTAACCTTTGTTTTTGCAGTACATTTCTACGTTTTTTTAACCCGATCTGTGCTCCTGTCGGCCACTGGCTTACGGCAGCACTCCCTCCCTAGTACTGCGCATGACCATTGGCCGACGCAGCCCCGCCCACCCTTCAGAACGCCCACACCGAGTGTATATGTTTTCTAAAACTTTCTGAGTAATAACGATATTTCCTAAGATTCAAAAAATCTTAAATAAGTATGGTGTATGTATCAATCAATCAGACTTTTGTAGAGCACACTACTCACCCGTGAGGGTCTCAAGGTGCTGAAGGAGGATGCTGCTACTACTCCAACAGCCAGGTCTTGAGAAGTCTCCTGAAGGTCAGCAGGTCCTGGGTCTGTTTCAGCTGTGTGGGTATGGTGTTCCATGTCTTGACGGCGAGGTAGGAGAAGGATCTGCCATCGGTGGAGGTCCTGTGAATGTGTGGGACGGTGGCGATGTCACTGGAATGAAGCTGGTGGTTTGGGGTGTGAAGGGTGGGACGTTTGTTGAGGTATACTCGTCCGGTGTTGCGGAGCGCTTTGTGAGCGTGGGTGAGGAGCTTGAAGGTAATCCTCTTGTTGACTAGGAGCCAGTGCAGGTCTTTCAGATGGGTGGTGATGTGGATATGGCAGGTAATGTTGAGGATGATGTGTGCGGAGGCGTTCTGTATGTGTTGGAGTCTTTTCTGGAGTTTGGCCATGGTTCCTGCATAGAGGGCGTTGCCGTAGTCGAGCCTACTGCTGATGAGGGCCTGGGTGACCATCCTTCTAGTTCCAGTGGGGATCCATCTGCGGATCTTACAGAGCATGCAGAGGGTGTTGAAGCAGGAGGAGGAGAAGACAGCGTTAACTTGCTGGGTCATTGAGAGCGATGAATACAGAATGAACCCCAGGTTGTGAGCGTGGTTGGTGGGTGTGAGTGCAGCTCCCAGGGTGGCTGGTCACCAAGAGTCGTCCCAGGCAGAGGGGGTGGGGCTGAGGATGATGACCTCTGTCTTGTCTGAAATGAGTTTCAAATGCAAGCACAACAGTTGATGGACAAAATGCAGAACAATGTCATACATTCAGCCCAGTACAGAGGTAGGGTCTAAATCCATCGTTTTTTTTGCTCACCACACCACCCCAGTTCCGACATGGCGATATGCAAATCAGCCTTGACCCTGTGCCTCATGGGAACAGTCCAGCCCGAACTGCCAAGCCATGTCTTCCCTGGTCCAGAATCAAGCATCCTAGGACCGGTTTCTGGCTATCAGCCGTCTTCAGCCAGGATAGCTTGACTCCAGTGGCGTGGAGTGCACGGGACTCACGTCTGAGCATACCCGTCCCACTCGGGGTGACAAATGCAAAAACAACAGTTGATGGACAGAATGCAGAACAATGTCATACATTCACCCCAGTACAGAGATCTGGGCATAAATCCATCATTTTTTTTGCTCACCACACCTCCCCAGTTCAGACATGCCCATATGCAAATCAGCCTTGACCCTGTGCCTCATGGGAACAGTCCAGCCCGGACTGCCAAGCCATGTCTTCCCTGGACCGGAATCGAGCATCCTAGGACTGGTTTCTGGCTATCAGCCGTCTTCAGCCAGGATAGCTTGACTCCAGTGGTGTGGAGAGCACAAGACTCACGTCTGAGAATACCCATCTCACTCGGGGCCCTTGTTAATTCCCATAGATGCCCATGTTCTGGTGTTAACATGGGCTTCTATGGGAATTAACAAGGGCGTATTATCAAGCCCAGACGTGGCCCCTGGAGGGAGTTGCGGTGAGACAGGCGGAGCGGGGGAGAGGCAGGGTGGGGGGTGATAAACAACGGAATCTGGATGATTGTAGGTAAGTAAACAATTAAATTAATATAACTAATTTTGGGCCATATTATCAACAACATAAGGCGATACATTCTCGCAGCTTTTATCGGCAGGAAACTGCTGATAAAGCGGCGATAATGGTCTTGATAATATGCCCTTGTGAATTTCCATAGCAGCCCAGGTTAACACCAGAACCTGGGCTGCTATGGGAATTTACCAGGGCCTATTACCAAGCCCATTATTGCCGCTTTATAGGCAGTTTTCTGTCAATAAAAGCGGCGATAATGTATCGCCTTTTGTTGTTCATAATATGCCGCTTCGTTCCGTGCCCTGGATGGCATTTTGCAATGCAGGGCGCGTTACGAAATTCGGGGCATATTATCAAGGCCCGGTGTTAAAATTATCGCCGTTTTATCGTATTCGTAGCGTATGCTGATGATGATTAGAAGTAGAAACTATGGTGCGATCACTCTCTCACTGTCAAATGAGAGCACAGGCGAGCTATGAGAATAGTTAGAAGTGGTCACTTATTGGAGATCCGATTCAGCTGTGTGTCTTATTGTGCGATGTTAGGCAATGCTTACATTATTACGGTAACTGAACGTGTGGTATGATAAAAAAAAGTTGTGTTAACTCCTCTGCATGGGAAGCTGGATGTTTCCATCTGGCTGTCGATTTCAACCTTGAATGCAGAGTCAACCAAATGAGTCGTATAAGAGCGCTATTGTATCAAAAAGAGGTCGCTCTTACATCTGCTAGAGAAACATTTATCCTTGATGTAGCAAACACCCGCACAGAAGTGTAGGCTTTGTTAAATACAGACGTGCCGTGGAATTTTAGGGAGTTAATTTAATGTGTCCTCGAGCAGGGGGTTAGCTTACTTTTTTAAAGTTATAAGAATTGGCCTTGTGACTTCTGTAGAAAGTATAATTGGTGTCTTGTCAGTGTTTTTTCATTGCATTTTTTGCAGCATCTTTGGTGAATTGTGCTTAATGGTCACATTAGTTGCCAATGTGCTTGTATTAATTTGTTTACTTAAGAATGGATGCATATCTTGCAGCAGACGATAATATTTCTCGGTTGTTGCTGGACCGCAACCGAATGCTTAGTCACTATGACGCGCTGCCTCTTGCAACGTTGAGTGCAGCTTATGGATTATCGTTTCGATTCCCCTTTTTCACATGCGTTCAGTCTGTCTTCCATTGCCTGAGCTGTGATTTCGACTGGGCCCTGGATTTGTGTCTCTGCAGTACGGTGTCTCCCAATGCGGATTACGAGCAGTTGATGAGTCCTTTAGTGGTTCATGACGTGCTCTGTTCTGGCGGCGGGATTATGGCCTTAGCAGCGATACATGGAATAATGGGACGTTGGAATGTTTTTGCAGCGGCGCATGAGTTATTGGTACACAGTTAAATCGAAGATGACCCGAGTTTTCCTCCGATGGTGATATAGGCTCCGGTCATTGAGGAACATGTATGTTCATTCTCATTATTGAATTGGATGGCTGAAATGTTTTCAGATGAGAACAATGATTTCGACCTTGAATGCAGAGTCAACCAAATGAGTCGTATAAGAGCGCTATTGTATCAAAAAGAGGTTGCTCTTACATCTGCTAGAGAAACATTTATCCTTCATGTAGCAAACACCCGCACAGAAGTGTATGCTTTGTTAAATACAGACGTGCCGTGGAATTTTAGGGAGTTAATTTAATGCGTCCTCGAGCAGGGAGTTGGCTTACTTTTTTAAAGTTATAAGAATTGGTCTTGTGACTTCTGTAGAAAGTATAATTGGTGTCTTGTCAGTGTTTTTTCATTGCATTTTTTGCAGCATCTTTGGTGAATTGTGCTTAATGGTCACATTAGTTGCCAATGTGCTTGTATTAATTTGTTTACTTCAGAATGGATGCATATCTTGCAGCAGACGATAATATTTCTCGGTTGTTGCTGGACCGCAACCGAATGCTTAGTCACTATGACGCGCTGCCTCTTGCAACGTTGAGTGCAGCTTATGGATTATCGTTTCGATTCCCCTTTTTCACATGCGTTCAGCCTGTCTTCCATTGCCTGAGCTGTGATTTCGACTGGGCCCTGGATTTGTGTCTCTGCAGTACGGTGTCTCCCAATGCGGATTACGAGCAGTTGATGAGTCCTTTAGTGGTTCATGACGTGCTCTGTTCTGGCGGCGGGATTATGGCCTTAGCAGCGACACATGGAATAATGGGACGTTGGAATGTTTTTGCAGCGGCGCATGAGTTATTGGTACACAGTTAAATCGAAGATGACCCGAGTTTTCCTCCGATGGTGATATAGGCTCGGGTCATTGAGGAACATGTATGTTCATTCTCATTATTGAATTGGATGGCTGAAATGTTTTCAGATTAGAACAATGATTTCGACCTTGAATGCAGAGTCAACCAAATGAGTCGTATAAGAGCGCTGTTGTATCAAAAAGAGGTCGCTCTTACATCTGCTAGAGAAACATTTATCCTTCATGTAGCAAACACCGCACAGAAGTGTATGCTAATACAGACGTGCCGTGGAATTTTAGGGAGTTAATTTAATGCGTCCTCAAGCAGGGGGTGAGCTTACTTTTTTAAAGTTATAAGAATTGGTCTTGTGACTTCTGTAGAAAGTATAATTAGTGTCTTGTCAGTGTTTTTTCATTGCATTTTTTGCAGCATCTTTGGTGAATTGTGCTTAATGGTCACATTAGTTGCCAATGTGCTTGTATTAATTTGTTTACTTAAAAATGGATGCATATCTTGCAGCAGACGATAATATTTCTCGGTTGTTGCTGGACCGCAACCGAATGCTTAGTCACTATGATGCGCTGCCTCTTGCAACGTTGAGTGCAGGTTATGGATTATCGTTTTGTTTCCCCTTTTTCACATGCGTTCAGCCTGTCTACCATTTCCTGAGCTGTGATTTCGACTGGGCCCTGGATTTGTGTCTCTGCAGTACGGTGTCTCCCAATGCGGATTACGACCAGTTGATGAGTCCTTTAGTGGTTCATGACGTGCTCTGTTCTGGCGGCAGGATTATGGCCTTAGCAGCGACACATGGAATAATGGGACGTTGGAATGTTTTTGCAGCGGCGCATGAGTTATTGGTACATAGTTAAATCGAAGATGACCCGAGTTTTCCTCCGATGGTGATATAGGCTCCGGTCATTGAGGAACATGTATGTTCATTCTCATTATTGAATTGGATGGCTGAAATGTTTTCAGATGAGAACAATGACTTCCTGTTGGAGGCTGTTGCTACATACTGTGCTTACACGCTGTTGGATAAAGACTCTTTGATTTTTCTGCGTATTCTATATTTTTTAGCTACTGCTTTCTATCAAAGAGCGTATATCTTTTATTTGGAAATGTGAACTTGACTCTGGTTTTTAGTCTTGGAGTGTGCGTTTCTAAGTGGCCCACGTTTATATCACGTGCTTTGATGAAGAAAGGGTGCCGTGGGGCTGAGGCTTGCACTCACACCCTGTTAAGTTAGCATGGGTTTATTAGAAGCTTACACACTATTTTTGCTTTCCTGCTCTGCTTTTCATGTGACACATACTTGTGATATTGTTTAGAGAAGGCTGAATATTTTGTTTTAAATGAGAATAATTTGGTATGCTAGATTTGTAAAGTGCCTCGCTAGTTTTGTGTGTATAGTGAGAGCATGGAACATCAAGGTTATCTTGAATAGTGTGTCTGTTCAGAATGATCCTCGGAAGTTCGAGCCAAAATACATATGCAGTTGTGTCCACCTTTGATACTTGCGCTTTTCATAATGCATTGTGGAGGCAAAGTTACACACAGTTGGAGAACATTCATAACTTGAAAGTTTGTGGAGCACTGAATGTGATCTATTACTGCTGAGTACCAGAGGTATGGGTCTGACCATGTAATCCTATGAGACTTTCTGTAGTTATAAACTGATATGCTAGGTAGGGAGGGTGAAATGTAGGTATATTTTAAATTTGTTTACCGTTAGTATTATAGGATGCTTTTTCCGTTTGTATCTTATAGAATACTAACAATGCTGACAACCTTGCTTGTGATAATATGGTTGCTTGTATTATCTAAGGTACTGTGCATGAGATTTTGGTGTTAGAAATAAACATTTCAAAGTTGCACGTTTCTTTATTTTTATCTTGTATTGGACTGGTGTAAGACTATAATGAAAGAGTGCTATTGTTATCCACGTTACTTCATGTAATCTAAGTGGCATGTTCTGGGTTGAGTAGTCATTGGTGTTTTTGTTGTAGGGCAGTGGTTTCCAAACTTTTGACTCCTGAGGATTCCCCATAGAGTCACCACTGGAAGCTGGGGACCCCCAAGCAATTTGTAGGCTTTAAATTTCAAACATTAAAACCGTAATTCGGAAAAAATTAACATATATGTGCACACAAAAGAAATACTCAAATTACTAATGCTTTTAGTGGCATATTTACAAGCCCCTATCACCATGGGAACATCACTTTCTGAGAGTTTTATGTGGCGATAGGGGCTTTGCCTTATTTACAAGGCAACGTTAAGCCTCTTAACATGGCTTAACGGTCCCTTGTAAATAAGACTCCATTGGACACAATGCTTAGCGTGAAAGGGGTGGGCAGTGCGTGTTGTGGTGGGCGTTTCCTCTGCGACACCCATTGATTTTGACGCTGCCGCCTATTTACAAATGCAGCGTAAATAGGAAGCAGCGCCAAAATTAAGGACAGGGAAAACCTGGTCTTAACCCGGCGAAACAATGAGAAATGCTTCATTTCTCCTCGTTTTTGTAAAACACCTTGGATTGTTTATGTTCAGGAAGGCGACCCTTCCTGCACATCAACAATCTTAAAAAAAAAAGACATTTTGTAACTTCCATGTGTGATGCATTACGCAGTACACATAGAAGTGACAAAATGACATTTCAATATTGTTTATGTGCAGGAAAGGGGGACCTTCCTGCACAAAAGCAATCTTCCCCTATTAAATGTAGTGCCAGTGCAGGCGAAACGCAGGGCTGCACCATATTCTTGTAAATATGGTGCAGCCTTGCGATTCTAAAGTAGTAGAGTGTGTTGTTAAGCCAATGAGGCTGGTCTGGAGAAGCACAAAACTAAGGAGTGCTGGTCTGGAGAACAAACTCAGGATTCAGAACAGGATTCAGAACATAACACAGTGGTTAGCATTGACTTTAACAATAAAAATTGAGTGATGTAATATGTGACCTCATCAGCAGTGCATTGCGGGCGCGCAAGTTATAGTTAGCTCAACTAACTATAACGGGGGAATTTCAATGGTTTTGTATGAGAGAAATGTCCAGCTAACTATAACATGGGTGAAACCTATGTTTTTTTCAGTGATATATATATATATGTATGTATGTATTAAGCTCACAATTCCTTCGGCAACAAAAGAATCGACCGCACTCCTCTGGTGGAAAGTAAAGAAACTGGTTTATTTACGCCGTTACAATTCAAGCAGGAAGCGTTTCGGCTTCTCGCCTTTTTCTTACTGTTGTGGTACACATTCAGATACACACATTTTTAAATAAAGTTTTTTCAATTCCATGATATCATTTCAGATGATTCATTAAAAAGAACGATGCATTAACAATAGTCAATTCTTGTGGCGGCCATCTTAGAGTGTGTTTTAACGTAATCGCAAATAAAGGAACGTAAAACATAATTAAGCCATAAATCGGCGTTGACTACATAGTTTCCAATTGTTAACAAAACAGGCTATATACATATATATTTTTACAGTTCATTCTGAGTCCAAATTGTTCTGCTAATTGTATGAAAGAATATTGATTACATTCACTTCATATGAAATCATAAATTCATTATCCACAAATTCATCCTGTGAAATCAAGCCTTGGATAGGCATAGACACTCATAAAGAAATACGGAACTCTAAACATAATTGTAAATTGATTGTTTGGAGGAAACTATCGTAATGAATCAAACATTGAATTGATTGGATCTACAAGTGAACATGATAAAAGAGTGAGATAGAGAGGAGAAAAGAAAAGAAAAGAAAATGACTAGTCTAGATGTTTTGATAATTCTTCCTCCATGTTCAGGCCTGCTGGTATCTTGATTTGCAGGTCAATAATGAACCTAGACTCTAGCTTACGCAATTGTAATTCTCTATATCCCCCACGATCTTTAATGGGAATATGGTCAAGACAGAAGAAACGGAGGAGGTTACGGGCACTCCGATGTTCTTGGCCAAAATGCCTGCCTACAGGATAATTGGGGTAATTATGTTCAATGGCTCCTGCTTGTTCTAATATCCTTCTTTTGACAGGGTGTATGGTACTGCCTATATAGTGCAGCTTGCACGGGAGTTCCAGGCAGTATACACAATAAGGAGTGGTGCAGGTCAAGAATTTGTTAATCTTTCTGTTCGAAGTGCTACCGGGGATTTCATAATGAGTGACTTTGGGACTGTTTTTACATGCTTTGCAGCGGTGACATGGGAAAAATCCTGTGAGGTTTCCTAATCGGGGGGTTCTTGGGACAGGATCAAAATGACTATGCACAAATAAGTCTCTCAACGAACGATTTTGTCTGTAAGTTATCTGTGGAAACTCAGAGATTTCGGTTTCTATAATGACATCTGATTTCAGGATATGCCAATTTTGTGAGAGAACTTTTTTGGACACTTTTAGAGTCCTCAGAGAAAGTTGTAATGAAACGGATAGTGGTTTTAGTAACCGTTTCTTGATTCTTTCTTTCTTTTAAGAGACATGTCCAAGACATTTTCTTGACTTTCTCAAAGGCTTTCGCTAAGATCTGTTCCGAGTAACCCCTTATTGAATCTTTCCATGGATTCAAATGCTGCTGTCTCAAAATCCTTTTCTAAGGTGCAGTTTATTTTTAAGTGCAGCAATTCCCCGTAGGGGATGCTGTTCTTAAGAGGTTTAGGATGACAGCTGGTTGCCGCCAAAATGGAGTTGCCAGCTGTGGTCTTCCGGAATAAGGAAGTAAAAATCTTACCTTCCCTGATTGTAACTTTCAAATCCAGAAAGTCAACTTCAGTGTCACTTATTTGACCACTGTAGTGTAAATTCAAATTATTGTCATTCAAATGCCTGATGTATGTTTAAGCCAGTGCCCTAGGACCCTTCCAGAAAATGAAGAGATCATCGATGTATTATCGATGATTGATTGGACCCATTGCTGATTGTCATCGGCCCAGGCCACCTGCTTCTCCCACCAGCCCACGAACAAGTTTGCGTAGCTGGGGGCGAAGCAGGTTCCCATCGCCATCCCTCTGATCTGTCTGAAATATTGTTTCTCAAATAAAAAGATGTTATTGTTGAGACAGAATGTAACAAACTCATTCAACATCTCATTATGCAAGACAAATTTCAATGATCAACTTTTAAGAAAATATTGTACTTATATATATTTATTTATGTTTATTAGTATTTGATACACGGTAGGCCAATTTGTACTATTTGTAGCCAACAACCAACTAACAATTAGGCAATTGCTAAACGGAATCAGAAAAACATATGTAGAACTATATATGTACATAAATGTATGGAACCTGAAAACAGAAGGAGATAGTTAGGCAAGAAAAGTCAGAAGACAAGAATTAGTGATTAGCGGAACACCTCACCCACTGTCTGTTCATGCCGTTTCCACTTAGCCAAAGGGGAGCCCATTTCTCCGGCCAAACCAGGAGACAGTGTGACACTATACGTCCCACGCCACAGCTGTACGTCTGCCCTGTGCTGGACTTCCGCCGAATAGAACCCAGATACCTCATTCAGTACCAGTAGAAACATAAGACGAAGCTCCTAGTGAGCCTCACCCCCTTTTCCCATCAGAGTCCTTACCACAACGCACCAAGGCCATAGCTTCAGCTGGCCAGGTGTCTGTTATGGCTTCAGAGCAGAGCATATCAGTGATTCCAGTGGTTCACTGGAACCATCCCTGGGGGAACTCAAGATTCTCCTCTCTGGTCACAAGAGGATTCCAACACAACTTTGTCGTTTTTTTAAATACGGTTCAAGTATTTATTTTTAATGTTTTCAAAGTTCATCTTATTACATAAGAACATGAATGTAATTCACTATTATGTTCTTATGTTTTTTATTAACAGTATCGTTCCCTGATGAAGGGCAATGTGAATGCCCGAAATGCATTGGATATGAAGCAATATTGATAATGCCTTATATGTTGAAAACACTAAAAAGTAATAAGATGAACTTTGAAAACATTCAAAATAAATACTTGAACCGTATTTAAAAAAACGACAAAGTTGTGTTGGAATCCTCTTGTGACCAGAGAGGAGAATCTTGAGTTCCCCCAGGGATGGTTCCAGTGAACCACTGGAATCACTGATATGTTTACTTAAAGGGCGTCTGAGGGGTTATGACGTTACCTGCGGAGAACCTAAAAAATATCAACTAAAACACCAAAAAGGAAACAAAACAGCTGTGCACCCTTCCAATCCAAAGTTATTTCAGAGCAGAGCAAGCACATTCCTCCAACAAGAACCAGTTTCTACCAGTCTACAAAGTGAGAAAACCAAGTGAAAAGTAAAACATGCCTTCTCACCTAGTAAGGCTCCAGAAGATGGTGACAGCTTAGAAAATGGAGTCGCTCAAGCATAGGCATCTATTTACGCAAAAGAGCAAAATTTGAATGCAAGATGGCATAATATCATGCCAAAGGCAATAGTAAGCACTGCCGTTAAGCAAGGTAAAGTCGGAAAGAGAAAGGGGCATAATCAAGCTCTACTTTGTAGCTTATTCTTACTAGGCAAGCCTACACATCACTATATATTATGTTATAATTTGCTAAATAGGACAGTGATGGTGATGGGCGACTGTCATCATCAAGCTATTTATTCACAAAAATAGAACATTCTTAACAAGTGACTTTTGAGGATCTTTTCGATGACTTTCGCCAGGAACGGAAGCAGGGAGTTCTTGAGGTCCTTTGTGTCCGATGTGGGTTGTTTGAGTGGGGCATTGATCTCTTGTATTGGACTGGTGTAAGACTATAATGAAAGAGTGCTATTGTTATTACTTCATGTAATCTAAGTGGCATGTTCTGGGTTGAGTAGTCATTGGTGTTTTTGTTGTAGGGCAGTGGTTCCCAAACTTTTGACTCCTGAGGATCCCCCATAGAGTCACCACTGGAAGCTGGGGACCCCCAAGCAATTTGTAGGATTTAAATTTCAAACATTAAAACCGTAATTCAGAAAAAATTAACACATATGTGCACACAAAACAAATACTCAAATTAATAATGATTTTAGTGGCATATTTACAAGCCTCTATCACCATGGGTGGAACAAAAGGGGGTGGTGATGGACGGAGAATCTGAATCAATCAAACACTCACACCCAGTCAAAAGATCGGGGTTTAATCCATCACCGTTCTTTAGCCCACTCTGCCACCCCAGTTCAGACATGGCTATATGCAAATCAGTCTGACCCTGTGCCTCATGGGAACAGTCCAGCCCGAACTGCCAAGCCATGCCTTCCCTGAACCAGAAACAAGCTTCCGAGGACCGGTTTCTGGCATTCCAGCTGTCTTCAGCCCGGCTTGTTTGAATCCAGTGGCAAAGTGAGCAAGGGGCTCACGTCTGAGCATACCCTGCCACACTTATGGCGGCCAAAAGCGGTACAAAAGGGGGTGGTGATGGACAGAGCATCTGAATCAATCAAACACTCACACCCAGTCAAAAGATCTGGGTTTAATCCATCACCGTTCTTTAACCCACTGTGCCACCCCAGTTCAGACATGGCTATATGCAAATCAGTCTGACCCTGTGCCTCATGGGAACAGTCCAGCCCGAACTGCCAAGCCATGCCTTTCCTGGACCGGAAACAAGCTTCCGAGGACCGGTTTCTGGCATTCCAGCCGTCTTCAGCCCTGCTTGCTTGAATCCAGTGGCAAAGTGAGCAAGGGACTCACGTCTGAGCATACCCTGCCACACTTATGGCGGCCAAAAGCGGTACAAAAGGGGGTGGTGATGGACGGAGCATCTAAATCAATCAAACACTCACACCCAGTCAAAAGATCTGGGTTTAATCCATCACCGTTCTTTAGCCCACTCTGCCAGATCTAGCCCCCTACGTTCCTACTAGAGCACTACGTTCAGCTTCACAAGCTCTTCTGACAGTTCCCCGCTTCCGTAGGAAGAAATGGGGAGGATCTACGTTCTCGTTCCCCGCACCTACTCTATGGAATTCCTTGCCTTTAGAGCTGAGGTCCACCCCCCTTTACCTTCAATTTCGGAAAAAGCTCAAGACCCACCTATTCACCAAAGCTTTTAATTAGCCTCTCGCCACTCTCTCCCCCGTGCCTCAGCCTCTCGCACCCACCCCTTCTTTGAGGTTTGTTGCAGCGCCATGAAACCGCTGGTGAAAGCGCGCTTTACAAATAATTTAAAATTCAAATTCTGCCACCCCAGTTCAGACATGGCTATATGCAAATCAGTCTGACACTGTGCCTCATGGGAACAGTCCAGCCCGAACTGCCAAGCCATGCCTTCCCTGGACCGGAAATAAGCTTCCGAGGACCGGTTTCTCGCATTCCAGCCGTCTTAAGCCCGGCTTGCTTGAATCCAGTTGCAAAGTGAGCAAGGGACTCACGTCTGAGCCTACCCTGCCACACTTATGGCGGCCAAAAGCGGTACAAAAGGGGGTGGTGATGGACGGAGCATCTGAATCAATCAAACACTCACACCCAGTCAAAAGATCTGGGTTTAATCCATCACCGTTCTTTAGCCCACTCTGCCACCCCAGTTCAGACATGGCTATATGCAAATCAGTCTGACCCTGTGCCTCATGGGAACAGTCCAGCCCGAACTGCCAAGCCATGCCTTCCCTGGACCTGAAACAAGCTTCTGAGGACCGGTTTCTGGCATTCCAGCTGTCTTCAGCCCGGCTTGCTTGAATCCAGTGGCAAAGTGAGCAAGGGACTCACGTCTGAGCATACCCTGCCACACTTATGGTGGCCAAAAGCGGCACAAAAAGGGGTGGTGATGGACGGAGCATCTGAATCAATCAAACACTTACACCCAGTCATAAGATTTGGGTTTAATCCATCACCGTTCTTTAGCCCACTCTGCCACCCCAGTTCAGACATGGCTATATGCAAATCGGTCTGACCCTGTGCCTCATGGGAACAGTCCAGCCCAAACTGCCAAGCCATTCCTTCCCTGGACCGGAAACAAGCTTCCGGGGACTCACGTCTGAGCATATCCTGCCACACTTATAGCGACCAAAAGCGGCCTGAAACCGGTCCTCGGAAGCTTGTTTCCGGTCCAGGGAAGGCATGGCTTGGCAGTTCGGGCTGCACTGTTCCCATGAGGCACAGGTCAGACTGATTTGCTTATAGCCATGTCTGAACTGGGGTGGCAGAGTGGGCTAAAGAACGGTGAAGGATTAAACCCAGATCTTTTGACTGGGTGTGAGTGTTTGATTGATTCAGATGCTCCGTCCATCACCACCCCCCTTTTGTATCGCTTTTGGCCGCCATAAGTGTGGCAGGGTATGCTCAGACGTGAGTCCCTTGCTCACTTTGCCACTGGATTCAAGCAAGCCGGGCTGAAGACGGCTGGAATGCCAGAAACCGGTCATCGGAAGCTTGTTTCCGGTGCAGGAAAGACATGGCTTGGCAGTTCGGGCTGGACTGTTCCCATGAGGCACAGGGTCAGACTGATTTGCATATAGCCATGTCTGAACTAGGGTGGCAGAGTGGGCTAAAGAACGGTGATCGATTAAACCCAGATCTTTTGACTGGGTGTGAGTGTTTGATTGATTCAGATGCTCCGTCCATCACCACCCCCCTTTTGTACCGCTTTTGGCCACCATAAGTGTGGCAGGGTATGCTCAGACGTGAGTCCCTTGCTCACTTTGCCACTGGATTCAAGCAAGACGGGCTGAAGATGGCTGGAATGCCAGAAACCGGTCCTCGGAAGCTTGTTTCCAGTCCAGGGAAGACATGGCTTGGCAGTTTGGGCTGGACTGTTCCCATGAGGCACAGGGTCAGACTGATTTGCAAATAGCCATGTCTGAACTGGGGTGGCAGAGTTGGCTAAAGAACGGTGATGGATTAAACTCAGATCTTTTGACTGGGTGTGAGTGATTGATTGATTCAGATGCTCCGTCCATCACCACCCCCCTTTTGTACCGCTTTTGGCAGCCATAAGTGTGGCAGGGTATGCTCAGACGTGAGTCCCTTGCTCACTTTGCCACTGGATTCAAGCAAGCTGGGCTAAGGACGGCTGGAATGCCAGAAACCGGTCCTCGGAAGCTTGTTTCCGGTCCAGGGAAGACATGGCTTGGCAGTTCGGGCTGGACTGTTCCCATGAGGCACAGGGTCAGACTGATTTGCATATAGCCATGTCTGAATTGGGGTGGCAGAGTGGGCTAAAGAACGGTGATGGATTAAACCCAGATCTTTTGAGTGGGTGTGAGTGTTTCATTGATTCAGATGCTCCGTCCATCACCACCCCCCTTTTGTACCGCTTTTGGCCACCATAAGTGTGGCAGGGTATGCTCAGACGTGAGTCCCTTGCTCACTTTGCCACTGGATTCAAGCAAGACGGGCTGAAGATGGCTGGAATGCCAGAAACCGGTCCTCGGAAGCTTGTTTCCAGTCCAGGGAAGACATGGCTTGGCAGTTCGGGCTGGACTGTTCCCATGAGGCACAGGGTCAGACTGATTTGCAAATAGCCATGTCTGAACTGGGGTGGCTGAGTTGGCTAAAGAACGGGTATGGATTAAACCCAGATCTTTTGACTGGGTGTGAGTGATTGATTGATTCAGATGCTCCGTCCATCACCACCCCCCTTTTGTACCGCTTTTGGCAGCCATAAGTGTGGCAGGGTATGCTCAGACGTGAGTCCCTTGCTCACTTTGCCACTGGATTCAAGCAAGCTGGGCTGAAGACGGCTGGAATGCCAGAAACCGGTCCTCGGAAGCTTGTTTCCGGTCCAGGGAAGACATGGCTTGGCAGTTCGGGCTGGACTGTTCCCATGAGGCACAGGGTCAGACTGATTTGCATATAGCCATGTCAGAACTGGCGTGGCAGAGTGGGCTAAAGAACGGTGATGGATTAAACCCAGATCGTTTGACTGGGTGTGAGTGTCTCATTGATTCAGATGCTCCGTTCATCACCACCCCCCTTTTGTACAGCTTTTGGCCGCCATAAGTGTGGCAGGGTATGCTCAGACGTGAGTCCCTTGCTCACTTTGCCACTGGATTCAAGCAAGCCGGGCTGAAGATGGCTGGAATGCCAGAAACCTGTCATCGGAAGCTTGTTTCCGGTCCAGGGAAGACATGGCTTGGCAGTTCGGGCTGGACTGTTCCCATGAGGCACAGGGTCAGACTGATTTGCATATAGCCATGTCTGAACTGGGGTGGCAGAGTGGGCTAAAGAACGGTGATGGATTCAATCCAGATCTTTTGACTGGGTGTGAGTGTTTGATTGATTCAGATGCTCCGTCCATCACCACCCCCTTTTGTACCCCTATCACCATGGGAACATAACTTTCTGAGAGTTTTATGTGGTGATAGGGGCTTTGCCTTATTTACAAGGCAACGTTAAGCCACTTAACGTGACTTAATGGTCCCTTGTAAATAAGTCTCCCTTTGACACAATGCTTAGCGTGAAAGCCGTGGGCAGTGCGTGTTGTGGTGGGCGTTTCCTCTGCGACACCCATTGATTTTGACGCTGCCGCCTATTTACAAGAGCAGCCTTAATGGGAAGCAGCGCCAAAATTAAAGCCAGGGAAAACCTGGTCTTAACCCGGCGAAACAATGACAAATGCTTCATTTCTCCTTGTTTTTGTAAAACGCCTTGGATTGTTTAAGTTCAGGAAGGCGAGCCTTCCTGCACATAAACAATCTTTTTTAAAAAAAAGACATTTTGTAACTTCCATGTATGATGCATTAAGCAGTACACATAGAAGTGACAAAATGACATTTCAATATTGTTTATGTGCAGGAAAGGGGGACCTTCCTGCACAAAAGCAATCTTCCCCTATTAAATGTAGTGCCAGTGCAGGCGAAAAGCAGGGCTGCACCATATTCTTGTAAATATGGTGCAGCCTTGCGATTCTGAAGTAGTAGAGTGTGTTGTTAAGCCAATGAGGCTGGTCTGGAGAAGCAGAAACCTAAGGAGTGCTGGTCTGGAGAAGCACAAACTCAGGATTCAGAACAGGATTCAGAACATAACACAGTGGTTAGCATTGACTTTAACAATAAAAATGTATTTCCACCCAAAGAAACCTTTCTAGAAGCATCAGGATACTGAAAGACTGAAAAAAAGCATGTCACTAACTTGTACCTTGCAGTTTGCAAGCAGTTGTTTGATGACAGTTCTTTGGTCACTGTGCTAGATTACGATTGTCACTGGTTGAACTGCAGTGTAACAAAAGAATCTTTCTGACAAAAGTAGTAACCCACTGACCGATGCATATCAAATACTGTTTTTTAAAATGTATGGTACACTTCTTTGCAGTAGGCATATTAACCCTCTGTGTTACATTAGTTCAGTCACATCTGTCACTGGACAAAACTCTCATGTTTCTCCAGCCGGGAAATCAATCACTGTTGTTATTTTAACATTTTTATTGTTCTTTGAAAACTGCTAATTAAACAAGATACTTTGCAGTACTTTTAAAACTGCTGCCTGCGGACCCCCTGGGAATATGTGAGTGACTCATGGGGTCCGCAGACCACAGTTTGGGAAACACTGCTCTAAGGTGAAGAACCAATGAGTCACTGATTGCTAGTCTGGTAGGTTGTTTGTGTAGTATGGTGGGTTTTGGAACACCGTAATTCACTGAGATCCTAAGTCTTTATGCACAGTTCTGTCTATGAGCAGAATTCCTGGAACAAAAAGGCTTGATAAAGGCCTGCACTTTGAATATGAATATAAAATAGAAGAATAGTTGATAATCACAGTTAAGAATGCAGCAATTAGATGTGTGCATGTGTGGATGATGTGTAGATTGAGTGGACGATGAAAAACTTGACAAATTAGAGAGGTTGTAGAGATGCAAACTTTCCATTTCTTTGTAAAGGAAGTGGGTGTTTAGTTTTCCAGTGCATATATATATATTCACTGAAAAAACCATAGGTTTCAGGCACGTTATAGTTAGGAATTAGCATTTAAAAAACCTTTGAAATTCACTGAAAAAGTCATAGGTTTCATACATGTTATAGTTAGCCGGACATTTCTCTCATACAAAACCATTGAAATTTCCCCGTTATAGTTAGTTCAGCTAACTATAACTCGCTCACCCGCAATGCACTGCTGATGACGTCACATATTACATCACTCATGACATCACTGATGACATCTCAAATAACATCACTGATGACATCACTGATGACATGATCCTTGTGAAAGAGTAGCAGACCTCCGTCTCACCCTAATATTACCTTTGATACACACATTCAAAAATAGGAACTAATATTTTCAAAAAGTTGAGATATCAATACCAGTTAGAACGACTTATTTAGTAATTCCAGCATCTACATAGACATTCACTCATTCAGCAGTTGTTGTATATAGTCACTCATACATGTGCTCACTCATCATATGTACTCATACACGTATACATCCTGTTACACACCTACACTTATACATAGAGTTATTCACACACATACTCACACATGGAAATAAACTATCAAATATCCATTTTTTTGCATATACAGGTCTCCAAACACCACTACACTTATTGCTACAGAAACATACACATACTTACTCTCTTAAACAATCAGGTATAGAAACACATACTTATTTATACAGGAACTCTTCCAATCTGTCACTGTCATATATAATCATTTATATAAATCAATACTGACATATACTAGATTAAAACATATGCAATTACTCATTAAGATACTATTGAGACAATCATTCACTCACTAACACACACATACACACATTCATCCACCCGTACAGTCCTGCACACATGCTGCCTTCAAAACACATACAGTGAGTCAGTCATTCATGCATCTGTACCCTAAGTAATACCCGACACAAAACGATACAGACACTCATTCTGATACTCAAAAAACCAACTAATAACCCATATAGACACTCATGTAGCTACTCACCAACCCATGCAGCCACTTATACACAAAGTGAGACACTGATACAGATATTTACATATTTAAACATTACTCGCTAATACATGTATTCACGAAGATATACTTAATAAGTCAGTTATACAATGAAATTTACAAAAACATCCATTTAGAGACTTATTTACCTATTTATTCTTCCATCGACCTTTAGATATACATATATAAAAATAATTATTTTTCAGAAAGACACACATTCAGTGGATGATGTCATCAGTGATGTCATCAGTGATGTCACTGACCATGTGATGAGTGATGTAATATGTGACCTCATCAGCAGTGCATTGCGGGCGCGCGAGTTATCGTTAGCTCAACTAACTATAACGGGGGAATTTCAATGGTTTTGTATGAGAGAAATGTCCAGCTAACTATAACATGGGTGAAACCTATGTTTTTTTCAGTGGATATATATATATATGTATGTATTAAGCTCACAATTCCTTCGGCAACAAAAGAATCGACCGCACTCCACTGGTGGAAAGTAAAGAAACAGGTTTATTTATGCCGTTACAATTACAGCAGGACGCGTTTCGGCTCCTCGCCTTTTTCTTACTGTTTGCGGTACACATTCAGATACACACATTTTTAAATAAAGTTTTTCAATTCCATGATGTCATTTTAAATGATTCATTGAAATGAACGATGCATTAACAATAGTCAAGTCTTGTGGCGGCCATCTTAGAGTGTGTTTTAACGTAATCGCAAATAAAGGAACATAAAACATAATTAAGCCATAAACCGGCTTTGACTACATAGTTTCCAATTGTTAACAAAACAGGCTATATACATATATATTTTTACAGTTCATTGTGAGTCCAAATTTTTATGCTAATTGTATGAAAGAATATTGATTACATTCACTTCATATGAAATCATAAATTCATTATCCACAAATTCATCCTGTGAAATCAAGCCTTGGATAGGCATAGACACTCATAAAAACATATTGAACTCTAATCATAATTGTAAATTGATTGTTTGGAGGAAACTAACGTAATGAATCAAAAATTGAATTGATTGGATCTATAAGTGAAAATGATAACAGAGTGAGATAGAGAGGAGAAAATAAAAGAAAAGAAAATGACTAGTCTAGATGTATTGATAATTCTTCCTCCATGTTCAGGCCTGCTGGTATCTTGGTTTGCAGGTCAATAATGAACCTAGACTCTAATTGTAATTCTCTATCTCCCCCACGATCTTTAATGGGAATATTGTCAAGACAGAAGAAACGGAGGAGGTTACGGGCACTCCGATGTTCTTGGCCAAAATGCCTGTCTACAGGATAATTGGGGTCATTGTGTTCAATGGCTCTTGCTTGTTCTAATATCCTTCTTTGACAGGGTGTATGGTACTGCCTATATAGTGCAGCTTGCACAAGCATTCCAGGCAGTATACACAATAAGGAGTGGTGCAGGTCAAGAATTTGTTAATCTTTCTGTTCGAAGTGCTACTGGGGATTTCATAATGAGTGACTTTGGGACTGTTTTTACATGCTTTGCAGCTGTGACATGGGAAAAATCCTGTGAGCTTTCCTAATCTGGGGGTTCTTGGGACAGGGTCAAAATGACTATGCACAAATAAGTCTCTCAACGAACGATTTCGTCTGTAAGTTATCTGTGGAAACTCAGAGATTTTGGTTTCTATAATGACATCTGATTTCAGGATATGCCAATTTCGTGAGAGAACTTTTTGGACACTTTTAGAGTCCTCAGAGAAAGTTGTAATGAAACAGATAGTGCTTATAGTAACCGTTTCTTGATTCTTTCTTTCTTTTAAGAGACATATCCAAGATATTTTCTTGACTTTCTCAAAGGCTTTTGCTAAGATCTGTTCTGAGTAACCCCTTATTTTGAATCTTTCCATGGATTCAAATGCTGCTGTCTCAAAATCCTTTTCCAAGGTGCAGTTTCTTTTTAAGCGCAGCAATTCCCCATAGGGGATGCTGTTCTTAAGAGGTTTAGGATGACAGCTGGTTGCCGCCAAAATGGAGTTGCCAGCTGTGGTCTTCCGGAATAAGGAAGTAAAAATCTTACCTTCCCTGATTGTAACTTTCAAATCCAGAAAGTCAACTTCAGTGTCACTTATTTGACCACTGAAGTGTAAATTCAAATTATTGTCATTAAAATGCCTTATGTATGTTTCTGCCAGTGCCCTAGAACCCTTCCAGAAAATGAAGAGATCATCGATGTATCGATGCCAATCGATGATTAATTGGACCCATTGTTGATTGTCATCGGCCCAGGCCACCTGCTTCTTCCACCAGCCCACGAACAAGTTTGCATAGCTGGGGGCGAAGCATGTTCCCATCGCCAACCCTCTGATCTGTCTGAAATATTGTTTCTCAAATAAAAAGATGTTATTGTTTACACAGAAGGTAACAAATTCAGTCAACATCTCATTATGTAAGGCAAATTTCAATGATCAAATTTTAAGAAAATATTGTACTTATATATATTTATTTATGTTTATTAGTACATGATACAGGGTAGGCCAATTTGTACTATTTGTAGCCAACAACCAACTAACAATTAGGCAATTGCTAAACGCAATCAGAAATATATATGTAGAACTATATATGTACATAAATGTATGGAACCTGAAAACAGAAGGTGATAGGCAAGAAAAGTCAGAAGACAAGAATTAGTAATTTGCGGAACACCTCACCCACTGTCTGTTCATCACTTTCCACTTAGCCAGAGGGGAGCCCATTTCTCTGGCCGAACCAGGAGACGGTGTGACACTATACGTCCCACCGCCACAGCTGTACGTCTGCCCTGTTCTGGACGTCCGCCGAATAGAACCCAGACACCTCATTCAGTACCAGTGGAAACATAAGACGAAGCTCCTAGTGAGCCTCGCCCCCTATTCCCATCAGAGTCCTTACCACTCCGCACCAAGGCCATAGCTTCAGCTGGCCAGGTGTCTGTTATGGCTTCAGAGAAGAGTGAGCAAATTCCTCCAACAAGAACCAGTTTCTACCAGTCTACAAAGTGAGAAAAACAAGTGAAAAGTAAAACATGCCTTCTCACCTAGTAAGGCTTCAGAAGATGGCGACAGCTTAGAAAATGGAGTCGCTCAAGCATAGGCATCTATTTACGCAAAAAAGCAAAATTTATATGTAAGATGGCATAATATCATGCCAAAGGCAATAGTAAGCACTGCTTTTAAGCAAGGTAAAGTCGGAAACAGAAAGGGGCATAATCAAGCCCTACTTTGTAGCTTATTCTTACTAGGCAGGTCTACACATAACTATATATTATGTTATAATTTGCTAAATAGGACTGCGATGGTGATGGGCGACTGGATGCTATGGCATGTCCAACGGTTTACTGTACATTTCCATTGAAATGAATGGGCACTCCATGACGAGCTGACCTTGTCATTAGCACGGAAGTGGTTAAGCTATTTATTCACAAAAATAGCACATTCTTAACAGTTGCCTGTTGGTGATCTTTTCAATGACTTTCGCCAGGAACGGAGGCAGGGAGTTCTTGATGTCCTTTGTGTCCGCTGTGGGTTGTTTGAGTAGGGCATTGATATCGGCGTGCTTCCAGCTTTCCGGGAAGGTGGCAGTTTCGAAGGAGCAGTTGATGATCTTCCGCAGTTGGGGTGCGATGATGCGGTTTGCTTTGTTGAAAATGTGTTGAGGGAAGGGGTTGGATGGTGAGCGGGAGTGGATGGTGTTCATGGTCTTGATGGTGTCGTCATCGTTGACGTGGATCCAAGAGAGCAGGTGGTTGGTAAGGCTGTGGGGTGGGGAGTCTGCGGTGTCAGCAACTGTAGTGTGGGTCTGGGCTTTGAAGCTGTTGTCGATGTCTGCAATCTTGCAGTGAAAGAAGGTGGCTAAGGAGTCACATAGGTATTGCGACGGCGGGATGTCGTTGGAGTTGGGTTGCGGGAGTTCCATCACCATGTTGCAGAGCTCTTTGCTGTTGTGTGCGTTGTTGTCGATGCGTTCCTTAAAGGAGGTCCTTTTGGTGGATCAGATGAGTTGGTAGTGCTTGCGGCTGGCGTTCTTTAGCGCTTTGTGGTTGTCCAGTGTCTGTTTGTGGCCCCACTTTTTTCTCGAGTCTTCGGTGAGTCTTCTTGGATTCCTGGAGGTCGGTGGTATACCAGCTGGCCGTTCTGTTGGTACGTCTGTTTGAGGATTTTTTAATCGAGCGAGGGTGTTGGCGCAGTCATCGATCCATTGCCTGAGGTTGAGGTGGCGGTGGTGTCTGTTGGTAGGTCTCGGGCAAGGGTGGTGATGCCCTGGTCTTTGGTGACCTTGTTCCAGCTGTGGTGGGGGATCCGGGCGGTGGTACGAGGTAGGTTTCTTGAATGTGAAGTGGATGCAGCTATGGTCGGTCCAGTGGAGTTTGGTGGTGTGGCTGAAGGAGACGTGGCTGATGGCGGAGAGGATGGGGTCGAGCGTGTGTCCAGTGCTGTGGATGGGGTCGTGACTAGTTGTTTGAGTCCGAGGATGGTGAGGTTTTCGAGCAGAGTGATGCAGTTGCTGTTGTCAGCGTTCTAAATGTAGAAATTCAGGTCTCCGAGGAGGATGTAGTCTGTGGAAGCAAGAGCATGCATGCTGACAATGTCGGAGATAGCGTCAATGAACTGTGTCCTGGGGCTCTCTAGATGAGTGATCCTCTGAGGGTGGTGTTGGGATCCGTGTGGATCTCGAAGTGCAGGTGTTCTGCAATGTTGGAGGTTTCTGTTGTGCAGGTCGAAACTCTGAGGGTGCTTCTGTAGACAATGGAAATTCCTCCCCTTGGTCTATTGGTGCGATCCCTTCTTGTGATCTTTTAACCATCAGGGATGGCTATGTTGATGTCGGGTGGCAAGAAGGTGTTCATCCCGGTCTCTCTTAGACAGGCGACATCCGGGGAGGCAGCGTTGAGTAGGTCCCAGAGTTCGATGGCGTGCTCGTGGACAGAGCGGGTTTTGAGAAGTATGCATTTGAGGTGGTTGCGGTCTGCTATGTATAACCAAATAGTCATAATATTTGTAACACATATTGCGTGAGTGTCTGTCTTACTGTGTGCATCTGTGTGCAAGTAGGTGTCTGAGTGGCTCTATGGTTATATGAGTGTTTTATGAGTGACTGAGTGGCGGTGTGATTAGGTGTGTGAGTGGCTGTATTGGTGAGTCACTATGTGTGGCTGTGTGACATGAGTAAGTGGGTGTCAGTGGTGCATGTGTGAGTATATAATTATGTGAATGGCTGAATAGGTGAGTGATGGGGTGTGTGAGTGGCAGTATGGGTAAGTGAGCAGGAGCATTAGTGGTGGATGGATGAGTGTGTGGGTGTCTGTGACTGTATAGGTGAGTTAGTCCATTTGTCAGTATCTGTATGAGTAAATGAGTGGGTGTGTAACTGTTTGGGTGAGTGAGTGGGTATGTGAGTAGTTATATGACTGACTCAGAGTGAGAGTGGCTTTAATGGGGCATGAGTGAGTGTAATGTGGTAAATAAATAAATAATACCCTATTTTTGAATGTATAAATGAATAACAGATAGCTCAATACATAAGAGTCAAGATTCGAGGTAGTAGGAGTTTCGCAGGTTTATTACAGCATAAAGGACAGGAACAGGACAACCTGCATAGGAATAGGATGGCAGGGCCCAGCAGCTGCCGGGGCTGGATCTGGGATGAGCGCGCTAGCATTTAATAACAATACACAAGCATATATAGTAAAACAGTTGCATTACAGTACATATGATAGGCGGAGCAGTGGGTGGAGCAAAAGGCGTGACGCGTAGCAGTCGCGAAAGATAAGGGTGAAAGTGGGTGTAACAGGGCGTATACATAGACATGTGATGCAAACGTAACAGAATATGTCATGAATGGGGCGGAAACATGGAGGGGGCTACCTAAGGAGCCGGGACCTCTAACCTGGTGGTGCGCGCAAGCTGGCAATGACGTATCACTAGGAGAAGCTGGGGGCTATGAACTCTGTGCTAGGAGCAGAGACTGAAGTCTGGAGAGTCAGGGCGACATGTACCTAAGCAGTATCTAGTATCTGATGTTTAGAGAACATGTTGATATAAACTAGAAGTCAGGAGGGGAAAGGCTAACTTGATTCTAAGACTGGACCATGCATTATTCTACATGTAGTGCGTGATGAAGAATATTAAATGACCATTAAATACAGTATTTCTCTTACATGGAGCCGGAAAGGCTAGACAATGACGGAAACTATTGATGCAGTTCAGTAGCTTAGGAATGCAGAGAAGGAGGACTGAACTGATAACTGGAATCATAACATTTTCTTGGCAGACTCAGAGGCAGAGCCAGGCTGAACCGGGCACTGCGAGGCAGGAAGTAAGTGAAGGGTCGAGGATACAGGTGGGGGCTGTATCGCTCCTCAGCGAGGCTTCAGGAGACAGGAGCTGAATCTGGTGTCCAGGCCCTTTTGAGGCCTAGAAACGGGGACTTTACAATGAAATAACGTGCACACTGAGAGACGTGGCAACGTAGCTTTACATAGGCCTGATATTCGTAGTATTCACGAGGACTGGAAACTGACATACTAGAGGTGGACACAACTATAATTGCGTCTTGAATCGAACATAGGGAATACATATGCATATTTAATCATGCACACATAACATATGATGGATGACACGTAGGGACACAGAACATGGCAGAATTTACTTTTCCACATTCCCTCCTTGTCACTACGTTTCCATCAGGAAACATCAATATTCATGATACCATCTATCATTTCATACAGTATCATTTGCTCGTCTCGAATTATCCTGGAACGGGATTTAGAACGGGGTTTGGGATTAGGAATACAAGAGGTAGCACAAATGCCGCAAATCGCAGGGCCACATTGTATACAGAGGCAGCAGCTGAATATGATCGCTACTGCAATACCTAGGAAGGACAATATTTTCCATCCCCAGGCGGAAATTATATTCCAGAACCAACCGGACCATGTCCAGGTGCCTGGATCTTGGTGTATCAGATGGGCAATTTTATGGAGTCTGGTTATAGCTGAATAAACAGACGGCGCGTTATTTGGAATGAAAATGCAGCAACTAGATCCGATGACTCTACAGGCCCCGCCCCTATCGGCCAGTATGACGTCAAGGACGAGACGATTCTGTAAAACGACAAATCTCATAGCAGATTGCTCTTCGGTTAAGTTACCTAGAGCAGAGGCAGTCTCATTTACTACAGCTTCGAGGGTTCTTGTTAACCTACGGATCAGTTTACTATTCTGGATAGGTCCTATAAAGAAAAAGAAACCTCTGTTGAAATCTGTATACTGTTCTAGAGCAGTTTCAGTATAATCGACAATTGGGGACTCCCTTCTATGTCTAATGTGTACTAGATGTGTGTTTCTGTGATAATCAGGTGGGGCTAGGAAAACAGGTGGCAGTAGGAAGGCAATGTAGCAGGTTCCCTCCCAATCGAGGGGCAGACGAACATATGCAGTTTGACCACAAATAAAATAAGAATGACGTGAAGCTTTGAAAATAGATTTCCCACTGTCACTATACTTGACAATAATAGTACAATCACTATGTCCTACATGTACAGAACCATAATTTCGGACACATAATTCGCCTTTGACTGGTAATACAGAAATAGCAGGTAAGTCTGGAGTAGTATCAGACTGAACATTCAGGACCATGAAATTCGAAGAATAGTTACCTAAATTATACACTTCATTTTCTAGATCTAAACCTGTTCTGTGGGGGAGACCTTGCTTGTCTGGGAAACATGTACTGTTAAGAAAAGACATATCTGTTGAGGATGACGTTAACGTGGACCATGCTCCACACGAACCATTATGTGAGAATGGATAAGGAAAAAGTGGCAGAACTCCCTTCGGTGTCTGGAAAGGGGGGAGTCGACCACACACCCAACAATTAGTGGCATTGCTGGTCTGGTGTGAGTAATGTAACATGCGGATAAAGGAATTATTTCGCATAGCGAGGCGGTAAGAGAGTTCATGGGGAGGTAGGTCACTAAACATGTGCTCTATAGTAGCATTAGAAGACATATTTACATGAGGAACTGGAAGATACAGGTAAAATGCATAACTGGTGCAGGAAATCATAATGCTGAGAAACAATATGAAACATAGAAAAACGATACATCGGATTGAGTTTTGACTGACTCTCTCACTATGGGGGTCTATTTTATACATGTCAGAAACAGTCTAACCGTTTCACCTAGGGGAGGACTTAGACAATCAAACTGACTGACTTATTTTACTAGACCGGAGTTTTAACTTATACTCCTGTTGCGGAGTTTTCTCTAACAGGGGGGGTGTAGTAACATTGTCTTTTGCGGGACAGTCCTTAAAAATGGTGCTTTGGCAATCCTTCAAATCCTGGGAAATGTTCTTTAAGACGGGTTTCAGTCCATAAAACTTTTTTATATGAGAAAGGTGCACCCAGCCTTTGCGACCTTCCAACTTCACGGCTGTACGGGTGGTGAGGAGGACCTGTCGGGGCTCTTTCCAGCGAGGCTCCAGCGGACTTGATCTGTCAAAATTCCTCACCAACACCATGGATCCTGGAACGATTTCATGCGGTGCCACCTCGGTATTGTCTGGAAATGCGGCGGCAACCTGTGAACGACATGAGTTGAGGGCAGACATCAAGGAAGCTAGGTAATCTGTCAGCATATTACTTGAAACATCGGTAATACTTCGGGGTCTAGGAGTACCCCACATATTTGGGGGGCGGCCGAATACGACCTCATACGGGGACAGACCTGATCTGGAATGTGCGACCATGCGCATATAAAATAAAGCAACTGGTAGAGCTACCAGCCAGTCCACACCTTTTTCTTTGCATACTTTGGCGATACGGATTTTCAGAGTCTGATTATGTCTCTCTACGAGACCGGCTGCTTCAGGATGGCGTACACAATGAAACTTCCACTGGTACCCTAACAAAAGGGAAACATGCTTCATCAACTCGGATGAGAATGGCTGGCCGTTGTCAGAATATACGACTCTAGGGAGTCCATAACGGGGGAAGAACTCACGAACCAACTGCTTGGCAGTGGTCGCGGCGGTGTAATCTGGAACTGGATATGCTTCTGTCCACCTGGACAAAGCGCATACAACTACAAGGACATACTTGAAACCTCGACATCGCTCCATCTGAATATAATCCATCTGGAGGACTTCAAAAGGGTGGTCAGGGGGCTGGAATCCACCTTGTTCCACCGGGACACTTTTACCGGGATTAAACTGACAACATATCATACAGGTACGGACTTTCTGCTTGGCTGCAGCTCGTAAATGCTTGTTGAACCAAATATTCTGGATACTGTCTAACATAGCTTTTTCTCCTAAATGTGCTGGACTATGTGCGGTATTAATAATGACTTGAACCATAGAGTCGGGGAGAAACCATGTTGCTCTACCCTTCGTTAACCATCCTTGATCTGTCTGGACCCCTCCTTGTTCGGACCATTTCTTAATTTCTTCGGGAGTAGCATGTAACTGTATGTCTATGACATCTTGAGTAGGGTCCTTAACTGTCATACATGTAGTCGGATCTGGAGTATGTGTCTGATTAACTGGAATGTCTGGAGTCTGTGCTGTAAGCTTGGCTGTGCGATCTGCTAGATCATTACCTTGGGAAATGGTGTCAGTAACTTTCGTATGTGCTTTGCACTTCATGATAGCGATAGATGTCGGTAAGTGTATGGCATCTAACAGAGCTTGAATAAGGAGACCATGCTGAATCTTTGTTCCATGAGAAGTCATGAAACCTCTCTCCTGCCAGAGCACTCCGAAGTCGTGTACGACTCCAAATGCGTAACGTGAATCCGTGTAGACATTAACTTTCAAGTTCTTGGCGTGTATGCAGGCTTGTGTCAGAGCAACTAGCTCTGCTGCTTGAGCGGACAGGGTGTCAATACGGTGTGTCTCAATAACTTCAGTGTCAGTAGTCACTGCATACGCGGCGACTAGTTCTCCTGTACTAGTTCTCATGCATGAACCATCCACATAAAGTGTCAGGTCGGGGTCTAGTAATGGAATATCTGTCAGATCTTGTCTTGGCTTTGTCGTAATGTTAACTACTTCCACGCAATCATGTGTGGCTGGATTTGAAGTAACTGATGGTAACAGTGTAGCAGGATTCAGGATGTTGCAGCGTCTGATTTCTATGTGTGGCTGGAATAATGTCAATTCATAACCTGTTAAACGTGCAATTGTCAAGTGCTGAGTTTGTGTTCGGTTCAAAAGAACTTCCACAGAGTGTGGAACCTGTACTGTCAAGGTATGTCCTAAGACTATGGAATCACTTTGTCTGATAGCTAGTGCTGCGGCTGCAACTGACTTGAGGCACGCAGGCAGAGCCTGGGCTACAGGATCTAATGTGCTCGAAAAATAAGCACAGGGCTTGTATTGTCCTGCTTGATCTTGTGTGAGAACAGATAATGCTGTACCTTCGCGTTCAGTAACGAAAAGTGTAAAAGGCTTACTGTAGTTCGGTGTCGCTAGAACTGGAGCTTGGCATAAAGCTTTCTTTAACTCATTGAAACTAAGTGTATGTTCAGATGTCCAAGGGAGAACAGTCGATACGGCTGCCTCCTGTGTCGTTAACTGTATCAGTGGCTTGGCTAGAAATGCATACTGAGGAATCCATTGTCTGCAATAAGAAGTAAGGCCAATAAAAGCACGTACCTCCTTCTGGGTCTTGGGCTGAGGAAGACTCGCTATTAACTGGATACGGTCTGGTGTCAACTGCCTACCCCTCTTGGACAGTAAGTGTCCTAAGTATACCACTTGCTGGACACAGAATTGAAGCTTAGAAGGGGACACCTTGTGCCCCATCTCGGCTAGGAAATACAAGACTGTAAGGGATGCTTGCTCGCAAGCACGTTCAGAACGGGCTGTGATCAGGAGATCATCGACATACTGGAGCAGGGCAGTGTCAGTTGGCATGTGAATGTTGTCTAGTTGTCTCTTAAGTGCTTGACTGTAAATACTAGGACTTTCTGTGAAACCTTGAGGAGCTCGTGTGAACATATAGCTCCTTCCATTTAAACAAAATCCGAAAAGGAACTGGCTGTCTGGATGAATGGGAACACTAAAAAACGCGTTCTTGAGGTCGATTACAGTAAAGAACGTGGCTTCGGAATCAATGGCTGTTAATAGGGAAGAGATGTCTGGGACAACTGGGTACTGAGGAATAATACACTTATTAAGCTCTCGTAGGTCAATCACTAATCGATATACTGGGGGTGCATTTGGATCAGTACGTTTCATGACTGGAATGATCGGAGAATTACATACATTGGAGTCAGTTTCTACAACCACTCCTTGAGCAATAAGCTCGTCAATAATTTTGGATAAGGCTGCTACAGCCTCAGGTGGCAATCTGTACTGTCTGATTCGTGGTAACACTACACCTGGCTTGAGAGTCACACGATAGGGTGTGATTTGCATATAACCTACATCAGTTGGACCTTGCGCCCATAAGTGCTGTGGAACATTAGACAGTCTTGAATCAAAATCTCGTAATACATAGTGACCCTTAAAGTCACGTAGGAACAATCGTATTCCCTCTGGGGAACAGCATATAACTGCACCTAACTCTTTCAGTGTCTTAATGCCTAATAGATTTTCTGGACATGACTTAGTAAGTAACAGATCAGTAGTGCGGGACAATGGACCTACTTCTAGAGAAACTGGCTTTGAGATCTCATTTACGATAGGCTTTCCTGAAAATCCAAGGGAAACATTTCTTGAGCCTGAGAGCGGAGCCCCTGGAACTTCGGCGTGACTAATTGTGGTCCTACTTGCCCCTGTATCAATCAAAAACTTTCTGTCTTTCCCTAATACTTGACTATGAACATAGGGACCTTCTTGATCTACAGGTATCTCGATGAGAGGCAAGCCTACCTCCCTCTCTAGGCTGTTTCATGAATACTGTTGGTACTCTGGATACTCAGACTGTGCATACTGGTACATCTGCTGTGTGACATGCTGTGTTGCAGCGATAGGCTGCGGTGCTGTAACTGTCTGTGGTGCATTCTGTAACTGAGGAGTCTGTGAAACTTGTTCTTGTCTAGGCGGACGTGGTCTTTCTTTAGTCTTACCAGTAGCTATGTTGTGTTTCAGAACTGCACACTCGTTTATAAAATGACCTGGCTGTTTACAATAATTGCAATTCCCTTTAACGGGAGCTGCAGGATGACTGGCTTGATTCGGACCCCTCTTCTGACTGTCTTGAGGAACAGATTGTGCAACTAGTACTTTCATTTTTGTGTCTTTCATACGTTTTCTTTCATGTTCTTGCTCTTCTCTGATTCTATTCTGGTGGTATTGGAGCATCTGCAACATCTGGGACGGGGTATTAGCTTGCCAGGTACTTTCGACTTTCAGAACTCGATTTTTAATTGGTGAACTTGAATTCTCGACTAATTTAGTAACAAAAAGGTGAGGGTATGACTCACTACTTGTCTTGAGGCCACTGTTGATGCTAAAACATTTCTCGAATCTAGAATAAAAATCACTAATATCTTCGTCTTGTTTCTGTTTACAGGCTGAGATTGCATCCCAGTCTTCTTTTCTAGTTGTCAATAATCTAGGTAAAACTTGAATCAATAATTCAGGTAATTCTTTACATTTATCTCCGAGACCGGTACCTGGTACTCGTATCTTATCTTCAGCTTCTAGGACTGCCCAATCGATCTTTTTCTCTCCCACCTCCCATTCTTTTTCCTTGAGCTTTTCATACACCCCTGCGGGCAACAGAACCTTTAACATTTTAATTATATCTGGATACGTGTATTCTCCCATACGGAGCATGTCTTTTAATTCTCTATGGAACCCTGCTGGATCTTTATCATGACAGGGAATTAATTTCTTCATCTCCAGAAGTTCCATCTTTGTGATCGGAGTGTATACAAACACTCGCTGCATTTCGCCACCCGTTCCTCTAACTGGGTGGACTTCTCGTAACGGATTCTGTCTGTCTATGTAAAATGGTTTACTTTCTGGGGGTGAGACATGAACAAAATGCGGGTTCAGAAACGTTCTATATTTGTGGCGCTGTTCTAGAATGACACTAATTAAATCGGTACCTAGACCTCTCCATCTATACTGGAGTAACTCGTTCAGGATATCATGTAACGGACCTGGATCAGAATGTTGACCCTCATACAGAGTAATGAGGTGCTGAATCATATACATACCCACCAGTCGTTGCTCGGCTGGGGGCATTTTCAGAAACATTTGTGCCACTATTTCGTCTGGAAAAGTGGTAGAATCAGTAATCCATCGGACTGCTGATCGGGCTAGTTCTTGTTCATGCATAGTACTTAACTCACTGTAACCGATTCGTGATTTCAGAATGTGATCGGTAGCTTGAAATACTTGTTCTAGAGAACCTTGGTCTGGTACTGGATGATGGAACGTAGACTTGGGTTCTAGACGTAAATGGCGATCTGGAAATCTAGGTTTTCCTACATACGCTATTCTGGCGGAATTCTCGTCGTCTAACTCTTCAGTATCAGAGTTACTTTCTTTCTCGTTTACTTGTGCTGCTTTACGTTGTTCGTGTAACTTTATTATTTCTTTACGGATTTTCTTGTACATACTCTCCATAGCACCGATAGTCTTGTGCTTACCCTCGGCTATACTATTACTCCACTTCATCAGGGCTTTCATTTCGGCCTGATTTTTGGACGGGTAATCTTGTTCTCTTATTAGACAATTAATCAGAAACTTTAATATCATGAGCTGGGTCTCAGCTTTCCTTTGGGACATGACATCACTAATACTTTCTGGATCTTCCCCTGTACGGATGAAACGATATATTCTGTCTAGATCTTCCTTCATATCTGGTAGGGTGACTAGATACTCGGCCACATTTCTTACGGGTAATGAATATAAAACCATATCATCTTCGCCTGGGACTGGGTCATAGCAGCATTCGGCAAGGGATTTTCTTATTTCTGCAACAGACAGTCTGGGCGTACGTTGTGACGCTTGCATATGTAATTCGGCTGCCGTTAAATGTTTATGTGGCGGCGGGGTTCGAGGAGGACCTCCTCCTGCGGCCCCTAGACTAGAATCATCAACTGATGCTTTTCATCCTGGCAGGGTGGGAAATTGGAATGCGGGCTGGACTTGTATGGCGGGCTGGACCGGGGGGACCGTAGCAGGTGCTGCAAAGGGTGCCCCGGTGTCTGGAGGAACGGGAAGTGCCTGATTTACAGGGACTGGTGGAGCGGGAACAGGATTTGCATATTCTGGGACTGTGTCGTCCAAATAGGACGAGATGAAAATATCAGCTGCGGTTGGTTTGTGACGTAACTTGATCGGAACTAGTGGTGGCGGAAAATTACTGGATGCCTCCGGGGTCGCTTTTGGCAAGCCCTCGGCAAGAAGAGGATACATACCCTTAATGAGGGCATTCCTCTGTCTGTCTGACTGTTCGGCTTTGACTTGTTCACCTATCTCGATTAGTTCTTTTTCTTGTGCTCGTTCTAAGGATTCTCTACTTAATTCTGACTTTCTGATTTCTTTTTCGGTTCTTTTATGAGCTTCTTTACGCCATAGCTCTATGGCATCTTTCTGTGATTGTCTGGCTTTCTTTTTCCATAATGCCTCTTCTACTCGCATGATGCACTCGGCATCCCATGTACCCGATACGGGCCATCTATACTTTTCTTCTAACTGTTTTGTATACTCTACCCATAAATCTAGATATAGTATGGCACTTATGCCATGCTTCTGATACATAAAATGACCTGGACTGTCCCTAGGCGGGACTGGAACTGCTTCCTCTAACAAACCCTTTCTAGTTTTTAACTGACGTAATTTTGAAAACAAGGGCATGACTGGACTGTAATCTAGACACAATACAATACACAATGAACACGATACTTATTCCCCATTCATACCACGACATTAAAATACATGAAAAACATTTAGAAATAACAGTTCGAACAGAATACTACCTGGAATACGGAACACAGAATATATGACTTTATATGAATTTTCTCGAGAACAGAACTGACTGGAACAGAAACTAGATGCACTGCTGAAACAGTACGAAACTTACCGGTCTCATAAAGAGACACGTCAGGACCCGCATCCACCGAAGTGGACACTTCGTTTGTGTGTCTGGGTACCACCAACCCACGGACCAGAGTCAATTAGATTGACCCTGTCTAGATACTACCCCAGTAATGGTACTCACCGGGCATCAAGAACGGAAGGCCTCGGACTGGACTGGACTGCTTCGACGACGGACAACGAACTTCGGACTTAAGTTACGGGTGGACCTCCGGATACCTCGGACCTTGGACTCTTGGCTTGGGCTCTGGTCGGGACTCGCCGCATTCCTCCACCGCCTCGTCTGGATGCTGGACCGCCTCCTCCGTCTCCTCCGTGGGCCTGAGGGATACTTGAAGCAGAAATATCTGCACGTGCACGGTATGGTTCCGTCACGGCTGCAGAGGGTCAGGGGGCCGGCGTGGCTTCACCGGCGCGTGGGGAAAGGGCAAGTCCCTATTCGGGCGCCATTATGTGGTAAATAAATAAATAATACCCTATTTTTGAATGTATAAATGAATAACAGATAGCTCAATACATAAGAGTCAAGATTCGAGGTAGTAGGAGTTTCGCAGGTTTATTACAGCATAAAGGACAGGAACAGGACAACCTGCATAGGAATAGGATGGCAGGGCCCAGCAGCTGCCGGGGCTGGATCTGGGATGAGCGCGCTAGCATTTAATAACAATACACAAGCATATATAGTAAAACAGTTGCATTACAGTACATATGATAGGCGGAGCAGTGGGTGGAGCAAAAGGCGTGACGCGTAGCAGTCGCGAAAGATAAGGGTGAAAGTGGGTGTAACAGGGCGTATACATAGACATGTGATGCAAACGTAACAGAATATGTCATGAATGGGGCGGAAACATGGAGGGGGCTACCTAAGGAGCCGGGACCTCTAACCTGGTGGTGCGCGCAAGCTGGCAATGACGTATCACTAGGAGAAGCTGGGGGCTATGAACTCTGTGCTAGGAGCAGAGACTGAAGTCTGGAGAGTCAGGGCGACATGTACCTAAGCAGTATCTAGTATCTGATGTTTAGAGAACATGTTGATATAAACTAGAAGTCAGGAGGGGAAAGGCTAACTTGATTCTAAGACTGACCATGCATTATTCTACATGTAGTGCGTGATGAAGAATATTAAATGACCATTAAATACAGTATTTCTCTTACATGGAGCCGGAAAGGCTAGACAATGACGGAAACTATTGATGCAGTTCAGTAGCTTAGGAATGCAGAGAAGGAGGACTGAACTGATAACTGGAATCATAACATTTTCTTGGCAGACTCAGAGGCAGAGCCAGGCTGAACCGGGCACTGCGAGGCAGGAAGTAAGTGAAGGGTCGAGGATACAGGTGGGGGCTGTATCGCTCCTCAGCGAGGCTTCAGGAGACAGGAGCTGAATCTGGTGTCCAGGCCCTTTTGAGGCCTAGAAACGGGGACTTTACAATGAAATAACGTGCACACTGAGAGACGTGGCAACGTAGCTTTACATAGGCCTGATATTCGTAGTATTCACGAGGACTGGAAACTGACATACTAGAGGTGGACACAACTATAATTGCGTCTTGAATCGAACATAGGGAATACATATGCATATTTAATCATGCACACATAACATATGATGGATGACACGTAGGGACACAGAACATGGCAGAATTTACTTTTCCACAGTATTAGTGTCTGTCGTCTGTATGGCTGGATGTGTGAGTGGCTGTCTTGGTGAGTGACTGGATGCATGAATGGCTGTATGGATGAGTTATTGGTTTTGTGAGTGGCTTTAAAAGTGAGTGGCACAATGAATCAGCGAGTGGGTGTGTGATTACCTGTATGAGTCTGTGAATGGGTTTGTGAGTGGTTGTGTGGAACGGGATATATGTGAGGTTGTATCGGGGAATGTGTGTGTGAGTGGTTTTGTGTATAACATAATCAGTGATGTTGGTGATGTCATTTGAGATGACATCAGTGATATCACAAGTGATGTAATATGTGGGGTCATAAGAAATGCATTGTGGGGACGTAAGTTATAGTTAGCTCGGGTAACTTTAACTGTTGACTTTCACTGGCTTTGTACCAGCTTTGTGATCCTAGCTATAATGTCCCTGTGACCTTTGTTTTTTTAGTGAATTTTAAGTTTTGTTCCATTTTATTCCCTAAATATAAAGTCCTTGTAACCTATGTTTTTTCAGTGATTTTCTAATGTTTTTAAAATTCGATTTTACAACAATGCCGCCTCTGTAACCTATGTTTTTCAGTGATTTTCTAACTTTTTAAATTATATTTCCTATCTATAATGTCCCTGTAACCTTTGTTTTTCAGTGAATTTCTAATGTTTCTTAAATTCTACTTCTTGCCTGTAAGCTTTGAAAATAAGTGTGTGAGTGAGTGCAAGAGGGCCTCAGTGGGTGTGTGACTGAGTGGGTGAGCGTCTCAATGGGTGTGTGACTGGGTGTGTGTGTGTCTGAGTGGGTCTGGGACTACCTGCATGAATGTATCACTGGATTAATCAGTGGGTTCAAATAAACATAGCCACCTACTACATTCAATTAGTATAAGGCACACAGACAATATCATTAAAACACTCTTTGAATGTGTATGTTGCACATAAATGATATGTTAAGGGTAACGCTCTAACCTACGCTGCTCCAAGCATTAATTGGGAATTCAATTGAGGGTTATGTAGTGTCTTGCTAGTTTTATGATAGAACACTTGTGGTTCTAAACAGACTACATAGAAGTATGACATAGTGATTAGAATGGAATGCAATGAATGCTTGGTTTAGAACGCTGAGTACCTAGTTGCATGCAGAAAAATAAAGGCGTGTAATATTCAGCTCCGTGTGTGGTGTAGTCATTGGTGGGTACCCTGGTTGAGGAGGTCGGTGCAGTCTGTTCATTTCTTACATATTGCACCTCACTCCATTATGTGTAATATACGGAATGTAACCGGAATTACTCATATCGATGCACTCCATGCTTCATTACAAACAAGTTAGGAATAGTGGAATAGAATGACTGCTCCTGAAGCTTCCAATTGTGCTACCATGTGCTGATGATGAGCTGAGCTCGTCATGTAACGCGGTCATTTGAAAAATGCCGCACACAGCGGGAAAAACGGCCGCACGCATGTGGTTAAATTGTTTGCACTATTGAATTTAGACATGATTAATTCTGTAGGCAATTCTGTACCACAACAATCTATTATATTACTGTTCGTCATTTTTGTTTAAATATAAAATGCATTATTATCTATGTGATGCTGGCGCCTAATGTAAACCTGTTAAATAAAAAATATAAAGTTCAGTCTTTTTTGCATTGCAGATCATGAGAGCAATGAACCTGAAGTCCCTGAGCTGAGACTCGTCCTTGTTGGGCACACAGGGGCTGGTAAAAGCGCCACCGGGAACTCCATCCTCGGTGCCGGTGACGAGGAGTCCGATCCTTGTCCAGAGAAGCGGTTCAGATCCAGGGTGAGTCCGCAGTCAGTGACCCTGGAGTGTGAGAGGATGGACGGTGTCCGGGACGGGCGGCGCCTGGTGGTCGTGGACACCCCGGGGTTCTTTAACACACGTGCTTCGGAGGAGGACGTGCGGAGGGATGTCAGCCGGTGCCTGGAGCTCTGTGCCCCGGGGCCCCACGCCATAGTCCTGGTGCTTCAGACCGGGCGCTTCAGCCAGGAGGAGCGGGAGGCCGTGGACACAATCCGGAGGGTGTTTGGAAAGGGAGCGGAGGAGCACATGGTGGTCGTCTTCACCCCAAAGGATGACCTGGGAGATAGGTCAATAGAAGAATTTGTAGAGGAATCTGAGTCACAACTAAAGGAGCTAATTGCAAAATGTGGAGGTCGTTTCTGCGCCGTCAACAACAGGGCGACCGGGGAAGAAAACACAGGGCAGATGCCGCAGCTGATTCACTTGATAGAAAAGATGAAAGAGCAGAATGAAATGCTAGGGTGCAATGGGGGATATTTTATTCCTAATAAAGATGGCAGTCCTACACCCTTAATAAACAAGGGCATGGTAGTAGGAGCAATGATGGGCTTGGGGTGTGGAGTGGCAGCTGCAGGACTCGCAGGGCTGTCAATTCTGTACACATCAGCCTTAGTGGCTATACCTTTTGGCTTCATAGGAGGGGTGAGATACCACTTGTTAAAAGAGTTTTGATTCAGGTGTTTAGGAATAAAGATTGCTGAAGCAACTACTTGTTTTATGTAGTTTATGTCTCAGTTAATGTAGGGCAGACAACATAAATCTCTACAGCCTCTCAGCACACTGGTGCCATCTCATATGCACCACCTGTGTATATGGTTGATGTGGCTAGTTACATTTTAGTTCAGTGCCCTTGTTTTACATCACATTGCTAGGAAGAAGCCATACTATGAATAAACAATTCCTGTTGCTACAATTATGCATCAACATTTGTTAATAAAAGCTGACCTACTACTATCTGTTTCACAAACATAATTAAAGTTATATTACTGTAGAGACAAAACAGTATTTCTTGGTACAAACTTTTCCAGGTACAGAGATAACTCGTTCCGTTCTTTTACAGTACTCGTGTAGCAGTTTTCACTCAAAATATTTGCATCACTATTATATTTTGTATAGAAGATAAATCTAAAATGCCTAAAACTTGTCAATGTGCACCATTGTTGGACCTTGCCTTTTCTGCAGGATTTTCCTTAAACTGTTTGCCTTCTTCCTCCTATTTTTCTGACCTTTTTGTTGGCTAAGGACTCCGGGCACTTTACCACTGCTCACGAGTGCTAAAGGTCTTATGATTTCTTGTTTAAATTCTATTGGTGATTGGTTTGCCATTATTAGCCTATTTGAAATACTAGAAAGTCCCTTCTACAGTACACTGCGTGTGCCCATGGCCTGTAAATCAAAAACTACTAATGGACCTACAGAACTGATTGAGCCACCCACACGAGTAGCATTGAAAGCATGTCATAGATATGCCACTGCGGCATCTGTGTGTGCAGTTGTAAAGTGTCATTTCAACCTGGAAAGTGCTCTTGCCAGGCCCTTAACCCCCCTTTTATTACATATAAGGCACTCCTAAGGTAGACCCAAGGCAGACCCATGGGCAGAAAGCAGTGCATTCAAAAGGTAAGATATGTACTATTCTGTTTTACATGTCCTACTAGTCAATCAATCAATCAATCAATCAATCAAGCATTTGTATAGCGTGCTACTCACCCAGAGGGTCTCAAGGCGCTTGGGGGAGGGGTTCCTCTACTGCTCGAACAGCCAGGTCTTGAGTTGCTTCCTGAAAGAGAGGTGGTCCTGGGTCAGGCGGAGGTGGATGGGGAGAGAGTTCCACGTCTTGGCAGCCAGGTAGGAGAAGGATCTTCCTTCCATTGTGGCTCTTCGGATGCGGGGAACGGTGGCGAGGGCGTGGCTGGTCGATCGTAGCTGGCGGGTGAGAGTGTAGAAGGTCAGGCGTCGTTGAGGTATCTGGGGCCGTGGTTGTGGAGAGCTTTGTGTGCGTGGGTGAGGATTCGGAACGTGATTCTCTTGCTGACGGGGAGCCAGTGCAGGTCTCTTAGGTGTCCGGAGATGTGGCTGTGTCGGGGGATGTCCATGATGAGTTGTGCTGAGACGTTCTGAATGCGCTGGAGTCTTTTCTGGAGTTTGGCTGTGGTTCCGGCGTAGAGGGAGTTGCCGTCGTCCAGTTGGCTGGTGACGAGGGCCTGGGTGACCGTCTTCCTGGTTTCGGTGGGGATCCACCGGAAGATCTTGCGTAGCATCCGTAGGATGTTGAAGCATGACGAGGAGACGGCGTTGTCTTGTCTGGTCATCGAGAGGGAGGAGTCCAGGATCAAGCCCAGGTTGCGTGTGTGGTCTGTTGGTTTGGGTGCAGGGGGCCACCAGGAGTCGTCCCAGGCGGAGGGTGATGATCCCAGGATGAGGACTTCCGTCTTATCTGAGTCCAATTTCAGGCGGCTGTTCATCATCCACTCGGCTACGTCTTTCATCCCTTCGTGTAGGTTGGTTCTGGCGGTTGCGGGGTCGTTAGTGAGGGAGAGGATCAGCTGGGTGTCGTCGGCGTAGGAGAGGATGTTGAGGTTGTGTTGGCGTGCGATGGCCGCGAGGGGGCTCATGTAGATGTTGAACAGCGTGGGGCTGAGTGATGAACCCTGTGGTACGCCGCAGATGATTTCGGTGGCCTCGGATCTGAACGGGGGGAGGCGGACTCTCTGTGTTCTTCCGGCGAGGAAGGAGATGATCCACTCCAGTGCCTTCTCCTGGATTCCGATGTTGTTCAGGCGCTGCACTAGGGTGCGGTGGCAGACAGTGTCGAACGCTGTGGAGAGGTCCAGGAGGATGAGGGCCGCTGTTTCTCCATTGTCGAGCAGGGCTCGGATGTCGTCGGTGGCTGCGATGAGGGCGGTCTCGGTGCTGTGTTTGGCCCGGAAGCCGGACTGTGAGTGGTCAAGGGATCCATTTGTCTCGAGGAAGGCAGCCAGCTGTCTGTTGACGGTCTTCTCGATGACTTTGGCAGGAAAAGGAGGGAGCGAGATGGGGCGGTAGTTTTTGAGGTCGGTGGGGTCCGCTGATGGTTTCTTCAGTAGGGCGCTGAGTTCGGCTTGCTTCCAGCTCTCTGGGAAGGTGGCGGTGTCGAAGGAGGTGTTGATGATGTCCCGGAGATGGGGTGCGATGACGGAATCGGCCTTGTTGAAGACGTGGTGAGGGCAGGGGTCGGTTGGTGATCCGGAGTGGATGGAGTTCATCGTGCGGATGGTGTCTGCGATGTTGACCGGGGTCCAGGCGCGGAGGGTGGTGGTGGGGGGCATTGGTACGGTCATAGGGTGCGTCGGCTGTGTGCTAAAACTGTTGTGTATGTCTCCAATCTTGCTGTGGAAGAACGAGGCAAGCGAGTTGCAGACTGTTTGCGAGGGAGTGATGTCGTTGTTTCCAGCGCTGGGGTTCGAGAGTTCTTTGACAATGTTGAAGAGTTCCTTGCTGTTGTGGGCGTTGTTGTCCAGTCGTTCCTTAAATGCGGTTTTCTTGGTGGTGTGGATCAGCTGGTGGTGTTTTCAGGTGGCGTGCTTGAGGGTGATCATGTTGTCTGTAGTCAGGTCTCTGCGCCAGGCTTTCTCGAGGGCCCGGCAGTTGTTCTTGGAGCTCTTGAGTTTGTCGGTGAACCAGGATGCTTTCTTGCTGCCGGGTCTGACGGGGGGGGTCTTCAGTGGAGCGAGGTCGTCTGCGCAGTTGGTGATCCATCTTGTGAGGTTGTCGGCGGCTTGGTTGGGGTTCGTTGAACTGGTGGGAGGGTTCTGGCTCAGGGATGTGGTGAGTTGGTCGGTGGTGGTCTTGTTCCAGCTTCTGCGGGGAGCCTGTTGCGGGTGGTGGTGAGTGGTGGTCCTACTGAAGCTGAAGTGGACGCAGCTGTGGTCTGTCCAGTGGAGTCCGGTGGTGTGGCTGAAGAAGATGTCCTTGCTGGAGGAGAAGACGGGGTCAAGCGTGTGGCCGGCATAGTGGGTGGGGGTGGTCACCAGTTGCTTGAGTCCAAGGTTGGCGAGGTTGTCCAGCAGGGTGGTGGTGTTGCGGTCGTTGTTGTTCTCCAGGTGGAAGTTGAGGTCCCCTAGGAGGAGGTAGTCAGAGGAGGGGAGGGCGTGCGGGCTGATGAAGTTGGCGATGTCTTCGCTGAATTGTGTGCAGGGTCCTGGGGGTCTGTAGATGAGGGTGCCTCTGAGAGTGGACTTGGGGTCGGTGTGTATCTGGAAGTGAAGATGTTCAGCGGTTGTGAGGGTGTCGTCGGAGTTGGTCGTGATGCGGATGGTGTTCTTGTGGACGATGGCAATGCCTCCTCCGGTCTGGTTGGCGCGGTCCCTCCGGGTGATCTTGTATCCGTCGGGGATGGCTATGGCGATGTCGGGCGCTGAGGAGGCGTTCATCCATGTTTCCATGAGGAAGGCGACGTCTGGAGATGTGGAGTCGAGGAGGTTCCAGAGTTCGATGGTGTGTCTGTGGACGGAGCGGGTGTTGAGCAGGATGCACTTCAGGTGGTTGCTGCTGGTGCTCCGCTTGGCGGGTGCGGTGCAGGTCTGCGTGCAGGAGAACTTGCAGGATTGGCAGATGAAGGGTCCATGGGTGCGTCCTGGGGTGGCTCGATGGCTCGGTGGCAGCCGGGGATCCGGACAGTGTTGAGTGCGTTGAGGGTGGTGGCGTCGTAAGTCCGGCGGGTGGGCTGGTAGCTGCAGGGGCCAGGGTTCCTGGCGCTGGGCGCGGTCCAGGCGCGGACGGGCGCAGACGGGCTTGCCTTTGGCGCGCCTTCGGCGCACAATCGGCGCACCCGCTGCGCGTGGCCGCTGCGTGTGGCCGCTGCGCGTGCGGGCGGACTCCGCCATATGTAGGGCGGCGGGAGGAAGGAACAGCTGGGAGGCGGGAGCGGGATGGCGCGGGGATGGAGATACACAAGGAAAGAGGGGGCGGGGCCGCAGGGGAGCAGCGGCAGGGAGCGGGGAGGGGGTACTGGCGGGAAGCGGTCACAGGGGGCGAGGAGCGAAAACACAAACGGGGCAAACCAGGGGGCACAGGGAGGAAGAACAAGCACAGGGGACGACAGTAACAGGTCACAGGGCAAGAAAGACAAAAGGAAGACAACAACCCATGCCACAGGGGCAGCGGTGACGGAGCGAGGCAGTCAGGGACACCGGGCACACTCAGGGGGAGCCGCGTGGCGGGTGGAGCGACCTACACAGACCAGGGTCAGGTCAGGTCACGCTCACCGCCGCTCAGGCAAGCCCTAAATAGCCGACGGGAGGGAGGAGCAGCTGGGAGGCGGGAGCAGGGTGGTGCGGGGATGGAGATACACAAGGAAAGAGGGGGCGGGCCGCAGGGGAGCAGCGGCAGGGAGCGGGGAGGGGCACTGGCGGGAAGCGGTCACGGGGGGCGAGGAGCGAAAACACAAACAGGGGGCAAACCAGGGGGCACAGGGAGGAAGAACAAGCACAGGGGACGACAGTAACAGGTCACAGGGCAAGAAAGACAAAAGGAAGACAACAACCTATGCCACAGGGGCAGCGGCGACGGAGCAAGGCAGTCAGGGACACCGGGCGCACTCAGGGGGAGCCGCGCGGTGGGTGGAGCGACCTACACAGACCAGGGTCAGGTCAGGTCACCTAGTCAAATACTGATAAAGTCAGTTATCACTACAGCAAGGCCTGTCTGTCCCATAGGTGAACATATGGATTGCCTTGAAAGATCTTTTAAGTGTCATTTCCCATTAGGAGCTGATAGAAATTTTGAGATTGGGGTAGTTGGACTCACATTTGAAACTATATTTTTTGTTGAAGTTGGTTTTCAAATTGTTTGTATGAAATGCCTCTTTTAGCAAGTAGATATTATCTTGCTTAACCATTCTATACCTCTGCCTGTCTGTTGAATGCATGCCTGGGTCAGAATGACTGATGGGCAATGTGTGAATTCACTCTAGAAAGTCACACAAAGGGAGCTAATGTGTGCCCTGCACAACCTGATGGCCCATTACCAGGCTGTTGGGCTTTCCTGAGCAAGAGTGGTGGGAGGGGTTGGTACAGACACCTGAATAAGGCTGTGCCTGTCCTCCAATAACGCGGTCTCTACCCCCTGTGGTGTGTCTGGATCCAGGGCAGGGAAAGATAGGGTCTTGTGCAGTCCAAAGAATTTCTTTTGAAATTTCCCTACTTCAAAGGCTGAAATTGGTATAACTACTGGCCCTCCGACACCATATATTTAGAACACTTCTGGATTGAGGATATTCTGCCAGGAAGAAGAGCTGGATTCAGTAGGAGGGACTGGCACTCTGCCTGTTGCTTTGTTGTGCTGGCCCGTTGCTTGCTGCTTCTGTCCTGGAGGTGAAAGGACTGTACTTTGCTTTCTGTATACTGCTTTCCAAGGATCTACAAGGGCTCCTGTTAAGAAGGTTTGGGGATATTTAAGACTTCACCTGCTAGACCGTGGGATCTCTTGCTTAGAGTTTGGACTTGCCAAGTTGTGCCAAATCAAGTTCCTGAGCTCTTGGAAATGACTTGGTGATTTTAAGGAGAAAATAAATACATCGCCTTACAGTACCATTCCGGATGGGTGCCTCATTGTAAAGATTTGATGCTTCACTATTGCACGCACTAAAGCATGGATCTTGCTTGACGCATTGACCATGGCTTATACCAAAGGCCTCAGTTTGCCTTTGCAGCGTGTTAGGAGCAGCTCATAGGCCCTGATAGTGCCCTGTTGTTCTCTTCCCGTTTCGCTCTAATTGTCACGGTTGGTTCATTTTTCACTGTTTGTTTTTATTCCTGGTTTGCTGTGTTCTGACGTTTTTTCCCGCCGCTGCTGCCCCTGCGGCCCCATCCACCGATCCAGCCTGCTCCCGCCCCCTACCTCTGCTCCCGTCCTCTCCCCTCCTTTTGGCGACCGCTGCACAGTTGGGCGCAGCTGCGTGACACTGGCGTGCCAAAGGCGCACCTAAGGCAAGCCTGTCTGTACCCATCCTCACCTGGACTGTGCCCAGTGCCAGAACCCATGGCCCCCACGCCCACCACTACACCTGACGCCGCTACTATGCCAAAACACTCCACACACTCAAATCCACCTGCTTCCAGGCCACCCCAAAGCTCACCCAGGGACCCTTTGCCTGCCGCAACTGCAACTACACCAGCCAGCGCACATCTGCACACTCTGACCACCACACCGCGGCAGACCACAACAACCTCAGCTGCATACTACTCAGCACCGGCTCAGTCCACAAGCACACTGTCGAACTCTGGGACCTGCTTGACTCCTCCTCCCCGGAGGTCGCCTTCATGACGGAGACTTGGATGAATACCTCCTCGGCACCTGACATAGCCATAGCTATCCTGGACGTTCACAAGATCACCCGCAGGGACCAACACAACAAACCAGGAGGAGAAATCATCATTGTCCACAGGAAACCATCAGAATTCCAGCCAACACGAAGACTCCCTCAGCATGGCCGAACACCTACACTTCCAGATCCACGTCAACCACAACACCACCCTCAGAGGAACCCTTGTCTACAGACCCCCAGGACCCCGACCACAGTTCAGCGATTCCATCACCGATCTCATCAGCACACACACCTTCGCCTACACAGAATACATCCTCCTCGGAGACCAGAACTTCCACCTCGAGAACGCTAATGACAACAACTCCACAACGCTTATCGACAACCTCGCCAACCTTGAACTCAAACAGCTCGTCACAACAACCACCCACTCTTCCGTACACTCGTTCCACCCCAACTTCTCCACCAGCAGCCACTTCACCTTCAGCCACACCACCGAACTCCTTTGGACCAACCACCACTGCATTCACGTCTCCTCCGAGAAACACACCGCACACAACCAACTGCAACGTATCCAACACCACAGCTGGAAAAAAGTCACCGAAGACCGGCTCATCGCCACACTCTCCCGAGACCCACCACCGGAGCCCTCCTAGACCAACGCAGCGGCCCACAACTTCAGACAATGAATCAACCACTACACCAGCACCCTCGCCCCGATCAGGAAATCTTCCAACAGGCGCACCAACACGAGAGCCACCTGGTTCAAAGCCGACCTCCAGAACTCCAAGCACAACTGCCGAAGACTCGAGAAGCAATGGCCCCACAACCAGACACCAGACAACTGAAAACCATACACAAGCACCACCAACTCATCCGATCCGCCAAAAGAACATCCTTCAAGGAACGCATCGACAACAATGCACACAACAGCAAAGAGATCTTCAACCCCGTGAAAGAGCTCGACATATGCCAACACCCCGACTCAACACCTACCAAACACACAAACCTTCTCCCTTCCTGGCACTACGTCAATGACGAAGACACCATCAAGATCATGAACACCATCCACTCCGGCTCACCTTCCGACCCCTGCCCCAACAACATCTTCAACAAGGCAAGCTCCATCATCGCGCCCCAACTCCGTAATATCATCAACAACTCCTTCCAGACCGCCACCTTCGCGGAGAGCTGGGAACACGCTGAGATCACAAAAAACACAAGGATGAGGGAGGGTCTAAAGGGGAGAAGTTTACCGACTCAAGTGCACCCTATCCCCAAGTCTAACTAGTGGATACCAACTCAGATTCAAAAAATCCCAGATGATGAAGCTCTGCCAATGGGTGGGCTGATGGGTATTCTATTCTTCTTCTCTCACTACCTTTCAGTTTATATACACACACATTTAGGAGAAAGCAGACACTTTCTAGTCCACCTAGACCAGTAGCACCCCTTGTGTGTTTATAACACGCAACACTCTACTCAAGAAACCCAAGGCGGACCCAAAGGACCTCAAGAACTTTCGACCCATTTCCCTGCTCTCGTTCCCGGCGAAAGTCATGGAGAAGACCGCCCACAGACAACTAACCCACTTCCTGGAGATCAACAACATCCTGGACTCCTCCCAATCCGGCTTCCGTAGCAATCACAGCACAAAAAACGCCCTCATCTCCAGCACCGACAACCTTAGAAGCATGTTGGAAAACGGCAAAACTGCGGCCCCCACCCTCCTAGACCTCTCGTCCATCTTTGACAACATCTGCCACCACACCCTGCACACACACCTCCACGACACAGGGATCCGAGACAAAACCCTGGACTGGATCACCTCCTTCCTCACAGACAGAACCCAGAGAGTCAGCCTCCCCCCTTCTGTTCCGAAGCCACCACCATCACCTGCGGCGTACCCCAAGGATCATCCCTCAACCCGACCCTTTTCAACATCTACATGGCATCGCTTGACAACATCATCCTTGCACACCACCTTAACATCAACTCATACGCCAACGACACAAAGTTGATCCTCTCCCTCACCAAGGACCCGGCCACCGACAAATCCAACCTCCACGAGGGAATGAAAGCCGTCGCAGACTGGATGAAGACTAGCCGACTGAAGCTGAACTCTGACAAGACAGAGGTCCTCATCCTCGGCCCCACCCCTCCGCATGGAACTACTCCTGGTGGCCAGCCACGCTGGGAGCTGCCCCGGCACCCTCCATCCATGCACACAACCTGGGGGTCATTCTGGACTCAAAGATCTCTATGACCCAGCAAGTCAATGCTTCAACACCCTCTGTCTACAGATGGATCCCCACTGAAACCAAAAGGACAGTCATCCAAGCACTCGTCAGCAGCAGGTTGGACTACGGCAACGCCCTCTACGCAGAAACCATGGCCACACTCCAGAAGAGACTCCAATGCAATTTTACTCTATTGTTTTTATCGTTCCCGTTTATCACTTGAATATTGCTCCTGTTCATAATAATTGTGTGCAGCTTTTTGATTTCCTACTTGAGGTTGAGCTGTCATCTCTTTCCTCCGTTTATTTCTTACTTTTTTGTTATTATTCATATAACTGCGTCCTTCAATTGTTCAATACGATCCAATTCATGATTCATGTAATATGATTTATGTTTCTCAATGTCTACTCTCGCACACTCCCTATGTCACTCACCCGGGCCCTTTACTCTTTTCTTTCACCTTGTATTATTGCTCTCTTGTCTCCCTCACCGTACCTTTCTCCTCTACCCTTTCCGTTTTTTCCAAATCTTTCTTTCCTTCTTCTGTGACTTCTGCCCTACATGACTCTCCCCTGTGACCGTGCTTTCATATTTCGGTCCTGTGCAATTGGCTTTTTTAATATGCCTTCCTCTTTTCGATTCCTCACTATGGAACCGCGTGTCATATACATGGTATATCGCTTTTGCACCAAACTACTCACCTACCAAAATTCTTTTAACTCTCAGATTATGGCCACATTTGTGTATTCTATTGGTCACCCAGAATTTTACTTAACCCCTATTTCATGTACACAAATGACTAAAAAAGCTTTAAAAGGAGCATGCCTCGACCTATTAGAGGAGAGGCGGTGGTACTTAGATGGAAATAAATCTACAATCATCTCACACCGCCGCATCCTTCATGGTCCTGGCCTCCATCCCTATTTGGCTCCAGCTTTTTCATGCTATCATAGAATGCTTCTTACGCGGATGAGGACTGATTGTTTTTATAGGTTAATATCTTTCCCGGCCCCAAATGACTGGTCTGTTAAACTGATAAACTGTCCTTGTGACGACTTATCTACCCAGTCAAACATTCATTGTATTTTTTTCTGTAATTACTATGGGCCTTATTTATGAAGGCCTTGCGCCGCCGGTGCGTCACTTTTTCCCATGTTAAAAGTGACGCACCGGCGGCGCAAGGCCTTCATAAATAAGGCCCTATGAGTGGGGCAGAAAAAGGTATTTGCTACCAATCCTGAAGCTGTGGGGACTGAGAAACTGTAAACCAGCACTGATTAGATTGTATATGCTGCAAGATGAACTCACTATCAATGCAGCAATTAATTTCCTGAAATTTGCGGTAAAATGCAGAGGGACGTTGGCCTAATGTAAATGATCATTGAGTAACGATTGAGTAACGATTATAGTACTGTATTATTTTGTGCATAATTACATCAAATAGTACACAAACTCTTTCTAGGCCGCATATGTTTTTCTTGCACTTTATGAACTTTATGAATTCTACGATCTTCTTGAACCATATGTATTTTAGAAACTGTTTTTTACAGACTCTGCTTTTATTTACAAACTATTTACACGCAGATAGCGTGATTTTTAACTTGAACCAAATGTATGCCATGTATGTTATGTTTTGTACTTTTCTTGTACTTTTATGGTCTTTTTTAAATATCGAATAAAGCTATCTTGACTTGACTTGACTTGACTCACCTACCAAAATTCTTTTAACTCTCAGATTATGGCCACATTTGTGGGCTGCACACTGCATGTGACGTTTTTTTTTCTACCTGCGATTATGTACAATGAGTTCTATGTATTTTTTTATTGCACCATTTGTATGAAATACTTACACAGCCTTGAGGAAGCCCCAGGCCGGATGGCCATGTAAAGGGGGCGAAACACATGTTGGCTGTCTTAGGCTCTTCTCTTGACCCGACTCTGTGCCTTAAATGAGTCAGAATACATAAATATTATCACTGTGTATACTATGTCCTGGAATTTTTCCCACGTGAAATGACGATCTCTATTTGTCCACACCTCTCTCCAGATGTGTCCTGATTAACCTATCCAATCAGAAGGCAGAGAGTAAGCATACAGGTTGGGTGCTTCTTACCAGCATCTATTAGTGAAAGCAAGTATAAATGCATGCCGTGAAGGCCTTCGGTCTAATTCAAAGACAGTGAGTTATTTCGTAGCATAGTCCATGAAGTGCATGTATGTCTATAAAAACGAAATGCTAAATTCTCATCTTCCAGGACTAAGCATTAACGTTTGATGTCAGAAAAACTTCCTCAGTTGGAGGCTGAATTGCAATGGGAAACTAGAAAACCTAGGATTAATCCCACCTTCCCTGCTTGTCCAATTTGTGTGATCCTGGGTTTATACATTTGTTCATTAAGTTTCTTTTTTATTCATTATCGCACATGAGAGGGACATCAAATATGTGAGATACAGGGGTTCCCTGAAGAAAACTGTACCATGTTTGATTTAATTGCTTATGTGTCTCTATCTATAATAAGAATCAAAACCACACATACAGTAAACATGCCAACTGATTGCATGTTGATTAGTCATTTTTATTATCTTATTTATTATTTATTATACTTATTATCTAATTTTATTATTATATTTTATCATTAGTCATAATCATATTGAGATAATTCATGTATAAAATCTCTCACTTTTAAAAATGCTTATCAAAAAATCTGATGTACTGAGATAATTTATCTTCATAAGAAATGTTTTTTTTTCTATTTTGACGACAGCTTATCAACTTCTAATGCTTGTGAGTTACATGCCAAATATTTTCAAAGTTTGGCTTATGCACAGGCTCAGAGCCTAACTTTGTCTCTGCTCTCTCTGTAAATTTGACCCATGCATTTTTTTCTAATCTACCACCAACACCCAAACACTCATAAACATTCTCGATGAGCCATAAAATGGGTTTGCAAATATGGTCATGTCCTTCCTACAGTTTTAGCATGCATTGCATTGCATTTTCCAACAGACCACTCAAGGTTGCCTTGCTATGAATAATTATTACATGAAATCTGGATTTTTATTATAATGATCCAACAGTCAAGCAATCTTACGGAACATCAGAAATGAACACAGGTTTTTTGCTTACTTCACATATTATTTCAGTAGTATAATCTTTTGCTTGTAATCACTGTAAAATGAGAAGCTGGCTTCTGTTTCAGTGTTCATCTGTCATGTTTTTTCTTCTCCATAGGATCAATGTAAGAAAATGCCTCTTTTAACATGGGTAGCCCCCACTTTTGCCTGATCTCTCATGTGATTTCGAATTGAAACTGGGGTGGGCGTAGTTCACGAAGTTGCACTACGCGAGCTACGCTTAGCACTTCGCGATCTGTGTAATAGCATGTTCGCACTATGCAAGATGTCGTTTTCAATGATTGCACAGTGCGGACAAGCATCCGGCACTGTGCAATCATTGAACACGGCATCTTGCACAGTGCGAGCTGTACTTTTCTGCCGCTCGGGTAGATTTTACTTGAGCTGCAGCTTTCTCAACGCAGACTGGTAGTTTCTCATCGCGAGCGGTTGCGCGCATGGGCGACCACTCGCAATGAGAAACCTGACCTCCCCCGCGTTGAGAATCTCGCCGGGAGGTTTATTTTCCATGCTCGCAATCGCAAACAAGGAAAAAGTCTTACGAGGATGTCATTTTGCTTGCTCGCGGTCGCCAACTTGATGTTGAGGACCGCGAGCAAGCAAAAAAGGACCGCTGCCCTAAGCTACGCATGTTTGCGCTGTGCTACATGCAGCTCGCGTAGTGCGAAGTTGCACAAACTTCGCACACTCCGCGAGCGTAGCATAGTGCTTTGCCCAGGTTAATTGTAAGTGCACCATGTAGGAGAGTAAGATCTGCTTACTATGGATACCCCCACTTTTTGCTGGTGTTTCACGGTTGTTCGACTTTAGTCTGGCTGGAGCCCTACTAACCAGGAACCCAGCCTAGCTGCTTCCACTCTAAAATTATTGCATGTACTTTAGGTACACTCCAGGTTGGTTACTGGGGTACTCTTGTGAGTCCCTAGTATATGGTACACTAGGTGCTAAGGGCACAGGTACCCCAGAGGCATACCAGGGGCTGCTGCATGTATTACACCACCCCTGGGAGGCCCTCCAAAATGACACCACAGGACTGCTACGGCAGCCTGGGTAAGGTGGTAGGTTACATATATCTACCTTTAATAACTGACACATATAAACCTATCAGTCATTCTTATGGCAGGCCTCATCAATCCTGAAGGCAGAGTGCTTGGTTTTGTGTGAGAGGGTGCCCGTGCATAAGCAGGACCCCTCTGCAGCATTCAGAACCTATTCTTTGAGGCTGTTCTGTGATGCAGCCAGACCATATACTCTTAAGTGCATTATAACCTCACGGTAAATGCTAACTTTGGAATGGCTGCACGAACACGTGTCGTGTTTGGTGTCAAACACTTTGGAATCCTACCCCCCGCCAGTCCTAGTGGTGGGGGTTGAATTCCACCCTTCTAGAGGGAGAGACATGTCCACACTGGTCTACCCTGTAATAGTTTAAAAGAGCCCTGGCATCAGAAAAAGGATGCTGCAGCCACAGACACGAGTCTGGCCTCCTGTTGCTGACTGAAACTCTGGCAGGGGAGTCCTGGACAATAGGTTTTCTATCACAGGGAGGTCGAACCACCTCCCAGACAGGCTTTAGTGTATTGGGGATGGGTGGGTGCACTCTGAGAGTGCCAGAAAGTCTGCACTGGGGGCACATTTGGTGTCTTTGTGCATAGTCCAGTTTCAACTCAGCCCCTGCTCTGGCGCGAAACTGGACAAAGCAAATGGGTGTAGCCACCCCTTTTTCCAAACCCTCCCTTAGGGGGGTCCTAAGAGTATGTCCAACTCCTTTTCTTAGTATAAGTATGGGACCCCTGGCGACAGAACTTTAGATTACACCTGGACAAAACTCTGAAACTGAATCCTGTAACTTCAATGCTCTACTAAAAACTAGAGGATGGAAATATCTCCCTTGGGGTCAAGGAGTGACTAACCTGCTAAAGCAGGCACCAACAAAGCATTTGCCAGTCTGCATCTCCGAAGCTCCTGCCGGACTCTGAAGTATTTGCAGCCCAGGAAGAGGATTTCCATACTTCTCGACGGATGACCTGAGTCCCTAGCAAAGCTGAGACCCGCAGCCCTCACGAGTGATGTGGAACCAAAACTCCTGGACAGTGTGCACATTTGGTAGTGCATTGACTTCCTGATCTTTCCTGGAGTTGTGCTTTGGGTTACTCGTAGCCCAAGCCAAGAGCATCATCTGCACCAAAGACTGTGGGCCGACACTCCACAAGTGTTCCGTGAGCCCACTTCTTGCATTTCTGCTTGAGGCTCCTTTGCAATCCCTAGTCTGTTGACTGCTGGGTCCCCTGAAGGCCATTCTGATTTTCTTTGAGCTTTCCTAATTGCTCCAGACATGCCTTGACTCCCTACCAAGTGGTGAGTCCCTCAGACCTTGCTGGTCTGCACCACAGTCTATCTCTGTTTTCTGTGTGGGTTGCTGTTGCCAAGGTTTTTTGTGTCCAATCCGGAAACCGACACTGCAGCACTCAACATCCTTTGTAGGACAGGTTGATTCCCCATACTGGTCATCGTCGACACCTACTGGTCCTCGTGGCTGAAGAGTCAAGCTTCACCTTCTTCACTTGAAATCACCCAACATCGGTGGGCATTCGACTATCATGCCCTTGATCACTGAAAAGTGACCCAGACTCTGTCCCCTCTGCTTTCAGTTTCTCCTCATCCTCGATACAGGCTTGGATCACACCGGACACTTTCCTCTTCGATGGCAGCAGCACTTTGAAGCAGATTGCCATTGAAAACGGCTACAAAACCTGACACCAAAAGACACCTATGCACCCGGCTTGTCTGGGTGAGGTAACTCGAGTACTCTGGTGCTCCCCTGGGTGTTGGTTCTAGAACCCTTTAAGTCTGAAGGGGTTTTCTCCAAGTCCGACTTGAAGTGTCCTTTATGTTTACATTTCCAACCGGATTTGCATGTGTCCCCTGTAGGTCCTCTGTGTCACTACCTTGGGTGGTTCCTGGTGGCCCCAGCGGTTCTACAGGCTCTAGGCCTTTTCTTTATGCAAGTCGTGGTTCTTATACCACTTTATTTATATATATGGTTTGGTACGCCCCTAGGGCTCAACGTATATTGTGCTAATTTACTGTGTGGTATTGAGTTTAGTGTATGTACGTTTGCCTCTAGCCTCATAAAGAGACTAGTGGGATATGTTTAGAATAAATACATATATTTTATATATATATACCTGGTGTAATTCTCCTTTCATTTTGTCATTCACAAGATTATAGACTGGTGAAACAAGCTGCTTTACATTCCTCCAAGGCTTAGCCTGAAAGCTGCTCTCCACAGCTACCTCTAGGATAGCTGTAAAGTCCCCAACAACGCAGTAAGTTGTAGTTACGGGGTTTATTAAGAAGGAACACAGGAGCAAGGTAATGTAAATGTGGGTGTACTTGTAAAGCGCACTGCGACTCCAAGGAGTATCCTGGCGCTGAAGACCGCTGGGGAACCCGTCCTGGTTTTCCCTGTGAGATGGTCCCTTTCTGGGTATCTCCAAGGTGAAACCAGGCATCCCTGGCGTCTGTGGGGGGCCAATGTGGAGATGAGGCAAGCTTAATGCCCAGAGTTGCCGAGTGTGTTCCCTGGTTAGAGTAGGCACCGAGGCGAGAATTATCGAGTCCGTTTTTGACCCTGGTTCACGAGGTAGGACGCAGCCCACACAGCTCTTCTTTCCCCAGCAACTGTCTGGCAAACCAGCAAGGAATAGAGAATCTTGCTTGGAATGCACAGGGCAGAAGAAGATTGAAAGAAAACAATTCCAAATGTAATGATGAAACAAAATGACACATCTTCCTCCTTAATGAAAAACAAAAAAAAGCAAACAATACAAAAAGAATCAATACACAAAATCTTCCAACCATTTGAGTTTAGAGAATATACGTTTCCTAGACATGTCAGCATTACTGTTCAATTCAATAGGAACAATATTATCAGGAGTAACAACATTTCTATTTACAGATGGAGCATAAACAATCTCAGATTCTGGATCAATACTATTGCCAAATGTTACAATAGGGGTATCAACATCATCAATTACAGGGATAGAACTTTAGTTCAAATTTCCAGAAGAAGAGCATACATTACTTGATTCTGAAGAAGTGATGGTTCCAGATACAGCAACACTACCTTGATCCTCCTTTTCAATAGATTGATAAACATCATCACGAGCAGTGCAAGAAGAAGAATACGAAACAGCTAAGTCATTCCTTAAGTCATTCCTTCCTCTTCAATCAGCAATCCTCCTAATATTCCAAACGTTGCCATCACTCCAAATGACAGCATTTCTCAACACTTTTTTAATCATTAAAGGTTCAGAAAATTGAGATTCACCCTTTCGCAATTTCCTGGGTTTTTCAACCTTGACCCACATTCCAGCTTTTATATCCACAGCAGCACCAAACGTATTATCAAAAATGTGTTTGTATTGTAAATGTTTCTCTAGAATGTTATTTTTAACTTGGTTCATGCAGATATCCAAACAGGGATTTTTATGCAACCAATCAGGGTTACAATTAGTTCTAGCAGTACGGCCTATCATTATCTCAAAATGGGACATTTTTAACGCATCATGAATATTGGTTCTATATGTCCAAATAGCTTTATAAATGTGAGTTTCCCAATCTTCCCCTTTTATTCCCGCAATTTGAATGGCATTTTTAAGAACTTTATTAAATCTTTCACACAAACCATTGCCACTCGGGTTATATAAGGAAGTGGTCCTGTGAGTTACACCAATTCTCACAAAGTAAGATTTTGCTAATTTGGACACAAATTGCACTCTGTTATCACTAATGATTTGAACTGGAAGACCTTCTTCAAGAAAAACTTTGTCCATGAACTTTAAAACATTGACGGAGTCAACTTTTTCTACAATGGTAATACTAGGCCATCTTGAAAAGATATCCATGATGGATATTATGTATTTAGAATTGTCACCTATAGGACCCATGATGTCGATTGCCACAGTATGCCAAAGACCATCAGGAATAATTGGTTCACACATATAGGGTCTTAATGTATTAAGTGCTTTGTCAGAGTTGGAACAAACAACACACTCGCACAATTCTTTCTGCATTTAGATCAACTCCTGGCCACCAGTACCATTTTTAACATTCTATTTGGTTTTTACAATACCACAATGGTCTTTGTGACGCAATTGTAACACAGAATTTCTTAATGATGTGGGGGGAATGGCTTTGTCCCCACAAAAAAAGTACCATCCAAAAAAGATAATTCATTACTTACCTCCCAGAAGGTCTTAGATTTGAAGTTACTCTACATTTTTCTGGCCAACCCTGGTAAATGAAAGAAATAACAGATACTCATTCCCTTTCTTTCAAATACTATTCATTCCATTTCTTCCTCCATGCACAATGGACTCTCATCATGGATGAGGGCAACTTGCAAAGAATCCCATTCATTCACATTACATTCTTGGAGATGGAGATGCGCACACTCCACTGGCTCCCGGTTGCACAGCGCATCCGGTTTAAGTCATTGGTTTTGGCGTTTTGTGCTATCCATAAACAAGGCCCCCAGTACTTGAGAAAAAGATTCATTAGTTACGTCCCCACACGTACTCTGAGATCCTCCACTCTGTTTCAACTATCCCTTCCCCGTTTTAAATGTGCCAGACTTGCGGGTCAGTCGATTGCGGTGGTCGTGGCTCGCGCCTGGAATGCTCTTCCTTTTCACCTGCGCTCCACACCCACTGTAGCCGCATTCAAAAAACATCTGAAAACACATCTGTTTAACAGTGCTATTTAAGAGTCTTTTTTGAGGGTCTGTTGTTTGCCTTTCTTTCTCCCGCGCCAGGATACTCCCCAGTAGCAGAGCGCGCTATAAAATGGTTTATAATAATAATAATAATAATTCTTGTAAGTCTGAAGGCATACAAGACAGTAAATCTGCTATCGCATTACTTTTGCCAGGAACATATTCAATCTTATAAACAAAATCTTGTAAGCGCATAGACATCCTTGCCCTCCTGGCTGAAGCTTTAAAAAGTCCTTCAGTGGTAAGAAGCTTGATAAGTGGTTTATGGTCAGATCTGACAATGCATTCCTTGCGGTACAAAATGGGGTGGTGATGGACGGAGCATCTGAACCAATCATACACTCACACCCAGTCAACAGATCTTGGTTTAATCCATCACCGTTCTTTAGCCCACTCTGCCACCCCAGTACAGACCAGATGTCAGTACATTACAGGTATCCAAGTATGACACATTCCCTTTCTTAATGTTAAGGGCTCTGTGTACTATGAGGAAACTGAAGACAGGTAAAAGTGCCAACACCCAACACCTCAAGGAGGTGCTACTGCTAGATGATCTTAGAAAGGCTGAAGAGGCCAGTGGTACAAACCAACAGGACTCAGACTCTGATGCTGACAGGCAGGTGACCATGACCTTGACCTGGACAGTGCAGCTCCTACTGGAGATGAAGCTGGAGGCCAAGGTGGTCCTATCTTTGTCCCCCCAGGAAGAGTTGGAGGTACACCTAGAAGGGCCAGAGTTTGTTGATTGTGCAGCTAAGGCTCTGGATGGCTGGTTAATTGTCAGTAGGATGTGTGGTTATACAGGATTGTACAACTTAGTTATGAGGGAGCAGATCCTTAATTACTGTCAGAATCAGCTTTTGCATCCGAACCTGGTAGACTCTAATCTTACCTCTCCCCAGGAATTGGGAAAGATGGCAGACACATGGATAAAAATCAGAGTGAAGCAGAAGGTACAGAACCATGGTGGTGACCAGAAGAAGCAAGATCATAATAAGGGTGGGGAGAAGGATAAAGACTAGAAGTCTTCACAAGGCCCCCAACAATCTTCTTATGGTGGGGATTCCCAATCATCCAAAAAGAAAGGCCAAAAGAAACCATGGTGCAAAATCTGTAAGCAGAACACACACTGGACTAGTGAAGGCACTAGGCCCAAAGACTCAACTCCAGCCACCACTGCCCCATAGGTAACTGTTCCTCCTAGTTCAGCTCCAGTTGGTGGTACTCAGAATAAGGGTGTAGTAGGGTTAACCCTGGGTTCTGAGATGGGCTCTGGTCTTGTAAGGGTTCAAACTCAGGTTGTCTTGATCTGTGATGGAGGCATGGATATGTCCTACTTTGTGACTCCCAGTTATCTCAGCTGCCCTTCTCTTGAACCCATCGGACCGCAAGCTGCTGCTGAGGCTGCTGGGAATGCTAGTGGTACCCAATTGGTTTATTGGGATGATCTCCTGTACTCAGAGAGTAGAGACCCAAGCCTAGTGCAGCCAGGAGGTTGGTTATACCTCTGGAGTTCAGGGGCTTCCTATTAACACTAGCCCCTGATATTCCCCTTGCAGGTCATCCGGGCCAAAACAAGACTTGGGACAGAGATGTCCCTCACTTTCATGCCCCATATGTCTGTAGACACCAAGGAGTTTTGTTGTTCCTGTGTCACATGTCAAGCCAGTGGCAAGGCAGGTGGCAGGAAAGCCCGTTGGGGAGGCCGTTCCTTTTCATACACTGCTGCCAAGTTTTGGAACACCCTCCCCCTTTCCCTTCGAGGAACCACCGATCATCTTTCCTTCAGAAAAGCCCTGAAAACCCACTTGTTTGCCACATCCCGCTAATCTGCCCGAGCCTGTGCTAAGCTAGCTTTAGTCATAAGCGCTACGAGGCCTCCGGGTAGATGGCGCTATACAAGTGCAATTTCAATTCAATTCAAATACTACAAAGGCCCCCCTCATACCACTACCTGTGGTGGGGGTTCCCTTTGAGAGGGTGGGGATTGACATTGCTGGTCCCATATATCCTCAGACAGCATCTGGGCACAGATTTATCCTGGTGGTGGTGGATCATGCCACTAGGTAGCCAACCCAGAAGCAATTTCCTTGAGGACCACTACAGCACCTGTGGTGGCAAGAGCCCTCTTGGGAGTGTTCTCAAGAGTAGGTTTCCCTAAGTAGATATTATCAGACAGAGGTGCAAACATTATGTCTAGTTACTTGACTGCAATGTGGCAGGAGTGTGGAGTAAATTACAAATTCACCACACCCTATCACCCACAATGCAATGGTTTAGTTGAAAAGTTCAACAATACCTTAAAGAATATGATCAAGGGTCTTCCAGAGAAGCTTAGACAAAGATGGGACATCTTACTGCCCTGCCTTTTATTTGCATACAGGGAGGTTCCTCAGAAGGGGGTGTGCTACAGCCCTTTTGAGCTTCTGTTTGGACATCCTGTAACAGGTCCTTTGTGTCTGGTGAAGGAGGGATGGAGTTACCTCTCAAACCTCCTAAACAGGACATAGAGGACTATGTACTTGGTCAACGCTCCAGGATGGCTGAATACATGAAAAAGGCAACCAAAAACCTTGAGGCTAGCCAGGAACTGCAAAAAACCTGGTATGACCAAAAGGCTGAACTGACTGTTTATCAGCCAAGAAAGAAAGTATGGGTGTTGGAGCCTGTGACCCCAGCAGCTCTCCAGGACAAGTGGAGTAGACCGCACACTATTATTGAACAGAAGGGAGAGGCTACCTATCTGGTGGGGGAATAGCCATTACAACTCAATTTGGACCACATGTTGCGGATGCGATCTTACAATGCGTGGTAAAAACCATGCATACCATTATATTGCATGCGCTTTTGCAACGCATGAGATGTAATGGCTATCCACGTCGTTGTGAGGAAACTGAGGCTGTTTCCTCACAATGACGTGCATCTCTGATGATGCAGGAAGCAGGAACCGGGAGCAGAGACGGTGACGCTGGAACCACGGGGAAAGAGGGTAGGTTGATTGTGCTTGGGGTGGGGGTTTTAGCGTTTAGGATATTGTAGGGGTGGGAGTACTGTGGGTAGTGTTGTAGTGTTTTAGGGTTAGTGGTAGTGTAGGGGTGAGAGTAGTGGGGTAGTGTTGTAGTGTCATAGTGTTTTAGGGTTAGGGGTAGTGTAAGGGTGGGAGTATTGTGGCTAGTGTTGTAGTGTAGTAGTGTTTTAGGGTTTAGGGTAGTGTAGGGGTGGGAGTAGTGTGGGTAGTGTTGTAGTGTTTTAGGGTTTAGGGTAGTGTAGGGATGGGAGTAGTGTGGGTAGTGTTGTAGTGTTTTAGGGTAATGTAGGGGTGGGAGTAATGTGGGTAGTGTTGTAGTCTTGTAGTGTTTTAGGATTTTGGGGTAGTGTAGAGGTGGGAGTAGTGTGGGTAGTGTTGTAGTGTTTTAGGGTTTAGGATAGTGTAGGGGTGGGAGTAGTGTGGGTAGTGTTGAAGTGTAGTGTTTTAGGGTTATGGGTCGTGTAGTGGTGGGAGTAGTGTTGGTAGTGTTGTTGTGTTTTAGGGTTTAGGATAGTTTAGGGGTGGGAGTAGTGTTTTGTCCTTAGTGTAAAGACACCAGGAGCCAGGTAGTATGTTCAAGACTTGTTTATTCAGTCTTCAGATCAGGTTACATATTAGATGACTCCAGCCAGCCTAGTGTGGTACCAGCCCCACCAGGAGCAGCCTCCCTAGCTGCTCAGCCCATCTCTAACTGCCACATTCACCCCACTCAGACACCCGGGCATTCCACGCATCACAGGCACACCAACATTCTAACACCAAGACACACTCCGGCTGATCAGCTAGAGGCAGCAGGGCTGGAGTACATGTTATATAATTATGTAGGATATAACATTACCTCTTTTTCTTTAAACAAAAGGAAACAATTACATCACATTACAATTGCATTACAGATCTCAAAGATGGAATTATAAAAGTAATAAAAATCAACAATAGCACAAATTTCAAATCTCTAGGATGCAATAAAGGTAAGCATCAATGAAGATAGAATCATTAAAGAACAAATTTCTAATCTCAAGTATGCAGCGAAAATAATAATACATCACAAGAGAACCATATACAGTAAAGGAAAAACGGTTAGGATAAAAACAATATAATTGCAATTCCCCCATCCCCCTTCATGAGAAGATGTAACAAATATCAGAATGTTGAATTAAGTTCCATAAATTCTGTGACATGAAGCACAATTACTTATAAAGATACCAAGAATAGTGCTAAAGGTAAAATAACCTACAACACAATCCCATGTAAAGGGAAACAAGAACAAATGGGTCGTCACCCAAAACACCAACCAAAAAGTAAAGTACAGATGTACTGCGCGCAACTTAGAGGGAATAAACCCACATCCAACCCTAATAGGGTTAACCTAGGTACAACAAGTGGGAACTAGCCCATGTCCCAACCCCTTTGTAGAGGTTACCTACCCTGTGAAGGAGTAACACAACTATCCCATTGAAAGCATCCATAAGGGAAACTGACCCAAACCCCCTCGTGAAGGTTACGTACCCCAAGAAGGAGTAACACACAAATATTTAGGAGGAACTGTACCTACGACTATCCCACAAGTAAGGGAACTGTGAATACGAACTGTGAATACCATCCTATAAGAACTAAACTAAGAAAGCCCACCCCTAGATCAACTATAACCAGAGGCATCACTACTCAAAAAGCTTGTACAAGAAACACCTCACACTCTTAAAAAAGGGGGTAGTGGGTAGTGTTGTAGTGTCGTAGTGTTTTGGGATTTAGGGTAGTGTTGGGGTGGGAGTAGTGTGGGTAGTGTTGTAGTGTCATAGTGTTTTAGGGTTTAGGGTGGGAGTAGTGTGGGTAGTGTTGTAGTGTAGTCTTTTAGGGTTTAGGGTAGTGTAGGGGTGGGAGTAGTGTGGGTAGTGTTGTAGTGTCGTAGTGTTTTAGGGTTTAGGGTAGTGTTGGGGTGGGATTAGTGTGGGTAGTGTTGTAGTGTCATAGTGTTTCAGGGTTTAGGGTGGGAGTAGTGTGGGTAGTGTTGTAGTGTTTTAGGGTTTAGGGTAGTGTAGGGGTGGGGGTAGTGTGGGTAGTGTTGTAGTGTTTTAGGGTTTAGGGTAGTGTAGGGGTGGAAGTAGTGTGGGTAGTGTAGTAGTGTTTTAGGGTTTAGGGTAGTGTAGGAGTAGGAGTAGTGTGGGTAGTGTTGTAGTGTAGTAAATGTAAATGTAAATGTATAGGCATTTATATAGCGCACTACTTACCCGTAGGGTCCCAAGGCGCTTCGACCGCTGCGAAACCCTTCCTGGCTTCCCTGAGAGATGGTCCCTTAATGGGTATCTCCAGGGTGAGACCAGGCATCCCCGGCGGTCTGGTGGGGCCGTTAGTGAAGATGAGGCAAGCTAATGCCCAGAGTTGCCGAGTGTGAACGCTGATCAGAGTGGGCACCGAGGCGAGAGAATTATCGAGTCCGTTGACCCTGGTCCAGAAACCTGCCGCGCCGGGAATCGAACCCTGGTCCCGGGCCGTCCTCTGCTCTCGGGTTTGCCGCCTCTAACCAGTGAGCCACACTACTTCAGTGTAGTAGTGTTTTCAGATAGTATTGGGATGGGAGTAGTGTGGGTAGTGTTGTAGTGTAGTGGTGTTTTAGGGTTTAGGGTAGTGTAGGGGTGGGAGTAGTATGGGCAGTGTTGTAATGTTTTAGGGTTTCGGGTAGTGTTGTAGTATAGTGGTGTTTTAGGGTTTAGGGTAGTGTAGGGGTGGGAGTAGTATGGGTAGTGTTGTAGTGTTTTAGGGTTTAGGGTAGTGTAGGGGTGGGAGTAGTGTGGGTAGTGTTGTAGTGTAGTAGTGTTTTATGGTTAGGTGTTGTGTAGGGGTGGGCGTAGTGTGGATAGTGCTATAGTGTCGTAGTGTTTTAGCGTTTAGGGTAGTGTAGGGGTGGGAGTAGTGTGGGTAGTGTTGTAGTGTTTTAGGGCTTATAGTAGTGTAGGGGTTGGAATACTGTGGGTAGTGCTTTAGGGTTTAGGGTTATGTAGGGGTGGGAGTAGTGTGGGTAGTGTTATAGTGTCATATTGCTTTAGGGTTAGGGGCAGTGTAGGGGTGGGAGTAGTGTGTTGTGTAGGAGTAGGTGTAGGTTTGTCACTTACCTTGCAAACTTTAACTACGAGTAGAGCTTTACCACGCATGCCTTTGCATTGTAATGGCAAAGGCATACTCATGGTAAAAGTATGCAATGTAATTGCATGTTGTTGTCATTGACATCGCGTAGTAATACCCGCGTTGTAATGGCACGCGTGGTATTAGTATGCAATGTAATAACATACATGCATCTGGTGGACCTTGGAACTCCCAGGAGCCCCCATAGGGTGCTTCATGTCAACAGATTGAAAGCTTATGTTGACAGGGTAGACATGGGCTTACTCAGTGCTACTGATGAGGGACAGGAGGAAGAGAGTGATCCACTCCCTGACCTGCTCTCACAGAACCCTGATGATGGGTCATGTTCTCACTGACTTCAAATCAGACTACCTGGTGCACTCATGAAGTGGACATTGGGGACAGTCTGCCTGTTAAAAACAAGATTTACTGGCAACGTGATCATGTCAGGGACTGAATCAGGACAGAAGTCCAGAAAATTTTGTATTTGGGAGTTACTGAACCCTCAGATAGCCCGTGGGCTAGTCCAGTGGTCTTGGTATCAAAACCTCACACCCAGGGTGGTAAGAGAGAGATGAGGTTTTGTGTAGACTACAGGGGCCTCAATTAAGTGTGGGCGTAATTTGCGAATTTGCGGTCCGCGAATTCACGTGAAATCGAATTTGCGATCCGCATAATCCTCGAATTCGTGCAAATTTGCGGATTTTTTTGCATGTTCGTGGGGTTCTTTGCGTATTCGCGGACCGCTTGCAGCGCACCGACCGCAAAGTTGCCCATGCGGTCATACATGGGCGCGGCCATCTTGTGCGCGTTGCGTTTTTCCGTTTCTGGGCGCTATTCGCAATCTCGCGTTGTGTGCGGCACACTATTACGAATTCGCATGTGTTTTTGCGTGCTCACGGGGGAAATATCGCGCGAACTTACACACGCGGTCCTCAGTGGGCGCGGCCATCTTGTTTTTCATTCATTGCTATGGTTCTGGGCCTGGTTTTTCTATCCTCTTTTAATCTTTGCAATCCTTTGTTTCTTTGAACTTTTTTTTGCTCTTTTTTGCTCATTATCTATCTCTCTATTTGTCTAGATCTATATTTTGTGGGTTTTTTCAACTTTTTGTTACTTTAATAACTACTTTTTTTGTTTCAAGAAACGACAAGGTTTTTAAAGAGACGGACCAGCTATGGCACCTGCCGTGTGTCACGTATTTTAGTTTTAAACAATCAATTAATGACGGTACCCCAGAAAGGAGGAATAGCCTGAAACCCCCCAAGTGGACCTGGGTCCTTAGATGCAACAAAACATAGGATCTGTGCACACGTCAGCTATCTCACTGTACAGTATTGACAGGCAAATCATGCACAATATAGCACAGAGTCAAGGAAGTTGATATGATGTTGATTGATGTTAGTCTTCAGTTCAGAGTTTATTTGCAACGCCCAGCCAACACGTTTTTCGTCACGGTGATACACCCACGACTTCGTCAGGGCTCTAAAATGTACAATGGCCGCATGTTACATACATGTACTTGCACCACATACATCATAAACTCATTTGTATCACATTAAGGTGCTTAAGGGTTAGTGTGAGTTTACAAATCAGACTTGAAGAAAGGGGTATTACAAGAGATAGACCCGGCCCCTAAACAGGCCTGATCATATCACCGTGAGTAACGTGCGCCCACTATATCTTAGTGTCGCAAACATGCACTTTCCATTTTAGTCATTATAATTCTTCCTAGTGATTGAACAAATGTGCACTTCAAACGGTCAGCCAGGCTCGTCCATGGCGAAACCAAGTAGAAAGGAAAGTCAAATATATAAAAAAAAAGAAATATGACCTAAAGTACAATGGTAAAGGGTTTAGCACAGCTGTGCTTCTTACCCAATGGCAGTGGTATCTCACCTTATGTTGCGAAATCTCAACGCTGTAGGGGATGTCAATAAATTGGCTAAATCAGTATTCAATCTATGCATATCTTATCGTACATGGCACTAAAATTATGCCCAAGTGCCTATGTAGAGTACCTCACCTCTCCGCCGGTTGTACTTCCATCCCGGCTGCCAGGTTAAACAGAGTAAAAGTCGACACTGCGTGTAATCAGCAGCTTGCGCTCAGTATGGTATCCTTCTGTTGTGGAACACTGGGGAAAGGAGAAGGACGTGACCACTGTTATCCTTTTGCCTAATTATGGCAATTGATAAAACCGATTAAATTCACTTAAAACACTTCTAACGTACTTCCTATATTAAGCTTATATGTCCCTGTTAGCTACTATCAAGCTGTTGTCATGCTTTTAAACACGTCAAAACCAGGTACCATACATTAGCGTTATCCCTTCGACACAGTTAATCTGTATGAGCCTCTTTTTATATAGTAAAATTAGGTTAACACATGTAAATACCTGTATGTGCTACTCCAACGATATTTACACATTTGTCTATTGGCCGCCATTCTTGTTTGAACTCCAAAATTGTATCATGGCCAAGGTCAATAAAAAGTGAAAGACTGCTCTGTCCCTATCTTTTTAAATCTAGTGCAACAATTCAGCCATAGCATAGCCCAATTCCTCAATGTGCTACCATGAGGACATCGGTATGCCAAGTATCCCATCAAGCCCAAAATCGGCAAACTTTCATCCTATTAAATCCTGTACTTAGCTCTCAATAAACAGCTCCTCTGTTCGCCCTTCCCCGTGAAGTCAGGCACATTGCCCCCTTACCCGCTCGTGTGTGAAACGGCGATTCAAGAGTAGACGCCGCTGCTCCAGTACTGCTGCTGGCTCGCGTCTTCGTGTGTGAATGCGGAAGTGCATTCCACGCGTCCTTTTTCTTTCAATCCTTCAGCGCTCTCTATGGAAGCTAGAGCGCTCACCCTGCACCGGAAGAGGCATAATGGCCCACCGGAAGGGGATAAACGCTGTACTCCGTCGCACTAATATTTATACATTACATTTATTAATTTGACACCCCCCCAACCGTATTAAAGCATAATACTGCTATATTTATATACTGTTATATATAGAAAATTTGCGATCGCTCAAAAGTGCACCTAATTTGAAAATAATCATTTCCTTACATCCATACCATGTGCAGCCACAAATAATTGTCTGGGCTCACAAATGGTATCAGATGTCAGTATGCTAATCTTAGGAGTGGAAAATGACCCTACCCATGTAGAATCAATCAGAGGTGGGCCAGTCTATAGAAGATGTAAATGAAGACAGATATGGTGATCAAAGAAGGAGAGGAAAGGTGATTTTGTGACTGAAACACTATCTCCCGTGTAACCCTAATGTGGTCAGTGCATTATCGATGTGACATCATCACGCTACTTTAATATCCATGCGTGAAACATTGGAATGGTGCCATATTCACCATAGAATTCACTATATACTAAGCATGGGCGGATTTTGCGAATTGGCAATCCGCGAAATTGCGTATTTACGGATTCGCAATCCGCAAAATCCGCGAACTCTCGCGAATTTGCGGATTTTTTTTTGTTTTTTGTGTTCGCAAGGATTTCTGCCAGTTCGCGAGGATTTTGTACCAGTTCGCAAACGCGAACTTACTTTTCGGGTAGCAACGGTCGCGAACATGTTGTTTCTACATCTGGTTCATCACATCACCCTCTGTTTCACCATTGCCACCCTCTGTTTCACCACTGCCACCCTCTGGCTCACCCATGCCACCCTCTGGCTCACCCATGCCACCCTCTAGTTCACCCATGCCACCCTCTAGTTCATCACTGTAGATTATGGGTGGAAAAGCACACCTGCCCTGCCTCAACTGACATAAATGAATTAGGGGCTGACTAATGTGTTACTGAATTTGAACTTCCTGGCTGGAACCTGCTTCCTTATCTGTAATTGCTTTCTCTGAGCCTGCAGTGAGGGTCAGAGCAGGGTCAGAATAGTTGCAAGTAGGCAACTGAACTCTGAAGGGGCCCCTCAGGAAGCACTACAGGAAATGGTTACTAATGATAAGATTGAAATTTTGCACCTGCTGAGTGCTTTCAGTTTAGCAAAAATCCAAATATCCAGCAGCATCCAGAAAAAGTAATCCTTCCAGGCACTACAGGGAATGGTTACTAATGATAACATTGAACTTTTGCACCTGCTGAGTGCTTCCAGGTCCAAATCAAAGTGACCAGCACATGAAGAAAGCACTGAGAGGAGCCTGCTGGACAGGAACAGGAAGTTGGAGACTGTGGGGCACTTCCTTCCTCCCACCCCCCCCCCCCAAAATGGACTCCTTGCAAAAAAAAAGTGCAGGCAAATGTCAACCTGAGGAGTTATTCTGATAAAAATCATAATTTTTCATAATTCAAGGTTTATGCTGCCTGCTGGTGGATTTCTTGTGCGAAATTGCAAATTTTGCAATCTCGCAATTGCAAGATTGTCGCTGCCCGCCGCATCTACGTTTTCGCAAGTGTTTACTCCCGCGAAATTGTATAGTATTCTAGTTGGCAAGTGCGACCAAGCAAAAAAATCCGCTTCGCACGGATTTACGAATTTTCGGTAAGTTCGCGAGTGTTCGCGGATTGCGAATTTACCGAAAATCCGCAAAATCCGCGAGCGGAACGGATTTTACGCCCATGCTTACTATATACAATTGGTCACTCCATATTTAGTTACAAATCCTTGCCAGTGTATGCCTTCTAATGTTCAACTGCGCAAATTAAAAGCTATACACCACTCTTTCTCTACTGCATATGTTGGACACAGGTTAAAAATCACAATCTGGATTAACACTCACTGCCACAGATAATGGATGTTACAGATTCCAGTTTGTGGCAGGACATCATCTTGTTATGTTCATGATTCTATACAATACAGCGTATGACATCTTAATCCCCCAGAAAAAATGGCAGTTCACGATCGGAGTTCAAGCCCTGCTGTACCGCATTCAAGCGTATTATCCGAGTCACAAACACTGGCATGTCTTAAGGGCAGACAAGTCACTGGATGAATTTGCACCAAAAAGACCCATGATCACCTATAGAAGGGGCAATACATTGAGGAACATCCTGAGTCCGACCGTGCCAGCCACTGCAAAAAACCCTAACTGGTTAACAAGGCACACCATGGGCTTCCACAGGTGTGGCACCTGTGGAGTATGTAAATGGGCGCTTAACAACACTACAGAATTCCATGGTCCTAATGGGAAAAGATATTGTATTAGACAAACTATAAACTGCCTAACTAAATTTGTTGTCTATATTGTGACCTGCAGATGCATGAAGCAATATGTTGGGAGCACTCTACGGTGCCTGAAGGACCGCATAAGTGAACATGCTAGGGCATTAAAGCAGGGCGATCCACGATACCCCATGGCCATTCATGCCATGTCTTGTGCCAAACAGGGACCTTATAAACAGTTCAGCTTTTTTGGAATTCAAATGGTAGCACCCGATAAAAGGGGAGGAAATAGGGAATTAGCATTGCGCAGAGCAGAAGCGACTCGGATAATACGCTTGAATGCGGTACAGCAGGGCTTGAACTCCGATCGTGAACTGCCATTTTTTCTGGGGGATTAAGATGTCATACGCTGTATTGTATAGAATCATGAACATAACAAGATGATGTCCTGCCACAAAGTGGAATCCGTAACATCCATTATCTGTGGCAGTGAGTGTTAATCCAGATTGTGATTTTTAACCTGTGTCCAACATATGCAGTAGAGAAACAGTGGTGTATAGCTTTTAATGTGTACAGTTGACCATTAGAAGGCATACAATGGCAGTGATTTGTAACTAAATATGGAGTGACCAATTGTATATAGTGAATTCTATGGTGAATATGGCACCATTCCAATGTTTCACGCACGGATATTAAAGTAGCGTGATGATGTCACGTTGATAATGCACGTGACCACATTAGGGTTACACGGGAGATAGTGTTTCAGTCACGAAATCACCTTTCCTCTCCTTCTTCGATCACCATATCTGTCTTCATTTACATCTTCTATAGACTGGCCCACCTCTGATTGATTCTACATGGGTAGGGTCATTTTCCACTCCTAAGATTAGCATACTGACATCTGATACCATTTGTGAGCCCAGACAATTATTTGTTGTTGCACATGGTATGGATGTAAGGAAATGATTATTTTCAAATTAGGTGCACTTTTGAGAGATCGCAAATTTTAGATATATAACAGTATATAAATATAGCAGTATTATGCTTTAATAAGGTTGCGGGGGTGTCAAATTAATAAATGTAACGTATAAATATTAGTGCGACTGAGTACAGCGTTTATCCCCTTCCGGTGGGCCATTATGCCTCTTCCGGTGCGGGGTGAGTGCTCTAGCTTCCATAGAGAGCGCTGAAGGATTGAAAGAAAAAGGACGCGTGGAATGCACTTCCGCATTCACACACGAAGACGCGAGCCAGCAGCAGTACTGGAGCAGCGGCGTCTACTCTTGAATCGCCGTTTCACACACGAGCGGGTAAGGGGGCAATGTGCCTGACTTCACGGGGAAGGGCGAACAGAGGAGCTGTTTATTGAGAGCTAAGTACAGGATTTAATAGGATGAAAGTTTGCCGATTTTGGGCTTGATGGGATACTTGGCATATCGATGTCCTCATGGTAGCGCATTGAGGAATTGGGCTATGCTATGGCTGAATTGTTGCACTAGATTTAATAAGATAGGGACAGAGCAGTCTTTCACTTTTTATTGACCTTGGCCATGATACAATTTTGGAGTTCAAACAAGAATGGCGGCCAATAGACAAATGTGTAAATATCGTTGGAGTAGCACATACAGGTATTTACATGTGTTAACCTAATTTTACTATATAAAAAGAGGCTCATACAGATTAACTGTGTCGAAGGGATAACGCTAATGTATGGTACCTGGTTTTGACGTGTTTAAAAGCATGACAACAGCTTGATAGTAGCTAACAGGGACATATAAGCTTAATATAGGAAGTACGTTAGAAGTGTTTTAAGTGAATTTAATCGGTTTTATCAATTGCCATAATTAGGCAAAAGGATAACAGTGGTCACGTCCTTCTCCTTTCCCCAGTGTTCCACAACAGAAGGATACCATACTGAGCGCAAGCTGCTGATTACACGCAGTGTCGACTTTTACTCTGTTTTAACCTGGCAGCCGGGACGGAAGTATAACCGGCGGAGAGGTGAGGTACTCTACATAGGCACTTGGGCATAATTTTAGTGCCATGTACAATAAGATATGCATAGATTGAATACTGATTTAGCCAATTTATTGACATCCCCTACAGCGTTGAGATTTCGCAACATAAGCTGAGATAGCACTGCCCATCGGGTAAGAAGCACAGCTGTGCTAAACCCTTTACCATTGTACTTTAGGTCATATTTCTTAAAAAAAAAAATATTTTACTTTCCTTTCTACTTGGTTTCGCCGTTTTTCTTCTTACTCTGGTGTCCATGGGGTCACGGACGAGCCTGGATGACCGTTTGAAGTGCACATTTGTTCAATGTCTAGGAAGAATTATAATGACTAAAATGGAAAGTGCATGTTTGCGACACTTAGATATAGTGGGCGCACGTTACTCACGGTGATATGATCAGGCCTGTTTAGGGGCCGGGTCTATCTCTTGTAATACCCCTTTCTTCAAGTCTGATTTGTAAACTCACACTAACCCTTAAGCACCTTAATGTGATACAAATGAGTTTATGATGTATGTGGTGCAAGTACATGTATGTAACATGCGGCCATTGTACATTTTAGAGCCCTGACGAAGTCGTGGGTGTATCACCGTGACGAAACACGTGTTGGCTGGGTGTTGCAAATAAACTCTGAACTGAAGACTGACATGAATCAAGATCATATCAACTTCATTGACTCTGTGCTATATTGTGCATGATTTGCCTGTCAATACTGTACAGTGAGACAGCTAATGTGTGCACAGATCCTATGTTTTGTTACTTTTTTTGTTTAGCTCTCTCTTTTATTTTATTTATTTATTTCCCCCTATTCTTTTCTTCTTTCGGCCAGGACCATGGCAAAGGGAGCCGGCAAGTCAAAGGGGAAGGGTCCAGCACCCTGTAGCCGGCTCCCTTGCGGGCGATTGAGGGGAGTGGATGTAGTGGCCAGGGAGGTTTTTACCGCGGTGGAGTTGGCCGCCCTGATATTTCTTGTTCAGCGCCACCTCCCTAAGACCGTGACAGCAGGGGGCAGGCCCAGTCAAGGGTATGGCCTCCGGGAGCGTTAACAGCGGTGGGATAAGGTGTGCCGGGCCATGCAGAGGTAGTCGGGGGTCCAGCGCACCTACGACCAAGCGACGCACCGGTGGCCCGACGTCCTCGACCGGGAGCAGGACCTGATCCACCTGCTAGGTGTGGAGATCCCTGGCCTTGGTGAGTAGCTATTTAATAACTACTTTGTATTCTTCTGCTCTGTGTTATATTGCTAATATATGTTTTTCCCGAAGAGCAAGAATGCTGCCTATTCGATTACATTGCAGGTAAAATAGTGTTTAAATAGCTTCTGTGATTGCAGGTGCTCGCCTCCTCAGTGGCGTTGCTACAATGCTTACTTGTTTGCAACTTTGTGCTCATTTGGCCTGAGAATATGTATGAATGTAGTACTTTACAGAACTGCGTAATGCTAGAGAGACTAGAGACTCAAGTCTAGTTCTTCCTTTGTATTCCTGCTGCCATTAAGAAGAAGAGATAGTGATGGATTGATAGGTTGAGTATATAATGACTTGTTATTAGTAGTAGGACATTTTTTAGTGCTCTGCAATCATGATGACGGACTGAGTCAGTCATGTTGCGTGCTGCTGAGTGCTGGCAGTCGTAGTAGAACCTTTTTGTTGTTGGTTTAGTTTGTGATTTACATAACTTTCCAAGTAGACTGTCTGCGAATCCAGCAATACTATACTAGTATACTCCTAGTTGACCAGATCAGATAGGTCAATAGATGTAGTGCAATTGTTGCTAATTTGTTTCCCCGAGATAATTTTAGATTGTGGTCAAAGAAATCAAATATTTCCAAAAAACAATCATCCATGTTTGTGTTTATTTCATGATCATCAGCACCTCCCAGGGGCAAGAAGACAGCAACACCCCAGACTCCGGCGGAACAGAGTGGGCAGGAACCGTCCTCTGCAGTCTCTTCTGCTGGCCCCAGTAAGTTCTTCTGTTGTTAATAATAATAATTATACTTCTCTAACTTTTACAGGTCCTATTCATTCAAAATTGTTTCCTAATTCTATTTTTTACAAAATAGTCTTTGATCTTCTTGTAGACTGTTTCTACATTCTTATCATGCCTCTACCATCACTCTCTGTGCTACTACTATTATTTAATATTATTATGAGTCGGTCTGTGTAGGTAGCTAAGCTTGCCGAGTCGGCAAACAGTGTTAAACAAAACTCTGATCCAGGCACTGAGTGCAGTCCTCTGGGTTGCCCTTGCTATCTATTCCAGTCTTCTTAATGTAAGTGCTTTGACAATTTCCAACAACAAAATGTCAATGTGTCCAACAAGAATAAGCTAGTAGTTGGCTTTTTTGATTTGATAGGAGCACATACCATACCGCTCGTGTTTCAGGGACTATTCTGCATATACAGAAGTCTGGACAAGAGAAATAGGACATAGTTGATGATAGGTGCAGTTCGACTTTCCACATACCTCAGTCCGAACAGAAGTTGAACCCCCAATCCCCTGACTGACTATCTAGTGTGTCTGACCAATGATTACGTTACGACCCAGAAGAACAGAAGAAGACTACCGCAGAGTCCCGACCTATCAGAGTCACGGAAACATGCCTGCACAGTGCAGCAGTTCAAAGTTCAAACCCTTCCGCTCACTCAGTCGTGAACAAAAACCACACAGTGTTTGTTAGTTTTAAAGTTTTATTTTCAAATAAGAAATAAAAAAACTATTTCTTCATTTTTAATAGCGCAGTATTGCGAGCGAGCACTGATGATGAGATAGATGACGTTAAAGTTTAAACAACATTCCCTTGAATCAATATAACTTAACACATCAAATTATTAGAATAACTGTGCGCGAGCCCCCACCTTCTTTAAAGTACTTAAAGTACTGCTGGTGATGAGGAGTAGGTGGTGGATTGTCCTGTTGGCAGAAGGGCAATGGAATCTTCTGTCTGTAATTATAAAAATGGTGCACGTTAAAAAGCAAGTATTCATCAGTTGTCCAAAAAGTGTAGCATTTAATGGCTAACCATATAAAAGCTTATCACCCTTCCCAAAACGGTCACTTTTTTCATTCCCAATAATTAAAAATTGGTTATGTATTAAAATTTTCTTTCATTACGAGACGACAAAGGGGTGGTGTATGGCATCTGAAAATATGACAAGTTTTTTCTAGATGTCACAACATCGGATGCGGCACCTAACACCAGTGCCGGGGCCAGCAGTGCGGACGGGTCCACTCCAGGTGATGCGGCGGTGCCACAACCAGTCCCACCAGGAGGAGTTGGGGGGGAAGGCTCAGCGGCGGCGGACGGTGGTAAGTTATTATACTCCTTACTTATTGAAATTTTTAGTAGGCTCGCAAAGGAGTGTATATGATGTACTGTACAGTAGACAGTACACTAGTACAAGTACACTGTACTGTTAAGCACAGTTACTAATTTAGAAGTACATTTTTGCCAATCACGTAGAAGACAGTCAACCTTGACTTAGCCATAGAATTAGCGGCGGTAGTTCTCGGGTAAGCAATGGCCCCCTCTATGACTTCAACTCAGCTGGGAAACTTTTATTGTGAAGCCAAGTCATATCAGATGAACTTGAGGGATGTGAAGAACGAAAAGGGATAGAAGGGCGAAAGGAAGGACGAGCGAGTCGTAACATTTATGACTGTAAAGAACGATACATGTTTTTGAATGCAGGCAGAGGTGGCTGATAGGAAGGAATCACATGCATGGCTGCTTGAAGCAAGGATGGTTGGAGGAGAAAGAAAAGATGACTGCATGTGTGGGTGAATCAGAGAAAATGCATGTGTCATGTGCATTGCAATATATCATTTGGGTCAAACTCAAATGCAAGTCAAGACGGTGGATTACCAAATAAAATGAAAAGGCTGTTAGTTGGTTATTGAGAAAAAGTAAACTGGGTACAGTTGAGACATTAAGAAGAATGATAGATGTTTACTTTGGGAGCCTGGATGGTATCTTCTTCTTCCTCATAGATAGCAGAGGTGTATGTAGTAGAGCAGACGCTCAATGGATGAAGAGTTCTACTTTGAACAGCATGCCCGTGCCAGAGTAGCAAAGCTGAGGAAATCCAAATACTAGAAGTTGTGATTGTTCAGAAATATTCCCTTGACTAACAGTACAGTAGTTTACTTTGCAAGCACAGCATATATTGTCAATGTATTGTATAGTTGACATTATATCAAGTAAAGTCCCTTCCTCCGGCAATTATGGGTACCACACTCACTCCCTATGTTAATCATTTTCTTTCAGCTGTGTCATGGATGGACTATCGCTGTTGTTCACTCAATCTATCAAAACAAAGCACCTAAAGCCATTCATCATATAAGCAAAGATCATGTGATCGGCAGGATATAGCATCAGAAATGAATACTCTTCATTTTCCTTTTGTAGTAGTCAAGGTCCGGGGGGGCAGTGCGAAATATAAACCCTTGATGTAACCGAGTATGGCTAGTGCCACCCCTATAGAAAAGTAAGAGCTTCCCTATCACCACCTGTATGTACTGCTTAAAGTAATGCAAGTCTGCGTCATCATGGCTTGTGTCTGTTTTTCTTGGGTGCAAGTTGAGTGAGCTGGCTATATGCCGGCTACCACAAGTTCACGTGCAAGTAATTTCCTTTGCAAAACAAGAGAAAAAAGAAGACTGGTGTAGTCTCTGACTCTCTGACTATGTAGTAGTGAGTCCATAGTGCTGCTAGTAGAATTCCTGAAACTCCCACTTATGTCACAGGCCTACAAAGATGGCAGAAAGATACATGGCAAAATGTTATACTGTGCTTGCAAGTTGCTAGTGTTACTGACTGTGAGACAACTTTCTGATGAATTATTTTGAGTTAATGTTAAAGACTTTTGGCTACAGTATTTTTCTTTCTTTCTTCATATAGATACTCCCCAACAAAAGCTCACCCGGAAGGAGATGGCTGTCCGGGCCAGGGTACGTAAGCTGGAGGCCATTTGCACTGAATATCGGCGGCTCTGGGCTCGGGAGCAGGACGAGGAGACGGCAACTACTACATACTCCTCCAGTGCCCCCGGGTCCACCAGCCAGCAGCCTCCAGCTAAACAGCGCCGTGGCCCGACAGCCTCCCACCGTCGCTGCACAGCAGCAAAAACAACTGCTGCCCCCCCCCCCAGAGCCTGGATGACACGTGTGCGCCATCTCAGAAAAACGGTGGACTTCCTGGAGCGCTTGGCTTAGAAACAACAACGCCAGATGCGGGACCTCGGCAAAGAGCTTCGGGACCTCCGCAAAGAGCTGCGGCACCACCTGTCTACAGGACACCGCCGGAGGAAGTGACTGTCACCTGCCCCTTTTTTAAAGACTGTTGGGGGGTGGAAATCGGGAGTTGGGGATTTGGAACTTTTCAGAGGACTATTTGCTATTTGAAATGGACATTTGTTTGGGTTAGGGACGGATAGGACTAGTTTATTTTTGTTAGGGTTAATACAATTATTTATTTTACATACGTCAACATAGTGTACGCGTTGATGTTATTTTGTGGGGCTGTGGGCGGGGGTTACGGCACGTTTGGTTTCCTCAAACTTCCCAGCATGAATTATCTAAAACGTCCAAAAATGTTCAAAAGTGCCACTAACAGAGTTACTAAATTCAATTGGCATACTAGTACTTTACTAGTACTACTGTCAGTCTCTTGTCCGAGTCCTAGACCATTATTCTACCTCCCCAAAATGCTTATCTTACCTGTGATTCGTGTTTGGGACTAGAGCTAGGCACAGCGCTGGCTGCATGGCAAATGGTGATTACGCCACCCCGGACCGAAATTCCGTTGTTGTGGTGTTAGTAGGAGTGGTACCACACTAGCATTAGCAGCATATGAAAAAAATGAGACATTGAGTGGCCTGAGAGTAGTATTAGAAGGAACAGTAGCCTAAGCAATGCCGAAGATAAGTATGGGGAAAAAAGAATTGCATGGATGATTATGGCTGCAACAAGAACAGTGACACAGCAGCGCAACAACAAGTCTTCTTGACATTTCGGAGGATGATGTTGACGATGGATCCAATCGATGGAGGGCATGAAATTCAGAATTTATTTTAAAATACTCATTGTTGTTTTTTTCACTAGAATTACAATATCCTAGGATTCATCTAGCTGCCTTAAAATTGATTTGAGGAAGTTGCTTGCACCTTATCCTCCCCAGCAAGAGTGTGGAATTATTGTTGTAATTTACCCACACCTCAATGAAAACCACAAAGCCCGGGGGAAGAGGGTTTGGGTTTGAAACTTGGATGGGAATGGGGTTTGTGGGGAAAGTTTTGTGGAGAGCGGAAAAAAAAACACAGCATGGACAAACAACAAATGAAGATAAACAAATCTTTGGATACAAAGCTATCCATAAATCTTTTAAGGGGCATAAAGGAAGTGCATGCACTACTGCATGCATGAAGTTGTTTGCTAAATGGATAGGTTACTGAAAAGTAAGTAGTACTTTCTACAATGTACTAACTATGAAGAAACAATGTGACAGACAGTACAGGGCTGCAGTAATCACGCAATTTGACTTGCCTATCTGCCCTCAGAGAGAAGAACCACTTAGTACATTAAATTAGTTTAAAAAACAGCAAAGACAAAAGTATACAATGGCTGGAAAGTTGAATTGAAGCAGAGAGCAAACAAATGCACAGAGTTACACTTATAGAAGTTCAGAGCAATAACATTACTTAAAAGATAAGTAGAAATGAAGATGGATACTGTACCTGTAGATTGTTGTAGTTGTCCTGTTGAATTTGGGAAGTCGCATGCATCCAGCCATTCCTCTTTTTCGCGGTACTCCTCCATTCCATCTGACGCTCCGTTGATCGATGTTGGGGACCAGAAGACACCTTGTCCACTGCCTGCCTGGCGGATGCTGAATTGCGGGTCACTAATTGCAAGCCTGAGTTCATCCTTTTTGCCATCGCACAGGGTAAAAGCCGGCCTGTAATTGTTGATGGAAAAACAGGAAGTGATATTAAAACACCACGGAGAAAAAAATATAAGGTACGCTGTGTAGTGCAAAAATAACACTTTCAGTTTCAGATTCGACAGTATTACAAATTTACAGTACATACAAGCATTTCGGAAGTGCGTACTCTGAGTCTCCGTTTCAAGGATAAATAAGTGTGGGCGAAATTTGCGGATCTTTCCCCTCAAGCTAGGTTTAAAGTGTAAACTGTGATTTTAGAACAAAATTAGACCTTCCCAGCAGTGCTCCCAGCCCCTCAACCCACCCCCAAACATCTAGAACTCCCCCAAGCAGCCTCCAAAAACATGAGATACTCCTAGGCCTAAATTTCAACCGTGCCAAAACGCTCTCTGCAACTAGGGCTAGGTCCAAACCCCCCTTTTCCACCATGGATTTTCTACAAACCACTTGCATCCGATATTAGACCTTCCCAGCATTGCCCCCAGACCCCTCAACCCACCCGCAAAAAAGTAGAACACCCACAAACAGCCCAAAAGCAAAAATTGAAAATGTGACACTTAGAAAATTTGCGGCCTACCTGTTAAATCACCCCAAAAGCACTCTGCAGCTAGGCCTTAACCCCCCTTTCCCACCATGGATTTTCTTCAAACCACTTACAATCAAAATTAGACTATCCCAACAGTGCTCCCAGACCCCCAAACCTACCCCCAAAAACCTAGAACCCCTCCAAACAGCCCCCCAAAAACAAGCAAGTGAGCAAAAACTGAAAAACTTTTTCACCATGGATTTTCTCCAAACCACTTGCATCCGAAATTATACCTTCCCAGCATTGCCCCCAGACCCCTCAACCCACCCACAAAAAAGTAGAACACCTACAAACAGCCCACAAGCAAAGATGGAAAATGTGACACAGAAAATGTGCGGCCTACCTGTTAAATCACTCCAAAAGCGCTCTGCAGCTAGACCCTAACTCCCCTTTCCCACCATGGATTTTCTTCAAACCACTTGCAATCAAAATTAGACTATCCCAGCAGTGCTCCCAGACCCCCAAACCCACCCCCCAATAACCTAGAACCCCCCCAAACATCCCCCCCAAAAACAAGCAAGTGAGCAAAAACGGAAACACTTTTTCACCATGGATTTTCTCCAAACCACTTGCATCCGATATTAGACCTTCCCAGCATTGCCCCCTGACCCGTCAACCCACTCACCAAAAAGTAGAACACCCCCAAACAGCCCAAAAGCAAAAATGAAAAATGTGACACTTAGAAAATTTGCGGCCTACCTGTTAAAGCACTCCAAAAGCACTATGGCCCTAACTCCCCTTTCCCACCATGGATTTTCTTCAAACCACTTGCAATTAAAATTAGACTATCCCAGCAGTTCTCCCGGACCCCCAAACCCACCCCCAAAAGCCTAGAACCCCCCAAACAGCCCCACAAAAAAACTCAATACTGCTAGGCCGCAGTTTAAATTGTGCCAAAAAGCTGTCTGCAACTAGGCCCAAACCCCCCTTTGCCACCATGGATTTTCTTGAAACCACTAGCAATCAAAACTAGACCTTCCCACCAGTGCTCCAAGACCCCGCAACCTAACGCCACAAATCTAGAACACCCCCAATCAGCCCCCCAAAAACATGCAATACTGGTATATTCAAAACATGGCAAATTGCGCTGTTCACAAAAAATTGCTGTTTTCAGCACTTCCACTACTTCGATCCTCCTGAAACTTACCTGGACACTTGTTCCAGCGATTCCCAAGAATCTCAGCAAGGCAGAACAAAATTGAACCACTGCGTTCTTTGAAGAAGAAGAAGAAGAATAAGGTCTACGACTAGTTTTCACTATTCACCCATGCACAAGCCCCCACAAAACACCAAAAAAGGCCCAAATTCTGCCAATTCTGGACCAAAGAACGCCAAACCCTCCTAAAACCTTGCCAACATCATTATGAACGAGCCTGCATTGGGGCCTGAGCCCTAGACTCAGCGGGAACCTTACCATCTTAAACGCAAAACCCCTAGTAAATCGTACTGAACCCTAAACCGTAGATATGCTTTGTCTGTCTAGCCCAGGGTGGTGTGGAGTGCAAAACAACGATGGATTTGGGCCCAGATCTTTTGACTGGGGGAGTGTGTGACATTGATCCACATTCAGTCCATCACTTGTTGTTTTTGCAATAGCCTAGGTATGCTACATCAGGATGCTTCACTCAGTGGTGCCTGCCTTGACCGTCTGCATGGCCCTGCCGCAAGCATGGGCCAAAAATCAGTTCCGCTCAAGAATTTGCGATTTTTCGGTAATTTCGAGAGATTTGCGAAAAACCGAAAAACATCAAATTTCACAAACATAACAGATGTTTGGACCAAGCTTGAAGCAGTGCCATGCAGACGGTCAAGGCAGGCATCACTGATTGAAGCAACCTGATGTAGCATACCTAGGCTCTTTGTCAGACAGCCAAAGCATATCTAATTGTATGCAGCAAGCCACATAGCCCCATTTTTACATGAACTGCTGTCTGGAGTGGACTCTGCCTGGCATAACAACAACAGTACACTGCCTCGCCCTCAACCACTACACACCACGAATAGAAAAACATGTAGTTCTGCTGTAGTAGTTGTTGCAGACTGGTTTACCTGTTTGCCACTCACGAATTGGCCATAGTTCTTCCATAAACCGACACTGATGTTCAATCCATCCCAGTGAGTGACTGTAAAGAAAAAAGATATATTATTTAATCAATCATCATGGTATGTTGGCAAGTGAGTCCACTCCCAGGACATTTTGCATATTGTAAAATGCAACATAGTGGCCCCTGAATTTGAAGTACAATTTGAATTAAACAAGGTAAAAAAATAACAGAGTAGTAGACATGAGTTAAAATTACTGTGTAAAAGATTAAATAATAACTAAGACAAGATATATGATTCATTTCATGCACAAAAAACAAACAGCAATTGGTTTCATCAGAGCCAGACAGCCATTGCTGTCCACTGCATGCCATCTTCTCAATTATTCATTACCTGTTCTACTTTTTGTCCGCATCTTCTTTGGAAATTGAGGGCCCACAGGGCAGCCTCTCCTGTCAATTTCAGAAGTAACTCTGTCAGAAATCAGCAAGCATGTAGTCAGTCAGTAATTTCAGTCCCACTTGAGGGGACTCGTCTATGAAAACAAAGTTTCTTTATTCTTCGTAATCCATCCATCTGCCTTGAGGGAAATGGATAGGTGGAGTCTGGAGGAGGAGGATAGAGGAGCATGATTGAGTTGTGAACTTGCGAACCTCAGGGATGCAGACTGCAGCACCTTCAAATCAATAAGGAAAATAAGATGAAGACAGTGCTGCTGATGGACTTGTTGTGAGAGTTTTGTTTTGGTAAAAGTTGCAAAACAAAGAAAGACACACAGGAATAAAAGTGAATAAGGACGAAAAAAAGGAAGTAATTTTCAGGCCTCGATGTCAGGGAAGTAGAGCTCATCCTCAAACTCTATGAATTGAGACGGGAGTAGGTCAGCTAACAGAGAAGAACTTCCGTCACCTAAGTCGGTGTCCTCTTCTTCCTGCGTGCATTCACGTATTTTGTAATCTGGTGGTATGAAGTGCTGATTCATCTGGATCAGTGTTAACCTCTCCACATTTTTGGGCGAGAGGCGGGTCCTTTTTGAAGTTACAATGGCACCAGCAGCACTGAAAACACGTTCAGAAGACACGCTTGCGAGTGGGCCATACAAATAATTTAAAGCCAGGTTGGTGATCAGTCGCCATAAAGGCCTTTTCCTATACCAATACAGCAATGGGTTCTGATTAACAAAGACCTCTGTTGGGTCATCCAGATAGGCCTGCACCATCGACTCAAGGTCCTCAGCGGTTACTCCATGTTGCATACCATCTGTGGCCTTTGCAGCACTGGAACAAGCAAACCCTTGATGAGTTAGCCAATCCTCTTCCGACAATATTATGGCTGGGCCTGGTGCAGGTGAGGATTATAGGAAGGTAGATATCTGTCTATGGTTACCCCCAAACTTTTTGCCTAGTGTTTAGCTGGTTTTTTACTTAGTTGGCCTGGGATCCTGCTATTCAGGGCCCCAGGCTAATTGCTCTCTCCTTAGAATGGACTCCATGTACCTTAGGTACATACACAATTGGAACTGGTTCACCTTATAGGCCCATGTAACAGTGTACCCTAGGTACTCAGATCATAGGTGTAACCAAGGCCTACCAGGGGCTGCAGCATGTATTATGCCACCCATGGCCTGGCCTCCATATTTGACACAACTGGCTGATCAATCAGCTGGGGTAAGTTGGTGTAATCACCTATTACTTAGATATAGTATATCTGTATCTAACATATATGGACACATGGCCTTAACAATCCTGGAGGCAGAGTGCTTGGTTTCATGTGAGATGGTGCTCTGGCATGAGCTGAGCCTGTCTGCAGCTTTCGGAACAATGTCCTTCAGCTGTTTCATGATATTGCCATACCATATACCCTTAAGTGCATTATGAACCTCGCGGTTAAATGCTATCTTTGGTTTGGCTTTATCAAAACATGTCGAGTAAGGTGTCATACGAATTGGAATACTAACCCTTCGCCAATTCTGGCGACGGGGGTAGCATTCCACCCTTCTAGAGGGACACGACATGTATCTAACCTGAAACCCGGGTAAAGTTTAACACGAGCCTCAGCATCAAAAAATGGATGCTGCCACCACAGACACAAGTCTGACCTCCTGCTGCTGGGAGTCCTTCCAGCTTGGGAGGCTTGGACAAAGGGATTCCTGTCAGGGGAGGTGCTTGCACCACTCCAGATAGGATTTTGTGTAGTGGGTTAGGGAGGGCTGAATAGAATGAGGCATGCCTGGGGCACACAAGGTGTCATTGTGCATATGCCAGTTCAAACCGGTCCTGGGGCTCTCCAGCCCCAGTCCTGGCACGAAACTGGACAAAGGAAAGGGGGTGTAACCACCCCCCTTCCTGGTCCCACCCAGAGGAGAGACCTAGCAGGTAATCCGGCCCCTAGATTTGGTTTAAGAATAGGAGATGTGTCCTAAGACTTCAGATCATCCTGAACTCAACTTGCAACTAAGAAGAAAACTGGACTTCGACATTCTGCTGCACAGAAGACTAAAGAGAATCTCCCTTGTGGCCAAGGAGTGACCACCCTGTTAACACAGGCACCATCCAGCAACTCAATGTCTGCTTTGCCGCCGCCTCCCGCCGGAGCCCGAGCCCGGAGCCCGACAAGACCTGGATTCCCAGACATCTCACAGCCCGATCCACAGTCCCTGAAAAGAAGAGACCCGTGGAGGCATCGAGAGACGTGGGACCGGCCATCTTGAAAGACCCCTGAGAATCTGACTGCGCAGCACCCGAGCCATCCTCAATGCTGTACTTTGGAGTTTACGAAGCCCCACCACCGAGCAACATCTGCACCGAACATCAGCCCCCCAGCATCTCCAAAATCTGCGTGGGGCCCTTTTGCATTTTGCCACTTGACACCTCATCCCGGTTACTGGCCTGTTGGCTATTGGCCATCTTGGCCACGAAATCTACAATCAACACTGCTGGTCTGGTTGCTCTAGACTGGCCCTCGCTCCTGTAAAAAGGAGCATCCCCTCTGACCTTGCAGATCAGAGTAACAAGCTTTCTTCCCTTCCTGCGTGGCTTGCTTTTGCCGAAGCCTGTTTGCTGCAATCAAGTTGCCGACACCGCCATCAGCGAGAGACTGCGTGGGACAGCTCCTGATCAACTCCTGGACATCGCTGACCTCTTCGTGTCCATGTGGCTGCAGAGACAAGCTTCCCTTCTTCACCTGTTGGCACCCGACATCGCCTGGTTCCACGGTAGTCACTGGCTAGTGACTTTGAACATTGTCCCCTCTGCTTTTAGGTCTTCACATCTTCAGATCCACCCTTTGATCTACCAGAACTCTTTCGACTGGCCACCTGCAGCATCTTCATCTTCAGGCTCCATTGAACCACACAACGAAACCCGACGCACTTTGAACCCTATGCACCCGCTTCCTCTGGGTGAGGTAACGCTGGCACTTCAGTGCTTCTGTTGAGAGAAACATATCTAGTGTCTAGGTTTTAAGTTGTTAGGTTCTGGTCCATCCGGAAGGTTCCCTTTGCAGTAACTTTGTACTTTTTACGCACCCATTGAAAGTCAATGGGCGCCCCCGTGTAACTTCAAGCACTGCACACGCATCCCGTGGGCATCCTGGTCACTAGCTATTGTTAGCTCCTCGAAGTCCCAGCGATTCCCAAGGCCCTAGGCCTTCTTCCTTTTAGATACGTGGTTCTTATACCACTATTTTAGTATATGGTTTTAGGGGCCACCACGGCCGCCATGTTGTGCAACTTTTGTGTATTTAAACCCTGTTTTGTTTTAACGCATTTGCTTCTGTGCTCATAAAGAGTATAGGGGGTACTTGTAGTAAACAAATATATATATATTTTCAATATATATCTGGGTGGTGCCCTTTCATTTGGTATTCAAGGAGAGTGTATATGGTAAAACAGCTTGCTTCACATGCCTTTACAGAGTTTAGCCTAAGACTGCTTTGTCCATGCTACCATTAGGATAGCTGGTCTATAAGGTTGACTTACAACCAATCATCATAAGGGTTGCTTGGCATGGTACAAGGTGATCACTAGAACTAGTGAGCATCATATACCAGGCCAACTTCTCACAAGGATGAAGATACGGTTGCTGCTGGTGTCGTTAACGGCTGTGAGGGAAAGTGACTCCCTTCGGCCATAGATTCAGAAGTGGAACTTGACGCCGGATGGCCTGCTCATTCAGTTGTACTTCTGCCGGCTCCTTGAATTTTCTTCCGCTCTTTTTCGAACTGAGTGGCTGACACAGCTAGCCAATGTTTGTACTTTGAAACATCTGCTTCATCAAAAGGAATGAATGCTTTGCTGGCCACTGCCTTTTGTACCGTGGATCCAGAATAGTGGCACAAATGTAATGTTGTTCTGTATGTATGTTTTTAAGCCTTTAATTGTCAACTAGGCGGCTTAATATCCTCTCGCCAACTGATATGCGTCTTGCTTTTCAGCATCATCTCGGAACGTTGAAGACACCGCCTTCAGTTGGTGCTCTAGCATGACCAACAATGGGATAGCTTTGCCCAAAGAAACGTCCTCCCTGCTGACTTCACCCGTGAAGACCTCAAAAGGACTAAGCATGTCTGTCAGGCTTGCAACTAGCTTCCATTCCACCAACTCTAGCCTCATGTCTTTCATAGTAGAACCTAGTTTATAGACATCATCATTTATTACCCCCCACTGCTCAGACAGACGCTCAAGCATGTAAAAGGTTGAGTTCCAACGTGTTGCCACCTCCTGGATGAGTCCTTTGACTGGCAGTCTACGTTCATGTTGAATGCTCCTCAGCTCCTTCTGGGCCTTAAAAGAATGGCTGAAATGTGTGCAGATTCTTCGGCAGGTGGTCAGTAACTTGCTGACTGTGTTTTCTTTTTTCAAGAAATCTTGCACCACGATGTTAATACTGTGCGCCAAACACGGTACTCTGAAATAGCCACCTTGCTGCATGGCCTTAACTGAATTACTGCCATTATCTGTTTAAACATAACCAACTATGCGATTTCTTGGATGCAGCCATTCAGAGACCTTCCTATCAAACTCGTCCAAAAGGTTAGGTGCAGTATGAGTTTTGTCCATGGCAAACTTGCCTAATGTTGTATGTTTCCGAGTAGCTTGAAAAACTGTGTCCGGGTCAACACCTGCATTTATCTTGTCTCTAACCCCTGCAAAAGAAACCCAGTGTGCAGTGATGCACATGCAATCAAGGGCTTGGCAACTGGTCCACATGTCTGTTGTCAAGTGGATAGTGTGCACAGCACTCTTCTGCAAAGCTACCCCAATCACCTGCAGCACATCTTGATGTAGTGCTGGAACCGCAACTCTGGCAAAATAGGACCGGCTAGGAACCTTCCATTTAGGGCAGACTGTTGCCAAAATTCTATAAAACCCACCCCTTCCACGAAAGAAAAAGGGAGAAGGTCCAGCGCTAGCAGATTAGCCAGCTTTGTATTATACAGACGTGCCATTGGGTGGTTGCGTTCAAATGGCGCATCCGACCAAAACATACTTCTAATGGTGGGCTGGACCGTTTTACGTGATGATGATGATGCAGACTTCTTTAAACCAGTTAGGCTCATTGATGTACTTTTTCGCATTAGTGTCTCTCCCAGACTATTAGTGTGCCTCATACATGTTGCAGGGGTAGAGGGTATGGGCCCTACCACTGCAGTGCTGCTGCCAGGCGTACTGGGTGTACCAGAAAAAATGTCGGTCGGTTCTTGAATTCCCCCCTGCACAATCAGCCCCTCATCAGCATCAGATGCAATGTGAATGGATACATTTGGATCAGTTCTATTTTGGGCTTCCCGGATGTTCCTTAGGTGCGCTTTCCACTGGATATTGTGGTGTTTTTTGAGATTACCTCTCTGGCCTCCGGTACCATAGTTGGTACCAAGCTTACCCCGACTAACTAATACTTTACAAATCAAACAAACGACCATGTTTTCCGCCTTTTGGCTAACAGTAAAGAAGTCCCAAACTGGGGACTGGAGATGTCTGCTGGTGGTGGAGGTGCTACTTTGACTTTCAATGCCAGATGAAGTGGAGGATGGGCGTGGCAGAATTTATTTCTGTTGTTCACTTACAGCACCACTACTTGAGGTAATGGAGGTCGAGCTGGATGGAGGTCCCTGCCGGCCCTTCTGACTAAAAAATATGGAAGCTGTAGCTTGTGTTGGTGTTGTAGTTAACTGCGTTGGTGGTGGTACCAGTGCCACGCCGCCCACATCCCGCTCAGCAGCCATTCGGGATAGGGTGAAAATGTCTGTCTGCTGCATGCCCGCTGGGGCTGGAGTGACGACTGTGATGACTGGGTCATCGACAGACTGTTTATCAGCAGCAGAAGACACCACTTCTTGTTCGTCGACATCACCCATAAGTCGAAACCTTGCGGGAACCTTCCTTTTAGGCTTAGATACCTTTGTCGGCTCATGGCGTACCTCACTGTCAGACTGCATTGCTGGGTTCCAATCAAGATCAAGGTCATCAGAATGAAGGGGGCTTGAAGAAGAACTTGTAGTAGTAGTAGCCCTCCTTGACCATTTTCATGCTGGGGATCTGGAAGGCAATGGATCATCATCAGGAGGAGTGGCTTCCCCGGATGATACCTCTGCTTGAATATCAATTTCCTGATGTGCCCCTACTTCTGGAGGAACAAGCGTTGTAGGCAGTTGTGCCACTCCATGAACCTCTAGTTGCACCTCTCCATGCGCCTCTCCTTGCGCCTCTCCATGCGCCTCTCCTTGCGCCTCTCCTTGCGCCTCTACTTGCGCCTCACCTTGCGTCTCTCCTTGCCCATGTACTTGTGCTTGTACTAGTTGCACCTGTGGTTGTCGTTGCGGCTGTGGTTGTTGAACACTCATCAGCTGAGTTACACCCGGCGTTGATTGGATGGTACTTTCTTTTGATGTGCGAACATCACTGGTCGATGGTGATTGAGAAAGTAAAGTGGCTGCCTCAGCAGCACTCAGGGTCTTGGACCTAACTTAGCGTGGTGGCACTGAGCCCAATGAAGCGGAGGTGCTGCTTTCAGCTTGGTCCCTGGCGGACACCGCTGCTGCTGCAGGTGTAGTTTTTTTTTCCTCAAAAAAGGTGTCGGTGGGCACACCAGTCTCCTTGGTAGGTGGTGCAACTTGCTTCTTCTGCTCCTTCTTACTGGCAGTGGCACTGGCAAATTTTTACGCTGAGACGCTACGGCCACCTTTCTTTGGGCCCATCTTCTTCAGATGTCAGAATAGCCGGCCGCAGTTGCACGAGTTGCAGAGTTGTCTTGTCTGTGGCCACACGTGACGTCACGTGACATTGTGCTGCACACACCGCTGCAGGACTTTTTCCTAGCACTGTTGGTTCCCTTGTGCTCCTAAAAGCAATGGAAGCCAGAGGAACATCAGTTAAACACCCCAAAAAGTAAAAAAACACACAAAAATCACCACAAACTAATGCCATCCATGCCCTCAATGATGTTTATATTCAAGACACCCCACAGAAATACTTGTTCCATGCACCACTCACTACCCCTGGGCCTAATGGAAGAAAGCAAGCCAAACTGGGTGCAGGCCTGAGCACACTGCCTGGCTTCAAAGTGGGCAATTGACCCCAGCCACATGGCCAGGCCCTGCCTGGACCAGGCCTCAAAATGCCCCCCACCCACATGGCCAGGCCCCAACAACACCCCAAAAAGTTGAAAAACACACAAAAATCACCACAATCCAATGCCATCCATGCCCTCAATGATGTTTAAATTCAAGACACCCAACAGAAAGACTTGGTCCATGCCCACTCACTACCCCTGGGCCTAATAGAAGAAAGCAAGGCAAACTGGGTGCAGGCCTGAGCACACTGCCTTGCTTCAAAATGGGCAATTGACCCCCAGCCACATGGCCAGGCCCTGCCTGGACCAGGCCTCAAAATGGCCCCGCTCACATGGCCAGGCCCCAACAACACCCCAAAAAGTTGAAAAACACACAAAAATCACCACTATCCAATGCAATCCATGCCCTCAATGATGTTTAAATTCAAGACACCCCACAGAAAGACTTGGTGCATGCACCACTCACTACCCCTGGGCCTAATGGAAGAAAGCAAGGCAAACTGGGTGCAGGCCTGAGCACACTGCCTGGCTTGAAAATGGGCTTCCTGTGTATTTCCTAACATGATTTTTCATTCATTCACAACTTCTGTCTCAGTTTGAACCATCAAAGTAGCACTTACATTCTAAATTAATATATATTACGTAGCCAAGGTGTATGTGTTATTTCCAAAGATTTATTTTATCTTTATGTAAAACAGTTCAGACTTACAAACACATTTTGCATTTAAAAACACATATATATCACTGTTGCATAGGTATTCATATATGGGTTTGCATAAGCTTATTCAGTAATATACATGCCTAATATCATAATAATCACAGAAAAACAAACATTTGCAATAAGAAATACATTTAAAATTACAATCAAATTCAAGTCGACGCGTTTCGGTGGATCTTGCTGTACGCACCACCTTCCTCAGGACAATTAAAAACAATTCTGTGGAAATAATTTTTAAGAAACAATATCACTACCCATCATTGGCATACGTTTACACAAGTTGAAAAACATGTTAAAACCATTTGTGCCATTGGTGTTGGAGGATTAATTACCACCTTCCGACAATTTCTACTGTGTGCGACTAAACTATTCCAGCGACAGTATTCATGAGAGCAATTATAAATTTTCCATAACAATCTCTCATTTTGCATACTGAAATCTTTATTTCTGGCATTGGTCTATTGTCGTACTACTCGACATTTTCCCTGTGCTATTTTTATGTTCCAAATACGAGACATTTATATTGAAGTATCATCTTTCATACTCCGATTCACCTTCATTCATACACAGTATATGGTACTGTTTTTTCGCATACCTTAAGTATGTTCACCTTTTGCCCCGTTGATTAATCGAAGGCCAGTTCCAACTAGTATTATTTTCTTTGTTCTATATTGAAGGAAGACAGACATTATGTTTGTTTACCTCTTGTTCTCATCCTTCATGTGCATCTCATTCTTTTTATGCATTGTACTTACAGGATAAAATCATGGTGTGTTTCTATTCCACCCTTTTCACTATACTCTTTTCAGTATTCTTGACATCATATGGGCACGTCTTTCTTGTTTTTAGAAATACGTATTGGCACCTTTATTATGAAAAGACAATACATACATTTTTTCAAGTATTGCTGTTACATTATTTCCACCTTTATTTCTATGTATAACAATTACTCGTGCTTACCAGTATTGAATTTAGAGTGTTTTCAATCTGTCATTCCTCTTATTCGAGAGTTTTGTCACTTCTGTTTACGCTTATTTTCGGGAATTTCTCAATTGTCTCAACATCAGCGTTCTAATACTTAAAGGGAATTGAGTAAAGAACGTTTGTTATTCTCTGTGGGTATGGCGATATATTTCTTCACAGTGTCCTCGCTATCTAATAAAGCGAGCCTATATTTACCTCCACATCGCTTCTACAAAAACTGTTTTTAACATGATGTGGTTTCGCTTAATGCGGGCTCTTCAGCCTTTATTTCAAGTTATTTCATGTTTCTAGATTAAGATTCAGTGTTTTTAATTATGGCAGTTCTTTTTTAGTCTATTAAAATAAACATAACCTTCATGAGGTCTTGATTGTCATTAAATGACCCCAATATCTTAAACGTTTAGTATACACGATTATTTTTTTATGGACGGCAGTTTAATTTATTCTATTCCTCTGTGATCTACACTCCTTGTTCTCCTTTTGGCTGAATTCATTATGCGTTTTTTAAGAAAAACAGAATTATACTTTTTTGTAAAGTTACTTTTTGTTCTAATGCTGAACACTGGCAGAGTCTCCCAATTTTTTGTATATAATTCCGGATAAACTAAACTAAACTAAGCCCTGAGCAGTTCTCCTCCTTACCTGGTGCCTCCTTGTTCGTCAAAGCCGCAGTCGGTGTCAAGTAAACCGATTTGTCTCGCTGGCCAGTTTTAAAGTGTTCCGGGTGAGTCCCATGATGTTGCTTAATTAGTCACGTGATCCCTGAAGTGGAATGCTCCTATTCTTTTCTTTTATTTTTTTCGGCCATCTTAGAGTGGTGTATGGCGGCTTGATACTTAGTTATTCCCACATGTGAAAAGTTGTTTATTTTATTGTGTTGTCTACAAAGTTGGATGTTGTTCTTAATCATTTAGGTTTTTATAATTTATCCACCTGTTATGCTGTATATTGTGTTTATATATATACACAGCATTAAAAATGCCCTTCATTTTGGCCGCCATCTTTGCCTAGTCATTATTGATTCTCGATTCGTTAATTTAGCGAAGCTTAATCAATACCTTTCGCTCATATTTTTAAATTATACTTTTTCCACAAGGGCGCATTAACATATTTTTATTAGTATTCATATACACAGAGGACATTTTATTGGACTTTCTGACAGAAAGTCCAATAAAATGTCCTCCAAAATGAAGGGCATTCTTAAACTGTGTATATATATAAACACAATATACAGCATATCAGGTTGGAAAATTACAAAAACCTAAATGATTAAGAACAACATCCAACTGTGTGGAAAAAGTATAATTTAAGAATATTAGCGAAAGGAATTGATTAAGCTTCGCTAAATTAACAAATCGAGACTCAATAATGACTAGGCAAAGATGGCGGCCAAAATGAAGGGCATTCTTAAGCTGTGTATATATATAAACACAATATACAGCATATCAGGTTGGAAAATTACAAAAACCTAAATGATTAAGAACAACATCCAACTGTGTGGAAAAAGTTTAATTTAAGAATATTAGCGAAAGGAATTGATTAAGCTTCGCTAAATTAACAAATCGAGACTCAATAATGACTAGGCAAAGATGGCAGCCAAAATGAAGGGCATTTTTAATGCTGTGTATATATATAAACACAATATACAGCCTAACAGGTGGATAAATTATAAAAACCTAAATAATTAAGAACTACATCCAACTTTGTAGACAACACAATAAGATATACAACTTTTCACATGTGGGAATAACTAAGTATCAAGCCGCCATACACCACTCTAAGATGGCCGAAAAAAATAAAAGAAAAGAATAGGAGCATTCCACTTCAGGGATCACGTGACTAATTAAGCAACATCATGTGACTCACCCGGAACACTTTAAAACTGTCCAGCGAGACAAATCGGTTTACTTGACACCGACCGCGGCTTTGACGAACAAGGAGGCACCAGGTAAGGAGGGGAACTGCTCAGGGCTTAGTTTAGTTTAGTTTATCCGGAATTATATACAAAAATTTGGGAGACTCTGCCAGTGCTCAGCATTAGAACAAAAAGTAACTTTACAAAAAAGTATCATTCTGTTTTTCTTAAAAAACGCATAATGAACTTAGCCAAAAGGAGAACAAGGAGTGTAGATCACCGAGGAATAGAATAAATTAAACTGCCGTCCATAAAAAAATAATTGTGTATACTAAACGTTTAAGATATTGGCGTCATTTAATGACAATCAAGACCTCATGAAGGTTATGTTTAGTTTAATAAACTAAATAAGAACTGCCATAATTAAAAACACTAAATCTTAATCTAGAAACATGAAATAACTTGAAATAAAGGCCGAAGAGCCCGCATTAAGCGAAACCACATCATGTTAAAAACAGTTTTTGTAGAAGCGATGTGGAGGTAAATATAGGCTCGCTTTATTAGATAGCGAGGACACTGTGAAGAAATATATCGCCATACCCACAGAGAATAACAAACATTCTTTACTCAATTCCCTTTAAGTATTAGAACGCTGATGTTGGGACAATTGAGGAATTCCCGAAAATAAGCATAAACAGAAGTGACAAAACTCTCGAATAAGAGGAATGACAGATTGGAAACACTCTAAATTCAATACTGGTAAGCACGAGTAATTGTTATACATAGAAATAAAGGTGGAAATAATGTAACAGCAATACTTGCAAAAATTTATGTATTGTCTTTTCATAATAAAGGTGCCAATACGTATTTCTAAAAACAAGAAAGACGTGCCCATATGATGTAAAGAATACTGAAAAGAGTATAGTGAAAAGGGTGGAATAGAAACACACCATAATTTTATCCAGTAAGTACAATGCTTAAAAAGTTTGAGATGCACATGAAGGATGAGAACAAGAGGTAAACAAACATAATGTCTGTCTTCCTTCAATATAGAACAAAGAAAATCATACTAGTTGGAACTGGCCTTCGATTAATCAACGGGGCAAAAGGTGAATATACTTAAGGTATGCGAAAAAAACAATACCATATACTGTGTATGAATGAAGGTGAATCGGAGTATGAAAGATGATACTTCAATATAAATGTCTCGTATTTGGAAAATAAAAATAGCACAGGGAAAATGTCGAGTAGTACGACAATAGACCAATGCCAGAAATAAAGATTTCAGTATGCAAAATGAGAGATTGTTATGGAAAATTTATAATTGCACTCATGAATACTGTCGCTGGAATAGTATAGTCGCACACAGTAGAAATTGTCGGAAGGTGGTAATTAATCCTCCAATACCAATGGCACAAATGGTTTTAACATGTTTTCTAACTTGTGTAAACGTATGCCAATGATGGGTAGTGACATTGTTTCTTAAAAATTATTTCCACAGAATTGTTTCTAACTGTACTGAGGAAGGTGGTGCGTACAGCAAGATCCACCGAAACGCGTCGACTTGAATTTGATTGTAATTTTAAATGTATTTCTTATTGCAAATGTATGTTTTTCTGTGATTGTTATGATATTAGGCATGTATATTACTGAATAAGCTTATGCAAACCCATATATGAATACCTATGCAACAGTGATATATATGTGTTTTTAAATGCAAAATGTGTTTGTAAGTCTGAACTGTTTTATATTAAGATAAAATAAATCTTTGGAAATAACACATACACCTTGGCTACGTAATATATATTAATTTAGAATGTAAGTGCTACTTTGATGGTTCAAACTTAGACAGAAGTTGTGAATGAATGAAAAATCATGTTAGGTAATACACAGGAAGCCTATTAAGTGTATAAGTTTTGGAGACCTCTAATTAACATCAGAACTCCACTAAAACTTAGAGATAGGAACTCAAGGGAACTCTTTGTATTTGCTGATATAACTTACCCTGTTCCCCGGAGACACAAGGGTTACTCTCCTTTGATTTATACTGGCTTCAAAATGGGCCTTTGACCCCCAGCCACATGGCCAGGCCCTGCCTGGACCAGGCCTAAAAATTGCCCCCACCCACATGGCCAGGCCACAACAACACCCCAAAAAGTCGAAAAACACACACAAATCACCACAATCTAATGCCATCCATGCCCTCAATGATGTTTAAATTCAAGACACCCCACAGAAAGAGTTGGTCCATGCACCACTCACTACCCCTGGGCCTAATGGAAGAAAGAAAGGCAAACTGGGTGCAGGCCTGAGCACACTGCCTGGCTTTAAAATGGGCCCTTGACCCCGAGCCACATGGCCAGGGTCTGCCTGGACCAGGCCACAAAATGGCCCCCACCCACATGGCCAGGCCCCAACAACACCCCAAAAAGTAAAAAAACACACCAAAATCACCGCAATCCAATGCCATCCATGCCCTCAATGATGTTTGAATTCAAGACACCCCACAGAAAGACTTGGTCCATGCACCACTCACTACCCCTGGGCCTAATAGAAGAAAGCAAGGCAAACTGGGTGCAGGCCTGAGCACACTGCCTGGCTTCAAAATGGGCCCTTGACTCCCAGCCACATGGCCAGGCCCTGCCTGGACCAGGCCTGAAAATGGCCCCCACCCACATGACCAGGCCCCAACAACACCCTAAAAAGTAAAAAAAACACACAAAAATCCCCACAATCCAATGCCATCCATGCCCTCAATGATGTTTCAATTCAAGAGGCCCCACACAAAGCCTTGGTCCGTGCACCACTCACTACCCCTGGGCTTACTGGCTAGTGAGGCTTTACAGGCACCCCAAAATAAAAAATAAAACATCAACATATAACAGTGAGCTAAAATTCCATGACATAAATGAGAATTAAGTTAAAATAAAATCACAGAAACAGTTGTATCATGCACCCATGAATAACCCTGGGCCTACTGGATACTGTGGCTTCCCACAATATATATTTTTTTTAAGTTGTAAAAAAAAGTTTTAAAACTGTAGTTGCAGCAACTGCAATGCCCCAAACAAACAAGACCAACTTACTTGTAAAATCTCAAGTCCAAAAGTGATCCAAACTCCAAAGTCCAAAAAGTCCTCAAATGCAAATATCCAGCAGCAGCCACAAAAAGTAATCCTTCCAGCTCCAGATCCAAATGAAAAGTGACCAGGACATGGACAAAGCACTGGGAGGAGCCTGCTGGACAGGAACAGGAAGTTGGGGACTCTGGGGCACTTCCTTCTTCCCACCCCCCCAAAAAAAATTGACTCCTTGCACCAAAAAGTGCAGCCAAATGTCAATCTGAGGAGTTATTCTGATCAAAAACATCATTTCCAGAAGGTTTATGCTGCCTGCGGTGGAGTTCTTGTGCAGAATTGCAATTTTTGCTATTTCGGGAAAGCGAGCTGTTCAAATCTCCCGCCGGAAGTCAACGGCGCGCCGCATCTACGTGTTCGGCATTGTTTTCTCCCGCAATGCGTGATCGCGGGTCCTTATGACATACCTGCGTTTTCAAACTCTCGCTGTGCAAGATGGCGAGCCGCGATGACGTAATTTCGGTCGAAAAACTCTCGCGCGATCTCGCAGCAAGATCCAAAATGGCACAGCACTAAGCATGAGCTTAAAATCCGCTACGCTCGCGGATTTTGCGAATTTTCGGTAAATCCGCGATCCGCGAACTCTCGCGAATTTACCGAAAATTCGCAATCTGCGAGCGGCGGATTCCGGGGGCAAAAGTTCAAGCCTTGCTGGCCTGTTGTAACTAATTTACGATGGCGCCGGCAAGCTGCCAGCGCCATCCTAAGATAGTTACTAAATTAGCTTCAACAGGAAGCTCTAATAGATAAGATAAAGCAGGTCATCGAGCGCCTGCTTTATTTTATCTATTAGAGCTTCCTGTTGAAGCTAATTTAGTAACTATTTTAGGATGGCGCTGGCAGCTTGCCGGCGCCATCGTAAATTAGTTACAACAGGCACAAATCGGTGGCGTCTTCTTGAATAAATATGAAGGGCAGGGTTCATTCTGGCACGACGGTCCTGGCACAAAAATTAAACCTCAACCGCAGGCACTTTCAGATATTGATTAAGCATGTGCCCTGGTTGAAGCTTAAATTCAGTGACTCATTCATTGGCCCAAAAACAATCGTGAGCGTTGTCAAGGCTAGGCAGATGTGCCTTCTTCCCTAATATACCGTCGCAAATCAGCTGTGATGCTGGACAGAGGCCTTTGCATCCTTGACTTTCACGAGCGCAATCCTCGTGCTGTTCCTCTGGCCAGGAGGTCCTGTATCTTTATCTGCGGCTCTGATCGGTCTCTCTCCTTTAATGCACACAAGAGGCATGTGCACTCGCATGGAAGCCCCGTCCGTTTGGCCCCGCCCACACACTCGTGGTGTGCACCGTCTTCCCGCCATTTACCCACTATGACAGCTCACTCACGGGACCCCTGCGCCCTTCGGCGCGATTGCATAGTAACACACACCTGGTCGCTGTAGACAACTCTCTGGCACTTTAGGCAGCTGTAGTGTAGTAAAAGCACTATACATCTACCCAACGAGGTAGCACTTACTGATGATCTAGTAGGAAGTACTCCAGTTGAGTAGAGGTATGGCACAAAACGGTGGCGTCTTCTTGAATAAATATGAAGGGCAGGGTTCAATCTGGCACGATGATCCTGGCACGGAAGCCCCGCCCCAAATCCGCTGATCCGTGAATACGCAAATCCGCGAATCGTGGATCCGCAAAATCCGCCCATGCTTACACAGCACACGCAAACCGGGAGAAAAACAACTAGGCGGACTCAGAATCACGGTAAGTCAACGCTGCGCGCGCAATATTGTATTTTTTAAGCGTGACCAAGCAAACAAATCCGCAGCTTGCGAATTTGCGGATTTTGGGGCAAATTTGCGCGATTCACGGACCGCGAATTCGCCAAAAATCAGCAAATTCCGCGAACGAAACGGATTTTACGCCCACACTTAGTCTCCATGCAGTCTCTAGGACTAATGCCCATCCAATCCCAAGAGCAGATGAGCTCATAGATACTTTGGCCTCAGCCAAGTTTCTGAGCACATTTGATCTTACAACTTGCTTCTGTCAGATCAGATTAGCTGATGATGCAAAGCCCAAAACAGCATTTTCTACCCCTAGTGGGCATTGTCAATTTGTGGTAATGCCCTTTGGTTTGAAAAATGCACCTGCCACTTTTTAAAGGTTGGTGAATAAAGTCCTAACAGGCCTGGAAGACTATAGTGCAGTATATTTAAATGATATTGCTGTCCTTAGCTCCACCTGGGAGGATCACCTGGTCCACCTGAGAAATGTTTTGGAAGCCCTGCAGAGAGCAGGCCTAACTATCAAGGCTACCAAGTGCCAGATAGGGCAGAGTCAGGATGTGTACCTGGGCCACCTTGTAGTTGCAGGCCAGGTTCAACCATTGCAGAGCAAAATCCAGACCATCATGGATTGGGTTGCTCCAACTACCCAGACTTAGGTCAGAGCTTTCTTGGGCCTGACTGTGTCCTACAGAGGATTTGTCAAGGGGTATGGATCTATTGTAACACCCCTGAATGACTTAACTTCTAAAAGAATGCCTAAGAAAGTTCTGTCGACAGTCAGCAGTCAAAAGGCATTCGATGACCTGAAGCAGGCCATGTGCACTGCACCGATTCTACAAAGTCCTAACTGCTCCAAAGAATTCATTGTCCAAACAGATGCATCTGAGTATGGGGTAGGGGCTGTGCTGTCACAGTTGAATAATGAAGGTCAGAACCAGCCAGTAGCTATTATTAGCAGAAGGCTGACCCCTAGAGAGAAACATTGGTCAGCTATTGAGAGGCAGGTCTTTGCTGTGGTTTGGGCTCTGAAGAAGCTGAGGCCATACTTGTTTGGCAATGACTTCAGTGTCCAGACTGACCATAAGCCCCTCTTATGGCTAAAACAGATGAAGGGTGAAAATCCCAAACTTTTGAGGTGGTCCATTTCCCTACAGGGGTGGACTATAGAGCGGAACATAGACCTGGGATTAACCATGCCAATGCAGATGGACTCTGCAGATATTTCCACTTAGAACATGAAGACTCAACTGGTCAAGGTCAGTTTAATGTCCATGTGTTTGGGGGGGGGGGTTGTGTAGGAGAGTAGGATCTGCTTACTATGGTTGCCCCCACCCTTTGCTGGTATTTCACTGTTTTCTACGTTAGTCTGGCTGGGGCCCTGCTATCCTGGATCCCAGCCTAGCTGCTTCCTCTCTAAAATGATTGCTTGTACTTTAGGTACACTCCAGTTTGGTTACTGGGGTACCTTTGTGTGTCCCTAGTATATGGTATCTTAGGTACCAAGGGCATAGGTACCCCAGAGGCCTACCAGGGGCTACAGCATGTACTATACCACCCCTGGGAAGCCTTCCAAAATGATACCACAGGACTGCTACTGTAGCCTGGGTAAGGTGGTGCATGCACCCCTTACTAAGATATAGGTTACCTATATCTAACTTTAATCACTGACACATATAAATCTATCAGCCACTCCTATGGCAGGCCTTATCAATCCTGAAGGCAGAGTGCTTGGTTTTGTGTGAGAGGGCACCCATGGATGAGCACGACCGCTCTGCAGCTTTCAGAGCCTATTCTCCGAGGCTATTCTGTGATGCAGCCAGACCATGTAGTGCATTATAACCTTGTGGTAAATGCTAAATTTGGAATCGCTGCATGGAAACATGTTGTGTTTGGTGTCAAACACTTTGGAATCCTATCCCCCCACCCCTTCTAGAGGGAAAGACATGTACACACTGGTCTGCCCGGTAATAGTTTAAAAGAGCCCTGGCATCAGAAAATTGATGCTGCAGCCACAGACACGAGTCTGGCCCCCTGCTGCTGAACGAAACTCAGACAGGGGAGGCCTGGATAATAGGTTTCCTGTGGAAGAAATAAAAACCTTTTAAGGGGTTCACTGATACATCTGGTCCTTAAACCAACAAATAAGAGATTGGCACACAATCTGTAATATAAAAAAACATACTTATTTACCTCACGTGAGGAAGACTGCGTCATACAGTACCCTCAGGCTGCTGTATAAGACAGTCTAAGGAGTACAGAGAACAGGGGCCTTATATGTGCATTTGTTGCCTAGTCAGCATACAACTAAGGGGAGGTCCTGGCACATACACGCATACTTATTGACTAATATGGGTATACAAAATTTGCTTGATCAATAAAGTGGGAGGAGAGACATTTCTCCTTACATCAGTAAGAATAGCTTGACAGTTCTATACTAGGAGCAGGTGCATTCTACCAGCTAGGCCTTTCTGAGCATGTGCAAGGCTCTGTAAGAGAAAGAAAGCACATGTTGAGCACTTGGCTAACTAAAATGGCTGCCAATAACAAAATGGCTTTTAGATCATGATAACAGTGATTCCTGCAATCTTTAAGACTGTCACAGGGAGGGGTAACCACCTCACAGACAGGCTTTATTGTATTGGGTCTGGGTGGGTGCACTCTGAGAGTCAGAGTAGAGTCAAAAACACTTTATTCGATTATTTTAAAATCATAAAAGTATGCTATACTATACATTCATTTTTGATCATACAAATACAAGTTGTTTACACAAACAATTTAAAAAAAAAAAAAATATTTACAATTATAAAATTTACCAAAGAGGTAGAAAAACGTGGAGTCAATGCACACATATCTATCATACAGATCAATTATTCTAAAAACAACCGTTTCTACAATGACAGGTAAATATGCAGAAACCTTTAAAATTTTATAGATTTCCAAGGTCATTTACAGTTTTATTGTTATATACAATAGGCTGGGAGATTTAGATAATTCATACATATATTTTACTAGTGGTTCAGGGTCAAGGTTGTCTGCAAGCTTTTTGTTTGGAGCGGAAGCACGTAATCAAAAAATTTGCTACTCCAAACATAACCAATGGGGATTCCATAAGTTGCAGGAACAATAAGGCTGGTTTAACCTGCTGAAACATTTGGTTTTTCAATACTGGAAATATAAACTTTTCTCTACCACTCTTAAAAAGGGGGCAAAAGAACACAAAGTGTAATATATCCTGTTCGGAAAAGTCATCACATTTACAGGGAGCATTTTCATGAGGCTTACACCACTTCTCGTAGTCTCCTAAGAGAAAGTGAGCTAAATTGAAGCGAAATCTTGTAAGGACCCACCGATGAAAAGGTTTATTTACTGTCATCAGGTATGGTTGCATAGATAACGAGGTAATCGTCATATAGTGGGACCTTACCGTTGGCTTCATAATTTCTCTAGCCTCCCTTTCAGCCTCCCTTCTCTTAATGTAATGGGACTTAACCCAATCTATATCCTCTTTCACCAAGGTCTCTGGTTTAGAACATAGATCGGGACGGCCCAGAAAGGCTGCAGTTTTTTTAATATGTGATAACCACCCAATCTTAACCACATTATCCCTTCCCAAGCAGTCCCTAATTATCTTGTGGTTTAGTGTTAGGGCTGGGTTAAGCCATATCTTAATCCAGGATAATAACGGGGCCAGAGACAATGAGTCTTCGATGTATCCCCTCCCCAGTTCCATATGTACAGAAAATGCTGGTGTGGATTGAGAGAGACCCAGGACAGATCGTAAGAACATATTTTCCTCTCTCTGTATTTCGAGCAGATTTTTATAGCCCCAGATCGACGCCCCATACCTGGCAATAGCCAGGGCTTTGGCTCTATAAATAGACAATATAGCCTCAGGTGGTTTACCGCCCAGTCGTTTTGCAAAGCCCATAATAGCGGCAGCCGATCTCTTGACTGCCGCAGTTTTACTTTTAATTTGTGGTGACCATGTTCCCCTCTCATCGAACACCACACCTAAATAGGTAAAGACTTTGACCCTAGTAAGCTCGGAGCCATTGCATGAAAGGGTTTTAATACTTTTCTTACAATTACCTACAGCCATTACGTGCGATTTCTCAATATTAATTAACAGGTCCAAATTTTGCAAAAAAGTCCCAAAGGAGTTTAGTAGGAGTTGTAGACCATTTGGGGTTCTTGACAATAAAACCGTATCATCGGCATATAGTAAAACCGGTAAAACAGTGCCGCCCATACGTGGTACATCAATGGAGGTTTCTTCCAGCGATTTTCCCAATGAGTTAATATAAAGTGAGAAAAGCATAGGGGCCAGGATGCACCCCTGGCGCACCCCCCTACCAGACTTAAAGAAAGCCGTACAATTTCCCTCTTGGGACATACGAATAGTTGCCCTTAAATCTGTGTGTAGTTGTGCCAAGAAGTTAACAAGTTCCCTTTCCAGTCCCATTTCCAGGAGGATTGTCCACAGCTTTGACCTATTGACTAGGTCAAAAGCTGTGGACAAGTCCATAAAAGCCAAGTACATCATCCCCTTTGATGTGTGGTAAATAAATAATTAATTACCGGTTCTATTTTTCAGGATACTCATATAAACAGATAGCTCAATAAATAAGAGTCAAGATTCGAGGTAGCTGGCGTTTACAGGCTTTAATCAGGCATAAAGGACAGGAACAGGACAGCCTGTACGGGAATAGGATGGCAGTTGCCGGGGGCAGGATCTGGGAACGGACAAGGGTAACTTTTTAATAACAGTGCACAATATATATAGTTAAACAAAATACATTACATTCAATACAGTAGGCGTAGCAGTAGGCGTGGTTCGTAACAGTCGCGAAAGATAAGGGCAAAATGAAGTAACAAGAAGGCGTGTACAGGGCGTATACATAGACATGTGATGTAAACGTAACAGAATATGTCATAAAAGGGGAGGAAACATGGAGGGGGCTACCTGAGCAGCTGGGACCTCTAACCTAGTGGTGCGCGCTAACTGGCAATGACGTGTTACCAGGGAGAACTGGGGCTATGACTTCTGCGTAGGAAGAGGAGACTAAAGTCTGGAGTGTCAGAGCGACATGTACCCAGGCATATCTAGTATCTGGTGTTTAGAGTACATGTTGATAGAATCCAAAAGTTATCAGGGCAAAGGCTAATAGACTCTAAGACTGGTGCATGCATAATTCTATATGTAGTGCATGTGAGGAATATTCTATGAACATTAATACAGTATTTCTCTTACATGGAGACATAAAGGCTAGACCATGACGGAAACTATTGATGCGATTCAGTAGCTTAGGAATGCAGAGAAGGAGGGCTGGACTGATAACTAGAAACATAACATATTCTTGGCAGACTGGGAGGCAGAGCCAGGCCGGGCCGGGCACTGCATGGCAAGAAGTAAGCTAAGGGTCAGGGATGCAGGTGGGGGCTGTATCGCTCCTTGGAGAGGGTTCAGGAGACAGGAGCTGAATCTGAGTCCGGGCCCTTTTGAGGCCTAGAAACGGGGACAATTCAATGAATTAACGTGCACACTGTGAAACGTGGCAACGTAGGTTTACATAGGCCTAATATTCGTTGTATTCACGAGGACTGGAAACTGGCATACTAGAGATGGACACAACTGTAATTGCGTCTTTAATCGATCAGAAGGGAATACATGCATATCGATCATGCACATATAACATAAGATGGGGAACACGTAGGCACATACAACATGGCAAAATTTACTTTTCCACAGATGCCAAAGTATATTTGCTCAGTATAAGATGTAAATTGAGGCACTGATCCTCTGTCCCTCTACCTGAGCGAAAGCCATACTGGGCTTCACACAGAATGTTTTTATTTGTCGCCCATTCCGAGATTCTTTCAAGGATGACCTTGCCCAAGATTTTAAATGAAGAATCTAACAGGGATATGGGCCTGTAGCATCTAGGGTCCCCCCTCTGACCCTTCTTAAAAATGGGAATTATGGTGGACATTGACCATGATTTTGGGGCACTTAACTCATCCACACTAATCACATTAAAGACATTTGTAAGGACCACTGCCCATATGTCTGGATTGGCCTTAAACATATCAGCCGAAACGTCGTCTGGGCCTGGGGCTTTATTGCTAGCTGTATTTTCAATTGCTTTCGGTACCTCTTTGATGTTAAAGCTGGGTAATTTCTCCTGTGGATCTAACAGGGTTTGGTCTAGTGGGTCCAGCTCAAGGTTGCTGCCATATATTTTTTGAAAGTGATCCAGCCACTCCTGTTCAGGGATATTTACTTGCAGTGGCGCATTATCTTTCCCACTGAATAAGGGGGTATTAACGATTTTCCAAAATTTAGCACTATCCCTCAACGTGGCCTTATCATACAGCTCATCCCAGGCTTGTTTTTTTATTTCATTTTTCCGTCTTAGGATATTTAAATTATACTTTTTCCTAAGGATAGCCACCTCTTGTTTTTCTCTGGGGATCTTTTTTAAAGCATTATGTAACTCTCTATGGGATTTGGAACATCCCCTGTCAAACCACCCCTTTTCCTTTTTCACCTTACTTTTCAGTTTACATTTTAAATCATCAGATATTTGTTTACAAATTACTTCAAATGATAAAATTACATTCCCCTCAAACTGTAGTGGTCCCTACAGATGTTAATTTCATTGCCCACCTTTTCTTTTAAAGAATATAAAAAATCCTCTGGGATAACTTTGTTCCATTTGACCCGTCTTCCCTGGTCCTTAACACTTAAGTCTGTAAATGATTCCTTGTTTATCCCTTTGTTAAAAAAACACATAATGTCATCTATCTCTAAGATTACAGGGTTATGATCGCTGAATGTTGTATGTACAGCATTATAAGTAATAACATTTCCCAGCATGCCCGGTGAGATAAATATATAGTCAATAATTGTATTGCAATCCCTAGCACTGTACGTTGCCACCCTCTCTTTAGAGTCATAGAACTCTGGTTCATATAGCTCATTCTGTAAGAGGAAATTTTCCAAAGCAGAGCCCTTTACAGAATGTTCAAAGTGTGGCTGGGGAAGCGTATCAATATTAATAGTATCTATATACTGGCAATTATGCTGGCATAAATGTGTATTAAAATCCCCTAACAGGAAAAAATATACAAAAGTTGTTTGACTCTCCTTATATTTATCTAAAAACTCAGTCAGGGAGTTGATGTTATCAGTTGGTGCTGTGCTATGTATACTATTATAAAGGTTAATATAGACACATTTATAATTGTTAGGCATAGTAATCTCCACCACTAAGTAGTTAAGAGATGATGTGTTTAATACCTTTACAGTGCCCCTCACATTCACAGATACCAAAAACAACAAACCCCCCTTATTTCGGCCTATATTCGATTGCTGGGCAGCTAACAAAATAGGAGGTGTATCCATCTAACCAAAAATCACAATCCCTATCCCACGTCTCCTGGAGGGCAACCACATCACATTCCTTTAACAGACCCAACCATTTTAAATCATCTCTCTTTGACCGTAAGCCTGCAATATTCCAACTCATCATTTTCACAGTGTTACCCTTTTTATATTCATTTCTATTTCCAATGTCCGGGGTCAGTGTTAGCTGGTTGGGGGTTCTATCCGATGAAGTCAGTCAATCGTTTTCCTCTAAATTTGAGAAGACAGAAAACCTATTTGTTAACATCAAACCAGAGCTTGTTTCATTACTACGACTATCGTCGGATTTTGGTAACATGCCTGTTATTTGCTTGGCCCATGAGCTAGAGCAAAGAGTATTACTAGAGGGGACATTATGAGCAATTTTTCCCGACCCCAAATTTTGTATAACTGGTCGGGGATAAAAAAAACCCTAGGGGTACTGCTCTAATCCTATCCTCTTTAACCTCAGTGGCATCCCAGAATAACCGTAGGGCCTCATGGGGTCTGTTAAAGTTAACAATCATACAGTCTCCTGCGAATTTCTTTTGCGTGTACCCCACCCAGTCAACCCTTCTACCCGTCTGGATACACTGTGATATATTGCTTGGACCCGTACAGTTTGCATCACACCAGGTCTTGATATTGTTCAACTGTGCACCATTTTATTCGAATTCACCCGGTTTCAATACAGGTATGTTCACCAAGACAGCAACAAAAGGTGTAGCTTCCGGTGGTAAATGTACCGGTGGTCTTGGGCGCTGGTTCCTGGGTTCTGATTGTTTATGTTCTACCAAAGTTGGGGCCATAGGCTTGGCCAGGGGTATGTTGATTTTACTAATGACTTCGGACCTAGGTAATTTACTATTTACCTTTTGCATATTAGTAGATCCTTCAGGGCCTAAAGATGGAACAGTAATTATTAAAGGACTTTGTTGTACATTATCCCCCAGATCCATAGAGGAAATATCCAGGTTTCGATCAGTAGCAGGACTTGTTGAAATATTTGTCGGGATTACTTGGGGTTCTAGTTGTTTAGTAGTTAAAAAGGCATTAATCCTTTGGCATTTCCCCATGATTTCCGCAACACATTCCTTTAAAGTGTCTATTATGTCGGTGGAAATCTGTACAAGTGTCGTTTCAAGCTTATCCACAAGAACTTTCTCTACCATTGCTTTTATTGAGAGTTCAAGATTATTTAGTGGATTACGATGTTTTTTTCGTGTATATAATCTTTGAGTTCTTGTTCTATGTGTTAGCCGTTTATAACGCCTAATAGCTTTAGGTGCAGGTCCCTGTGCATAATTTGACACGTGGCTTGGTGGGTCTAATAGGCTAGCTACTTGGCCCTCTTGATCCACGTTTTTTACTTCCATTTGTGGCCCAGTATCGATCAGGGGCTCAATATGTATGGTTGGCTCCAAGGGAATAGGGAGTCTTTTTGCTGTAGGTGATACCTGACTATCCAAAATGTTAGGGTTAATGCCCAGCTCACGTTCCTTATCGGCAATTTCCTGATTCAATTTCCCAACAGCAGTAGTAAGATATGACATAATACTAGAGGAGGCTCTAGCTGTACGTGCCACTTTAGCTTTAACAGGGCCCCTAGGGTTTGAGGTTTGTAGTTTACGCTTACCCATTTTGAAGGAGCAAATCGAAAGGGAGGGCCCGTCCCGTCCCTGGACGTCCCCGGACGGCCACAGACGGCCCCGCCCTTGTCCCGGGCTTCTCCCTGGCGCCTCCCGCGCGCGACTCGCGGGGCGAGAGGGAGGTCAGCGGTTTTCTAGCGCCTCCGGGCGCTCCAAGCGCGTCATGAGCGCGCCGCCCCTGAGGCTGCTGGGGGCTGTGGTTAGGTGGAAGGAAAGTGCCGCCGCCGTTCACCTCACGGCCCTGCTCCGCCCGATGGCGTCTCAGGTAGGTCTCTGGTGTTCCCCCCTGGGCTCCTGGGAGGTCAGCGGTTTTCTAGCGCCTCCGGGCGCTCCAAGCGCGTCACGAGCGCGCCGCCCCTGAGGCTGCTGGGGGCTGTGGTTAGATGGAAGGAAAGTGCCGCCGCCCTTCACCTCACGGCCCTGCTCCGCCCGATGGCGTCTCAGGTAGGTCTCTGGTGTTCCCCCCTGGGCTCCTGGGAGGTCAGCGGTTTTCTAGCACCTCCGGGCGCTCCAAGCGCGTCACGAGCGCGCCGCCCCTGAGGCTGCTGGGGGCTGTGGTTAGATGGAAGGAAAGTACCGCCGCCGTTCACCTCACGGCCCTGCTCCGCCCGATGGCGTCTCAGGTAGGTCGCTGGTGTTCCCCCCTGGGCTCCTGGGAGGTCAGCGCTTTTCTAGCGCCTCCGGGCGCTCCAAGCGCGTCACGAGCGCGCCGCCCCTGAGGCTGCTGGGGGCTGTGGTTAGATGGAAGGAAAGTGCCGCCGCCGTTCACCTCACGGCTCTGCTCCGCCCGATGGCGTCTCAGGTAGGTCTCTGGTGTTCCCCCCTGGGCTCCTGGGAGGTCAGCGGTTTTCTAGCGCCTCCGGGCGCTCCAAGCGCGTCACGAGCGCGCCGCCCCTGAGGCTGCTGGGGGCTGTGGTTAGGTGGAAGTAAAGTGCCGCCGCCGTTCACCTCACGGCCCTGCTCCGCCCGATGGCGTCTCAGGTAGGTCTCTGGTGTACCCCCCTGGGCTCCTGGGAGGTCAGCGGTTTTCTAGCGCCTCCGGGCGCTCCAAGCGCGTCACGAGCGCGCCGCCCCTGAGGCTGCTGGGGGCTGTGGTTAGGTGGAAGGAAAGTGCCGCCGCCGTTCACCTCACGGCCCTGCTCCGCCCGATGGCGTCTCAGGTAGGTCTCTGGTGTTCCCCCCTGGGCTCCTGGGAGGTCAGCGGTTTTCTAGCGCCTCCGGGCGCTCCAAGCGCGTCACGAGCGCGCCGCCCCTGAGGCTGCTGGGGGCTGTGGTTAGGTGGAAGGAAAGTGCCGCCGCCGTTCACCTCACGGCCCTGCTCCGCCCGATGGCGTCTCAGGTAGGTCTCTGGTGTTCCCCCCTGGGCTCCTGGGAGGTCAGCGGTTTTCTAGCGCCTCCGGGCGCTCCAAGCGCGTCACGAGCGCGCCGACCCTGAGGCTGCTGGGGGCTGTGGTTAGGTGGAAGGAAAGTGCCGCCGCCGTTCACCTCACGGCCCTGCTCCGCCCGATGGCGTCTCAGGTAGGTCTCTGGTGCTCCCCCCTGGGCTCCTGGAAGGTCAGCGGTTTTCTAGCGCCTCCGGGCGCTCCAAGCGCGTCACGAGCGCGCCGCCCCTGAGGCTGCTGGGGGCTGTGGTTAGGTGGAAGGAAAGTGCCGCCGCCGTTCACCTTACGGCCCTGCTCCGCCCGATGGCATCTCAGGTAGGTCTCTGGTGTTCCCCCCTGGGCTCCTGGGAGGTCAGCGGTTTTCTAGCGCCTCCGGGCGCTCCAAGCGCGTCACGAGTGCGCCGCCCCTGAGGCTGCTGGGGGCTGTGGTTAGGTGGAAGGAAAGTGCCGCCGCCGTTCACCTCACGGCCCTGCTCCGCCCGATGGCGTCTCAGGTAGGTCTCTGGTGTGCCCCCCTGGGCTCCTGGAAGGTCAGCGGTTTTCTAGCGCCTCCGGGCGCTCAAAGCGCGTCACGAGCGCGCCGCCCCTGAGGCTGCTGGGGGCTGTGGTTAGGTGGAAGGAAAGTGCCGCCGCCGTTCACCTCACGGCCCTGCTCCGCCCAATGGCGTCTCAGGTAGGTCTCTGGTGTTCCCCCCCTGTAGGTCTCTGGTGTTCCCCCCCAGAGAGTGCCAGAAAGTCTGCGCCAGGGGCACATTTGGTGTCCCTGTGCTTAGTCCAGTTCAAGCCCGGTTGTAGGTGCACTCATCCCATGCTCTGGCGTGAAACTGGACAAAGGAAGTGGGTGTAGCCACCCCTCTTTCCAAACCCTCCCATAGGTGGGTCCCCAGAGTATGCACAACCCCTTTTCTTAGTATAACTAAAGGGACCCTTGGCAACAGGACTTTATATTACACCTGAACGAAACACTGAAGCTGAATCCTGGAACTTTGACGGTCTACTAAAGACTAAAGGATGGAAGAATCTCCCTTGGGGTCAAGGATTGACTCCCCTGCTCAAGCAGGCACCAATGAAGCATTTGCCAATCTGGATCTCCGAGGCTCCTGCCGGACTCTAAAGTATTTGCAACCCATAAAGAGGATTTCCAAACTTCTCAATGTCCGACTCGAGTCCCCAGCAAAACTAAGACCCACAGTCTTCACGAGTGACGTGGAACCGGAACTCCTGGACACCATGCACATTTTCTAGTGCATTGACTTCCCAATCTTTCCTGAAGTTGTGCTTTGGGTTAATTGTAGCCAGAGGCCTGATCATCATCTGCACCAAAGATTGTTGGCCTACACTCCAGAAGTGTTTTATGAGCCCGTTTCTGGCATTCCACTTGAGGCTTCTTCCCAATCCCTGGTCTATTGACTGGTGGGTCCCCACGAAGGCCATTCTGATTTTCTTTGGGCTTCCCTGGTTGTTCCAGATGTGCCCTGACTCCCTATAAAATGGTGAGTCCCTCAGACCTTGCTGGTCTGCCCCGAAGTCTTTCTCTGCTTTCTGCGTGGGTTGCTGTTGTCAAGGCTTGTTGGGTCCAATCCGGAAACCAACAATGTAGCATTCAACATCCTTTGTGGGTCAGCTTTATTCCAGATCCTGGTCATTGTCGACACCTCCTGGTCTTCGTGGTTGAAGAGTCAAGCATCATTTAATTGAATTGCACCTTACGCTTAATGATTCTCCCCTTAAAGTCTCTACTCCTATTACTCTCAGGCGTCCTTGGAAGAAATTAAAACTGGCCGACTTCCATCAGCTGCTTAGCTCTTTCCCTTTGGGTCCTTTTACTGATGTGGAGTCTGGTTATGATCTCTACTGCAACTGGCTGATTAAAGCCTTAGACAGGCTGATTCCCATCGTGGAGAGTAAACAGCGGCGTACTGAATCCAGTCCTTGGTATGATGACTCGCTTCAGCTCCTAAGAAAATCTTGCAGACAAGCTGAAAGAGTCTGGCGTAAATCATATCTGCCTGAAAGGAAAACTCAGTACCTTGCTAGTATTAAGAAGTACCATAGAGCGATTTGTAAGGCTCGTGCTGCCTACTTTTCTCATGAATTTAGTACCAGTACTAACCCGACCAAATTAATATTTAAGGTGCTTAAGGATCTTACAATCAGCAGAGCCCCTGCTGATGAGATCTGCTCCCCTTCCCATTGTGAGGATTTGGCTGCTTTTTTTATTGGAAAGGTGGAGGCCATCTATTGCTCCTTTCCTGGCGTTTTGGGGACATCGGAGATACAGATACCTGTTTTAAAAACTACTCTATCCCTATCCCACCTCCCAGAGCTCTCAATGGGGGAATTTAATAAACTTGTAGTGAAAGTTAAATCGGGTTCTCCTATGGATCCTTTACGACCTGCTCAATTTAGAGAATCCGCTTCCTTTTGCCTTCCTCCTTTATGTGAGCTTATTAATTTGTCGTTATCCTCAGGCTCAGTTCCGGGCACCTGGAAACAAGCCTAGGTGATGCCCATCTTAAAAAAACCTGCCCTGGACCCACTGAAATTGGAGAATTATCGCCCCATCTCCCTTCTTCCGTTGGTAGCTAAACTGACCGAGGCCCATGTTAATACCATCTTATGTAATCATCTCCACTCTGCCAATATATTAGATACCTCGCAGAATGGGTTCCGGCCCGGTCATAGTACCGAGACTGCGCTACTCTCAGTAGCTGAGCATCTACGTATGGTGGTAGATTCTGGTGATACCGCGGCACTGGTTCTCCTTGATCTCAGTGCCGCGTTAGACACTGTCTCCCATGATATTTTATTACAACGTCTGGTTGAGGCCGGTGTCGACAATATGGCGCTTGAATGGTTTCGATCTTTTTTATCTGGTCGTACCTTCAAGGTTGCCACCCCACCTTTTGAATCTAAACCCTATTTGATTGCTCAGGGAGTTCCGCAGGGCTCGGCGCTTAGCCCCACTTTGTTCAACCTTTATGTGCAGCCGCTGGCTGATGTCGCCAAGCGTGGGAACCTGAAGATGTTGTCCTACGCTGACGACACGCAGCTGGCGGTTGTAATAAGTGGGGCTCCCGATCCTGAGGCAGCTAAGTTCCGTGAGGGGCTTATCTCAGTGGCTCATTTGATGACTGACATCCTCCTTCAATTGAACGCCAAGAAAACCGAGGTGCTCATTGTCGGAAAACAGAGTCATCTATGGGACGACAATTGGTGGCCTCCAGGGCTCGGTCCCACTCCCATCCCTGCTACTGAGGTTAAAAATCTAGGGGTTTGGTTCAATTCTAAACTTAGTTTTACCGCCCACACTAGGAGAGTTGCTGCTATGTGCTTCGGGATTTTGCGTAAGCTCAGAGCCATTTTTAAATTCTTTGATGCTGCTACTAGACAGCTTATTGTACAAGCTATGATTCTGTCTAAATTGGATTATGCCAGTTCTCTTTTGCTTGGAGCTAATCAGGCTGAACTTTCTAGACTCCAACGTGTTCAGAACGCTGCCGCCAGGGCCCTGGTAGGCCTACCACGATTCTGCTCAGCCAAAAAAACTATTTATAAGCTCCACTGGCTTCCTGTTGCTCAGAGAATTAAGTTTAAGTCTCTTTGTCTTTCGTTCAAAATCCTGAAACACTCTTTCCCTCTGATTCTGGAGCATCTTATTTCCTCATATGTTCCATCACGGTCTCTGAGGTCCTCCGGACTCCATCTGGCTATAGTACCACGTTTCAAGAGATCTAGGATTGGCCGCCGCTCCTTTAGAGTGCTTGCTGCCAGGCTATGGAACTCCCTTCCTGTTCATATCCGTGCTATTGACGGTCTTCTGGCGTTCAGGAAGGCTGTTAAAACTTTCCTTTTTCCCTCAGTTTTTTAGTGTTGTTGTGTTATGGCTCCTATTATCTGCTTTTGTCCGGTTCTCTGTTCTGTTAGCGCCAGGACGCCCCTTTGCTGGGGCATCTGTGCGCTCTATAAATCCGGCTAACATAACATAACATAACACCTTCTTCACTTGAAATCACCCCACATTGGTGGGCATTCGACTATCATGCCCTTGGTCACTGACAAGCCCCAGACTCTGTCCCCTCTGCTTTCAGGTTCTCCTCATCCTTGATCCAGGCTTGGATCACACCGGACGCTTTCTTCTTCGACGGCAGCAGCACTTTGAAGCAGATAAACATTGAAAACGATGACGAAACCTGACATCAAAAGACACCTGTGCACCCGGCTTCCCTGGGTGAGGTAACTCGAGTATTCCGGTGCTCCCATGGGTGTTGGCTCTAGAACACCTTCAGTCTCAAGGGGTTTGCTCCAAGTCCTCCTCAAAGTGTTCTTTATCTTTAAATTTCCAACGTGACTTTCCCCATTGAATTTAATGGTGAATCACTGCTGTGTTTAGACACTGCACTTGTCCCCCATGGGTTGCCTGTGTCACTACCTTGGGTGGTTCCTGGTGGCCCCAGCGGTTCTACAGGCTCCAGGCCTGGTCTCTATGCAAGTTGTGGTTCTGTGGTAAATAAATAAATAATACCCTATTTTTGAATGAATAAATGAATAACAGATAGCTCAATAAATAAGAGTCAAGATTCGAGGTAGTAGGAGTTTGCAGGTTTATTACAGCATAAAGGACAGGAACAGGACAACCTGCACAGGAATAGGATGGCAGCGCTGCCGGGGGCAGAATCGGGACAAGGAGCAACTTTTCAATAACAGTGCACGATCATATATACATAACGCAAACACATAGCATTACATTGCAATAGGCGTAGCAGTGGGTGTGGTCAATAGCAGTCGCGAAAGATAAGGGTGAAAGTAGGTGTAACAGAGGCGTATACATAGACATGTGATGCAAACGTAACAGAATATGTCATGAATGGGGCGGAAACATGGAGGGGGGTACCTAAGGAGCCGGGACCTCTGACCTAATGGTGCGCGCAAACTGGAGATGACGTGTTACTAGGAGAAGCTGGGGGCTTCGAACTCTGTGCTAGGAGCAGAGACTGAAGTCTGGAGAGTCAGGGCGACATGTACCTAAGCAGTATCTAGTATCTGATGTTTAGAGAACATGTTGATATGAACTAAGAGTCAGGAGGGGAGAGGCTAACGGACTCTAAGACTGGAGCATGCATTATTCTATATGTAGTGCGTGATGAAGAATATTAAATGACCATTAAAATGCAGTATTTCTCTAACGTGGAGACGTAAAGGCTAGACAATGACGGAAACTATTGATGCAGTTCAGTAGCTTTAGGAATGCAGAGAAGGAGGACTGAACTGATAACTGGAATCATAACATACTCTTGGCAGACTCAGAGACAGAGCCAGGCTGAGCCGGGCACTGCGAGGCAGGAAGTAAGTGAAGGGTCGAGGATACAGGTGGGGGCTGTATCGCTCCTCAGCGAGGCTTCAGGAGACAGGAGCTGAATCTGATGTCCGGGCCCTTTTGAGGCCTAGAAACGGGGACTTTACAATGGAATAACGTGCACACTGAGAAACGTGGCAACGTAGCTTTTCATAGGCCTGATATTCGTAGTATTCACGAGAACTGGAAACTGGCATACTAGAGGTGGACACAACTATAATTGCGTCTTTAAATCAAACATAGGGAATACATATGCATATTTAATCATGCACATATAACATATGATGGATGACACGTAGGGACACAGAACATGACAAAATGTACTTTTCCACATTCCCTCCTTGTCACTACGTTTCCATCAGGAAACATCAATATTCATGATACCATCTATCATTTCATACAGTATCATTTGCTCGTCTCGAATTATCCTGGAACGGGATTTAGAACGGGGCTTGGGACTAGGAATACAAGAGGTAGCACAAATGCCGCAAATCGCAGGGCCGCATTGTATACAGAGGCAGCAGCTGAATATGATCGCTACTGCAATACCTAGAAAAGACAAGACTTTCCATCCCCAGGCGGAAATTGTATTCCAGAACCAACCGGACCATGTCCAGGTGCCTGGATTTTGGTGTAACAGATGGGCAATTTTATGGAGTCTGGTTATAGCTGAATAAACAGACGGCGCGTTATTTGGAATGAAAATGCAGCAACTAGATCCGATGACTCTACAGGCCCCGCCCCTATCGGCCAATATGACGTCAAGGACGAGACGATTCTGGAGCACGACAATTCTCATAAAGGATTGTTCTTCGGTTAAATTACTTAGAGCAGAAGTAGTCTCAATTACTACTGCTTCGAGTGTTCTGGTTAATCTACGTATCAGTTTACTATTCACAACTGTACCTAAATAAGGAAAGACACCTTTATTGATATCTATATATTGTTCTAGAGTAGTTTCAGTATAATCGACAATCGGGAGGTTTCTCTTGGGTCTTGTATGTACTAGGTGGGAATTCCTATGGTAGTCGGGTGGGGCTAGGAAAACTGGTGGCAGTAGGAAGGCAATGTAACAGGTTCCCTCCCAATCGAGGGGCAGACGAACATATGCAGTTTGACCACAAATAAAATAAGAATGACGTGAAGCTTTGAAAATAGATTTCCCACTGTCACTATACTTGACAATAGTAGTACAATCACTATGTCCTACATGTACGGAACCATTATTTCGGACACATAATTCGCCTTTTACTGGCAGTACTGAAATAGCAGGTAAGTCTGGAGTAGTATCAGACTGAACGTTCAGGACCATGAAATTCGAAGAATAATTACCTAAATTATACACTTCATTTTCTAGATCTAACCCGGTTCTGTGGAGGAGACCTTGCTTGTCTGGAAAACATGTACTGTTAAGAAAAGACATATCTGTTGAGGATGACGTTAACGTGGACCATGCTCCACACGAACCATTATGTGAAAAAGGATAAGGAAAAAGTGGCAGAACTCCCTTCGGTGTCTGGAAAGGGGGGAGTCGACCACATACCCAACAATTAGTGGCATTGCTGGTCTGGTGTGAATAATGTAACATGCGGATGAAAGAATTATTTCGCATAGCGAGGCGGTAAGAGAGTTCATGAGGAGGCAGATCACTAAACGTATGCTCTACTGTAGCATTAGCAGACTTATTTACATGAAGAACTGGGAAATACAGGTAAAATGCGTAACTGGTGCAGGAAGTCATAATGCTGAGAAATAATATGAAACATAGAAAAACGATACATCCAATTGAGTTTTGACTAACTCTCTCACTATGGGGGTCTATTTTATACATGTCAGAAACAGTCTAACCGTTTCACCTAGGGGAGGACTTAGACAATCAAACTGGCTGACTTATTTTACTAGACCGGAGTTTCAACTTATACTCCTGTTGCGGAGTTTTCTCTAACAGGGGAGGGTTTGTAGCAATGTCTTTTGCGGGACAGTCCTTGAGAACAATATTTTGGCAATCCTTCAAATCCTGGGAAATGTTCTTTGAGACGGGTTTCAGTCCATAAAACTTCTTTACGTGCGAAAGGTGCACCCAGCCTTTGCGACCCTCCAACTTCACGGCTGTACGGGTGGCGAGGAGGACCTGTCGGGGCTGCTTCCAGCGTGGCTCCAGCGGACTTGAGCGGTCAAAATTGCGGACAAGAACCATGGATCCTGGAACGATTTCATGCGGTGCCACCTCGGTATTGTCTGGAAATGCGGCGGCAACCTGTGAACGACAAGAGTTGAGGGCAGACATCAACGAAGCTAGGTAATCTGTCAGCATATTACTTGAAACATCGGTAATACTTCGGGGTCTAGGAGTACCCCACATGTTAGGGGGGCGGCCGAATACGACCTCATACGGGGACAGACCTGATCTGGAATGTGCGACCATGCGCATATAGAACAAAGCGACTGGCAGAGCTACTAGCCAGTCCACACCTTTCTCTTTACATACTTTGGCGATGCGAATTTTCAGAGTCTGGTTATGTCTCTCTACGAGACCGGCTGCTTCAGGATGGCGTACACAATGAAACTTCCACTGGTACCCTAACAAAAGGGAAACATGCTTCATCAACTCAGATGAGAATGGCTGGCCGTCGTCAGAATATACGACTCTAGGGAGTCCATAGCGGGGGAAGAACTCACGAACCAGCTGCTTGGCAGTGGTCGCGGCGGTGTAATCTGGGACTGGATATGCTTCTGTCCACCTGGACAAAGCGCATACAACTACAAGGACGTACTTGAAACCTCGACATCGCTCCATCTGAATATAATCCATCTGGAGGACTTCAAAAGGGTGGTCAGGGGGCTGGAATCCACCTTGTTCCACCGGGACACTTTTACCTGGATTAAACTGGCAACATATCATACAGGTACGGACTTTCTGCTTGGCTGCAGCTCGTAAATGCTTGTTGAACCAAATGTTCTGGATACTGTCTAACATAGCTTTTTCTCCTAAATGTGCTGGACTATGTGCAGTATTAATAATGACTTGAACCATAGAGTCGGGGAGAAACCATGTGGCTCTACCCTTCGTTAACCATCCTTGATCTGTCTGGACCCCTCCTTGTTCGGACCATTTCTTGATTTCTTCAGGAGTAGCATGTAACTGGATATCTATGACATCTTGAGTAGGGTCTTTAACTGTCATGCATGTAGTCGGATCTGGAGTGTGTGTCTGTGTCGGATTAACTGGAATGTCTGGAGTCTGTACTGTAAGCTTGGCTGTGCGATCTGCTAGATCGTTACCTTGAGAAATAATGTCAGTAACTTTCGTATGTGCTTTGCACTTCATGATAGCAATGGATGTCGGTAAATGTATGGCATCTAACAGGGCTTGAATAAGGAGACCATGCTGAATCTTGGTTCCATGAGAAGTCATGAAACCTCTCTCTTGCCAGAGCACTCCGAAGTCGTGTACAACTCCAAATGCGTAACGTGAATCTGTGTAAATATTAACTTTCAAGTTCTTGGCGTGTATGCAGGCTTGTGTCAGAGCAACTAGCTCTGCTGCTTGAGCGGACAGGGTGTCAATACGGTGTGTCTCAATAACTTCGGTGTCGGTAGTCACTGCATGCGCGGCGACTAGTTCTCCTGTACTTGTTCTCATGCATGAACCATCCACATAAAGTGTCAGGTCGGGGTCTGGTAACGGAATATCTGTCAGATCTTGTCTTGGCTTTGTCGTAATGTTAACTACTTCCACGCAGTCATGTGTGGCAGAATTCGAAGTAACTGATGGTAACAGTGTAGCAGGATTGAGAACGTTGCAGCGTCTGATTTCTATGTGTGGCTGAAACAGTGTCAATTCATAACCTGTTAAACGTGCAATTGTCAAGTGCTGAGTTTGTGTTCGGTTTAAAAGAACTTCCACGGAATGTGGAACTTGTACTGTCAGGGAGTGTCCTAATACTATGGAATCACTTTGTCTGATAGCTAGGGCTGTGGCTGCAACTGACTTGAGGCACGCAGGCAGAGCCTGGGCTACAGGATCTAATGTGCTCGAAAAATAAGCACATGGCTTGTATTGTCCTGCTTGATCTTGTGTGAGAACAGATAATGCTGTACCTTCGCGTTCAGTGACGAAAAGTGTAAAAGGCTTACTGTAGTTCGGTGTCGCTAGAACTGGAGCTTGGCATAGGGCTTTCTTTAACTCATTGAAACTAAGTGTATGTTCAGATGTCCAAGGGAGTACAGTCGATACGGCTGCCTCCTGTGTCGTTAACTGTATCAGTGGCTTGGCTAGAAATGCATACTGAGGAATCCATTGTCGGCAGTAAGAAGTGAGGCCGATAAAAGCACGTACCTCCTTCTGGGTCTTGGGCTGAGGAAGACTCGCTATTAACTGGATACGGTCTGGTGTCAACTGCCTACCCCTCTTGGACAGTAAGTGTCCTAAGTAGACCACTTGCTGGACACAGAATTGAAGCTTCGAAGGGGACACCTTGTGCCCCATCTCGGCAAGGAAATACAAGACTGTAAGGGATGCTCGCTCGCAAGCACGTTCAGAACGGGCTGTGACCAGTAGATCATCGACATACTGGAGCAGGGCAGTGTCAGAGGGCATGTGAATGTTGTCTAGTTGTCTCTTAAGTGCTTGACTGTAAATGCTAGGGCTTTCTGTGAAACCTTGAGGAGCTCGTGTGAACATATAGCTCCTTCCATTTAAACAAAATCCAAAAAGGAACTGGCTGTCTGGATGAATAGGGACACTGAAAAACGCGTTCTTGAGGTCGATTACAGTAAAGAACGTGGCTTCGGAATCAATGGCTGTCAATAGGGAAGAGATATCTGGAACGACTGGGTACTGAGGAATAATACATTTATTAAGTTCTCGTAGGTCAATCACTAATCGATATACTGGGGGTGCATTTGGATCAGTACGTTTCATGACTGGAATGATCGGAGAATTGCATACATTGGAGTCAGTTTCTACAACCACTCCTTGAGCCATGAGCTCGTCAAGAATTTACTGAGAATCCGCAATCCGCGATCGGAGCGGATTTTGCGGTCAAAAGTTCAAGCCTAACATAATTTACGATGGCGCCGGCAAGCTGCCAGCGCCATCCTCAAATGGTTACTTAATTAGCTTCGACAGGAAGCTCTAACAGATAAGATAAAGCAGGGGCTCGAGCGCCTGCTTTATTTTATCAGTTGGAGCTTCCTGTTGAAGCTAATTAAGTAACTTTTGCAGGATGGCGCTGGCAGCTTGCCGGCGCCATCGTAAATTATTTACATGGTGTGTCTTCTTGAATAAATATGTGCCCTAGTTGAAGCTTAAATTCAGTGACTCATTCATTAGCCCAAAAATAATCGTGAGCGTTCTGGAGGCTGGGCAGGTGTGCCTTGTTCCCAAATATACCATGGGAAATCCGCTGTGATGCTGGCCAGAGGCATTTGCATCTTTGGCTTTCACGTGCGCAATACCCCTGCTGTTCCTGTGACCAGGGGCTTCTGTCTCTTAATCTGCTGCTCTGATCGGTCTCTGACCTTTTGTATACACACAAGGGGCATGTGCGCTCGCATGGAAGCCCCGTCCGTTTGGCCCCACCCACACACTCGAGGTGTGCACCCGCCCGTCTTCCCGCCATTTACCCACTATGATGGACATTTCACTCAAGGGACCCCTGCGCACTTCGGCGCGATTGCATAGTAGTAACACACACTTGGTCGCTGGAACTAGTTGAAGCGCAAATGCAGTGACTCATTCATCAGCCCAAAAAAAATCGTGAGCGTTGGGAGGCTGGGCAGATGTGCCTTCTTCCCAAATATACCATTGGAAATCCGCTGTGATGCTGGCCAGAGGCATTTGCATCTTTGGCTTTCACGTGCGCAATCCCCCTGCTGTTCCTGTGACCAGGGGCTTCTGTCTCTTAATCTGCTGCTCTGATCGGTCTCTGACCTTTTGTATACACACAAGAGGCATGTGCGCTCGCATGGAAGCCCTGTCCGTTTGGCCCCGCCCACACACTCGAGGAAGCCCCGCCCCCAAATCCGCCGATCCGCAAAATCCGCGGATTTTGCGGATCCACGATCCGTGAATCCGCAAATTCGTGAATCGTGGATCCGCAAAATCCGCCCATGCTTAGTAAGGAAGTCCCGAGATAACCTCAATGAGTGCACAATGTTTTGGGCTGAACCTCATTCGGGAAGGGGGAATGAGGAAGGGATCGGAGAGAGGGGAAGAGGAACATCTTGGTGAAGTATTGTTAGGGGGTTGCAGCATGTAGGCGTGTGCGTTTCGGTGGCGTTTCTTGGTTCTGGAAGTTTTGGGCGCGTTTCCAGCAAATGATTGTGTAGCAGTTTTTTGTTCATATGTTTTCATAGGGATGAGTAGTAGGTTGTTGAAGCGCCTGAGTTTTCTGGTCTGCCCGGCTTTCTTGAGTTTGGAGACCAGGTATTCAGGTTTCCCAGTATGCAAGCCTTTGTGCGTGAGGCAGGCAGTTCTAAACCTGGCACGCATTTCGACTGGGAGCCATTTTAGTTCTCTGAGTGTGGGTGATATGTGATAGAATTTCTTAACCTCGGTGACCATTTTGACAGCAGCATTGAGAGTAGCTTAGATGGGGGATAGGTGAGATTTTGCTGCATGTGAGGACAGCATTCCCGTAATCGAGTCTAGATTGCACCTGTGATTGGGTGGCTTGCTTGAGGTCCTTGGGTGGAATGAAGTGTTTTATTTTGTTGAGTAGCTTTAGATTGAGGAGGGCACTCTTTGCGGAAATCTTGATGTGTTTGGCCATGGTCAATTTTAGGTCTACGGTGATTCCAAGTGATATTACAGAGTTAGCCAGGGTGAGATTACCATTGAGAACATTGATTGCTTTTAGTCATTCTACGATTTGAGGGTTTTTGTCTTTGTTGGAGATGAGGAGGATTTCAGTTTTGTCTTGGTTGAGTTTGAGGTGGTTTGTTGATAGCCAATTTTGGACTTCTCTGAGAGTCTTTTTGAGTCTCTTAATGTCATCAATGGAGGAGGTTTCCAGGTAGATCTGGGTGTCATCTGCATATAGGTGGTAGGGGATGTTGGCTTTTTGGAATAGGGTGGTGAAGGGTTCCATGTATATGTTGAACAGTTCAGCGGAGAACACTGAGCCTTCGGGTACACCCCTGCTAAAGGGGTGTAGGTCCGATGTAAAGGTTTTCATTTTTATCCTTTGGGAGTGGTTATGTAGGAAGGAGGAGAGCCAGTGTAGGACCACCTCATCAGCACCTACTCTATCCTGGAGAACCTTGGTGATCGACTGTGTCAAAGACTGCCAAAAGGTATCTAGAGACTTGTGGATGTCGTCTACGATATTAAGGATTGTGGTCTTGGTGCTACGGTCCTAATCCTGAGAGGGCTAATACCAACTTCAATCTTTGGATCCAAAGCTCACTGGACACATTACTTCCCAAATAACCTTCCTACTGAGATCCAAACAGAAATCGGCACCGTGGTTTTCCCCCAAATTAAGGGAGCTTAAACAAACTTGCAGAAAATTTGAAATGAGATGGAGGCAGAACAGAAGAGAGGAAAATGGACTATAGAGAGGCAATTAGGAATTACAAAGCAGAAATTTAAATCGCTCAATCCTCCTTCTATGAGGAGAAGATTAGTGCATCTGCTAATTCACCTAAAGAGATTTTCCGTATCGCAAAATCCCTTTCCACCACACCGCACAGAACTCCCAACACAGAGGATGCACTAGTTCATTGTAACCATCTGGCTGAATATTTTCATCAAAAATGTATCTGGAATGTCAATCCTTTCCTTCCTGCCAGACTGAGCCTACCACTCCCAGCACTGGGATCTCACTTCCCGAATTACAGTGCAATTTAGCGGAGTTTCCTTTGTTAGTCGAGGTCTCCTTCAATACACTTATTTCCAGGGTAACCTCAGGCTCTCTTGTGGACCCCGCAGCATCTCTCTCTAGTTACTGATGCCATTTGCCCAGCAGTTTTGGACACTTTAAATGCCTCCATTACATCTGGCACGGTACCCCTTGCCTGGAAATGTGCTCAGATTAGAACCCTTTTGAAAAAAACTAATTTAGATCACTCCAACATGACCAACCACCGACCCATGTTTGTCCTTCCCTGGTTGAGCAAGCTGATTGAGAGACATATAAACTCGACACTAGTACATTATCTGGAGTCCAACAACCTGTTACATGTCTCTCAAACAGGATTTCGTCCATGGCTCGGCACAGAGACGGCCCTTCTGGCAGTAACAGAAGAGGCAATGAGACTTCTGGATCAGGGCAGCTCAGCAGCGATCATTCTTTTAGATCTCAGTGCCGCTTTCAACACTGTTGATCATAACATCCTGCTTGAGCGACTAAAAAGTCTAGGAGTGACTCACCTGGCACTTACTCGGCTTCAGTCTTTTCTCAAAGACTGGTTCTTTCAAGTCTTTGAGGGTACTGCCACATCCAACCGATGACCTTGTAGCTGCGTGGTTCCCCCAGGGTTCTTCCTCGAGCCCCACGCTTTTTAACACCTATATGGCACCTTTGGCAGAGATAATCCTTCCATTGGCATTAAAATCATCACCTACGCAGATGATACCCAACTGGTGGTGGCATTAAACCACCCTGAGGGTTCATCTTGCTCTCCAGGCACCTGCCAAGAGGCGGAAGCTGAATGGATGGAACTATCTCACCTTAAGCTAAACAGGGACAAGACCGAGTTGATGTTTTTGGGCAAACCTCCATCACCCTCTTCGGCATTCTTATGACCGACCTGCCCTATGCCTGCCCCAAAGCAGCAGATTAAGAGCCTAGGCATGTGGCTTGACAGCTCCCTCTGTTTCACTCACCAAGCCACCAAGCTCTCTGCTACCTGTTTTGGCCTGTTGAGGATGTTAAGGAAGATCCTTCCCCTGCTTCTTTTCCAGGCGAGAAGGATTATGGTGTAAGCCCTCATACTGTCCACCTAGATTACGGGAATGCTCTGTATGGGTTCCCCACAGTCCACTATCCAGAAACGCCAACTGCTCCATATTCCTCAGAGACAATCAGCAAAACCCGCTCTGAGGAGTCTTCACTGGCTCCCAATTCAGGCCAGGATACGATTCAAGGCAATGTGCCTGGCTCACAGAGCCATTTGGTAATCTGGCCCTACTATCATCCATTCTCTGTTTATCCCTTACCAACCTTCCAGGATCCTTCACTCTAGTTCCGACTTCCTTGCCACTACAAGGAAAGTACTTAGATCTAGATGGGGTAGAAGATCTTTCTCACTGAATTCCTCAAACTTATGGAATTCTTCCCCTCATCATCCATCCATCTTCCCCCTCATCATCCATCCATCCATCCTTTCACCCACCCCCTCATCATCCAGCCATCCTTCCCCTCATCATCCATCCTTTCACCCACCCCCTCATCACCCATCCATCCTTTCACCCACCCCTCATCATCCATCCATCCTTCCCCTCATCATCCATCCTTTCCCCCACCCCCTCATCACCCATCTATCCTTTCACCCACCCCCTCATCATCCATCCATCCCCTCATCATCCATCCATCCTTCCCCTTATCATCCATCCTTTCACCCACTCTCCATCCATCCATCTTTCCCCTCCATCCATCCCCTCATCCATCCATCCTTCCCCTCATCCATCCTTCCCCTCATCCATCCATCCTTCCTTCCACTCATCCATCCAACCTTCCTCTCATCCATCCATCCCCTCTTCCATCCTTCCTTTCATCCATCATCCCTCCTTCCTCTCACCCATCTATCCATTCATCCTTCCCCTCCATCCATCCCCTCATCCATCCATCATTCCCCTCATCCATCCTTCCCCTCGTCCATCCATCCTTCCTTCCCCTCATCCATCCATCCTTCCCCTCCATCCATCCATCCCCTCATCCATCCATCCTTCCCCTCATCCATCCATCCTTCCCCTCATCCATCATTCTTCTCATCCATCATCCAGCTACCCTTCCACCCATACATCCAGCTATTTACATTTTCTCTCATCCATCCTTCCCCTCACTCATCAATCCACCAATCCTCTCATTATCCATTTATTCAATCTTTCATTCATCCATTCACCCTTTCACTAATTCATCCAGCCATCCACCCATCCTTTCACTTACTTACTCGCCCACGTTTCCATATTAATTTGAGCTGAGCCCTTTTGAGAAGAGGCCCATCAGGAACTCCACCCTCGCTGCAGGAGCCGTTCCAGGACTGGGACAGAAGCCACCCAGGGCGGAGACAGGATCCAACATAGGGGGGGACAGGAGCCATCACATGGAGGGGCGGGGGAGGGGGACAGGATCCACCACAGTGGGGGGACAGAAGCATTCAAAGGGGGGGGACAGGAGCCATCACAGGCGGAGGGGAGGGGGGACAGGAGCCATGACAGGAGGGGGAACAGGATCCACCAGGGTGGACACAGGGGTGGGCATGCAGTATTCTAGTATCATCTTGGGCTCCTCGCCCCCTCCTGCACAAGACAACGAGATGACAGGCTCTCTGTCCAAAATGCCATCCCCCACTTTGATGTACAGTACTTACAGGAGATACTCTAAGAGAACTGGTTTAACTGAGTGTCCTTTGTTAATCAGTGTGGGTGCGATTGTGCCATTTCTTAATTTTATTACATTATAGACTGCATGTTTGAGAATGGGGATTTGCTTACAATTTAGTGACAGTAATTAAGCTCTGTGATGAGAGAGAACCACGTGCTGCCTCTGTGTAATCTGGCCGAGTCTAGGATGTTTGGGGCCCTGGGTAGAAATGGAATGTGTGTAAAAAGGCAGGGACAATGTCGACTAAGAACCTTCAGTGTTTGCCCGGCAATAGCCGCCTCTCATACCATTCAATATTACCAAACAAAGAGGCAGGCGCTGGAGACAGGAAGGCAGGAAACAGGAGTTTATTCCGACGGAGCAGAACACGTCAAATCAGACAACAGGGTATCTTCTCGAGGTGCTCTAACCGCATCCCCGAGGCCTGGCCTCTTATACACAAGTTTATGACTTTATGACATTTTATGACATCCGCGGTATTGCTTTGAAGTACAAAAAGGCATCTTTGGAATCCCTGGTTCAGGCCCGTTCTCACACATATCTACAGTAGAGGTCCCCACCCAAATCTCAGCATGATGGCTATCGCGCAGCTGGACATTCTGCTGGGAACAGGAATGCGGGCGATCGATCGTATCTAGGGGTGTGAAGGCATTGATTAATCACCGCTCCTTTGATGTGAGGCGAGGTCCTACTGTAGGGGGCAATAAACTGCATCTGTTGGGCTAGGTGATGGCCTGGGATCAGGCCGGACAATCGGGCAGGGACGAAGAGGGTATCAAAAGGGCCTGTTCTTTGAATGAGATAAAAGAGCGAGGGGGTTCAGCACGGGATGTGGCTCGGAGACCGGGTCGCGTTAGAGGTGCGTTTATGGCCCAAGCAGGAGAGACCGGGGGCTGTCGGGGCACGGGGGAATGCTTGCGAGGCCGGGGAGTGAGGGGGAGAGCTGCGCAGGCTATTGGCAGTGGGCAGAGAGGTCATGAGACACAAAATGCCTGCCACCTACGTGCATGATGGGGCCTAAAAGGGACAAGATGGTGTGGCCACTGTTTCGCGATTTTCACTTTACTTTCAACAGTGGCTGTGGTGAACATAAATGAACGCCGCTTATGTATACCTAATTTTAGTCATTTTCCACAGTCCCCAGTTTTTATCATAAGTTAGTTCATTCCTGTTCATGTCATAGGTGAGGATGTACAAGCTGACATCAGTTATACAATTCGCTTTGTTAGCCCATATGCATTACAGGCAGATGGAAATAATTCTGCTATCAATGTAGACAGAATCGTACATAACCATATGTAGTCAATGTGATGGGCGGGGAGGCAGTGCATACAAAATTACATTAGCTGCGTCACACATTAGACCTGGAGATGGGGACATTACTTAGATGATGTAGGGGATTTCGTTCGAATACAAACATGATGTCATACAAAAAAATGTTCTGGCAGAATAAGGGCTATTAAGTACATTACTTGAGGTCTGGACTCTGTGAGGATCAAAACTAGACAGCATGTTCATGTGTATGACTGGTGTTCTATAATCATCATGATACAGAGTTAACGCTTTCTTAGTTACGCATGTACAGTTGAAAGTGACCGGTGTAAGGTTTCGAAAGCTCAATTGGGTGATAATCAATACAAAGTGGTTGGGAGAGAAATCCAACTTAATACAAGGGACAGTCAAGGGGTGGCAATGTTAAAAAAGGGTTCGTCTTTCCAGTGTCTTATTTACAGCGAGCCATCACTGGTAGGCTCTCATTGTTCTTCCTCTTTCGTTGGCACTGTTGAGCACCGGCGGTGGAGCTATGCGTCCAGCTCTAATTCCGATTTCGCGTTGCAGGGTGTGGCCATTCTTTGCTCTCGGACCACAGTCCTGTTTTTGTCCTGCTCCCTAACTAATCTATCATAGGTACCTTAGGCGGGGTACCCGCATTCCGTTCTTCCTTCGTGACAAACCCTATTCTATCTTTTGTGCTGTGTTTCTTCTCCGAGTCAAGTTCAAAAACTCCATATATAAAAAAAGGGGGGGGGGGTGATGGGGGCGTGCTTTGGGAGGCTGAGGGAAGAGAGGGTGGAGTGGGATCAGATCTGAGACGGACCAAGGAGGGCAGAAATTTCAAGCAAGTGGGCCCATCAATCGGGCACAATGGGCTGGGACTTTCGGCACGAGCTCATCACCATGCAGGGGCTTCTGGACAGCCCTTCTTTCCTTCACTTTCCACGTTGAGAATGGTGCCTTGTCCCGCAACTCTTTGCTCTGTGGCTCCACCTTGGTCGAGGTCATAGATATTCCCCGATCTGCAGCTAGGCTGTGCGTCACGTCCGGCCCCTCTCCTCCGACGACTGCACGTTATCTTTAAATGAGTACAAAAAAAACAGTCTTAGAGAACTGGCAGGGGAAGACGTTTACACACTTTAATTTCTCTCCCAACCCCAAGTAGTTGGGGAAACGTTTATTGGTCACGATAGGGTGGATGCTTAGTAATCCTTACATCGGTGTATGCTGTTAACTCATGCATCATTGCTGTAGTGCGGGTCGGCAAGCATTTTTCTATTTTCAAACATAATGTCTGTCTGGTGTTTATTCCTGTTATATTTGCGAACGTGGCAAGAAGTCTGATATCTAAAAAATTACATGGTTTATCGAATTCAAACCGGCTCCTCCAGTAGAGACTCGTGTTTTTCTAAAACAAATCCTGTTGAGCTATATTTTTCTTCAAGGTCTGCTAATTTATAAAAAGTGTGAAGTGCTATTATCATGGGCTTACAGCTACTTTTTCCAGGGAAGGACATACGTTAAGCATTTTTTTTTTTTTTCTGAAAGCAACCGCTAAACTTTATCAGTTTTAGACGATTTATCTTTAAAAACAAGGTCATAAGCTACAGTCTTTAAGATTTTCTGGGACGGCTGGTACAGAACTGGGACCATTCTGAGAAAACGGGGACGTTTCGGACATTCTATTTTTGTGTCATGGGCGGTGGTAATCCGAATGATGAGGGTGGTGTTACTACAGCACTAAAACAAAAGCTACTGACATATAGTTCCCTTTTAAGGGTCAGATTAGGGGACATCAGTCGTCTTACCTGTCCTTTCTTTCTCAGCCAATTAAGTTCCATCATTTTACAGAAAGGAGAGGTAGTAATATGGCAAAAATACGATCGTTTTGTTTCTGTCAATTTGTTCAAACACTGTCGTGTTCAAAGCCAATTATACATGTACCGGCGAGGTACAGTGTTGTCATTTATTCAAGAGGGGGCAAGGGAGCCCTCAGAGGGAGAGAGCGTCGTGCGCACCAAATAGGCTATTAGTACACGTACAACATAAAGAGAGAGAGAGAGGAAAAAAGTGTATAATAATAGGCTATTCAGTGCATACACATATAGAACAGTACGGGTCAGTTTTACGTGTAAAAACACAAGCTGAGGGAAAACATAAATTCCTAGTTTACTTACACATGGATACCAGATAGGGCGCGACAGTACATACATCAAGTCTGAAACCTAAGACAAAACACAGAGCTATTTTGGGCAAAAGGACTTTTTCATGCGTGTTGCGTATTCTCAGTATTCCAATTCATTCATTTGGGGGTCGAGCTCTTTGTTCTCCTTCCTTCCTAATAGTAGACAATTTTTGTTGGTAACCTCGTTTCAAAAATACTTTACTCCTTTTAATTGGTCGGACACCAGTCCAGTCGTGCTTATACTCACGGTGGGGTCTTCCAACATCTAGCAAATGATGATGATAATGGGACAATTCCGATTTTCCTATGAGGATGGAAGAAGAAGAGGTAAATCTAAAACATGACAACATCCCTAATTTCTGGGCTGAGGGGGATTTTGGATGAACCCCGACCCGGGGTACTCTTAACTTTTCTTATTTAGTCAGCACCTAAGTTGACTCGCTGGTGCGCGTCATTTTGGATATATATATATTTGGGATATCGGTTGGGGTCGGGTTCGTTGTATTGCAATAACCCTTCAAGTTTCTGGTGTAGGCCACTCTCCAATTTACTAGCTCCAGAGAGAGAGTCGTCTCTAATCAGGGAATGTGCTATATTTTCATTCGTCTTTCACATGCAGGTACCATGTTCAGGCTTAATTTTCCTATCCCATTAACCGTTCGATCAACACCTCAGTCATACAAAAAGCATTCTTTTTGTCGACCCAGACGTGCGCCACACATAAGCATTCATACGACACAAATCAGGGCCCATGCGCACATTCATACCATACAATTTTTTGCACGCTCCCAGGGATAGCTCCTGTGTACAATGTACCATCTCACAGGGGTAGCCTATTTTTTTTTTTTTATTTGCGTGGAACACGGTGCGTTTTAGGTCTTCTCCTTCAGCTGAAATTCCGATATTAACCTGCAGGAAAAGAAAAGAGGGGGGAGGGGCTGACAGCGTTCAAAGCACATCAGCGCACATAAACACGAAAATGTTTTTACCTACCACGTACCTGACTTATCTTCTTTGGGATGCAGTACCTTGCATCTCGGCATTGAAGCCCAGAGGAACTGGTCTACTGTCCGATTCATAGACATATCTAAATATCAGGATCTTTACCTATTGCTTATGCTGCAGGAATGTAAAATACGACAGATCCTGACTATTCTTTTCGCATTATTTCTGTGTACCATGTCTTTCTAATTTGTCATAACCAAAATTGCTACATTTTACTTGCCCTTTATTTATTTGAGAATAGTAGCCTTTATTCGAGAACCTACCAATCTAAGTGACTGTTATGAGGCTAGTTCCACATATTTAAAAAAACTTTATTTGTGAAGATGTCAGCATTCAAATACGGGCCTCCAACCATGTAGGCCGGTCACGGAGCAGACGGAAAACGCATGAGGTAAGGAGACATTACACTGTAGTATAGAAGTAAGTAAAGGACGAGCCATTTAATTGAAAAACTAAACGCGACTAACGGTTGCAGGACCAGTGAAGGTTTATTTTATAGTTGGAAGTATAACAGGATCAGTTACAATAAAATCGTCCATACGTACACCATGGGCGAGTATCATGAGTAACATTACTTCGAAGCTATAATAATACAATAATCAATAATGACTAAAAAACCACATCAATAGGGTTGTCCGCATGCCCAGTCAGTACCCTTCCCCGCCCGCCGTGTGCACAAAGACCGCATACATATCCCATAACATCAAGGCTTAAGCAACTAGAACGTCATAGGGAGTTGCAAGTCCCGCCTATGCTGGCGCCATTTTGGTCGAGGCCGGGCGGGTCCAGAGTATAGTCCAAGTGCCTCCAATAACTAGTGGTCGGACCAGAACCCCTTTCGGCAGTTCAAAAAATTCCGTTACCGCCAGCAGAAAGGACAGGTGGCATGAACCGCGACTTAAAGGTGAGGAAGGCAAAATCTTCCCTACCGGGTCACACTGAGGTCCCACTGGAGCTGATCGAGTTGGCAGTCTACAGCGTCTCCTAGTAATTCGGACAAAAGCTGGCGTCAGCATGAGAGCACCACCATCTTGTGACAACGTTGTGGCCACTCCAGAGAGCGGGACAGCAGGCGTGTGCCTCCACCGATGCGCTGAATCAGCCTTTCCTACGGCACCAGATGTGGATAAGGCGGCGGTCATCCGGGGCAGCGGCATATCCATGGGGGGATAGTCGAGCAACAGTGGCGGTTGCCCCCACCGGAAGCCCGCGGGAGTCGAGGGCCAATGACTCTTGTAGAATCTTTAAAACTGAGAGGACGTCTTCAAGAGTGGGGCTCATGCCCGAGCAGGCAAGCATCCGAGTTCCATGGTAGCCCAGAGCCATCTTAGTGGACCAGGCCCAAATCCGGGGAGCCGGCCGCCATCTTGAGAGTCCCCCCCCTCCCGCAGCTGTCCTTCGCCACAGCCACCGGAGCGGCCAGTCAACCGCGGGGGCCCGTTGAGTGGAACGCTAAAGGCAATCTTAGTGCTGGAGAGGAACCTCTACCTGGAGGGGGAGGGGGGCCGTCCACGCCGCCTCTCCGCGGGCGCCCCTCGCCATCTCCTGGCGAAGGCATACAAAATGGCCGGACCCACGACCCTGAGTTTAAGAGTCTCATGCTCGATCGATTGAGCTAGCCGGGCCAGGCAACAAAAAAAGAGGGGGTAAGGAGAGCCATCAGCAAGGCATCCCCCGCACACGACTTGCTGGACACCACCTCTGGACGATCTGGGGACGGGCCTCGGCGCGTGGTGTTGCCTCTGGCCTATTCGCACAATGGTCCTCCACCCCAGGCCGCCACCGATGCTACCTCGCCGGCTGATGGCTTTTGTAGACTTTCTATAGCCCAAAGCCAACTAAAAAGTAGCCCAAAGTAGCCCAACATTGCTACTTTAAGGAAGGAGGGACAGGAACAGCGTCAAGCAGACGGCGAAAGCATTGGGATTGATGTTGCAGCCGGCTGCCATGTAAATATTTGTATAATAAAACGTTTTAACATATTATATATTTATAGTCGTCATTTGGGCGGGGTGGGCGGCGGAGCCGAGCTGTCTTGCGGCCATCATGGCGTCGAGTTCGGCTCCTCTCACTAGTTTCATATTTCTCATGAGGGGTTGTTCCTAATGTTTCTATTTTAGCGAGGTCAAAAAGATCCCATCAGTGGCCTACTGATTTTGCTCGATTCTTTTTGTTTTTCCTAGCGATTTTTATGTCATAGTTCGTTGCAAAGATACAGCGGCTAATCCGTATTTTATGTACATGTCCCTTTTATTAGGGGTGCCCTCCGGTGGAGCCGGATGGTTCACCTCTAATAAGCGGTCCGGGCTGAACCAACTACCAACAAATGGGGCAACGATAGGCATGACGGGTTACAATGGGGACAAAAGTCTGCACTACCTATCCATCACTATTTACAAAGACTAAACAGAGTATTGCGACTCTGTGCTTATTTGTAAATAGAGAATAACCCAAAGAGAACCAATTCCGAACGATCAATGTCCCGATAAACAATCAATCAAATGAGGGATAAAAATAGGCACGACGGATTACAACGGGGGCAAAAGCCTGCGTTACATATCCTTCACTATCTGCAAAGACTAAACAGAGTATTGCGACTCTGTGCTTGTTTGCAAATAGAGAATGATCCAAAGAGAACCAATTCCAAAGCAGTAAATGCTTGGATAACAATCAATCAAATGGAGAGGGAAGCAGGCACGACGGATTACAACGGGGGCAAAGGCCTGCGTTACCTACCCTTCACTATCTGCAAAGAGAGAATACTCCTATTCTTCCCTGTTTGCAGACAGAGAATCTCTCAGAAACAATCAAATGAGTAATACTAGTATTTTCAAACAATCAAACAATCAATTCGCAATTCGTCGTGTTACACGACCTTACCCGGACCGCATGGACAGTTTCTCGTCTTCCGCTTCCAGCGCCTGATCGTCCTCTATTCTCCGTAATTGCTGTGGCCCTCCTGATGGTTCCCAGTCAGGACCGTAGATCACTCGAGAGAGGTCTGCTCAGAACCGGTGAAGTTCGGATGATCGGCTGCCAGACGAGGGTCTATAGGGCAGGTGCACTTCCCGATCGTTGCAGTCGTTCACTCTGTCGTTGGGACCTCTCCCACTGGATCCACGTGTCACTGATGGGCCCCACGTTTGGGACGCCAATTGTAAAAAGGCAGGGACAATGTCGACCAAGAACCTTCAGTGTTTGCCCGGCGATAGCCGCCTCTCATACCATTCAATATTACCAAACAAAGAGGCAGGGGCTGGAGACAGGAAGGCAGGAAACAGGAGTTTATTCCGATGGAGCAGAACACGTCAAATCAGACAACAGGGTATCTTCTCGAGGTGCTCTAACCGCATCTCTGAGGCCTGGCCTCTTATACACAAGTTTATGACTTTATGACATTTTATGACATCCGTGGTATTGCTTTGAAGTACAAAAAGGCATCTTTGGAATCCCCGGTTCAGGCCCGTTCTCACACATATCTACAGTAGAGGTCCCCACCCAAATCTCAGCATGATGGCTATCGCGCAGCTGGACATTCTGCTGGGAACAGGAATGCGGGCGATCGATCGGATCTAGGGGTGTGAAGGCATTGATTAATCACCGCTCCTTTGATGTGAGGCGAGGTCCTACTGTAGGGGCAATAAACTGCATCTGTTGGGCTAGGTGATGGCCTGGGATCAGGCCGGACAATCGGGCAGGGAGGAAGAGGTTATCAAAAGGGCCTGTTCTATGAATGAGATAAAAGAGCGAGGGGGTTCAGCACGGGATGTGGCTCGGAGACCGGGTCGCGTTAGAGGTGCGTTTATGGCCCAAGCAGGAGAGACCGGGGGCTGTCGGGGCGCGGGGGAATGCTTGCGAGGCCGGGGAGTGAGGGGGAGAGACGCGCAGGCTATTGGCAGTGGGCAGAGAGGTCATGACACAAAATGGCTGCCACCTACGTGCATGATGGGGCCTAAAAGGGGCAAGATGGTGTGGCCACTGTTTCGCGATTTTCACTTTACTTGCAACAGTGGCTGTGGTGAACATAAATGAACGCCGCTTATGTATACCTAATTTTAGTCATTTTACACATGTGTGAGCCCCCCTCTAAATAGCAGAGACATAATGCATTCAGGGCTGTTTGCATCTGAATAGATGCCCCTGCTCCTGAAGCTGCAGCCCCTCCCTCTCAGTCACCTTCAAGCACCTCTTAACAGCTCGTCAAGGGCTGAAGGTCGCCGACATCCATAACAGCTTTGACAACACACCTGTAAACCAATCCACCCCACTCACCTCCGAACGGTTACCTCCCCCGAATATCCTTCTAGAATGGAACCCAATCACCACAGAAGAGACGATTCGCCTGATGAACTCCATCCACTCAGGATCCCCTACAGACCCATGTCCCCATCACATCTTCAATAAAGCAGACTCCATTATCGCACCCCATCTCCGAGATGTCATCAACTCCTCCCTTAACTCCACCACATTCCCAGACAGCTGGAAACACGCCGAACTCAGTGCCCTTCTGAAGAAACCCACAGCTGACCCCACCGAACTCAAAAACTACCGCCCCATCTCGCTCCTCCCATTCCCTGCCAAAGTCATTGAGAAAACCATTAACAATCAGCTCGCCGCCTTCCTCGAAACAAACAAATCACTCGACTCCTCACAGTCTGGCTTCCGAGCCAAACACAGCACCGAAACCGCCCTCATCGCAGCAACAGACGACATTCGAACACTACTAGACAACGGAGACACAGTCGCCCTTATCCTCCTTGACCTCTCCGCAGCCTTCGATACAGTCTGCCATAGCACCCTAATACAACGCCTCAGAAACATCGGAATTCAAGGAAAAGCACTGGACTGGATCATTTTGTTCCTCGCTGGAAGAACTCAGAGAGTCCGCCTCCCCCCTTTTAAGTCAGAGGCCACCGAAGTCATCTGCGGCGTCCCGCAAGGATCATCACTCAGCCCCACCCTCTTCAACGTCTACATGAGCCCCCTCGCAACCATCGCACGTCAACACAACCTCAAAATCATCTCCTACGCTGATGACACTCAGCTGATCCTCTCACTCACCAAAGACCCAACCACCGCCAAAACCAACCTACACGAAGGAATGAAAGAAGTAGCCGAGTGGATGAAGCACAGCCGTCTGAAACTGAACTCGGACAAAATGGAAGTCCTCATCTTAGGCTCATCCCCTTCCGCCTGGGACGACTCTTGGTGGCCAACGGCCCTAGGAAAAGCCCCCATACCGACGGACCACGCACGGAACCTGGGCATCATCCTGGACTCCACACTCTCGATGACCAGACAAGTCAACGCCGTCTCATCTTCATGCTTCAACATCCTACGCATGCTCAAAAAAACATTCCACTGGATCCCCACCGAAACAAGAAAAACGGTCACCCACGCACTGGTTACAAGCCGCCTGGACTACGGAAACACCCTTTACGCTGGTTCCACCGCAAAACTACAGAAAAAACTTCAACGCATCCAAAATGCGTCAGCCAGACTCATACTAGACATCCCCCGCACAGACCACATTTCCGCTCACCTGAAAGACCTTCACTGGCTCCCCGTCAACAAGAGAATAACGTTCCGTCTCCTCACCCACGCACACAAAGCCCTATACGAACTCGGACCGGATTGTCTCAACACGCGCCTTTCCTTTTACACCCCCACCCGCCAGCTGCGTTCGTCTAACCAAGCCCTCGCCGCTGTTCCGTGCATCCACAAAGCCACCATGGGAGGAAGATCCTTCTCCTACTTAGCAGCTAAGACCTGGAATTCCCTTCCCATCCACCTCCGCCTTACTCAAAACAAAGAATCTTCACGGACAACGGACAGACGGCCAAAATTACGGACTGTCCGTGAAATTTACGGACGGTTGGTCACCCTAGCTACAAGGCCTCAGGGTAGAAATGAGCTATAGAAATCTAATTTCATTCATTAATTCACAGCCTTTTCTAAAGTCCAATTGGTGGGGATCTAGCAGATTGATGTTGTCCATATACAGAGTCGTTTGTAGGAGAACGCATTTTTTAGGGTTTTGGATAGTAGGTGGAGATTGGAAATGGGTCTGCAGTTGGTCAGATCGTTGGTGTCAAGGCCTGGCTTTTTCAGTAGTGGCGTGACTTGGCCGACTTTAAGATAGTCTGGTATGCTGCCAGTTTTCAAGAAGCAGTTTATGATCTCGCACCAGAATAGGGCAAGGGAGAGCTTCAGCTTTTTGGTCAATTGAGTGGGTATAGGATCAAGGACGTAAGATGCAGGTTTGGAGGAGGAGATAAGTTTAAGAATCACAGATTCAGGTATGGGGTTGAAGGATTTCCAGGCTTCCGTTGGGGGCTGGCATGTGCTTGTTTCGATCTCCAAGGTTGGGCTTTTGCAGGAGGGATTGAGGTGGATGTCTAGTGAGAGCTCAATTTTGGTGATTTTGCCGTCAAAGAAGTTCGCAAAGGTGTCACACAGGTCTTTTGAGGCCTGGACTAGGGTTGCAGAGGGCTTGGAGGTTTGTTGCCTGATGACGTTAAACAGTTCTTTGGGTCTGTGTTTTGCATTGTCCAGAGTGTGGCAGAAAAAGGTGAATTTTTCATTGTTGATGGTAATTTTGTATTTCCTTCGGGCTGCTTTGAGTTGTTCGTGAAGGCTTGTAGAAGGGTTGTTCCTCCATAATCGTTCTGTGGCTCTAAGCGTTGATGTCCGTGTTGAACCAGGATCTGGATCGAATGTTCCTATTGTTTTTTATTTCAGAGGGGCTGGCTGGTCTAGGATGGACATCATAGGTGTGTTGTAGTGGGAGGTGAGTTCCGTTGTGGAGTGGCCATCTGGGGAGATAGGCAGGAGTGAAGTTATCTTTTCTTCTAGGTCGATCATGTTGATCTGTGTTAGATTTCTCATCCGTTTGAATGGGATCTGGGGTGGAAGGTTGGTGTGTGATCAGTTGAGTGATGAAGAATAGTATTAAGTGATGGTCGGACCAGTCAACAGGCAGAATGCAGTCTATTGTAATTGTGTTGTGTTGGGCGATGATGGCATCTAGGAATGTTACTTTGTTATGGGTCTCATCTGGGCAGTGTTGGGTAAGGTTTTTGCTGTGTAATAGCTCATTCAGATGTTGGATTAGTGAGTTGTTTTCATCATTCCTGTGTAAGTTGAGATCACCCAGAATTAGGTTACCAGTGTCTCGGAGTGAGCAGTGGGCCACCAGGTCGGACAGGTGTTCAGTAAATGTGGTGGTGTCGCCTGGGGGATGGTATGGGAGGTGGCATTGTAGTGTTTTGTTGGCGCTTGTGTTAATGTTGAAGGATAGGCATTTCAAGGAGTTATAGTTAAAGGTGTCAATTTCGGTCATGGCCATGTTGCAATCAATGATTGCTTCACTGGCTTGGTACTAAACATCTTGTCTTAATAAACCCTCACTGATACCAGTGTTTGATTTAATAATATGTTTACACAGGTGACCCTTTTCGAGGGTCCCCTGAAACTTAACCAAACACTAAAGGGATCTCTGGCCAGTGTTCACCATCCTGCTAACACCAGACATGTTTCTGACCTCATGGGCTGAGAGCTAGCACTCTCAGAGGACAGAAACAATACCTGTTCTGGACGTGGGTGTTTTTCACATCTCTGGGTCCGGATGGCCTTCCTGGGTGGGAGCTTCACAGGCAATGCCGACTTTTACATCTAACTCAGGAACCTCCATATAGTGGGAGAATCCAGGAGCCCATTGCTGCTCCATGTTTAGTGGGAAAAAAGACAGCAAAATTAGTTAGATTAGGAAGAGGGTCCCCACTAAGCCTACACCGCCCCTAAAGCAGGTGAGGTGAACCCCTCTCCTGAACTTCCTGCAGCCTTCGAATAGTGGGAAAGACTATCAGGACCAGATAGTGCCTCTTCCCACAGGAAGTGGTCCCTGGAAGGTGTAGACACTCTAAAGGAAAGTAGCACATTGGCTGCTACCTGTCTCCCCTTCAGTATTTAGGTGCCACCCCAAGACCTGAACATCAGATTCAATGGACAAGAGAAGATCAGGACAAATACGACTCGCTGCTTGGGAACTTAAGCCCTGTTGTAGAAGAAAAAAGCACCAAACCCTGCCTGCTGCTCCCAGGACTCGACAGCCTTTAAGAAATTACTCTGAAGAACCCTTGCAGTGAAGGTATCACTCCCCTGCACACTGCAGGCACCAATCTCATAAAGTTCGGTTTGCTGATTTGTTGCTCCCCGATTACTTTGATGCAACACCAAAGCAAGCAAAAGTACAACAGCTCCGGAGGGTCAGATCAGCCTCTCGACCAAGATTGGAGGCACAATGACCTATCATAGATACAGCGTACCAATACCCGTGTACCGGACCCCAAATGGCAAAAACCAAGAAAAAGGGTCCACTCTAGACTCACAAAGCACCATAAGCAAACATTCATCAAGGGGCATCAACCCACTTCCTGAGTGGCCCAGCTTTCCCCAGACCGCCTCTCCAAATTGCCTGCTCCTAATTGGGAGGACCTCAAGAAGCACAACGCCCAGCTGACCTGTTTTCTCTGCACCCAGCCCCACTGGCCCCAGTACTGAATAACCACTCCAGCTCCCATGGTCTCTAGGCCCTTGCGACCTCCTCCCTCTGAGGACACCCACTGGACTTCTCTGTAAGTCCCTCTGTGCAGTGCTTTTTCTTTGATCACCAGCTTCCACGATAGCACCTCTGGTCCCAGCCGATCCAAGACACTCCCGTACTTCTCCTGCTGGAACTTTGTACCTGGTCCTGAGATCAATTCAAAATGAGAAGGTGGACTTTGTGAAAGCATTTCCTGAATTTCTATGCATTTTTTTACTTTTTGTCCAGTGTTATCTATGGTGCATAGTTGCAAATAAAAATAATGTATATTTTCCGAAATTTGAAAAATTCAAACTTTAAAAGTACTTACATTAGAACTGTCCTTATGGTCTTAAAAATGATATAAACATCAACATTGTTTTTCCAAATTGGATTTCTTCTTGAGTGCGTGTGTCTCATTTATTGCTTCTGTGAGTACAACAAATGCTTAACACTATCCTGTGATAAGCCTAACTTACTGCCCACACTACCACAAAAGTTAGTGTTATCTACTTTTAACTCTACCTGCCTTTTGGGGTATTCTCACAATTTCTACATAGTGTATTTCATTTTAGTACCCCGTACAGAGAGGTGGTTTCCTACACTCATTCTTTGAAAGGCTTCATGGTAAAGATTATGCCATAATAAATTATCCCATTACTTACCCTGAGTCCTAGAGCTCCCCATTCCAGTCCTGCACACTTGAGATGCCCCCCCGGCACTCAGTTCCTCTAAGCTCTCTTAAAAAGAAGAAAGACACCTAACAATCTCTACTCATGCCACACAACTCTCAATAACTTCCTCTTCTCTTCCAGGCATCCTGTTGGCACAAAGTGAACTTATATTGGTGATATTCCATAAGAGAGGTAGGGTAGGGTGGGTTACAGGACTGGGACGGTAGAGTACTACCACTCAAGATAATGAAGATTTACGGTAAGTAATGGGATCATTACCCCTTCATCTATGCTCCTCGCCCTAATTCTGTTCACTTGAAGACATACCTAAGCATAAACAGACTAATTGTTAAGTGCCTGATTGATATAATAGACAACGAAACAATTACTTTGTTGCTGATTTCCCGATACAAAATGTAAGTTAGATTTTTGTAGTAGATGTAAACAATAATGAAAAACATATTTATTTGTCTTAGACAGGGTTGTGGCTCTACATATTTTGTGTAAAGAAACCGCTGCTGATTCTGCCCAAGAAGTGGAAGCCATCTTAGTAGAATGACCCTGCACTTTCCCGCAGGAGGATGACATGCAAAAACATAGGCTTGTGGGATTGCCTGTCTGACCCATTGACTGAGAGTAGGAGTTGACATCTGTTTGCCTTTATTGACCAATTTATAAGAAACACTAGGAGCTCTAGAGACCCCAAGGTCCTTGGATCTTTCTAAATAAATTGCTAGTACTCCTTTAGCATCCAAGATAGATGGATTTCCCCTATCTTCAACATCACAAAATACCGGGATAACAACCTCCCAGTGGCATAACATTAGCCCCCGCAGCCCCTCCAGTGCAAGGGGGCCAGCGCTCCAGGGCCCTCCTCAGCACAATACACTTTGCACAAGGGTGGGCCCTGGGCCTGAGACCTCCTGGCTGGATTTAAGAGAAGGGATCCCTCCCTGTGCTTTCCCGGGAGCTCCCCTCAAGTTATGTTACACCACTGCATGGAGGGTAACAAATTAATGTGTTTAGAAGTTTTAGGTCTAGAACTCGTCTGAAAGTCCCATCTGGCTTTGAAACTAAGAAGATCCTTACATTAAATCCAAATCCTTCCTATGAGTCTGGTATGGGAATATTAGCCCCTTTCCGAAGAAGATTCAAGTTCAAGCTTTCATTGATTCCCTGTTCAATTTCATTCACAGAAGCTGGGTTGACACACTCAGAGCAATTGGAGGATAACATGAAAGTTTGTGTCAGCCATTCTTTAGAATTGAAATACCCATTTGTCTGTGATCAGAGCTTCCCACTGAGGAAAGGTCACAGCAACTCTTCCTCCCACTTTCTCTATCATATAGGCATTGCTTTGGAGTTTGCTGGGACTCAATGCATTGTGGTTGTGATTTAACATACAAGGCAGCTCCACAACAACAAGCTCAACATTAAAAGGGATGTTGTGAATCCTGAAGAACTTGGGATATTTTTTCTAAAGAAAGAATTTCTTTCCAACAAGAATTTTAAATGGTTGAAGCATTTTCTTCTTATTGACTGTCTTCTGCACAAGGATCTCTTAGTTCTGGACTAATACATTGGGAGGATTCTAATTTCCAAAGCTTCAGCCAAAGTTGCCGTCTACCACCGCCCTGGCTGCTGAAGCTGTTGACCATAATTAATTAAAAGATATGTCTGATAAAAAATAGGTTAACAATTCCATCTTAGAATGGATTTCCGTGGATCCAGCCTTCTCTTTTAGACAATCAAAAAGAGTTTGAAAGTATTTGAGCATAGCTTGGGAAGCATAAGCTACGTTTAGAACAACATCGATAGAAAACTGAGCAGCAGAATAGGATTACTGAAATGTAAATTGTATTTTCCTGTCAATCACATCTGGAAGGGAAGCCTCCTAATAAACCATGGAAGAAAATGAAGCCATACTCGGCAAAATAGAATTTACTTTCGGAGTCTGTGGCAGACTCTTCAAAATTGCCCAAGAAATATATTTTTCCTAGACATCTCAGAAAACCCAGTTTTTCAACATCTTTCCACTCCACAAGGCGCTGGGGGGGAGGGGTGCTGCTACTGCTGGAATAGCCAGGTCTTGAGTAGCCTCCTGAAGGTTAGTGGATCTTTGGTGTGCCGTAAGAGGATGGGGAGGGTGCTCCAGGACTTGGCGGTGAGGTAGGAGAAAGATCTGCCACTGGAGGTCGCTCTTCAGATGCGAGGGACGGTAGCCAGAGCGTGGGTGGGGGAGTGGAGATGGCAGTTTGGGGTGTAGAAGGTAAGTCATCTGTTAAGGTATGCTGGACGGTGTTGTGGATTGCTTTGTGAGCGTGGGTGAGGTGGGGTGGGGGGTGATGTGACTGTGGAGAGGGATGTCGAGGATCAGGCGTGCAGAGGTGTTCTGTATGCGTTGCAGTCGTTTCAGTAGTTTGGCCGGGGCTCAGTTGTGGAGGACGTTTCAGTAGTCCAGCCTGCTGTTGACGAGGGCCTGGGTGACTGTTCTTCTTGTGTCAGTGGGGATCCACCTGTAGATCTTGCAGAGCATGCAGAGGGTGTTGAAGCAGGCGGATGAGATGGCGTTGACTTGCTTGGTCATGGAGAGTGTTGAATTGATGATGTATCGGAGGTTGCGTGCATGGTCGGTGGGTGTCCGTGCTGCTCCCAGGGCCGTCGGCCACCAGGAGTCATCCCAGGCTAAGGGGGTGGGGCCGAGGATGAGGACCTCATTTTTGTCCGAGTTTAGCTTGAGACGGCTGTTCTTCATCCATTCTGCAGCGGCTGTCATTTCTTTGTGGAGGTTGGTTTTGGTGGTGTGAGGGTCCTTGGTGAGAGAGAAGATCAGCTTTGTATTGCGACTTATATAGCGCACGTATCACCCGAAGGTATCAAGGCGCTTGCTTAGGGAACCCGTCCTGGTATTCCCCTGTGCGATACCCCGGCAGGGTATCCACAAGGTGAAAGCCAGGCATCCCGCCGCGAGGGGCTGTAGTGGAGATTAAGCAAGCTTTTGCCCAGAGTCGCAGAGTGTGACCCCGTGAGTCGAGTAGGCACCGGAGCGAGAATTGTCGAGTCCGTGGAATTTTGAGCCCGACACCCGCCGAGGCGGGGAATCGAACCCTGGTCCACGGCCAAGCTCAGCTTCCGGGTATGCCCCCTCTAACCACTGAGCCACGCTTCTCTGCTTTGTGTCGTCAGAGTCAGAGATGATGTTGAGGCCATGCAGTCTGGCTATGGGGGCGAGCGGGGGCCATGTAGATATTGAACAGTTTCAGGCTGAGGGATGATCCTTGGGGTACACCGCAGATGATCTTGGAGGCTTCGGATCAGAAAGGGGGAGGCAGACGCTTTGAGTTCTGCCTGAGAGGAAGGAGGTGGTCCAGTCCAGTGCTTTGCCTCGGATTCCTTTGTCGTGGAAGCGAGTGCATAGGGTGCAGTGGCAGACTATGTCGAAGGTGGCTGATAGGTCCAGGAGGATGAGGGCCGTAGTCTTGCCATTGTCCAGCAGGGTCCTGATGTCATCGGTGGTGGCGATTAGAGCCGTTTCGGTGCTGTAGTTGCTGCGGAACACGGACTGGGCCGGGTCCAGGATGTTGTTCTCCTCAGGGTAGCGGGTCAGCTGTCTGTTGACGGTTTTCTCGATGACCTTCGCTGGGAATGGGAGTAGGGAGATAGACCTGAAATTCTTGAGGTCCCTCGGGTCTGCCTTGGGTTTCTTGAGTAAGGCGTTGATCTTTGTTGGGTTCCAACTTTCCGGGAAGGTCGCGGTCTCGAAGGAGATGTTGATGGCCTTGCGGAGATGGGGTGCTATGGTTGTGCTGGCTTTGTTGAATATGTGGTGAGAGCATGGGTGTGAAAGGGAGCCGGAGTAGATGGTGCTCATGATTTTGAGGGTGTTGTCATCGTTGATGTTAGTCCAGTTGAGTAGGGGGGCGCTGTGGGTAGTGGCCATGGGGTCTGAGGTGTCGTTGGCTGTCGTGGTGGTCTGGTTGTCGAAGCTGTCATGGATGTCTGCAATCTTGCGGTGGAAGAAGGAGGCAAGGGAGTTGCACAGGTCTCGCGATGGTGGGATGTCATTGGTGTTGGAGCTGGGGTTGGAGACTTCTTCACAACGTTGAAGAACTCTTTGCAGTTGTGTGTGTTGTTGTTGAGGCGATCCTTGAAGGAGGTATTCTTGGCGGATCTGATGAGGTGATGGTGTTGGCACATGGAGTTATTGTGCACTGCTTGGGTCTCTGGTGTCTGTTCGAGGCGCCATTTCTTCTCTAGTTTTCAGCAGTTTTGTTTGAGGTCTGGAGGTTTGTGGTGAACCAGCTGGCATTCTTGTTGGTACGTCTGTTTGGGGAATTCTTGATCAGGGCGAGGGTGTTGGCGCAGTCATTGACCCAACGTCTGTGGGTGAGCTTTGGGCAAGGGGCGGTGATTAGCTGGTCTTCAGTGATTTGGCTCCAGCTGCGGGGGCGATCTGTTGGGTGCAGTGGTGCGTGGTGGGTTTCTGAAAGGTGAAGTGGATGCAGCAATGGTCGCTCCAGTGGAGTTCACTGGTGTGGCTGAAGGAGACGTGGGAGCTTGCGGAGAAGATGGGTTCAAGCATGTGGCGGGCTGAGTGGGTGGGTGTCGTGATGAGTTATTTGAGTCTGCGGTTGGCGAGATTGTCAATCAGGGTGGTGGAGTTGGTGTCATTATTGTTCTCGAGGTGGAAGTTCAGGTCTCCAAGGAGGATGTTGGCAATGGAGTCGCTGAACTGTGGCCGGGGTTCCTGGGGCACGGCATGGCATTAGCAGTGTCTTTAATAAAGGATTCTAGTTCAATCAATCAATCAATCAGTCATTATACTTGTAGAGCGCGCTACTTACCCTTGAGGGTCTCAAGGCGCTAGGGGGGAGTGCCGCTACTGGTCAAAGAGTCAGGTCTTGAGGAGTCTCCTGAAGGTGAGCAGGTCTTGGGTCTGCTGTAGGTGGGTGGGGAGGGTGTTCCAGGTATTGGCGACGAGGTAGGTGAAGGATCTTCAACCGGTGGTCGTACGTTGGATGCGGGGGACAGCGGCAAGGACGAGGCTTGCGGAGCAGAGTTGGCGGGTGGGGGTGTAGAAGCTGAGTCTGCTGTTGTCCATCTTTGATAAAGAAAGACTCCCCTCATGGTCAGAGGCAAAAGTGGTGTGGTGCCTCTTTTCTGAGCATTTTGGGTGCTCTATACTGGTGAGAGTCAATACACAAAACAAACTAAAGATTATGCTCTGTTTATAGATGTTGCCTAGGCAATTAGAAAAACTCTCACTAAAGTGTGACAGCAATTATGTAATGTGTGCAGGACTAGTCAAATGTTCTGCAAAAACTAGACGAGGGAGAATGTGAGCAAGACTGCAGAAATACTTCCACACAACATGCTGCAGCAGGCTTCTCCAGCTCACCATGAGCGGGGAGCCACCCACCAAGCTTCACACCAAAATATAATAAACAAGGTAGCATTAAAATTACACTGATTACCTAAACAATAAAAGCATACCACTCTCTAACAGGGTTTCTGAATGACTTAGCAGCATGACTCCTGGAAGGTAGAGGTAGGTTCTTGAAGGTTGTGTTGCTTTCGAACAGTAGAAAGACTGGCAGGTGTCTTTCTTCTTTTAAGAAATCTTAAAGGAAGTGGCTGGCTTGGGGAGGGGAAGCTCAAGTGTTCATAACTGGGACTGGGACAATGTGTATTTTCTACAAGTACGGTGTGACTTGATAGAGGGTTTCTTTTCATGTTTTTACATACACCACAAACATTTACACTTTTCTTAATAACCCTTATAAACTAACAGGCACATGCATCAAAGCTTTTTGCGATCGCAAACAGTGCGAATCGCAAAAATCGTCCGTTTGCGATCCCAAAATCAGCTTGTGGAATGCATCAACAGGCACATGCATCAAAGCTTTTTGCGATCGCAAACGGTGCGAATCGCAAAATCGGCCATTTGTGATCGCAAAATCAGCTTGTGGGATGCATCAAGGGTGAATGCCGTCGCAATTTAAGAATTCGCAAATATTTGCAAATTCTCAAATTGCGATTGCATTTAAGGAATTGCATTTTGCGATTCCTTAAATACAATGCATGAAAGTTTTAAAAATTGCGATTTCGCAATTAGAGGGAGCAAATTACCATGAGGTACACAGATTGATTTCAGGGGTGCAACAGGGTGTCCTTTGGACACCCCTGCACCCTAAAAATCGCATTCTCAATTTGCGATTCGCTAATTGCAAATCGCAAATTGAGAATGTCTTCCAATTCATTTCTATGGGCCTTAAGGCCCATAGGAATGAATGGGGAGGTATTCCTTAATTGAGACTCACAATTTGCGAGTCGCAATTAAGGAACGTTTAGAAATCGCTAAATTTTCAGGGATTTCTTAATGCCTAGGTGCACCCTTAAAATGGAATTCTTAATTTGCGATTTGCTAATTGCAAATCGCAAATTGAGAATGTCTTCCAATTCATTCCTATGGGCCTTTAGGCCCATAGGAATTAATGGGGAGGTATTCCTTAATTGCGACTTGCAATTTGCGAGTCGCAATTAAGGAATGTTTAGAAATCGCTAAATTTTCAGCGATTTCTTAATGCATAGGCTTTTGCGATTTCTTAATTGCGATTTCTTAAAAATCGCAATTAAGAAATCGCAAAAGCCAACAATTATGCTTGTGCCTGTTTACAACTTACATTTTTGTTTGTATTTCACCTGGCAAATTTGGCTTCCTTAGCTTTTGCTCTCAAAAGGGCTTGTTTACAAGATGATGCTGTTCATGACTTTTCATGTCCTCATAGATATGGTGTGGGGCAAAGCAGCTCAAGTTGCTGGGTTGTCTCACTCTGCAATAGGGCCATGGCATTTTAAATATTCCCAGATTTACAACAGGCTGTACACCTGGGAATTTATCAATGCCTATGCGTCCCAGGTGTGGCTTAATAGTTGTTGCTGTGAGGTAAGGTGTCCCTTCACCCGTAAAAACAACCTGATTTCAACACACCCATCTTTGCATTAGAGCATTGCAGCCATTTTGTGCCAGCACTATGAAAGAAGGCAGGAATGCACCATATCTCATAGATACAGTGCATTCATGGCCTTTTGATTTATTGTAGGGCAGCCCAGCAGGAAAGCTTGAAGTGCTGCCCTATGAAAAAATATTGTAAATGTGGGCCTAAGTCTTTGAGAACGATCAGCGGGTGTGGTTGCATTGGTACACTCATCTTCATTCATATTTGTTGCTGTGCTTGAAAATGCGGGAATTCATCTGAAAAACAAACAATCAAAAAATAAATGCTACCGTAAGAAATAATAATTTCATTAGGCTAACACATTAGAGATTCCTAGCTTTCCAGACTACACAGTAAAAATGATGGGTATCGTGCACTGCAAGAGAGGCATACTACAGTGAAAAAGAAAAAGAGAGAGAAAAACAGACGTGTTCCATAAAGCTCTTTTCCAATCCCCATCCATCCAAATCCCACCAGACCAACTGTATATAAAGCAAGAACATTGCTGTTAGGGAGTTCAGAGGTGATTAGAAGTTTGGGGTGGTCTCTAGGTACTTGTTTACAAAATGACAGTAGGCAAGAGAAAGACAACATTACCCAGCCTTACAAGAATGAAAAATAGACTCCTTCCTCTTGGAGTTTGAATCTTTGCCACAAACTCAGGCACTTGCCATACAATTTTCATGTTGCATTAATGGGCATCACTGTCATGTTCACCTTTATCTCTATCACCAGTAATCTGCAGTTACACAACTTCAAAGATGATTTTGCTGCTTCCATTTTGTTGAGAGGAAAATTTAGTCAACATTAGGACATTCTTTTGGACATGGAAGGTGCTGGGATACTGTACCTGCATGTTGTGTGGCATGGCTTTGAATGGCAGATATTTTATATAGAGAATCTTATATTTATTTGGGGTAAAACAGAGTTGACACAGCCAGTAGGTCTGCACTTGGTTGAAAACAATAATCTTTCTGCTCTACCAATGCTTGTTTTTTGTTTTTCAGAAATCCCAGGTGACAAGTTTGTTTCTAAAATCAAAATAAATGAGGACCTGGCTATTGTAGCATGGCGGCACAGCCAGCATTGCATTTTGGTGAAAGTGTATGTTGATGGGAGTACTTTGGCACCAATTCAAGACCATTACTCATTACTCCTTTAAGTGCAGCTTTACCAGAAGCCCTTAAATAAATTCAAGCTGTACATGGAATGACTCCTGCCCTGAGTTTATGGAAGAAACACATTGGCAACTTTGCCACAGTGTCCTCAATAATTTTGAGTAGTATCAAAGGGGTGGCAACCTTGTGGAAAAGTAAATTTTGCCATGTTATATGTGCCTACGTGTTCCCCATCTTATGTTATATGTGCATGATCGATATGCATGTATTCCCCTCTGATTGATTTAAGACGCAATTATAGTTGTGTCCATCTCTAGTATGCCAGTTTCCAGTCTTCGTGAAAACAACGAATATTAGGCCTATGTAAACCTACGTTGCCACATTTTACAGTGTGCACGTTAATTCATTGAATTGTCCCCGTTTCTAGGCCTCAAAAAGGCCCGGACTCAGATTCAGCTCCTGTCTCCTGAATCCTCTCCGAGGAGCGATACAGCCCCCACCTGTATCCCTGACCCTTCGCTTACTTCATGCCTCGCAGTGCCCGGCCCGGCCTGGCTCTGCCTCCCAGTCTGCCAAGAGTATGTTATGTTTCTAGTTATCAGTCCAGCCCTCCTTCTCTGCATTCCTAAGCTACTGAATCGCATCAATAGTTACCGTCATGGTCTAGCCTTTATGTCTCCATGTAAGAGAAATACTGTATTAATATTCATAGAATATTCCTCGCACACGCAATACATGTAGAATTATGCATGCATCAGTCTTAGTGTCTATTAGCCTTTGCCCTGATAACTTTTGGATTCTATCAACATGTACTCTAAACACCAGATACTAGATATGCCTTGGGTACATGTCGCTCTGACACTCCAGACTTTAGTCTCCTCTTCTAGCGCAGAAGTCATAGCCCCCAGTTCTCCCTGGTAACACGTCATTGCCCGTTTGCGCGCACCACTAGGTTAGAGGTCCCAGCTGCTCAGGTAGCCCCCTCCATGTTTCCGCCCCGTTTATGACATATTCTGTTATGATTACATCACATGTCTACGAACCACGCCTACTGCTACGCCTACTGTATTGAATGTAATGTATTTTGTTTAAGTATATATATTGTGCACCCATATTAAAAAGTTATTCCCTTATTCCCAGATCCTGCCCCCGGCAGCTGCCATCCTATTCCCATGCAGGCTGTCCTGTTCCTGTCCTTTATGCCTGATTAAAGCCTGTGACTCAAGATACCTCGAATCCTGACTCTTATTTATTGAGCTATCTGTTTTTATGAGTATCCTGAAAAATAGAACCGGTAATTAATTATTTATTTACCACAACCTCTTTGGAGATATGCTAACGGCTCACTTTAGTTCCCGTTGCAGATCTGGAACTCGAGCTACCTAAAATAATTTCTGAAACCTATACATATATAGGTCATGACAGTTTGAGAAACAAGCCTATTAAGCCACAACTTAAAGTCAAATCTAATGCCAATGCTATCAAGCTGACACCTTAGTTTTCTAAAAAATGCTTGAATAAAAATAAAGATAGAGCTAAAGCTAAAACACAAACTAGATCTGAGCAACCGAAATCTTTCAAAAAGTTACAATCTACTTAACTGTGATGCAGTAAACAGCCTGATAGGTATCAGTACTCTAATATATATCCTTCTTGTCCCTTTCAGCTTCAGTATTTCAGGCACAAAAAACATACAGAAACTTTAGATTACAGTACTGCTTAGCTGGCTGACTTAAAAGCTCTGGCTTGAATTTAGAATTCCCTACCCTTATAGTGTGTGATTATTATTACTGTATCTAGTTCTTTAATGATAATTCACCTTATTGTCTCTTCAATTGATTCAAAGATTCTAAAGGTAAGACCACCAAGCACTGAAAATTGCTTTGCCACAGGCTCATGGGATACCCACTTTGAGTCACCAACATGTTGGTGTATACGTTGGAGGAAATTAACTGGCTGATGAAGCTGCCGAGGTGGCTGTTCAGACTGCATTAGTGGTTGCTATTACTCATTCATATTAAAGAATAGATGATGACATCATGTCTGCAGTCTTTATTTCAGCTAGAGGCAAGTCACTACCTAAAGGCTATTCACCAAAATACTCTGATTCATTGAGTCCTCAAACTATTTCCTTTGCCCCTACTCCTTGGGTGGGTGATTGAGTGCAACCCAACCAAGACCATTGGTTACAGTTAACAATAGCTACTCATGAGGGATAGGTGTCTGCCCATGCTAGTGTGGTGGCTATAGTTTCTTTATTACAGAAATGACAAACAGAAAACAAGTGTCCTTTGTTGGGATGTGTGTCAACAAATTAAAAGTTCCACTGTTGCTCACCCACCACAGACATCTCTTTTACTTTCACATAATTCCTTACAATGTGTTTGTTTAACTGTTTACAGACCACTCCATACTGATGGTGCTTTTTTATCTTAGGGACTTTTGATTCATATTTTCAATGTCTATAAATGTGGCCATAGAAAATGGGTGATGCTCAAACTGTTAGTGAAGATTTTCAAGTCTTTATTGGTATGTATGTAGTGGCAGCATTCAACCCATATCTGGGACCAGCCTTTGCCTCTAAGGCATTCTAGGAAACTATAGGCACCCTGGGTGTTGCTGTGTATTATTCCATCCTGTATCAGCCTAAGGAAAATGTAATAATGGAACAGAAAAAAACATGACATAAAGCAGCCCTTCACAGACAGAGTATTGTGTTCAGGTGGTAGTTGGATCAATTGTTATTATTATAGTTAAAGTGTGTCCTATCGCTGACATTGTGTGGTGCACCTGTGCTTTTCTGTATATCAAATCAACTATTGACTTTACAATAATAAGTAACAGCCTAAAATATGCCATTGAGGACTATATCATAGTCCAGCGCATAGAAAGTGACCATTGTCCCCAAGCCATAAGGATGAACATCGCAATAACATGTGCAGAAAAAATAACCTCCATAATGCAACAATCTGAGAAATTTAATCTCAGAAAAATAAAATGGAGGAGAGGAGAAACAAAAGACATCCAGGCCACAGCAAGAAATTTTATGACGAAACTCGACCAACAAATAGATGGAGAACGGGTATAAAACTGGGAAAATTTGGTAGAGGAACTTATCCCTAAGCACTCCGCTCCAGAAGTTACATAAAGAGGTACACAAGTGCAGAGAGAACCCTAGTATAATAGTGAACTAAGACATGAAAAGAGAAAAATTGCCAGAGAGTTACGGATCCAACTGAGAAGGAAAAAAAAGGGAATTAAATCAAACTTCATTAACATTAGGAGTCTGAGAGTCTGAGAAAAAAATATCGGAAACACCCAAAATTAAAACCCAGGAAGGCCTAAAACAAGGTTGCGTGTTAGCCCCCAGCCTATTCAATTCATACCTGGCAGACATAGGCAGAAATCTAGAAGAAACCGATTGTCACGCCCCAAAATTGTGCAATGTTTCAGTTCCAATTCTGCAGTATGCAGACGACATTGTCCTGCTAAGTAAAACGCCAATAGGCCTACTACGCTTAATAAACATGCTAGTAACTTACTTAGCCCAGGAAAATCTGGAATTGAACAAAGAAAAACAAAAGTGGTCCGGTTAGGGGAGCAAAAGAAAATCAAATTTAAATGGGCAATAAACAAGATAGTGGCAGAAGAACAGGAATCCTATAAGTACCTAGGCATAATCCTCGTACAAGGCTACTCAAATAAGAAGCACACTTTGGCAATAAAAGAAAAATCACAAACACTAATTTATGCGTATAGACAACTACAACTAAAAATGGCCGGCCCGAACAATACGCATCTTTTAAAGGTAATGACTGCACAAATTTTACCAACAATGTCATATGGCTTAATAACATGGCTTGGAAGGGAGGTGAAAATACTAAATGAATTATAAAATAAGATACACAAAGCAGTGTTCAAACTGCCACAGGCAGCCGCTCCAGCCCAAGTCCACCTCAAATTCGGCCTACAAAATCAAAAATTTCGGTCAATGAGCAGTGTGGTTAAATTATGTCATGAACTCCGCTCAGCACCAATCGAGTCAATGGACAACATTTGCTGGAAAGAAATAAAGTACCAGGAATGCCAGCCGCCCACAAACACATGGGGAAGTTATTTGAGTACCTGTCTGTCTGAATTGGAATTATTAGAAGAATGAAAAAAAGAAACTGACCAAGCACACTTTAGCAAAGTAGCTAATGGTGTAGCAAAAAGGAAATCATTGTTGGAGGACAAAAAAAATTAACTAAACGTCGACACGCATGGACAGTAATCACCTCTTACAATCAGCAAAAACCACAGGAATATCTAGCCACGCATTTTAGTCAGCATTTAAAAAAGAAAGATGTATATTGACTATCCAATGGGTCAGTATTACTCTAAGGACTTAAGACCATCCTGGAAATATCAAAAAGATAGTCCCCATTGTAGACTGTGTGGATATCATGAAGAAACCTTAATGCACCTGTTATGCGTATGCCTGGCATTCATGGTTTTAAGAAGACAGTACCTACGAGACATCTTTATCACACTGAATATACATTCATGTCGGCAAGCAGTAATAAGTTGGCTGGGAGGTACCTCTTCCATCCTGGCCTGTCGCTGACTTAAATTGATGATTGACGTAAAAAACCGGTTACAAGAAATGTACTGAAAAAACAAGCCTTGTGGGGCATAAGGAATTACCAGAGGTTTGAAGAACATTAAGGCATGTATAATTTCATCAAATCTTTGACCAAGAATTGAAAATAACGAATCAAAAATATTGTTGTAAAAAATATAGATAGTCAAAATATCATTTTTTTTTAAATGCTTTAAAGTAATTAAAAATTAATGAAATAATAAATATAATTATTTTAAACATACTTAAAATACTTAAATAACATTACAATTAATAAAAAATGTATGTAAGTTCAAAAAAAACATACAAATTGATTTATCAATACATATATATATATATATATATATATATATATATATATGAACGCAATATTAATAAAAAATATAAAATATTTTTACCGTAGGATAGCGGAAAGAGTAAAATTTACCACTCCAGTGAGTGCAACAGTAAGGAAAGCGTTGGATAGCGTAGGGGTAAAAATTACTATTCCCACTCCAGAGAGTGCAACAGTAGGGAAAGCGTTGGATAGCGTAGGGTTAAAAATTACTATTCCCACACCAGTGAGTGCAACAGTAGGGAAAGCGTTGGATAGCGTAGGGGTTAAAATGACTATTCCCACTCCAGAGAGTGCACAGTAGGGAAAGCGTTGGATAGCGTAGAGGTAAAATTGACTATTCCCACTCCAGAGAGTGCAACAGTAGGGAAAGCGTTGGATAGCGTAAGGGTAAAAATTACTATTCCCACTCCAGAGAGTGCAGCAGTAGGGAAAGCATTGGATAGCGGGAGGATAAAAATTACTATTCCCACTCCAGGGAGTGCAACAGTAGGGAAAACGTTGGATAGCGTAGAGTTCAAAATTACTGTTCCCACTCCAGAGAGTGCAACAGTAGGGAAAGGGTTGGATAGCAGGAGGGTAAAAATTACTATTCCCACTCCAGTGAGTGCAACAGTAGGGAAAACGTTGAATAGCGTTGGGGTAAAAATGACTATTGCCACTCCAGAGAGTGCAACAGTAGGGAAAGCGTTGGATAGCGGGAGGGGTAAAAATTATTATTCCCACTCCAGAGAGGGCAACAGCAGGGAAAGCGTTGAATAGTGTTGGGGTAAAAATGACTATTTCCACTCCAGAGAGTGCAACAGTAGGGAAAGCGTTGGATAGCGGGAGGGGTAAAAATTATTATTCCCACTCTAGAGAGGGCAACAGTAGGGAAAGCATTGGATAGCGTATGGGTCAACATTACTATTACCACTCCAGAGAGTGCAACAGTAGGGAAGGCGTTGGATAGTGGAAGGGTCAAAATTACTATTCCCACTCCAGAAAGTGCAACAGTAGGGAAGGCGTTGGATAGTGGGAGGGTTAAAATTACTATTCCCACTACAGTGAGTGCAACAGTAGGGAAAGCGTTGGATAGCGTTGGGGTAAAAATTACTATTCCCACTCCAGAGAGTGCCACAGTAGGGAAGGCGTTGGATAGTGGGAGGGTAAAAATTACTATTCCCACTCCAGAGAGTGCAACAGTAGGGAAAGCGTAGGATAGCGTGGGGGTAAAAAATACTATTCCCACTCCAGTGAGTGCAACAGTAGGGAAAGTAAATACTTCATATATTAATAACAAACAAAATACTAATACCAATTAAAAAATTATTACAAATAAGTACACATTTAATATAATATAATAATTAATCAAATAAAAATACAAATACAAATTATTTATTAATAATCATTACCTATTAATACAAATTAATTACCAATTTACAATTAATTAATTAGCACATGAAAAATAATTAACAATTAATTAAAACTAAATACCAATAAATACATTTATGAATGTAATTAATAACAATTAAATTACTTCCCACCCTATTCCCCTATTAAACCACAACCCGCTACAGTAAATAAATTATTACAATTAACATAATTATCAATTAATCAATTCATAAAAAATAATTACCAAATATAATTTAATTGATTACCAATTAAAAATTAATTAACAATTAATTCAAGATAAATACCAATAAATAAATTAAAACATTGAATCAATTATAATTAAATTACTTCCCACCCTATTCCCCTATAAACCCACAACCCGCTACAGAAAAAAAATTAACATAATTATCAATTAATCAATTAATACATATTAATTACCAATTATAATTTAATTAATTACCAATTAAAAATTATTTAACAGTTACTTCAAGATAAATACCAATAAATTAAAACATTTAATCAATTATAATTAAATTACTTCCCACCCTATTCCCCTATAAACCCACAACCCGCTACAGAAAATAAATTAATAAAATTAACATATTTATCAATTAATCAATTAATAAAAATTAATTACCAATTATGATTTAATCAATTACCAAATAAAAATTAATTAACAATTAATTAAAAACAATACCTATAAATAAATTAAAACATTGAATCAATTATAATTAAATTACTTCCCACCCTATTCCCCTATAAACCCACAACCCGCTACAGAATTAAATTACGCAAAAATTAAATACCACAAAATTCATTACTTAAAATAAATTATAAAATAAATATACCCTTTTCACACATATACTAACGTAATAAACACTTTGAAAAATTCGATATTATTACAAAATCGATATATTTTATATCTATATAAAATACTTCAATATTTTGACTTTCTATATTTATATAAATCGATATTAACTTACTTACCTCAAATTCAATATTTTTATTGTCAATATTCTGTCCATTCGATATTTTGTCCATTTCATTCGATATTTTTTAAGTCTATATTCTGTCCATTCTATATTTTTAACTCGATATTAAGGTAATTCATTATTTTTTACTCGATATTATGACTGTACACCTATATAGGGATGTTTAATAACGAATGTATATAATTACAGTTTTATATTATTTTTTATTTATTTTATTGAACGAATATTGTAACGATTTTTATTAATCATTCAAAAAACCAAACTTGACTTGACTTGAGTCCAGAGAGAGCTAAATAGTCTGCCTAGATGTTGGTGGTCAGACTCCCCATGAGGCACTGTATGGGGTCTAGATGTTTGTACCAGATCTTGTTAACTCCGGCACACTGTCAGCAAATGTGCCATTTGATATCAAAGAACATTTCAGTGTCGTACAGAAATTGCAATATTTCTGAGTTGAACACTCAAATTTAAATGTTAATCGTTCTGCCTCACTGTCTAATAGAATGAGTAACTAGGGGTTTCTGGCCGGATTATTAAGTTGTGGATCTAGTACTTGAGAAGATTGCAGGTAAAGGAGAGTTTGACCCCTCCTACTGTGCAGCACTGCCATACTTTCCAAGGTACTTCAACTGTTATTTTTCCACTACTTGCTAGTTGTAAACAGAAACAAGTTTTTACTTATTTGGTCTATGTACACCATGTGGACAGTTCTCAATAGGAGGCCACAGGGTTTTGGGTAGTTCCTTGTCACCTGTACCTACCCTGTACAAAATACCTCTCCATGCAATAAGTTGTCCTAATCATTTGTCACCCTGGATTTGGTTTTCAAATGCTGAAGTTTCAATTATCCCAGTCAATGCAACGCCTTGTAATGAAATGATATACTAACAAGAACTTTTGGATGTGCCTACCTGCTCTCCTTTGCCTGATGAGGTCCCTCTTTTTTCTCAGACTGCCTCTGGTTTCTTTGCCAACATTCATGATTTTTCTTCAGACTCCTATACATCCTTGCATGGTGCATGTACACTGTTCTTTTGGCTAAAACAGGCTTACCTGATTTCCCCATTGCTCTACTGTTAGATTTTTCTTCCATTATTGTTTTTCTTCCTCCCTTGAATTTGATACACTTTTCTTTCTTCTGTTAAATGGGCTCTATTTCCCAGATTGTGCTTCTCCTGAACTGGTAGCTGAGTTTCTTATACCCCATTCTTCTTCACATAAGGTCTGAAGAGACTTGCCCCTTGTGAGGATTACTGCATCCCCTGTCCATGATGGTATCATTTGGGATAAAGTTCCTTAACACATTTTTGGTCCTACAGGTATGTTTCAGATTCTGCATGTGTTTAACATTGCTATGGGTGGCATTATTAACCCAGATTTCATTTCTAGTGAATGGGATATTGTGACTGTTTCTAATATGCTATCTGAATTAGTATTTGAAACTGAGGATTTGTGTTTGACTTCTACAAATTATGGCGAAATGTTTTTACTACCATCATTATACACATCACTCTTTACACAGAGGTGTTATTCAAGAGCCTTTTTACTTATACACAGTGGGAACACTGCCTGACATAATTCAAATGTTATTGTTTGATTACTAAAAACCACAGCAACATGTTAAAACCATATGACTCATGTATGCGTGTTCACATTTTTAAAAGAACCGAAAAAAGGACTTTAGTTAGTGCAATGACAGTGCAATAAAAATGGGTAACATTTAAAAAATTGTCTGAATTAGCATTTTTCTTTTACGGACCAAGCTTGTTAAGTAACATGACTGTCACAGAGTGGTTTTAAGACAATCTTAACCTCTTCGATGCTTATGACGGAACCGTTCCGTCATGGCCCCGCCCGCTCAATAGAACCTTCAGCACAACGCGAAAATTCGGGCCGCGCTGAAGGGGTTAAAAAGAGGAACAAGTAAGTATGACAGCTGGTTAATAAAATGCTGGAACTGGTGTTCATGTGGGCCTGCCTGACATCACCTGTGGGTAGTTCTAAAACATATTTAAAGAAGTTCCTTTATTTTTCTGGTAATTCTCTACAGGCACAGTTTCATATTATTACATGCTTACACCTTCTACACCAAAGAGTCCTATATTCACATAAAAAATAAACTGATGTATTTATTTCACAACTAGCCTTAAAGGGACATGAGTACTGAAGAGGAAATCTCAAGCTTAAATCTGTTTGGGGTACATGACACTGGCAGATATAAGGCAACAATGTTTTATTTAGGGCTTGTATAATCCTTTGCCAAATGATCTTTTTCAACAAAATTGTACAGCAGACTACATGTCTTGGTTTAGGCAATGCTAAACATTCAAACAAATCAAGCACGGTTTGATAACTGGCAACAGTTGCTAATATAAACGTTTACCCTTTAAAAAAATCGTATTCAGCAATAAATGTCCAAAAAGTAAATACTAAAGCATAATATGAAAATTAAAAATATATACTCTCAAATTTGTACATTCATTAAACACACACAGAATTCTGAAATGTAAATCACCAGTAAGTAACAGGATGTCCAGGCAATAACTCTGATTTATCTTTCAGAATATAGGAAAACAATCATTAAAATACAGTGAGTTAACCCCTTCAGTGTTTAGGATGGACCCGGGACGTCACACGTCACGGTGGGCGGGTGGTAACAACGGCCGGGGGCCATCCAAACCCTGCCCGCTCATTAATTTTCCCACATAGCAGGAGAAAATATTGCAGCACGCAAGGGTTTAAGATCATTTTTTTTACATGTTGTGTCCATTGTCACATCCATTTCATTAGAAGTAATACCTTGCTTGCAGGATAATATTATTTCCACAGCATGAGACATTGCAAGTGAGGGGTTCTCCCATTTCAATTGAAATCTTATAAAAGCTAATTTGTATAAAATTTGAGGAAGTAAATTGCCATATGACCCATTGATAAAGTATAAAGTGCAAACTAGCAGGCAATATCCAAAGTACAAAGTAAAATGATGTAACAACCCCCAATCATTAGCGTAGCACAAACACCAGAAGTTACACTCAGGCCCTGTGTGTCACCGTTAAAAAACCTTGGAGAGAATACTACCAAAGGTAACAAGTGTGTTTATAAGACACTATGGGACATATGTATGACCATTCCATTTTGCAAGCAACAAATTGCAAATTTTGTGACTCATAATCTGTGAATTCACCAAATGGAGTGTACAACAGGGTCTCAGACACTGTTTGCAATTCCTTACGGGGTTCCTAAAGACCTACCTCAATGTTAATATGGTAGGTCGCAATGTGCAACCTCTTAAGAAGCTCACATCTCACAGGGATGGTGGCCAGCTGGGGACCATGACTGTGTTTGCTTTTTTTTAAATAAAGCAACTTTTTCTTTTAAATGCAGCCCCTGGCTGCTAACGTGTCTTTGTACATGTCCCAGGGAAATAACCATATGTAGAGGAATCTGGGAATGGATGTGACTGTCCAGTGAGAGCTCTCTTCAGCATGACAAAAATATATAGTTGTGTAGGGAAACACCATTGCTAACACCTATCTTCAGGACAACATGTATGTGCAGTATACTGTTGGCAAGGAGTATCATCTCTGCTGTCACCTCTCCCTAGAGCAAAAAGAGATACACAGTGGTGTCTGGGAAGGGTATGGCCTGTCTGCTGACAACTCTTACCAAGTTAAATGTGTCTTTAGTATGGTTTGAGAAAAATATATCTATCTATTCTTACCTCTTCTCATGCTGAAAGATATTCATAGTAGGCTGTGGATAGGAACAGCCCTGATTGCTGACAGATCTCTCTTGTATGATTTTTCTAAGTGGTTTATTTGTAGAGGCACGCAGGTATACCTACCACTAGTTCTCATCCACACAACAATATTCCCCTCCCATGCCTACTGTTTGCATATAAGGAGGGGACACACAAAGGAATAGGCTTTACCCCCTCTGAATTGTGGTTTGGTCATCCTGTAGGATGGCCATTGTGTCTGTTGAGTCTTTGGAAATTCTTTCAAGGAAGCCAAGGACAATGTACTCAATTATTTGCTCGGCCTGAGATCTCGCATGTAGAAAGCAAGCAGAAAACGTCTATGCCTTAGTGCACTCCAGGACAATTGCTGTAGGTTCTGGAGCCAGTGGCTTCCAGGTTCCTCCATCACAAGTGACCTGGGTACAAACTCCTAGAGAAGAAGGGGGAGGAAATCCCACAGGGTCCAGGAATTCAATAAGTTGAAATCCCACTGTTGAAATGTGGGTTATTGGTAGGTGTAAGTATACACCTACCACTAGTAATAAGGCCACAAACACAGTATAGGTTCCAGTAAAGGTCGCAGTAAATTAGCCCCTTACTCAATTCTTAGAAGCTGACAATGAGCAGACAGGGCTAACTTAAGAAAAAGGATTGTTAAGCACTTAAAACATCAAATAAGTAAGACCGAACACACAATAAAAATCCCACACCAATTTCAAGGAAATGGGAATATTTCTATGAACAAATAGACACCAAAATGACAAAAATCCAATATAGGGAACCAGAGAGATTAATTTTTAAAGATTAACATAAAGCACCAGTCTGGGACATCTGGTTGCGCTTGACCAGGACAAAGTCAAAGTTTGAGGCTTACCTTGGTGGAGCCCTGATCAGATACACTAAACAGAGGCCCCAGTCAAAGATTTACCTTCGCACTTAGAAACTTATCTGGAGCTTTTTCTTCTGACGTCGCTCAACCCTCCACAGCAGGCCGGATTAGGTGTGGGTTTGCTGGCTTGACTTTCGGTGAGGGCCTGTCAAATCCTGGAAGTCCGGAGCTCCGGTGCTTTCCGCGTAACAAATCTGAAATCCATGCTGGGTTGTGGTTGAAGGTAGCAGGCTTGACTCTCGACGTTAGATCAGTCACCTCATCGAGCTTTTTCACAAAAGTTCCCCAAAACTGCAACAGGTGCTTCCTTAAGGTCTCCTTGTAGGTTCAAAGTGTCCAAAACACCTATCCAAAGATCTGGAATCTCCTAGATAGTCTCTGGGATGTCTGGACTACAATTTCCACAATGTATCTGACCAAAATCTTAAAAGTCTATTGGATGCACTCCTGGGTGAGGAGTCTTGGTGGAGATAACACAGATGGGCTCTGTTAACTTGTAGCTTGCAGGGACTCCACTCCTCAATCCTTCTTGAAGCAAGGTATAGTCTCCAGGGCAGTAGTACCAGATTGTGTAGCGGGTGCAGTCATTGAGAGTGTAGGCCTTTGCCTGCAAATAAAGATTCCAACAGGTCAGTCCTTCTTCTACTTGTAGTTTGACGCAGCTAATCTGAGAGACTATGCAGCTCTCTTTTATTTATTCAGTGTCCTGGAGCGACAAGCAGAGAGGTGCCTCTGTTCAATAAGATGCTGGGTGTCTCCCAAAAGCATGACAACTTTGTCCAAAGTGCGACATCTTCTTGTACCATGAAGCACTGCACTTCCAATAGCCAACATGGATAATTTCTCTCCAGAGGAGTAAGAGCTGGCTAAACCAACCGCCAGCGTGGCTCATTTCCAGTAGCTCTCCTCCCCCTGACCTTTGCAAATTCCTGTCCTAAACCTGCCATTTTGCTGGGGCACAGGATGCAGGGTTAGGTACGCCTGGCATTCCTTACTGATCTGCTCTCTCTCTCTTTGAGCTCAGTTTGATTTACCCAGCCCCTCTGTAAGACCCATCCTCCACAGCTTTGCAGCTCTCTCCATCAGAAACCTCTGCTCTAGCCAGGCCATACATCACTAGAAGGCTGGATTCTGGTTTACAGAAGAGAAAGATCTATGACTTGTGCTCTGTACTATTTATGATAACTTTAACAATGGTGTTGAATTTATCAATGCCAATCTTTTTAGTCTTTGAATGATATTCAGTCCTTTCCTAGCAATGGTTGTACCTTAATAAAATATTCAATGTTAGCCTATGGAGCTAAATAAGTGTGGAAGAGGTGTGGTGCAGCGGCCAGGGCTGCTGACTCCAGAACATGTTGGCTCACGGTTCGATCTCCGGCACAGGCTGCAGGTTATCCCAGCACCATGTGACTCACTGATAGCCTCCAGCACCTTGTAAACCCTCAGGGGTAATTGTTTGTGCTTGACAAATATTGAATACTACTAATGTAAGTATCTATAAAGAGGGACAAACATGAAATGGACCGTTTTCCCTCACCAGGGCATACAAAACATCTATTATGTTGTCCCTGCTTTTAGTTACATGCCCCCTACCAATGGCACACCTAGGGGAGAACTTGGGGGTGGCTCATATAAACAAAAAGGTAGATTATCACTTTCTAAGTGCCCATATCGAGTTTGCATACAACTTACTTTTAAAGACAGTCTGCAAAGTCAGCCTGCCTCTAAAATCACAGAAGGCACTCAGCATATGAAAGTGCAGAAAATCTGCTAGGCATTCAACCTTCCATTTGCTACTATAAACTAGAGACTTAGGGTAGTTTGATCCTCTAGACTTAGTATATACTAGAAACGTATATACCACTTGTGAGAATTTACTTTTAAACACATGCTGCAAGGAAGGAATGCCTTTAAAAGTACAGCCAGCACACAGTGCGCACACATGCAAGTACAGAAAATCTGCTAGGCTTTAAAACCTCTAATCTCTTTTGCATACTAGAGACTTACAGATAGATTGCGCCCCCGGCGTTATTATTTACTAGGGACTTATAAGGTCTGTCGTTGTACCCTGTCCTCTGTACCTTTTCAACATATCATTGGCCCTAGGGCTGGTTAGAAGAGCCAAGGGTACTGTCTGAGTCAGTTACCGCCAGTGTCATTTAGGAAACAAAATGAGGGCAAAGAAGGCAAAAGGATGACTTTCTAAAGCTACAAGATTGGGCAGAATTAACCTAGCTGCTGGTTAAATATAAAGCAGGAGAGGTGGGAACTGAACCATTGCCAGATCCTCTCTCCATCAATATGCAAGATGAGTCAGAGGAAGGTGTTCTACTTTCTCCAAAATTGACAGACGAGCACCACAGAGACTGCAAGCAGGTGTTGGAGTAGCCTGGAATATGTAATTAAAGTCCTTTTATGCTCCTTATTCAAATAGATTATTTTTTTCTACTGAGACAAGCAGGGGTGCAGAGTACAGGCTTGTTGAGGATCATAAATGTCCACCTAGGCAGTATTTTTTTACCTTTTGTATTCTACATGTTCCTCCTGTTTGTTTTGAAGGAGATGCTGTTGTTTTTCACTCCTAGTTTCTTGTTTTTGTTCTGTTCCTTTAAAAAACAAAAAAACTTCAAAAAATACTACTCCTTTTTCATGACTCATAAGAGATACCCTCAAGAGCCTTGATGCTCTCATACATAACATTGATGATACTCATGAGCATCTCGTGAGAGTCAAGTGCTCAGTCCACTGCTTCCACTATGAGGGGAATAACCATATTTATTAGTGTGTGGGAATGGATTTTCCTGTCCACTCACAGATCTTCTGAGCATGGCAGATATATAAAGTAGCATGTAATGAGCGTTACTTTCTGTACCAACACATACTCCAAGACAACTTGGATATACAGTATGTGTAGTGATCCAGTGGCATCTTTCCTCATACCTCTCTTTAAAATAACAGTGATATGTAGTGCTGTCTGGGAGGAAAGTCAACTATATGGGTAGTGGTGTTTCCAGTGGGAAACGTATCTCTCTACTCATATTTCATTTCATGCTGACAGGTACGCATAGTAGGCTGTGGAAAGAAACTGTCCTGTTTCCTGAAACATGTCTCTTGCCTGATAATTCTGCATAGTATAGTGCATAGAGAGACTGGCCTTTCTCCTGTGATGTGTCTCTTGGATGATGCCTGTGCAAATTAGAGTGTGAAAAGTGGCTTACCACATTATGAAAGACGTAAAAGTAAGGTGTTCAGTTCAAAATACATTTATGCTCATAAGTATATTGTGCATAACAACTATACAGACTATGATATGAAAACCTACTCCCCTGTCAGCTGAGATATCTCCCCAGAGTAACACATATGCCAAATACCCTGTGGGTAGAGACTGCTTCCTATGCTCATACCTCTATTATTGATATAGAATGTCATGAGTGGAGTATAAAATGGAGTATCCTCTCTTTTGACAACTGTGTCTTGGACAACTAGTGAGCACATTTGAATGTCAGGACACACTTCCTTATGGGGGCAGGCAAGTGTACTAGAGTGTAGAGAAAGACATAGCTCTGTGCTGAAACTTCTCTCCAGAGTGACAATCATATATACTAAGATGTGCAAAAGAACTGCCCTCTCCACCATCAGACAGCAGTACATACTATACTATGAAAATGTATTTGCCCCTGTGCCAAAACCTGCCTCTTGTATAAAAAGCTTTTACTGGGAAGAAGCTCTTATCTTTCTATAAGACCTTAAACATACATGCAGCAGAACAGTAACAGTTCTTGAAGAATGAACTGCAACTTTAAGTCAATATTAGAAGACTGTAAACATTTTTAAATCTTTAAAAGGTATTAGGGAAAGTAACATTAGGCATGTTATTGTTTTAAAAAACAGTGTAACAACAAAAAGAAACAATAACAACATTAGTACACTACAACAACAAGTAATCATGACAATATAACAAACTATTAAAAAAAAATATTTCCTCTCATTAAGTTTGCGATATTTGCCTACTGGATTTTTCTGCACTTATATCTTCATTTCCTTTGTTTCGGCCACCTTAGCCGGCCAAACAATATGTCACTTAATAGTCTTTTTTCCAGCAGGCCAGGTGGCAAAACAGTCCATTAAAAAAGAATATATATATATATATATATATATATATATATGTGTATATATATATATATATATATATATATATATTACCTACTGGCGGTCGCCAGTAGGTATATATAGTTAGGATTTTTTCCCTATGGGTTTTTTGAAAATTCTATGTCTAATAACTTTGGCGTTTGTGGACGGAATTGGCTGAAATTTTCTGGAAAATGGAACATTTTGTTTCTGAGCAGCCCCTGGAAATTTGGGGGGGGTTCGTCCAGGGGGGGCCGAGAAAAAAGGGGGGTCCCTAAACGTGTTTTTAACATTGAGTTTTTCATAGGGCGGTCTGTCGCACTTTTAGCCCGAACGGCTGAATGATTTTGCACGAAACTTGGCAAAATTGTAGAGACTGGTAGCCCGATGTGCCTTTTGTAGGTCTCAATATATGTGCTCCAGTGGATTTTGAGAAATTAACATTTAAAAAAAGATATATATCTGTAACAGCGGACTGGGCAGCTCCCGGTTCGCGGACCGGGGCGCGTACCAAAACTTCCCGTAGCGAAGCTGATTGGTTATCCGGCGTCTGTAAACATTCCAAACAGTCCGGAGCGGCCGCCATCTTGTCTCTCGGTAGGATTGAGAGACAAGAGGAGGCCAAAACAAAGGGGGAAATAACCATAAGGGGGCATAGTAGATCCTCCCTGACCCCTTAGGTTTAATGTGGAGGCTTTAAAAGGGCCCCGCGGGGCAAAAAAAAAAATATATATTTTTTGTTTTTTTGCGTGGGTAGCGCCCGGTACGCGAACCGGGAAGCGTTCTGGGCAGCGTACTGCAATGAAAAATGAATGATAGACTTTTCAAATGCTGTATGTTAATTGATTGTTGGTTTTGTTGATTATTTTTTTTTATTTTTATTTTTTAAGCATTTTTTATTGTGTTTCATAATTTATTAAACTTTCTAACATTTCATTGTCAGAAATTTCAAAATTATCATGGAATATACATTGTAGTCTCTGAGGTTGTAAAATGTCCTCATTTGCAAGGAGGTTATCTACTGCTTGTACACATTGCAGTAGTTCTTGGTCCCAAGTTTCATCCATAAATTCAATCTCATTTGGATCAATGATTTCTGTGTTGGACTCTGGAAGGACAATTTCAAATGAAATTTTTTGTTCGCTTTCCATTTTCCCTGAAATTTGCATAAAAAAAATATATATTAGTAGAGGTAGGGCACTGTTGGGATTAATTTTAGATAGGCAGTTTTTAACAGTGAATTTATCTTTGGGCAGTGTATAGTATAAGAGTGGAAGTAGGAATATAAAAAATTGTATCTAAATTTATAAGTACTACAGAGGGATAGTATATAACTAACAGAAAAAGTTTGCCATATTAACTTAAAGTGCACAATATACTTCAGTTTTAAAAATAACAACTTACCTTTAAAAAGAAGTTGAAGTTATTAATGAAAATCTTATTGAAATGTACACCAGGAAGTAGTAGTCAAAATGGCTGTGTTTCCTTCTCTTCCTTTATATATATTCGGGTACATAACCAATCAAATGTCAGGTAAAAAAAGTAGAAAATGAAAGTAACATTTTAATTGGTTGTCAATTCCAACACTTCAGATGTGTTTTGTGAAGTAATTTACCTCACGGTATTTAGAGAGGTCTACAGGCTAAATGGCTAAATGGAATTCCAATCAAATTTGTGAAAATGGTAGGGATTGGTATGTAGTATGAGCTAATCTATATTTGGTGAAATTGTCTCAAGTGGCTTTTGTGTGAACTACTTTCCCACCTTTTTTGATGGTGCGCTTCCCAGGGAGCGACCCGGTACGCGAACCGTTGAGCGTCCCGGTTCGCGGACCTTAAGCGTTCCAGGAGTCCACCATTTTGTGTTTCGGTCGAATTAAGATACAAGATGGAGGGCAAATAATGTTCAGAATGGGTAGAAGGGGGCACGGTAGAGTTATCTTGACCCCCTAGGTTTTCTGAGGGTGGCTGAGGAGGCTTATATGTGCGAAAAAAAAACATTTTCAAAAAAAATTTCGCGAGGTTAGCTCCCGGTTCGCGTACCGGGTAGCGGCCCCGGTAGCGTATTTTGTTGAAAATTAGTGAAAAATGTTAGAGTTAAATAATAATTGTGAGTGATCAGATGTAGGGTAGCTCTGAGAAGAGCTTTTGGGTTTATGGTACATTTAGGTACTTATAAGTAGGTACCAATGCACATTCTTAAATTCAGAGTGAAAATTCTGTTGCCCTCATCTGAGAAGTGAACTCCATCTCCTCTGTAGATATCTTGCATGTAGTAACGCAAGTTATTGTTGTACAGGGAGCCCATTCCATGGTCTCTCATGTAAGCTGAAACAGATTTGTTTACATGCTTCCTCGATTTCTCAATTTGTGGACAAAATTGGTTTGACCACCTCCATTTCTGTCTTTGGCATATATTTGAATATACCAAGGCAGTCTGAGGAAAAAGTGCCATCAATTGCTCAAAGGTGTCCTTTAAAAGCATTTCCAGACCTACCCCTGTCAAAGTGCCCAAGTCATTACCTCCACAGTGCACAATTAACAGGTCAGGTTTGGGCAAATGCATAAAGGTTTTCACCAATGGTATCAATTGGTGACATTTTAATCCTCTGTGGCCAAACCACTTAATTTCCACATCTTGTAAATTGAGGTTAGGTAAATTCCTGCTTTCAACGTACCTTTGAGCCCAGTGAATATAACTATGACCAACAATCCAGACAGAAAACATGGTGAGAGAAGGTTCTCCTGCAGTCAGATGAAGTGTGGCAATGAAATGGCAGTTGAAAAAATGAGAGTTTGAAATGAAAAAAACTGTGGAGTTTCTGTGTTCATGAAGCAGTAACAGTGATTGGTGGATTTTGATTGCTGAAAACAAAAAGTTAGGGTGCACGGATGTGTTCTTTGAAAGATGTATTTTGAGTGGTCAATAAAAAGTCATTAAATGAAAGAATGCACTGGATATGCAGGTGCACTGAGAGTTCAGAGTTCAATTGCAACATTGTTGTGTGAACTTGCAAACAACAGAGTTCTTCCAGGAGGTGGTTGCCATGCAGATAAAGCAGAAAGGGCAGAGGGGGGATGGGTTTTCATTTGAAAAAAGTGAGGGAAGACTTTTGATTGGGTGACATGAGAGATATGTGTGAAGAATTACAGCATTTCTGTGCTTTTCATAGCTGCAGACTCTGGAGTGCATACCTTTTGCTCTGCTGCAGACAAATTGGTGTGTTTCTGAGACTGTTTTCAAACTCAAAGTATTTGCTAAGGTGAGAAAATATTTCTTTACTTTAGATAGAGAATAGTGTGTTTTAAGGAGAAAATTATGATTTATGTGGCGCAAATTGCTTGTAAATATGCTCTCACATGTGTATGGAAAATTTTGATTTTGAATGTTTGTGTTACATAGCCATGTTAAAAGTGACCCAACCATGCTGGAAAGGCAATCAAAAAATGCTTTCATGTGTTTTATTGACATTTTAAGTCATTTTCCCATGTGCAGTGTTTAGAAATTATGATTTGAAAATCGTTTTTGGGGAAAAGGAATTGTTTTTAAAATCATGACAAGGAGATAATGGTGTATACTTCTTTATAAGGCTATTGACTGTCCTTGATGTTATTTTTCTCATTTTAGTGTAAGACCTTTCTCTGTGGCGCAAATTGCTTGTAAATATGCTCCCACATGTGCATGGAAAATTTAGAGTTTGAATGTTTGTGTTACATAGCCATGTTAAAAGTGACCCTACCATGCAGGGAAGCCAATCAAAAAACGCATTTATGTGTCTTAAGGACATTTTAAGTCATTTTCCCATGTGCAGTTTTTAGAAATTATGATTTGAAAATCGTTTTTGGGGAAAAGGAATTGTTTTTAAAATCATGACAAGGACATAATGGTGTATGCTTCTTTATAAGGCAATTGACTGTCCCTGATGTTATTTTTCTCATTTTAGTGTAAGACCTTTCTCTGTGGCGCAAATTGCTTGTAAATATGCTTCCACGTGTGCATGGAAAATTTTGATTTTGAATTTTTGTGTTACATAGCCATGTTAAAAGTGACCCAACCATGCTCGAAAGGCAATCAAAAAACGCTTTCATGTGTTTTAATGACATTTTAAGTCATTTTCCCATGTGCAGTGTTTAGAAATTATGATTTGAAAAACGTTTTTGGGGAAAAGGAATTGTTTTTAAAATCATGACAAGGACATAATGGTGTATGCTTCTTTATAAGGCAATTGACTGTCCCTGATGTTATTTTTCTCATTTTAGTGTAAGACCTTTCTCTGTGGCGCAAATTGCTTGTAAATATGCTCCCACATGTGCATGGAAAATTTAGATTTTGAATGTTTGTGTTACATAGCCATGTTAAAAGTGACCCTACCATGCAGGAAAGCCAATCAAAAAACGCTTTTATGTGTCTTAAGGACAATTTAAGTAATTTTCCCATGTGTAGTGTTTTGAAGTTATGATTTGAAAATCGTTGTTGAGGTAAAGGAATGTTGTTAAAATTTATGTGCGCCATATGACCCCAAATTTCTTTTTCAGGGGTGCAGCAGGGTGTTCTTGAGATACCCCTGCACGCTTGAAAAAAATCCTATTTTGTGATGAGCTAACTGCTAATCACAAATTGCAACCTTCATTCCTATGAGCCTCCTAGCCCATGGAAATGAATGGTTAATTTGCAATTAGCAATTTGCTCATTGCAAATTAGGAATAGTAAAGAATTGCTATTTATTCCTTAAAATTTGCTATTTAGGAAATGCAAAATAGTTTGATGGTACATATGGTGGTTCATCTGTAACAAGATAAGAAGCTTAGGGATACATTTATGATGACTAGCGCAATAAAGTGCACATTACTTACTTCATTGGTAGGCCTTTACATGTATTATCTCCTCTGTATTCTTCATCAAGCGTAACTTTAATCTGCAATCCTGAGTAGGCCTCACCTTAAACAAACCTCTGGATAGGACACACTTTATTGTCATCCTGGATTAATCATTTAAAATGGTAGGGACAGATTTATGATAGGTGTATGCCTCTTTTGTGCCACTGTGCGTCACTTTTATGATGCAGCGGTGGTGCAAAAGATTTGCTATGAGGCGACAACATTACAAATTGATGCATTTAGGCAGATATGTCATGGTGTAAAAAAAACGTACCACATAAAACCCAAGCAGCAGTGATGCAAAAGATGCACCATGCCGCAAGACAGGCCTCACTTGGGGCCATATGTATGAAGGTAATTAGCATTTGCAAAGATCAAAATTCTACGAATTTCAGCCTTTGTTAATGTTAATTAGACAAATGGTATGTATCAAACAAGTTTGATGCAAAATAAGGAGTAGCAACATTTGCTATTCCTTATTTTGCAATTGCACTGAAGGATTTGCAAATTTTGTGATTCCTTAAATGCAATGTATCAAACAAAAAATATGTAAAAAATGACATTAAGGACTTGGAAACTATTGTGGTAAATTGGTGGTAATTTGTGAATTCTTTTCAAAAAGCTTTTTTTCAAAAAAACAAAAGGTGCTATATGACGCCAACACATGCCCTTAGGGCATGTATGTGTGCCATATGCCCCCAATTTTCTTTTTCAGGGGTGCAGCAGGGTGTTCTTGAGACACCCCTTCACCCTTGGAAAAATTCCTAATTTGTGATGAGCAAAATGGTAATCGCAAATTAAACCTTCATTCCTATGAGCCTCCTAGCCCATGGAAATGAATGGGTAACTTGCAATTAGCAATTTGCTCATCGCAAATTAGGAATGGTAAAGAATCGCTATTTATTCCTTAAAATTCGCTATTTAGGAAATGTAAAATATTTTGATGATACATATGGCAGTTCATCTCTAACAAGATAAGAAGCTTAGGGATACATTTATGATGACTGGCGCATCACCAGGGATGTGACAGTCATCCTGCGCCGCTGTTCCGCCACCCATGGTGTGCTGCATTTACAATGCGGCGCAGCATGGGGCAAAAATGGCACAGATGCGTGACGCATATGTGCCGTAAAGGTGGCGCATTGCTGGAGTTGTATTGCAAGTGCGATGCAGCTCCAGCAAGGCTCAGGGGTGCCGCATCTCCACAATGCTGCGTCAAGACCTATGCCAGCTTCAAGCAGGCGCAGGGTTTTGACGCAGCTTTCTCCTATCTGATTGTAAATGCGGCACACCATGGGTGGCAGAGCAGTGGTGCACGTTAACTGGTGCATGCCTGGGGATGTGCCATTTAATATAAATCTGCCCCTTTACATTTAAGTATGTGCAGGGGACACAGAGTCGGTGAGGCTTATCCAAGGTTAAGAAGAGATGAGTCCTGTTCAGTGAATAATTAGACATAGGCTTCACCTGCTCAGCATTGCTGGACATGGCTAAATAATAGCTGCTAAATGTTAATCTTGTTAAACAATTTTACTAATATAATCTCTGAGATTTGTCTCTTACTCTGCAACATCTCATTGTTGTTATCTTTCTTTAAAGATAACGACAACCTCAACATGAACGACAATCTGCAATCAGTTGATTTTGACCTCATCATTGAACTTGTAATTGAAACCTCAGTGGATGTTGATCCTTTGGATGATTTAAATCCTGAGGATGAAGAAGAGCGTGATGAGGATGCAGATTTGTCCGAACTATATGATATAGGATGGGAAGCTGACCTGCTTGAGCCTTTGGAAATATAAACATTTATTTTTAAAATTTATAATTAATAAAAAGTAAAAAGGTAAACCGTTTAATTTAAAAATAAAGACACCTTCAAAAACAGGTTATGTGTAGTGTCTTCAATAAAATATTAAAATATGTTCATAACATTAGATCAGATTCACATATAAAATAGCATAGATTCTTTTCTGGTATTTTTGTATTGTAAGATTGCCAATGACTAAAAAATCTTCAAATTAAAATGTCAAGTAGTGTGTTAAGTTTTTGATCACTGTTACTGATTTACTGTTTGGTAATAATGTTTATTAACATTTTTTATTATATTTTTCCTCAGATTCAACTGCAGATCATTTCAAGATTTTACCATGCCTACAATACAAAGACAGATTAAGGCTGCAAAACGTCAAAGACAGCAGGTGAAAACAAAAACCCAGCAGTCCTCTAACAAAAAGATTTCTCAAGCCACGAAGAAAGCACCGGGTAAGAGCTCTAAATATTTCATAAGAAATATTTGTAATAAAAAAAATATTACTACAGAAAATGTTTCAGTCCATAACACGAGAAGGAAATCAAATGGAAAGAAAAGGACAATGAAAAATGTTACTGCTAGAGCAAGAGATAAATCTGTGCATGATAGTAGAAGGAAACAACAGTTTAGGGAGATTCGTAAACGAATGTTCCGCAACAGGATAATTGGCAATTTGTTAAAAAATATTAAGAAAGGTCAACAGAAACTAGTTTTTTATAAGAGAAAAAAAATAGTTGAGAAAGTTATTGATCAGGCATTTGAAATTAAACGTAAGTTATTTATTTTGACAATCAATAGAATTAGGAAGCTAAACAAGGCAATTTTTGATTTCAAAAGAAATAGTAGATGGAAGAGAATAGTTAATCGTAGTAATTTTTGTGAAGTTTTTTCTGGAGAATGGATGCATAGTTCAAGCTCTGAGGCATTTTTTAATGAGGAGAGTTATTTCCAGGATAATGATTTGGTGCATGCAGTTGACACCAGTGGTCGTGCTTATGAAGTGAAAGATGGTTGTCCAGTTGAAAAAGAAAAACTTGTGACAACAGAGGCAGAAGAGGTGTTAGGTAATGAGGTTTTAGGAAGACGTGCTAAGGGTCCTGTGTACACCTGGAAGTGTAGTAGTATTTGCAGTGTGCGATAGGATTCCATCAATTTGCTTTGTGATTTCGTACGGTCATTTAACAAAAAAAGTTTGAAGCAGAAAATGATGTTGTTGCAAGAATTAGATCCTTGCAGAGTAAGAGAAGTGACAGGTTTGCATGGTCATTCACTGGCTTGTCTTTCCAGGAGAGTATGCCAGAGTGTTTTTCATCATTTCAGGATGCTAGCAGTGCATCATAACAAAGTGAGGAAATTAGTTAGAATGTTGTATTATGTTAAGAGTCCAGCAATTATGCTGAAACAATTATGCGCTGCTCTTTTGCATGGTTCTGAAATAGATGTGAAGAATATGTGTGAAGAAATTGAGTTTTGTTACTTTGGAAGTAAAGAGGAGAATGTTGAAATTGAGCAAGAAGTAGAGGGTCATGTGGAAGATAGTGTACAGGTTTCCAGTACAGATAATTTCCAGAGGGAAATTGCGACGTTTGAGGTGAAATCAAGTGAGAGGCCTAATTTCACTTGTGTGTGTTGTCGACGCACTTATTATAAGAATCAGACTAAGTTAGTGGATTTATATGCAAAAAGTGAAAGGGAAAATAATAGTGAATGGAAGGATTTTGCAACATACTTGATGGTAGAAAATTGTTTTGATTTGGGATTGGATCAACGTGTGTGTACTTATTGTTGTAACAAATTAAAACAAAACCAGATGCCTGCTAGAGCAGTTCATAATAATCTGGAATTGGTTGAGATTCCTTCTGAATTGAAGGACTTAAATACTTATGAATCTATTTTGATTCAAAGTATCCATCCCTTTCAGGCTATTGTAAGAATGGAGCCAAAGACAGGGAAATTGCCTCCATCAGATTTACAGAGAGGATTAAAGGGAAGGGTTGTTTATTTGCCTCTAGATTTCAAGAAAAACATGAACACAATTGGAGTAGAAAAAGTGGAAGAGGAACCTCTGGTTATCTTATTTAATGGGGTTCCGACAAAGAATAAGAAAATATGGCAAGATTTAGTAGATGTTAGGAAAGTTAAAAAGGCAACATTGTATTTGATAAAAAATAATAAATACTATAAGAATGTATATGTTGCAGAAGAGGAAGTAAGTGAGGAAGAGGATAGCGATTTGTGTGCTGGTCAAATTGAGAAAGTAGAAACCTCTACTAGTGAAGAAATATATGAACATTATAGTGTTCATCCTTTGCATTCCAAGGAAGTCATGGGGAATGCTATTGAGTTGTTTCAAATGAAACAAGCCAAAGGGAGTCCCATTAGTGTTTGGGAGGAAAGTTTGGAAGCTCGGTGTTTCCCACAGCTTTTTCCAACAGGTCAGGGAGGAAGATATGATGAGCGACCTCATCAAATTCCTGCTTCTGAATGCCGGACTTTGCGATTGTATGCAGGAGATGCTAGGTTTCGACAATGCATTCCCTATTTGTTTCATCTCCTGTTTGAAAGCGATCTGTCTGGACTGTCATATGCAGTGAACCACATCTTGAAAAGTGGTATACACATGCAAAACATCTCGGCAAGTGACTTTATGGATAAAGTCAATGTCCAAGATAGTATTTTGGATTCTCACCTGATTAATCTCATGGCGTGTCAGCGTGGTACTAATGAGTACTGGTACCATCGTCATGGTGATTTAAAATGTATGCTGAGGAACTTAGGTACTCGCACATGGTTCCTCACTCTGAGCTGTGCCGAGTATGGCTGGGAAGACTTACTTGAATTTCTACGAGAGGCAAATGCTAACGTAGATAACATCGAATTCAAGACACCCGGAGAACTGTGCTCTTTGGATCCAGTCAATGTATGTAGGTACTTCAATCATAGATTTGAAGCTATGATGTCTTTCATCATGAATAAGAAGAATCCACCTCTTGGAGAGGTGTTGGATTTCTTCTGGAGAAAGGAGTACCAAGCAAGAGGTGCTCCTCATATACATATGTTGCTGTGGATCAAGGATGCACCTAAATTTGGAACGGATCCAGAAGACTCAGTGATGAGTTTCATCCAACAGTATTCTACGTGTGCTGTTCCAAACGCAAAGGAGAAGAAAAGCCTAAGAGAAAAAGTTCTGCGTTTCCAAAGCCATCGATGTGGAAAGTACTGCCGACGTAAATTCCGAAACAAAGACAAGTTCTACACCAAATGTCGTTTCGGCTTTCCACGACCGGTGATTTCTAAAGGAAGAGTAAACAGTTTGATGTCTTCGCTGCGACACAATGTGATGAAGAAATCACCTAAAAACACATACAATTTGAAGAGGAACGAAGAGTCCAAGTACATCAACGACTACAACCCGGTGATTTTGTCCATGTGGAATGCTAACATGGATATACAGTTTGTGGCTGATAACTGTATGGCTGTGGCTCGGTATGTGACGTCTTACATCACCAAAAAAGAGAAGACAGAATTGAAGGATATGTGGGAGGACATTTCCCATGAAAAGAGCCTCAGCAAGAAGTTGTACAGTTTCAGTCTGAAGATGTTGTCGCATCGAGAAATCGGAGCGTACGAATGTTCTGACCGGTTGTCTTCAGCAAGTCTCTATGCCAAGTCCAGGAGTATCGTTTGGGCGAGTCTTGGTCTTGCTGCAACGCGTAATAGAGTTCTCAAACCTGTGCGGGAAATTGAGTATTTGGCGGAAAAGGAGCCAAACAGTACCGACATTTTGAAGACAAACATGTTGGATACATATTATCCAAATCGAAGCAGTCACCTCGAGAATGTTTGTCTGTATGAGGTTCTGCAAAATTACATATTCAAGAGGAACATCAAAGAAGATACTGAGAAAGGAGTGTATGCTGTAATAGGAAGTGAGGGATGTCTGGTCAAGCAAAGAAAATGCCACTTGATAAACCATCGAAAATTGAGTGGCGAATCTCCTGAAAAAAAGGAGTTTTTCTATTTAGCACTTTTGCAACTTTTCAAGCCTTGGCGTGCAGAAGAGGAACTGCTTGGAGATTTCCTCTGTTACGAAGACTCTTTCAATGCCGCCAAGGAGACCATAGAATGTCCTGCTTTTCCCAAATATGTAGAAATGTTGAATGCGGAAATTGAGCAGGAAGCAACAATTGCAGCCGAGATTGCCAGAGACAGTTCTCAGGACAGTCAGAGTTCTGCTTCATTGAGTCAGGATCCACTAGGAGGACCTCTTATCGAAAATGAAGCTGCCACTGCTATGAATGAAGTGGAAAGAGCCATGGCACATGCTCAAGAGGATGCGGTTAACTTAGAAGAGTTGGAAAGGCAACTCAACGTTGAGCAGAGGAAAATATATGACGAAGTTACCATGCAAATTGATCATGGATTAAGTCATGATAAGAAAGAGTGCTCATGTACGTCGTTGAAGCCTGTCCGACTGTACGTGAGTGGAGAAGCGGGAACTGGAAAAAGTTTCCTCATTAAAGCAATTTCATGCTATTTGCAGGAAAAGACAGAGTCATCGCTGTCTTGTGTTGTCACTGCTCCAACTGGACTGGCAGCACATAATATTAAAGGGATTACTTTACATCGTTTACTGATGCTGCCAGTGGAGCATGACAACAAATTAGAATATCACAAGCTATCTGGAGATGCTTGTTTTGAAGTTTCAAGAATCTTGAGGAAAATGAAACTTCTTATCATTGACGAAGTAAGCATGGTTTCCAATGTCATGCTTGCCTTTGTGCATTTGAGGATGCAAGAAGTTCTCAAAACAGAGTATGATGTGTTATTTGGTGGCAAACACATCATTGTTTTCGGAGATCTTTTGCAGCTGACACCAGTGAAAGGGCAACCTGTGTTCAAAATGCTCACGCATGAAGATACCAGGAAGTGCCTAGGCAGCATTGGCAACGTCAATATATGGTTAAACTTCAATTATGCTGAACTGCATGAAAATATGCGTCAGGCGAAGGATGAAGTTTACAAGACTATTCTACAAGATGTTAGAATTGGAAAAGTGACCGAGCATGGGAAAGAAGCTTTACATGCACGATTACTGTCAAATTTATATCCAGAACAAGATGTTGTGCCTGAGAATATTTTTCAGAAAATTACTGAAAAGAAATCTGGAATATGTTTGATGCCAACTCTTGCAGAATGTGCCAAATTTAACAACAAAATGTTGCATTTAGAAAAGGAAGAGATTGTGAAACTGGAAGCTATTGATAGAGTAGAGCATATGGGATCAACAATTATTTTGTCTGAGAATCTGAAAACAAAATTGGATTCATTAGAGAAGAGTATATCTAAAACTGCAGGTTTTGAAAAGACTCTGAATGTGTGCTTGAACTGCCGTATAATTTTAAGAAGGAATTTACATGTTGAAAGAGGTCTGGTAAATGGATCAATGGGTAATGTTGTTGATTTTGTGAAATACAGAAATAGAGATGGAATTGAATTTTTAAAAATTAAATTTGATGGCATTGAGGAAGTACAGCTAATTGCTCGTTGTTCTGCTAGATTTTTGCTTGTAAAAGACTTATATGTTCGCCGTAAGCAGTTTCCAGTTTGCTTGGCATATGCGGTGACAATCCATAAATCGCAAGGTTTAAGTGTAGACAGTGCATTGGTGAATATTGGCAGTTCTGTGTTCAAGGAGGGTATGGCATATGTGGCATTGTCACGAGTTAGAACTTTATCGGGATTGTACTTGATTGAGTGTGATGTCACAAACATTTGTGCAGATCTAGATTGTGTTAAGGAATACAATAGGTTAAGAAGAGAGTATGCGCCACATTTGCCTCAGTTTCCTTTGTTTGAGAAACGTCTGGTAGGCCGGAAACGAAGAAATGAGAACAATACTGGGGAGGTTATAGCAAAAAGACAAAAAGTGAATGAACCTAAAATTACAAGCAGAAACAAAAAGGATTCTGTTGAAGATGTTGTTGGTTTTCAGTTTGAAAACAGTTCTGGTGTCAACTGCTATGCTAATGTAGTAATTAATGTTTTGTTTTCTCTAAAAAATGTAAAAGAAGAGATTGTGGTCAATTCTGATCAAAGATTTTGCGGTTTGTTAAATTCTGTGTTAGAGAAATGTACCACTGATAGAAGAAACATAGAAAGTGTGTCTGAAATTCGAAATCTGTTAGACAGATGTTCAGGCCAAACACAATTCTCTCAAAATATTCAGCAAGATTGTCAGGAGTTTTTAATGTATATGCTTGATGTATTACATGCTGAAGGTGTAGATGTAGATCAGCTGTTTGGGCTTTCTTATCAATGGCAGCATGACTGCGAGAACTGTATGATATCAAGTACTACTAGTGTAGACTCAGAAAGATTTATATATTTAACTTTGCCAGACAGTAAATCAGTCTCCTTTAATAAGCTAGTAAAAGCTGCTAATCACAACATGGAGTGTAGCCAATGTAAATCTGAAATGATGTCCACATTATTTATACGAACATATGGCCAGTACGTCATTTTAATGTTCCAACGATGTAGGCCTGATGGAACAAAATTGACAACTTTAATAAAAAAATTTGTAGCTTCGCAGTTGTCAATATCAGGAAGGACTTTTGTAACTACAGCAATTATATATCATGACGGCCCTTCAATATCATCAGGACATTACACAGCTTATTTAAAGTCTAGAAATGGCTGGTCATTCTGCAATGATTCTGTTTTAATTTTCAAAAAAAAATTGCCGTATGACCTTAAAAACTCTTACCTGGTGTTTTTAAAACCAAAATTTTAGGGAAATAATCTCGGGATGTGCTCTGTGGAATTTCAAGAAGTTCTAATGGCTCCTACACAATTTGGCCTTGAGGATAAGTGTAGTTCAGAGACACAACTTCTAATCATAGGACTGGACATCATGGAGATATATGTGCACTTTGAATGAGTTCAGAAAAACTGTTTCTTTTTATAAGCTAATTGAAGCAGCCAATCAAAACATGGAGTAGAGGGAATGTAAGTCTGCAATGCTGTCTACTGTTTTACATTGCTTTGTGATTAAAAGTGATGTAGAGAATTAAATAATTGTTGTAGTCATAGAGGTAGTGTAAGTCTGCTTCATATTAAGCAGTATCAGTGTCATAGGAAATGTAGAACATGACTGAGCAAGAAGGGGAAGATATTACTATTCCAGGATTGTGAAAATGATCTTCAACATTTTAATTCTGAAAGTTGCGGGAATGCCAAATGATGGGATTGGCTAACAAGAAATCCAAGAGTTATACATGGCTCTGACAAGATTTGGCCTTGTGGAATCTTGTGGTAGAGAGCAAGAAGTCATTTATTGTATGTAACATGTTTTTAAAAACGATGGAGATTTTCTTTCAGAAAGTGGCGGGCTGAAAGTAATAACAGCACAAAAGAGTGTAAGCTATTCATAGGACATCCTTGGACGTCATGGAAAGTAAGTTAACTTTAAGGAGTTCTGATTTTTGATTTCTGATGTTGTATGGGTTTTTTAAACACAATCATTTTGATTGTGTTTTTTTTTCCCCGCTGTTACATGATGAATACCTTCAAGTCACTGTTTTTAGTGAATTTTGATACATTCTGAGAACAGCAAAAATAAACCATTTAACATGTATAATTAATTCTGTACTGTTTGCATTTATGATGTATATGTAGAACTGTGTAGGAGGCATGGAGAAGGTGAGGCTTCTGTAAGTGTCAAAGTTGTTGCATGCAGTGCTGCACTTCTGCGTATTCTTTGATATGCTAGACTACATCTGCACAATGAGATACCTAAGCAAAGGAAACACAAGTGATGTGATTGTGAAATGAGCAAAATAAATTGCATGTATTTCAATTACATCATGTGTGTTTCCTATCATTACGAATCACATTGTGCAGATCAAGTTTAGGTCTGTCCAGGGAAACATAGGAGGTTTGGACTTTGTTGAAGATTGCAGTGGACATGACTCACTTCATTGGTAGACCTTCACATGTATTATGTCCTCTATTCTCTTCAACAACTCGAAATTTCATCTGCAACCCTGAGTAGGCCTCACCTGAAACAAAACTCTGGATAGTAGACATCTTATTGGCATCCTGAAGCAATTATTTTAAATTTTAGTGTCTTGCGACACTTTTCTGAGACAACAGCAATGCAAAAGATGCACCATGTTTTAAGATAGGCCTCACTTCATCTGCATCAAGATAGTGTTAGTTTAAAATGTATATCTTTAGGACTGTGTAGCTTCTGTAAGTGTCAAAGTTATTGAAAAACTGTTTGTCCTTCAATCTTTGCCCTTGTCTTTTGTAATTTTTTAATACATGTTTTTATATTTTTCAAATGTTTGTTCTTTTTTTCACAGATTGAAAGTATAAAAATAAAAAGTGAGGAATTTAACGACAATTATAAGGTAAGTATTTTGTACTCTTTTCTTTACATTTCTATCACATTGAACTACTATTAGTTCCACTGCTTCATTTCTTTAATCCTCAGTTTCCTGCCTTTGCTACTTCCCTCATTCCTTTCTCTATTACCTACTTACTCAACTCCTTCCACTCTTTTTCTCAGTCCCTCTCTTCTCATAGTTCCTCACTCTTGTTCACTCACTCCGTCTCTATTACTCTTAGTGTCTTTGACTGATCACTGTATCACTATTTGTTCATAATGCTTTCTCTGTGTAGTTGAAGCACACTAAGGGGCATATTATGAATGCAGCCAATAAAATTATTGCTCTTTTTATTGGCAGAAAACTGGTGCAAAAGCGGCTTTAGCGGCAGTTTTCTGCCGCAAAAGCAGCTTTAGCGACACATTTCTGCCGATAAAAGCTGCAAAACTTTTATTGCCTATGTTGATAATATGCCCCTATGTTATTTACATTAGGGCTATATTGTCCAGTATAACAATCAAAATTGCTCTCCAAAGACACCAGGCAAAGCAGACGCTCCCTCAAACAGATCACCAAGCGCAATTTACCCTACTTACAATCTAGCCTGTTCTCTGTCGAGACTTTAGCAATCTTTAGAGCACAAGATAAGATTTTTTTACATGGAAGAGCCATACGTATTGCAATTCTACTTAAGAAACAAGCATTGGCATAGACAATAGGTCTCGCCTTTGGGACCTTATACGTGTTTAGCCATGCAACAGTTGATGTTGCTGCACCAAGGATATTATGCTGCATAACTAAATACTTAGAAGGTCCCAAAGTCGATACCTATTGGCTATGCCAATGCTTGTTTTTCTTTCACTTCGTTATCTATTTTGTTTTTCACAATTATACCCTCTTCTGTCTGTTCTTTGGTAAATAGATCTATTAAACAGTATCTCTTCTTTACTCCCTATAGCTGTATTTCTTGAAACATCACTCTCTGTTTACTTTCCTTATACTTACTCTTTTTTTTAAAAAAAACATTTTTTTTGGTTAGCTCCCGGTCCGCGTACCGGGAAGCTAAACCGGGAGCGAACCAAAAGAAAGAGAGCTTGCCAGAGTGCTAAACATTGTAGCAATTTTTTTGGAAAGGGAAGGTAGTTCTGAAAAGAACTTTTTTTTTTATATTTTTGTTGTTTTATATTTTTTTTGTATTTTATGAACATTTTTTGTTTTTTTTTGTATTTTTTGAACGATTTTATATTTTTTTTAGTTTTTTGGGGGGGGGAAACAACAAAAAACAGGCGTTGAAAAGGGCTCAACAGGAGCAAAAAAAAATTACTGGGGGCGGTTAGGGCAATCATGGTGTTCATACGCCAGGTTCAGTGCATTGATGCTCATGTTGCCACAAGCTAATAATGCACGACAGCGCATACATAAGTGTATCATGTTCCCAAAATTGGGTTGGATATTTGGCACAGTTTCCTGTGCCTCCTCTGGTGATAAAGAAACCGATGTTGCTGGTCTCGTCACAGGAGTTGGTCGAGGATTATCCATCATATCCCTTAATTCCGCCCGGCTGTAATTTAAGGGATGTTTCCTCGTCATATGCCTATGCATGGTATGATTACCGTAGCTGTATTTTTTGTCCGTCCCTCTGGACAATTGTTCCTTGCATATGAGGCATGTTGCGTACCTGGCATTGACCTTTTTTTGGCCACGAGGGATGGAAAAAAACTGCCAGATGAAACTGGGTTTCTTTCTTGAAACCCGGGGCAACTCTTCAAGAAATTGTGGTTGTTCTCCCTCCTCATCCATCTCTTCATCTTCCTCCTCAGTGTTGGTAACCACCTGGGGAGTTGGTCCTCTCTTCCCATGAGGAGGTGGAGGTGGTGGTGGGGGTGCACCAGCTGAAGCAATCAGTGAAGCCATTTTCATACAATCAAAATAGGTCTTCCAAGAAGCAAAATAGGTCTTCCTCTCACAATAATGAAAGTCAGAGTGAGGAAAGAAGGAGTGGTTTTCATCATTTGGAAAAAACAATACTTCTCAACCAATGAAAAGTGTTATTTTTAGGTCACCTGACCTAGCCTTCCATAATTATGAAACTAAAAGTGAAATGAACCAATGAAAAGCTTTATTAACAAGTCACATGACCTCTAACTTTCATGTTACGCGCTGCGGAACGCTCCCCGGTTAGCTTCCGGTTCGCTGCACTTCGCGCCTCGGTCCGCGCCCCGGGACACTTCCGGGTGCGCTAACGCGATACGTCACAAGACGCATTTTGCGGCAACGCGATACGTCGCGCTTTCGCGCCGCGGATCGCTTCCGGGGAGTTGCGTTTCGCGCCTCGGTCCGCGCCCCGGGGCACTTCCGGGTGCGCTAACGCAGTACGTCATAAGACGCATTACGCGGCAACGCAATACCGCCACTATGTTGATTTGTTACCGGTTCGCGGACCGGATCGCGGAATCGAATTGAGCTAACGGGAAGCTTCCCGGTTAGCGGACCGGGAGCGAAACAAAAAAAATATAAAAAAAAATTATTAATAAACATATAAAATATATTTTTGGATTTAAAGAAGAATACATTTTACTTCTGTAGATATTAGCTTTTAAAAAACCAATGAAATTCACTGAAAAAACCATAGGTTATAGACCATATATAGTTAGGAATTAGCATTTACAAAACCTTGAAAATTCACTGAAAAAACCATAGGTTATACACCATATATAGTTAGGAATTAGCATTTAAAAAACCTTATTTTACTCACACAAAACCATTGAAATTCCATATATAGTTAGTTGTACTAACTATATATCGCGCACCCGCAATCCACTGCTGATGATGTCATATATTACATCATTCATGACATGGTCAGTGACATCACTGATGACATCACTGATGACATCTCAAATGACATCACTGATGACATCACTGATGACATCTCAAATGACATCACTGATGACATCACTGATGACATCTCAAATGACATCACTGATGACATCACTGATGACATCTCATTTGACATTACTGATGACATCACTGATGACATCATTCATGTGATAATACGATGAAGCTCTTCAGACTCTAATATAACCTTAGATACAGTAAGTGTAAACAGACACTCACAGACTGTCACTCATCCATAGAGTTACACACACACCTAGTCAGTCATGCAAAGAATCAATCACACATCCATTTTCTCAACTATACAGTTATACACACCTTACTTATTCAAAGATATACTAACACATATTTACTCTCTTATACAATCCCTGATACAAGTTCACAATGATCCATACAGCCACTCACACATTCACTGGCTCTTATGCACAGTTATTTATATATGTCAACTCTCACATGTACTGTGTTTTACATATGTACTTACTTTTACATGTAGCACTGAGATATCCATTCACTCACCCATACACTCATGCACACAGTCAACCGCCCATACAGCTGTTTCCACATGCACTTTTGAACCCATACATCTAGTGAATCAACTGCTCACACATCTATGCACAGAGTCATACACCTCCCAGCCACCCATACACACTCTCAGTCTCCCATACAAATACGTAGGCAACCAATCAATAACGCATATAGTTAATCATATAGCTAATGATCAACACATGCAGCAGTTTATAGAACAACAAACATAATGATGCACAAATTGAGACAGTTTAGTCACTAACCCATGCACTCAGTGAGACACATTTAACCACTCACTCATACAGTCAGTCATGCACCTAATAAATCCTTCATCCAGACATTTATACATCCACTAATTCTTAAATATGTAAGACATATTTTAACTTTACAGAATTATACAGTCACTGGATGACGTCATCAGTGATGTCATCAGTGATGTCATTTGAGATGTCATCAGTGATGTCATCAGTGATGTCATTTGAGATGTCATCAGTGATGTCATCAGTGATGTCATTTGAGATGTCATCAGTGATGTCATCAGTGATGTCATTTGAGATGTCATCAGTGATGTCATCAGTGATGTCACTGACCATGTCATGAATGATGTAATATGTGACATCATCAGCAGTGGATTGCGGGTGCGCGATATATAGTTAGTACAACTAACTATATATGGAATTTCAATGGTTTTGTGTGAGTAAAATAAGGTTTTTTAAATGCTAATTCCTAACTATATATGGTGTATAACCTATGTTTTTTTCAGTGAATTTTCAAGGTTTTGTAAATGCTAATTCCTAACTATATATGGTCTATAACCTATGGTTTTTTCAGTGAATATATATATATATATATATATATATATACATATTTTTTTTTTTTTTTATTCATTGAAAAAAACATTGGTTTCAGGGGTGTTATAGTTAGCTGGGCATTTCACTCATACAAAACCATTGAAATTCCTCCGATATAGTTAGTTGTACTAATTGTAACTCTCGTGCCCGCAATCCACTGGTGATGATGTCACATATTACATCATTCATGACATGGTCAGTGACATCACTGATGACATCACTGATGACATCTCAAATGACATCACTGATAACATAACTGACGTCATCATACAGTGAATGTGGTTTGGTTCCATATTTAAATATGTATTATATATATATAGCAATCTGCATTGAAGAATGAGTGGATATATACAAATCTGGATAGCAGATTTGGTAGCAGTGTGATTGATGATTGATTGTTTACTTGAGTAATTTATAGTGTCTCACTAAATATATTGGATAGTGTCTAAATTGTGTATATATCTGTATTATTTGGTCAGTTGTTGTGTAAACTGCTGCACCAATTAGTTACTAGCTACAGGAAACTCTATATTAGTTATTGATTAGTTAACTTATTATTTGCAATTGAGAGTGAATGTGTGTGTGCTTCGTCGGGGGGTCTGCAACTGCCCAAAGATATGTGAATAGTTAATTAAGTACAAATATGAGGTTAAGACTACATATTATAATACTTGTTTGGGTGAGTGAATATCTTTATGGGTGTGGTGATGAGCAAAAACATTTCTCAATGGTACATGTCCAACAAAGTAGAAAAAATAAGACAGTGTATGTGACAGTTGCTCTATATAAATAAGTGTACATAAAACTCATTGATTGCACGAGTGACTGTATAGATAATTGTATACTTGTAATAGTGATTTTATAACAAACTAAGTATGAGTTACTATTTATATGAATAAATGAAGTGATATTTGTATAAGTGTGTAGCTGAGTAAAAGTAAACAAGGGACATTGTTTACAAAAGAGAGTAGGATGACTGCATAACTGAATAGGATGTGTGCTGGTGTGTAATGTTAATATAGGTGTATAAGTATATTTGATAGTGTTCAATTGATCATTGACAACATGTATGAGTGAATCTATAGGTAAGTGATTAGATGTGTGTGTAGATCTAGAATTTACTGAGTGGGTTGTGGTAAATAAATAAATAATACCCTATTTTTGACTAGACTTATAGCATAACAGATAGCTCAATAAATAAGAGTCAAGATTCGAGGTAGTAGGAGTTTCTGCAGGTTTATTACAGCATAAGGACAGGATCAGGACAACCTGCATAGGAACAGAATGACAGGGCCCAGCAGGACAACTGGGGCCCAACAGGGGAAAAGAGGCCCAGCAGCTGCTGGGGCTAGGTCTGGGATGAGCGCGCTAACATTCAATAACAAAACACAGGCATATATACATAGCGCGAACACATAGTATTACATTGCAGTAGGCGTAGCAGTGGGTGGAGCAGAAGGCGTGACGCGTAGCAGTCGCGAAAGATAACAGTAAAAGTGGGTGTAACTGGGAGTATACATAGACATGTGATGCAAACGTAACAGAATATGTCATGAATGGGCGGAAACATAGGAGGGGGCTACCTAAGGAGCCGGGACCTCTAACCTAATGGTGCGCGAAAACTGGCAATGACGTGTTACTAGGAGAAGCTGGGGGCTACGAACTCTGTGCTAGGAGCAGAGACTAGAGTCTGGAGGGTCGGAGCGACATGTACCTAAACCCTATCTGGTATCTGATGTTTAGGGAACATGTTGATATAAACTAGAAGTCATGAGGGGAGAAGCTAACTTGATTCTAAGACTGGACCATGCATTATTCTACATGTAGTGCGTGATGGAGAATATTAAATGACCATTAAATACAGTATTTCTCTAACGTGGAGCCGAGTAGGCTAGACAATGACGGAAACTATTGATGCAGTTCAGTAGCTTAGGAATGCAGAAGAGGAGGACTGAACTGATAGCTGGAATCATAACATACTTTTGGCAGACTCAGAGGCAGAGCCAAGCTGCACCGGGCACTGCGAGGCAGGAAGTAAGTGAAGGGTCGAGGATACAGGTGGGGGCTGTATCGCTCCTCTGCGAGGCTTTCAGGAGACAGGAGCTGAATCTGATGTCCGGGCCCTGTTGAGGCCTGGAAACGGGGACTTTATAATGGAATAACGTGCACACTGGGAAACGTGGCAACATTACTTTACATAGGCCTGATATTCGTAGTATTCACGAGGACTGGAAACTGACATATCAGAGGTGGACACAACTGTAATTGCGTCATTAATCGGACATGAGGAATGACATATGCATATTGGTCATGCACACATAACATATGATGGATGAGGCGTAGGGACACAGAACATGGCAAAATTTACTTTTCCACATTCCCTCCTTGTCACTACGTTTCCATCAGGAAACATCAATATTCATGATACCATCTATCATTTCATACAGTACCATTTGCTCGTCTCGAATTGTCTTGGAATGGGATTTAGAACGGGGCTTGGGACTAGGAATACAAGAGGTAGCACACATGCTGCAAATCGCAGGGCCACATTGTATACAGAGGCAGCAGCTAAATATGATCGCTACTGCTATACTTAGAAAGGACAGGACTTTCCATCCCCATGCGGAAAGTATATTCCAGAACCAACCGGACCATGTCCAGGTGCCTGGATCTTGATGTAACAGATGGGCAATTTTATGGAGTCTGGTTATAGCTGAATAAACAGACGGCGCGTTATTTGGAATGAAAATGCAGCAACTAGATCCGATGACTCTACAGGCCCCGCCCCTATCGGCCAGTATGACGTCAAGGACGAGACGATTTTGCAAAACGACAAATCTCATAGCAGATTGTTCTTCGGTTAAGTTACCTAGAGCAGAGGCGGTCTCATTTACTACAGCTTCAAGGGTTCTTGTTAACCTACGGATCAGTTTACTATTCTGGACAGGTCCTACAAAGAAGAAGAAACCTTTATTGAAATCTGTATACTGTTCTAGAGTAGTTTCAGTATAATCGACAATTGGGGACTCCCTTCTATGTCTAATGTGTACTAGATGTGTGTTTCTGTGATAATCAGATGGCGCTAGAAAAACAGGTGGCAGTAGGAAAGCAATGTAACAGGTTCCCTCCCAATCGAGGGGCAGACGGACATATGCAGTTTGACCACAAATAAAATAAGAATGACGTGAAGCTTTGAAAATAGATTTCCCACTGTCACTATACTTGATAACAGTAGTACATTCACTATGACCTATGTGTACAGAACCATAATTACGGACACATAATTCGCCTTTGACTGGTAGTACTGAAATAGCAGGTAAGTCTGGAGTAGTATCAGACTGAACATTCAGGACCATGAAATTCGACGAATAATTACCTAAATTATATACTTCATTTTCTAGATCTAAACCTGTTCTGTGGGGGAAACCTTGCTTGTCTGGAAAACATGTACTGTTAAGAAAAGACATATCTGTTGAGGATGACGTTAACGTGGACCATGCTCCACACGAACCATTATGTGAGAATGGATAAGGGAAAAGTGGCAGAACTCCCTTCGGTGTCTGGAAAGGGGGGAGTCGACCACACACCCAACAATTAGTGGCATTGCTGGTCTGGTGTGAATAATGTAACATACGGATAAATGTGTTGTTGCGCATAGCGAGGCGGTAAGAATATTCGTGAGGAGGCAGATCGCTAAACGTGTGCTCTACTGTAGCATTAGTAGACATATTTACATGAGGAACTGGTAAATACAGGAAAAATGCGTAGCTGGTGCAGGAAATCATTATGCTGATGAATAATACGAAACTCAGAAAAACGATACATTGAAGTGAACTTCGACTGACTCTCTCACTATGGGGGTCTATTTTATACATGTCAGAAACAGTCTAACCGTTTCACCTAGGGGAGGACTTATACAATCAAACTGACTGACTTATTTTACTAGACCTGAGCTTTAACTTATACTCCTGTTGCGGAGTTTTCTCTAACAAGGGAGGGGTTGTAATAATGTCTTGTGCGGGACAGTCCTTTAAAACAATGTTCTGGCAATCTTTCGAATCCTGGAAATCCTTGGAAATGTTCTTGGAGACTGATTTCAATGGATTGAAAAGTTTTACATGAGAAAGGTGGACCCACCCCTTCCTGCCTTCCAACTTGACGGCAGTTCGGGTGGTCAAGAGGACCTGACGTGGCTCCTTCCAACGTGGTTCCAGCGGACTTGATCTGTCGAAATTCCGGACCATCACAAGGGAGCCTGGAACGATCTCGTGCGGTGCCACCTCGGTATTGTCTGGAAATGCGGCGGCAACCTGTGAACGACATGAGTTGAGGGCAGACATCAAGGAAGCTAGGTAATCTGTCAGCATATTACATGAAACATCGGTAATACTTCGGGGTCTAGGAGTACCCCACATGTTAGGGGGGCGGCCGAATACGACCTCATACGGGGACAGACCTGATCTGGAATGTGCGACCATGCGCATATAAAACAAAGCGACTGGCAGAGCTATTAACCAGTCCACACCTTTGTCTTTACAGACTTTTGCAATGCGGATTTTCAGAGTCTGATTATGTCTCTCTACGAGACCGGCTGCTTCAGGATGGCGTACACAATGGAACTTCCACTGGTACCCTAACAAAAGGGAAACGTGTTTCATTAACTCTGAGGAGAATGGCTGACCGTTATCAGAATATACGACTCTAGGGAGTCCGTATCTAGGGAAAAATTCACGAACCAACTGCTTGGCAGTGGTCGCGGCTGTGTAATCTGGGACTGGATATGCTTCTGTCCACCTGGACAAAGCGCATACTACTACAAGGACATACTTGAAACCTCGACATCGCTCCATTTGAATATAATCCATCTGGAGGACCTCAAAAGGGTGGCCAGGGGGCTGGAAACCACCTTGTTCCACCGGGACACTTTTACCTGGATTAAACTGACAACATATCATACAGGTGCGGACTTTATGCTTGGCTGCAGCTCGTAAATGCTTGTTGAACCAAATGTTCTGGATACTATCTAACATAGCTTTTTCTCCTAAATGTGCTGGACTATGTGCGGTATTGATAATGACTTGAACCATAGAATCGGGGAGAAACCATGTGGCTCTACCCTTCGTTAACCATCCTTGATCTGTCTGGACCCCTCCTTGTTCAGACCATTTCTTGATTTCATCGGGAGTAGCATGTAACTGTATATCTATGACATCTTGTGTAGGGTCCTTAACTGTCATGCATGTAATCGGATCTGGAGTACGTGTCTGATTAACTGGAATGTCTGGAGTCTGTGCTGTAAGCTTGGCTGTGCGGTCTGCTAGATCGTTACCTTGGGAAATAATGTCTGTAACTTTCGTATGTGCTTTGCATTTCATGATAGCAATAGATGTCGGTAAATGTATGGCATCTAACAGGGCTTGAATAAGGAGACCATACTGAATCTTGGTTCCATGAGAAGTCATGAAACCTCTCTCCTGCCAGAGCACTCCGAAGTCGTGTACAACTCCGAATGCGTAACGTGAATCTGTGTAAACATTAACCTTCAGGTTCTTGGCGTGTATACAGGCTTGTGTCAGAGCGACTAGCTCTGCTGCTTGAGCGGACAGGGTGTCAATACGGTGTGTCTCAATAACTTCGGTGTCAGTAGTCACTGCATACGCGGCGACTAGTTCTCCTGTACTAGTTCTCATACATGAACCATCCACATAAAGTGTCAGGTCAGGATCTGGTAACAGAATGTCTGTCAGGTCTTGTCTTGGCTTTGTCGTAATGTTAATTACTTCCACACAGTCATGTGGGTCAGAATTCGAATTAACTGATGGTAACAGTGTAGCAGGATTCAAGACGTTGCAGCGTCTAATTTCTATGTGTGGCTGGAACAGTGTCAATTCATAACCTGTTAAACGTGCAATTGTCAAGTGCTGAGTTTGTGTTCGGTTTAAAAGAACTTCTACTGAATGTGGGACTTGTACTGTCAGGGAGTGTCCTAAAACTATGGAATCACTTTGTCTGATAGCTAGTGCTGTGGCTGCAACTGACTTGAGGCACGCAGGCAACGCCTGGGCGACTGGATCTAATGTGCTCGAAAAATAAGCACAGGGCTTGTATTGTCCTGCTTGATCTTGTGTGAGAACAGATAATGCTGTACCTTCGCGTTCAGTAACAAAAAGTGTAAAAGGCTTACTGTAGTTCGGTGTAGCTAGAACTGGAGCTTGACATAGGGCTTTCTTTAACTCGTTGAAACTAAGTGTATGTTCAGATGTCCAATGGAGGACAGTCGATACGGCTGCCTCCTGTGTCGTTAACTGTGTCAGTGGCTTGGCTAGAAATGCATACTGGGGAATCCATTGTCTACAATAAGAAGTAAGGCCGATAAAGGCACGTACCTCCTTCTGGGTTCTGGGCTGGGGAAGACTCGCTATTAACTGGATACGGTCGGGTGTCAACTGCCTACCCCTCTTGGACAGCAAGTGTCCTAAGTATACCACTTGCTGGACACAGAATTGAAGCTTCGAAGGTGACACCTTGTGCCCCATCTCGGCAAGGAAATACAGAACTGTAAGGGATGCTCGCTCGCAGTCACGTTCAGAACGGGCTGTGATCAGGAGATCATCGACATACTGGAGCAGGGCAGTGTCAGTTGGCATGTGAATGTTGTCTAGTTGTCTCTTAAGTGCTTGACTGTAAATACTAGGACTTTCTGTGAAACCTTGAGGAGCGCGTGTGAACATATAGCTCCTTCCATTTAAACAGAATCCGAAAAGAAACTGGCTGTCTGGATGAATTGGAACACTAAAAAATGCATTCTTGAGGTCTATGACAGTGAAAAACATGGCTTCGGAATCAATAGCTGTTAACAGGGAAGAAATATCTGGGACAACTGGGTACTGAGGAATAATACATTTATTAAGCTCTCGTAAATCAATCACTAATCGATATACTGGGGGTGCATTCGGATCAGTATGTTTCATGACTGGAATGATCGGAGAATTACATACATTGGAGTCAGTTTCTACAACTACTCCTTGAGCCATGAGCTCGTCAATAATTTTGGATAAGGCTGCTACAGCCTCAGGTGGCAATCTGTACTGTCTGATTCGTGGTAACACTACACCTGGCTTGAGAGTCACACGATGGGGTGTGATTTGCATGTAACCTACATCAGTTGGACCTTGCGCCCATAAATGCTGCGGAACATTAGACAATCTCGAATCAAAATCTCGTAATACATAGTGACCCTTAAAGTCACGTAGGAACAGACGTATTCCCTCTGGGGAACAGCAAATAACTGCACCTAATTCTTTCAGTGTCTTAATGCCTAATAGATTTTCTGGACATGACTTAGTAAGTAACAGATCAGTAGTACGGGACAATGGACCTACTTCTAGAGTGACTGGCTTAGATATCTCATTAACTATTGGTTTTCCTGAAAATCCAAGGGAAACATTTCTTGAGCATGAGAGCGGAGCCCCTGGAACTTCGGCATGACTAATTGTGGTCCTACTTGCCCCTGTATCGATCAAAAACTTTCTGTCTTTCCCTAATACTTGACTGTGAACATAGGGACCTTCTTGATCTACAGGTATCTCGATGAGAGGCAAGCCTACCTCCCTCTCTAGGCTGTTTCATGAATATGACTGGTACTCTGGATACTCGGACTGTGCATACTGATACATCTGCGATGTAACGTGCTGTGTTGCAGCGATAGGCTGCGGTGCGGAAACTGTCTGTTGTGCATTCTGTGACTGCGGAATCTGTGAGACTTGCTCTTGTCTAGGCGGACGTGGTCTTTCTTTAGTCTTACCGGTAGCTATGTTGTGTTTCAGAACTGCACACTCGTTTATAAAATGACCTGGCTGTTTACAATAATTGCAGTTCCCTCTAACGGGAGCTGCAGGATGACTGGCTTGATTCGGACCCCTCTTCTGACTGTCTTGAGGAACAGATTGTGCAACTAGCACTTTCATTTTCGTGTCTTTCATACGTTTTCTCTCGTGTTCTTGCTCTTCTCTAATTCTATTCTGGTGGTACTGAAGCATCTGGAGCATTTGGGACGGAGTATTTGCTTGCCAGGTGCTTTCGACTTTCAAGACTCGATTTTTAATTTGTGGACTTGAATTCTCGACTAATTTGGTAACGAAAAGATGAGGGTATGACTCACTACTTGTCTTGAGACCACTGTTGATACTGAAACATTTCTCAAATCTAGAATAAAAATCACTAATATCTTCATCTTGTTTCTGTTTACAGGCTGAGATTGCATCCCAGTCTTCTTTCCTAGTTGTCAATAATCTGGGTAAAACTTGAATCAATAATTCTGGTAATTCTTTACATTTATCTCCAAGACCGGTACCTGGTACTCGTGCCTTGTCTTCAGCTTCTAGAGCTGCCCAATCGATCTTTTTCTCTCCCACCTCCCATTCTTTTTCCTTTAACTTTTCATACACCCTGCGGGTAACAGGACCTTTAACATTTTAATGATGTCTGGGTAAGTGTATTCTCCCATACGGAGCATGTCTTTTATTTCTCTATGGAACCCTGCTGGATCTTTGTCATGACAGGGAATTAGTTTCTTCATTTCAAGAAGTTCCATCTTTGAAATCGGAGTGTATACAAACACTCGTTGCATTACGCCCCCCGCCCCTTGGACTGGGTGGACTTCTCGTAACGGATTCTGTCTGTCTATGTAGAATGGCTTATTTTCTGGGGGTGAGACATGAACAAAATGCGGGTTCAAAAACGTTCTATATTTGTGGCGCTGTTCTAGAATGACACTAATTAAATCGGTACCTAGACCTCTCCATCTATACTGGAGTAACTCGTTCAGGATATCATGCAACGGGCCTGGATCAGAATGTTGACCCTCATACAGAGTAATGAGGTGCTGGATCATATACATACCCACCAGTCGTTGCTCGGCTGGGGGCAGTTTTAGAAACATTTGTGCCACTATTTCGTCTGGAAAAGTGGTAGAATCAGTAATCCATCGGACTGCTGATCGGGCTAGTTCTTGTTCATGCATGGTACTTAATTCACTGTAACCGATTCGTGATTTCAGAATGTGATCGGTAGCTTGAAATACTTGTTCTAGAGAACCTTGTTCTGGTGCTAGATGAAAAATAGACTTGGGTTCTAGACGTAAATGGCGATCTGGGAATCTAGATTTTCCTACATACGCTATTCTGGCGGAATTCTCGTCTTCCTCTTCAGGATCAGAGATACTTTCTTTCTCGCTTACTTGTGCTGCTTTACGCTGGTCGTGTAACCTTATTATTTCTTTACGAATTTTCTTGTACATATTCTCCATGGCACTGACGGTCTTGTGCTTACCCTCGGCTATATTATCACTCCACCTTGTCAGGATTCTCATTTCGGCGGGATCTTTAGACGGGTAATCTTGTTCTCTTATTAGACAATTGATCAGGAACTTTAATATCATGAGCTGAATCTCGGCTTTCCTTTGAGACATAATCTCGCCAATACTTTCTGGATCATCCCCTGTACGGATGAAACGATATATTCTGTCTAGATCTTCTTTCATATTCGGTAAGGTGACTAGATACTCGGTCACCCTCCTTACACGTACGGAATATAAAACCATATTATACTCGCCTGGGACTGCGTCATAGACACATTCGTTAAGGGCTTGTCTGATTTCTGTGACAGACTTATTACTTTTAGGAGTACGCTGTGATGCTTGAGCATGTAATTCGAGTGCTGATAAACGTTTGTGTGGCGGCGGGGTTTGAGGAGTAGCTCCTCCTGCGGCCCCTAAACTGGAATCATCGACGGACATTCTTCGTGGCGGAGCGGGAAGTTGAAATGGTGGCTGGACCGGGGGTACCGTAACAGGTACTCCGGTGTCTGGAGGAGCGGGAAGTGCCTGATTTACAGGGACTGGCGGAGCGCGGACAGGATTTGCATATTCTGGGACTGTGTCGTCCAAATAGGACGAAATAAACATATCAGCTGCGGTCGGTTTGTGACGTAGCTTGGTCGGAACTAATGGTGGCGGGAAATCACTGGATGCCTCTGGGGTCGCTTTTGGCACTCCTTCGGCAAGAAGAGGATACATACCCTTAATAAGGGCATGCCTCTGTCTGTCTGACTGTTCTGCTTTGACTTGTTCACCTATCTCGATTAATTCTCTTTCTTGGGCTCGTTCTTGGGATTCTCTACTTAACTCTGACTTTCTGACTTCTTTCTCGGTTCTTCTATGCGCTTCTTTACGCCATAACTCGATGGCATCTTTCTGTGACTGTCTGGCTTTCTTTTTCCATAATGCTTCTTCTACTCGCATGATACATTCGGCATCCCATGTACCCGATACGGGCCATCTATACTTTTCTTCTAACTGTTTGGTATACTCTACCCATAAATCTAGATATAATATGGCGCTTATGCCATGTTTCTGATACATAAAGTGACCTGGACTGTCCCTAGGCGGAACAGGAACTGCTTCCTCTAACAGACCCTTTCTAGTTTTTAACTGACATAACTTGGAAAATATAGGCATGACTGAACTGTAATCTGGACACAATACAATACACAATAAACACGAAATCACATCGCACTCATACCACAACAGTAAATTACATGAAGAACATTATAAATAACAGTTCGAACAGAATATTACCTGGAATACTGAGAACAGAAATAGAACAGATTTTCTCGAGAACGGAACAGACTAGAGTTACTGGATGCACTGCTGTAACAGTACGGAACATACCGGTCCCATAAAGGGACGCATCAAGACCCGTATCCACCTAGGTGAACACTTCGTTTGTGAGTCTGGGCACCACCAACCCACGGACCAGGAGTCAATTTAGATTGGTCCTGTCTAGATACTACCCCAGCAATGGTACTCACCGGGCAGCACGGAACGGAAGGCCTCGGACTGGACTGGACGACGGACGACGAACTTCGGACTTCAGTTACAGGTGGGCCTCCGGATACCTCGGACCTTGGACTCTCGGCTTGGGCTCTGGTCGGGACTCGCCGCGTTCCTCCACCGTCTCGTTTGGATGCTGGACCGCCTCCTCCGTCTCCTCCGTGGGCCTGAGGGATACTTGGAGCAGAAATATCTGCCAGTGCACGGTATGGTTCCGTCACGACTGCAGAGGGTCAGGGGGTCGGCGTGGCTTCACCGACGCGTGGGGAAAGGGCAAGTCCCTATTCGGGCGCCATTATGTGGTAAATAAATAAATAATACCCTATTTTTGACTAGACTTATAGCATAACAGATAGCTCAATAAATAAGAGTCAAGATTCGAGGTAGTAGGAGTTTCTGCAGGTTTATTACAGCATAAGGACAGGATCAGGACAACCTGCATAGGAACAGAATGACAGGGCCCAGCAGGACAACTGGGGCCCAACAGGGGAAAAGAGGCCCAGCAGCTGCTGGGGCTAGGTCTGGGATGAGCGCGCTAACATTCAATAACAAAACACAGGCATATATACATAGCGCGAACACATAGTATTACATTGCAGTAGGCGTAGCAGTGGGTGGAGCAGAAGGCGTGACGCGTAGCAGTCGCGAAAGATAACAGTAAAAGTGGGTGTAACTGGGAGTATACATAGACATGTGATGCAAACGTAACAGAATATGTCATGAATGGGCGGAAACATAGGAGGGGGCTACCTAAGGAGCCGGGACCTCTAACCTAATGGTGCGCGAAAACTGGCAATGACGTGTTACTAGGAGAAGCTGGGGGCTACGAACTCTGTGCTAGGAGCAGAGACTAGAGTCTGGAGGGTCGGAGCGACATGTACCTAAACCCTATCTGGTATCTGATGTTTAGGGAACATGTTGATATAAACTAGAAGTCATGAGGGGAGAAGCTAACTTGATTCTAAGACTGGACCATGCATTATTCTACATGTAGTGCGTGATGGAGAATATTAAATGACCATTAAATACAGTATTTCTCTAACGTGGAGCCGAGTAGGCTAGACAATGACGGAAACTATTGATGCAGTTCAGTAGCTTAGGAATGCAGAAGAGGAGGACTGAACTGATAGCTGGAATCATAACATACTTTTGGCAGACTCAGAGGCAGAGCCAAGCTGCACCGGGCACTGCGAGGCAGGAAGTAAGTGAAGGGTCGAGGATACAGGTGGGGGCTGTATCGCTCCTCTGCGAGGCTTTCAGGAGACAGGAGCTGAATCTGATGTCCGGGCCCTGTTGAGGCCTGGAAACGGGGACTTTATAATGGAATAACGTGCACACTGGGAAACGTGGCAACATTACTTTACATAGGCCTGATATTCGTAGTATTCACGAGGACTGGAAACTGACATATCAGAGGTGGACACAACTGTAATTGCGTCATTAATCGGACATGAGGAATGACATATGCATATTGGTCATGCACACATAACATATGATGGATGAGGCGTAGGGACACAGAACATGGCAAAATTTACTTTTCCACAGGGTATTTAGATACTTGTATGGCTGTATCAATGGATTAAAATATGGTACTCTGTATTTTTCAGTGAGTGATGAAAGGTTATAGTGGTGTATGATGAGGTGTATCTGATTGTCACATGGATGATGTCGACAGTGATGTCATCAGTGATGTCATTTGAAATGTCATCAGTGATGTCATCAGTGATGTCACTGACCATGTCATGAATGATGTAATATGTGACATCATCACCAGTGGATTGCGGGCGCGAGAGTTAAGTGTTCGTATAACTAACTATAACAGAGGAATTTCAATGGTTTTGTATGAATGAAATGTACAGCTAACTATAACACCCCTGAGACCTGTGGTGTTTTTCAATGAATTTCTAAAGTTTTTAAATGATAATGCTTAACTATAACATGTCTGAAACCTATGTTTTTTCAGTGAATTTCAAAGGTTTTTTAAATGATAATTCCTAACTATAAACCTGCCTGAAACAAATGTTTTTTTCAGTGAATTTCAAAGGATTTTTCAATGACAATTCCTACTTATAATCTTGACCACTTCCCCATATTTTGAACAAGAAACCAAATCTGCAATGCTACCTAAAAAATCAGGCAATATTTCCACTTACCACTAACAAAATAACTTCGACATTTAACTAATGTAAGAACGTCGACTATGTAGTGCATGAATTACATCCAACTCACACCCATATTTAAAGAGCAATATGTGATAGAGGTTCTAATTATACACTTCCGACACCAAACAAAATCACAATACCCAGCGCCACCACAACCACAACCACCCCCGGACCCCTCCCACCTACTACCTCAGAGGTAGAGCAAAACAGGACAACGGATCATTCTTCCAAAATAATATATCCCCTCAACAGCACACAAGCTCAATGTAAAGAGATGTGGCAACCAAGTATGTATAAGGGAAAGAACTCGAACATCAACAATAATGTTCACAACGCTAAGACTACCAGTGAAATACTATACAGAATTCACTATACAAACCAAAAACATTTCCATGTGTAGATATACCATTGATACGTGTAGTGTACTGAATAGTGGACGCAACCATATTATCTCAGACACTGGGGAATATTTCGGTCATGTAGCTGTGTTCACAACCCCCCTTTGAAACAGAAGCAGATTGGGCGTGTCCAACGTAAACAATGACAGACCCAGGACCTGCTGGCGTTCAGAAGACTTCTCAAGACCTGGCACTTCGATCAGTAGCGGACCCCCCCAGCGCCTTGAGACCCTCACGGGTATGTAGCGCGCTTGAGAAATACAGTGATTGATTGATTGATTGATTGACACTGTAAGACTATAAATAATTAGGCTACACCTTGGGCATCGTTCACTTATGCAAAGAGAAGAGACCGCTCAGCAACGAAGGTCTGTACCCTGCCACGTCACTTACACCATAACCGCATGCCTCCTCGATACAGGCCCATTGCGAGCCCAGCGCCACAGCACGGCAGACTTATGTCTGTATCGACTACTGTCTTTGATCTACACTGCGGACAGCAGGGTTTAGAACTTGAATTCAACTTTGGATCTAAATTTGTCGTCGGTATCTTTGCTGAGTACTGCCTTCAATATACACTGTGGTCAGTAGAATTGACAACTTGATACTAGTTGCGCATCAGCACTACAAAAAACATTGAATTCAGTCTTGATTTATTTAAAGAAGAGACAATTGAACTATGTCCTCAGATTTTGTTAAAGTTTGAACAGTAGGAAATTCATCCTTCATTTATTTAATGCAGAGACAATTACGGACAGCAGTCAAGTTAGCCTTGATTTATGTAAGGCAGAGACAATTTTGTTAATGGATGCCACAAAAAACATTCTTCAATGTCTGTACTAAGTACTGCCTTCAAATGTACACTGCGATCAACATAATTCACCACTTGATACCAGAAGCGGATATGCACTACAGACAACATTGAATTCATTCTCAATTTATTTAAGGCAGAGACAATTCTATTGTGTCGTCAGATTTTGTTAACGTATGTGACAAAAAAGCATTTGTTGATGTTTCTGTTGACTACTGCCATAAATGTACTTTGCGGACAGCAGGGTTCACAACTTTAATTTTGCTTTCCATCTACACTACGGACAGCAGGGAATTCAGCCTTGATTTATGTGATGCAGACACAATTCTAATGTTTGTGTTCAGATTTTTTTTACGTAAGTCACAACTGCCTTTGATCTACATTGTGAGTGCTCCCGATCCAGGTGGGATGGCATTTGCACATGACGCATTCCAATAGCCAAGAGACATTGTACCAGTGTGACCCGCCCGAACCACAAATCATCGCAGGGTGCGCACACGCTGAGTTCTTCATGTACCACTAACTCACTGAACCATAAGTCATCTCCAGGTGGCCTTGTTAAGGCAGAATTCACTAGGCAAAAAACATTGCTCCCAGTGCGGCCTGTCCTGACCACGCATCATCGCAGGTTACGTACACGCTCAGTGCCAAAGGTACCAGTAACTCACTGTACCATAATTCATCAGCACATGGCCATATTCAGGCAGAATTTATTAGAGAAAAGACATTGGTCCGAATGCGGCCCCCCTTTACCACTCATTATCGCAGGGTACGTACAAAGTCAGTTCCAAAGATACTACTAACTCAGTGCACCATAATTCATCGCAAAGAAGAGTGAACAGTTTTATGTCAGCAATGAGGCATAGTATCACTTCTAAATGGAATTCATGCAGAATTCAATCGACAAAAGACATTACTTCAATTACTGTGCCCCCCCGACCACGCATCATCGCAGGGTACGTACACGCTAAGCACCAAAGGTACTACTTACTCAGTGCACCAAAAATCATCGCCACGTGGACTTACTAAGGCAGAATTCACTAGACAAAAAACATTACTATCAGTACAGCCTGCCCGGTCAACGCAACATCGCAAGCTCCCCAGAACCTTGTTGTTTCCGGTGCCACTAACTCAGTGCACCACTTATCATCGCTGGCTGCACACACTAAATTACCAATACTGTGCAGCTCTACTCAATGCCACGTGGTTATGAGCTCTTCCTAACCGCTGCCTCCCGCCTACACTGCAGTCATCAGAGCTCACAATTAATTACACTGTTGATTTAATATTTGCAGAGTACAATACCAAACTAAGTAGAACATTTATCAAATCCTATACAATATCCCTTTATTATGCTTCCTTTAAGAACTTCTTTTATATCACTTATTGTTTTAGTTGAATAATAAAATTCACGCTGTAAGTACAAAGGTACACTTAATGATAGTCTACACTGTGGATAGCATAGGTCACAATTTGAACCTCACTTCTTCTTCATTGGAAACCTGAATTTCTTTTTTGGAGACAAAAATGGCTAGAACACTGGAAGAATCATCTGATTCTGATAATTTTGTTGCTGAAGAATTGATAACCATCGATGGTACTTATTTTTTACCCCTCAAAGTACATGCAGTCCAGTTTGCAACAGTCAATGCTTTGAGTGCAGCACATTCAGACCACGCATCATCGCAGGGTGAGCACACACTAAAAAGTAGACGCACCACTAACTCAGTACACCATAAATAATCACCACAAGGCTTTATTAAGGTAAAATTCTGTAGTCAAAAAACATTATCCCCAGTGCGGCCTGCCCTAACCACGTATCATCACAGGTTATGTACACGTTCAGTCCCAAAGGTACTATTAACTCAGTGCACCATAATTTTTCACCACAAGGCCGTATTCAGGCAGAATTCAACTGATTCTTCATTCATTATTTATAGAGTGCAGTACCAAACAAAGGAACGTCCCTCAAACCTACACAAAATCGCCACGTGGCCTTACTAAGCCAGAATTCACAAGACAAAAAGCATTACTATCAGTACGGCCTGCCCAGACCACACTTCATCGTAGGTTCCACAGAACCTTGTTGTTTTAGGCACCACTAACTCAGTGGAAAACAAACTAAGTATAACACCTATCAAACTCTGCACAATATCCCTTTAGTATGCTTCCTTCAAAAATGTATTTTAGATTACTTATAGATTTAGTTGAATAATAAAATGCAACCTGCATACATGTTCGATCTTCCACTTCAATCATGATTGCAGATGATGCACTCCACCCTAAGATCTACACTGCAGACAACAGGTTTTACAACTTGAATTCACCTTTGCATCTACACTATAGATAGTAGGGAATTGAACCGTGATTTATTTAATGCAGAGACAATTATACTGTATGTTTTCAGATTTTGTTAAAATAAGTGAAAAAAAGCATTCTTCTATAACTGTACTGACTGGTAGCTTTGATGTACACTGTGGACAGTAGGGTACAGAACTTGAATTTACCTTTTGATCTACACTACAGACAGTATTAAATTCAGCTTCGATTTATTTAAAGCAGAGAAAAAAATAGTGCTTTGTACTGCTAGTATGCGCAAGCACCTTCAATCGTTGCATCCTGTAAACTATGGTCACAAAGAATGTAGGTAAGATTACGCCAAAATATACCTCTGCCACCAGCGATACCAAGTACCTCTGGGGTATCACCTTCAACATCGCCACCAGACATACGTCCCCAATTTGTGAAAGTTAGAATACACTGCGTGAAGTGGAATTGTTTAATTTGTTATGGAAAGCAATCAGTACACCTTCAAGGAGTCTTCTGTGTATAGCGACACTATATGCCATTGGCGGTCTGAGTGCAGGCCCCACTCCACCACCCGCTGTCTTAGTCTCCACGCCAGTAGCTCCATAGCCAAAGCAAAAAGTGCTGGCGATAAGGGACAGCTCTGACCCGTTTCCGGTGCTATTGTAAAAAGTGAGGAAACACCTTGGCCCGTCTTCACTCTAGCCTGTGGTCTGTGATTTAGCAACCAGATCCATCTAAAAGAATTAGGGCCGATACCAAATCCCGATAACACCGACAACAAGTAATCCCAATTCAACGTATTGAATGCCTTCTCGATATCTAGGGATGCTACCCAGGGTATTTATGCCGCTTTACTTCTCGCCTCAATGGCAACCTCACCCTGGCGCACTCAGTAAAATCTCTAGGTATCACCCTAGACCCAAAACTGGACATGAATAAACACATTAAGAGCTCTGCAAAAAGCGCCTTTACTCAACTTGAAGCTACTGCACAAAATAAAACCCTTCCTCTCTCCCAAGGACCTTCAACAAGCCACTCAAGCACTGGTGCTGTCCAGACTAGACTACAGGATTGCAGCCCTTGCTGGTACAGCTAAATCCCACCTCACCCCCCTCAAAACAACCTTCAATGCAGCAGCCAGAATGGTCACTGGAGCTAAGAAATTCAACCACATCTCGCCCGCACTCAGAGAACTAAAATGGCTCCCAATTTAAATTAAAATGCGGGCCAGCTTCAGAACAGCCTGCCTCATGCACAAAGCCCTTCACACCGGCAAACCGGAATACCTGGCCACCAAACTCAAAAAGGGCGGCCATACCAGGAACCACAGGAGCGCCAATACTCTGCTACTCATCCCGCTGAAAACGGACAAACAAAAAAACGCAGCCAGGTCGTTTGCTGGTAACGCGCCCAAAATCTGGAACTCTACACCCCTCACATCAGAACGATCCCCTCTTTTGTAAAATTCAAAAGCCTGCTCAAAGTCCTCTTCCTTGATCTCTCCCTGGTGAACCGATCCACAGAAGTGCCTTAGCCGGCACTCCTTTTGACTTTAACTTTGTGTCATGTGATGTTGACGTCCGCCACTGCCCGGACCCCTACCAGAACCCTACCCCTTCCCTCCGCCCCGAATAAGAAAACTTATTGTCTACTTGTTCTGTTACTTGCACTCATCATGTTTCTTTTCATTCAATTTATTTACTCCTTATGTTCGAACTGTACTCGTCACAAATCACTATCTTCTACTATGATCTCTGCGCTGCTTGATTGCATATAAGTCACTTGTTGTGAAGCGCTCTGATTCCCTTGGGTCCAGCTAGCTAAAAAAAAAAAACTCCTAAATTTAGAAAAATGTTTTAAAAGTTAGCGCTGAGCACCTGGCTAGATCCAACTAGATCAGATAATATTCTTAACATAAACTTAATTTACGTCTTAGTATGTTTTTTCCAGATTTTTTGTTCAGCATTGCAGAATACAGACACAGCATAATTACTCACTGAGCCCCACAATCTTGATGCATGCTGAGCTCGAGAGTGACAAAAGTATTTTCACATTTTTACAACAGTCATTAAGCATGGGATTAGCCAGTGCATTCCACACCAAGCTGATAAACTCAGACTTGAAGTGCCACATACATTATGCAAAAATGGAAGTACAGAACTAGAAAAGAGACAACGTGCCACTTTTGCAGATTTTTAAAAGCAATGTCCTTGGCTAAAGTCTTCAGGGCTATAATTAATCAGTAGCATGTTTTCATATATTCCCTGGAGCATATCTTTTTCACACACACATCAGCAGTGAGGGATTGTTGAAAGATGTGGTATCTTAGTGTTGTTTGGTAATACTTAGTGTAACCTACCATTTTTAGCGAAGCAGAGCCTGTTCGCTGAAAAGTAGTTTCTGTTGGTATCTTTTAATTTTTTAGTTTTTGTTTCAGTTTCCTTACAAACAAGGGGATGTGATTATTACATTTTAAACTTACACATTCTGTTCTTCCTGTGTGGGTGGTGTAGAGATGTGTTTGGACTCGTCCATCTGACGTTGCTGCCTTCACATGCCTCCCTCTGCAGGGGGCCTGTAGTGCCATTGTAGTGGGTGCTGGTGTTGTGCAGCTCCTGTGGTTTCCATGTCATTAAAAATGATCCATAGCTATTGAGCTGTCACTGTGTTGACAAACTCAAACCTGGGTTGGTGATTAGGCATCCCTTCTCTTTGTTGTGCATCTGATGTGCTGTGTAGAGTTAACAAGTGCTACGTGCAAAAAACGAGTTTCATTTTCTTTCTGTTGTTTTAATGGTTATATTGTGGCCAGAAAAACATCTCTTAAAAATGTGAGGATGTTTGGAGACCTTGTGTGTCCGATGACAACATCAAATGTATTTTTTTGAGCAATGCTTGTGCTGTATAAATCATAAATACATTAATTCATCAATAAATACACATCCCAGGCCATGTTTAACTAAATCTTGCTTATTTGTAACAATTATGATTAAGTTTCCATCATGGAACTGAGGTAACACAGCAGCTTATCTCCAGAGTCATAGAAACAATGGGGCATATTATCAAGACAGGCGATGAAATTATCGCTGTTTTAGCAGCAGAAAACTGCAGATAAAACGGCGATAATGTGCTTGATAATATGATCTATGGAATTCCAAGTGAAGCCCATGTTAATGTGAAGGAAATCTAACATGAGCTGCAATTGGAATTCCATAGAGAATATTATCAAGCACATTATCGTCGTTTTAGCAGCAGTTATCTGCAGCTAAAACGGCGATAAGTTTATCGCCTGTCTTGATGATATGCCCCCATGTTCCTTTCTTTGGATCGTGGTTCATATAGAACCTACCAAGGTACAAGAAATGTGCATATAACACATAACTCAGCTAACAGTCGATAATGAGGTTAGTGCAATGGTTCCATTGCAACACACACTAACACAAACAAAGGGAAAATGCACAGGGCAACGTTGTCTTATGTCTAAAGTCTGAATGCGAGGGTGCACTTATGACAGTAAACACAAATAGGTATTTCCATGTCTATTGTGAAGCAATTGTTGCACATAAAGTAAGTGAATACAACCCTCTGGGATATGAACAGTGCCAATGTTTTCCCATTAATGATCTACTGAGAACTAACCCTGGGCGGCCAACTATGCTACGCTCTCAAAGTTTGCGTAGTTTGTGCTACTTTGCGCTACGTGAATTGCATGTAGCACAGTGCAAAATCAAGTAGCGTGGCGTAATTGGCATTTTTTGCTCGCTCGCGGTCCTCAATGTCAAGTTGGCGACCACGAGCGAGCAAAATGACATCCAAGCGAGACGTTTTCCTTGTTCGTGAGCAGCAACATCAAGTTGGCGATTGTGAATGAGGTAAATAAACCTCCTGGCAAGATATTCAAACCTGGGGAGGTCAGGTGTCTCATTGTGAATGGTCGCATATGCTCGCAACCAGTTACGATGAGAAACTACAGTCTGCGTTGAGATAGCTGCTGCTTGAGTAAAAATCTACTCGAGCGGCAGAAAACGACAGCTCGCACTGTGCAAGATACCATTTTCAATGATTGCACAGTGCAGACAAGCATCCGGCACTGTGCAATCATCGCGAACAGCGCACTAAGCAGTTTGTGTAGCACTACACGTATCTCGCGTAGGGCGAAGTGCACTTCATGGAGCTACGCGTAGCGCAACTACCAAACTACGCCCAGGGTTACTGAGAACCATTGAGAGAGCAGGATGAAACTGGCATCAGTATTCAAGCAGAGGATTCGCCTGCTTTTTAAATACATCCAGTGTATCTTGTACCTTGTGTATGATCCCCTCATATGAGGTGAACTAGCAAAGCTGAGTCATTCATCCATTATGTGTTAGGTAGTTGTGGTTTTCAAGTGGGGTAATATGTAGGTTGTGGCCACTGTGAGTGAAGTAGCCAATGTCAGAAAGAAGACAGATCCGCGGCATCAGACGTCCTGCAATAGAGCCAGGTCCCGGAGGATCTTATCTATATTCGGCTGTGTGTTGAGAGTGTGCCCCACGGTTCTGTCCAGTAGGATGATATTACAGGAGCTGTAAAAGGACTAAGTCACATCATGCCCTCCTCTCGGTCCCACCGCCAGCATCAGAAGCTGAGACTTACTCCTGGGTTTCAGAAACCTGCCAGTGTCCAGCGGCGGCTGCACAATGTTTTATTAGTATGAGTACCACTGAGTTGGGTTAGTAAAAAACATCTGTTATATAGCGCCAAGATGTCCATGAGTGAATGTGCGCTTTACAAATGCACATGTTATGTTATGTCATGTTATGTTATTATGTCAGGCCATTCCTCCTCAATATATTCCCTTAAAAGAGACAATCAATGCGCGAAGATTTCACGTTGTAAGATCCTGGGAAAACAGATGATCCCAGGACTTATCATAACTGTTATGAGATCTGGGCAGATTCCACTCCCCTCTGAGGGTGCGCAAGCGCAGAGGGGGAGGCCGCGCCTTCAGGACTCTGGCCCCTGCCCTATGGAATTCTATCCCATTTGAGGCACGCAGCACACAAGACCACTGGTCCTTTCGAAAACAAATTAAAACCTGGCTGTTCGCCTCCATTTAGCGAGGTTGTCGCACCTGCCTACCCTTGAAAGTGACTATACATCTCTGGCGTTTCTGCTGTGTCTTTTCCCCCTGGTTCTGTCTGCGAGAGCTGGGACGCCCCGTCGCTGGGGCAGCCATGTGCTATATAAACCAGATTAACATAACATAACCTAGTACAGGTCCTGCCTCATTCTCTGAGGAGGCTTCAAAAGTTGGGTGCACATACCAGCCCAGAGAGCAATAGTGCATCTACAATCTTTACAAATCCTACCAATTTAGCAATATCTTACCTAGAAGTTGTTTACTAAGAAGGAGCGCCCACCACAGGATTGGGATAGACTGGACTAACCGCAGCAAGTTTTTCCGTTTCCAAGGCCATTAAATGTGTTTCCAGGAGAACGGTAGTATCTATACATGTAGGAGCAAAGTAAAGTGAATGAATGAATGAAACACCAAATGTTTCAAGTGCAATAGCTTCACAAGAGAGCCTACCAGCGCATATGCACAACAAAGACACTATTCATAGATATTTAACTAACTCCCATTAAAAGGAAAGGTTTTCAGCTGCATTCTAAATTGGCCCTCATTCATAGTAAGATGGAATGAAAATGGAATACTATTCCAACCCTTTACTGACAGATAGGTAAAGAAGCACCCCCCTCTTCTAGCAAGTCTAAACCCAGGAATCCTTAGTAGATAGGTTTTGAGTGATCCCAGCCTCCTCAATGGGCACTCGTAGATGAGCCTTTCATGGAGGCATTCACCGCTATATTTATGAGAGAGTTGCGTTGCGTTTACACCAAGCAACATGGTGCATGAATGACACAACCTCAAAATACATGCCCCTGAGTCTCTTGATAAATCCAGAGTAATGCAACATAGCACAAATCGCATTCCTTTGCCCAGGGACGCGTCCCATGGGTGTTGCGTGGGTGTTACGAGACAACACTGACACCAAATGAGTGAATGATAGAGGCTGCACGGGGCCATTTTGATGCATTCCCATATTTGCCAAAAATGGTAGACCTGGGAATTTGCTCAAACTGCTACGCCCCCCCTCCCATAGGTGTAACATAACAAGGATTCTGCAGCACATGAAGGAATAGTAAAATGCCTTAGAGGAGAGTTTTTGTGCAGGAAGGTGTCCTCTTACACTCCTGCCTTTCCATTTCACACAACACTGCAAGGTGACTTAGTACACTGCAGAAGAAGAGTAGGAGAGAAAATCATATGCCTGCAACAGACAGAATCTGGGGACGAAATGATAAATCCTTTTCAAATTCAACTTGCCAATTCCCTTTTTTTGTGCCTATTTTTATTGAGAAGTACATGTCAGTTTATAAACAATACTTAAACAATGAGGATAAACAATGAATCCAATTATGGCCACACAATAAATTATTATAAAATGTTAACTTCTCAGATTTCTAAACATGATCACCTTTCATCCAATGGACTAGTGACCCCTTGGTTTTGCAGTGTGCCATGTCGAATCACCATAGAAAGAGCTCATTGTGTTACTGTGTTATTGTGTGTGTGAAGAAGCATGCATTCATTTAGTTAAATGTTCACATCAACTTGACACTTTAGGGCTGGTTCAATTCTCTGGGTGTTGGAATGTGGAATATGTTGTGTTAAAGTGACTGGAAGGAGATGAGGAGTGGGGTGAGAGCTCATTACTGCAGTGTCATAAAAAATGTATAAAATAAAAGAATATATTATATTGTGCCACTACACTAGAATAGCAAAGCATATCTGGAATTGTGCCTTTGTGATTACATCTCTTACATTTGTACATTTGTTTAATGTTCTTGTGTTGTACAGGCACCTTATTTTAATGCTATTCAATGCCTTGGCTAGTTCTGTGCTGTACTGTTACAATGTATTGTATGGTTATTTGTAAATGACACTATCACCCACCAGGGGTTGCCCTGAGCAGGTGCATCTAACTAGCTGAGGCTAGGAAGGGGAGTTACTTGAAAAGAATTGCCTTAAGTTTCTTGCAGAATTAAATAAAAAGAAGGAGGTTCGGACGTGAAGTGGGAGGTTGTTCCAAACTTTATGATCGATATATGAAAGGGCTTGCTGTCAGGATTTAGTTCTTTGTATGTATGAAGTGCATAAGAGTAGGAGTTCTGCAGAGCTCAGGTGTTTGGGTGGTTGCTGGAATGAGATGCAACTGTTCAGGTAGGTGGGGCTGAAGTTGTGTAGTGCCTTGAACATATGTTTGTAGAGTTTCAACTGAGCGTGTTGGTGTATTGGAAGCCAGTGGAGTTCTCAGAGCTGTGGTGTAATGTATGTTCTGCATGTGAGATTGAGTATGAGTCTGGCTGCTGACATTTGGATAGTTTCCAGTCTACTATCGAGTTGTTTGGTGAGAATGCAGGGTGTTTCAGTAAATCAATCAATCAATCAGGATTTATAAAGCGTGGCTAATCACCCAATATGGTATCTAGGCACTTGCAGACACCGGAGGCTTATTTGAACAGCCAGGTCTTTAGGTCGATTCAGTATTCTTGAAGTGAGATGATGGTCCATAGGTGTATGGGGCGGCTGTTCCAGTTCTTTGCTTGCGATGTGGGAGAAAGAGCGTCCTCTCCTCCTGCTTTTGTAGATGCAGGAGGTATGGGCAAGTGAAAGGGAGGTGGAACCTAGTCTTGTTGATGGTTGGTGGAAGTTCAGGCGTGGTTAATATATGTGAGTCCTTGATTGTGTAGAGCCTTGTGTGCGTGGGTCAGCAGCTTCAAATTGGCATATTTTCTGTATGTGGAGCCAGTGAAGCTGCCTGGGGGGTCGTGATGTAGGTCTGTCGGAAAAGTCAGAGGATGAGTCTGGTTGTTTCATTCTGTATGGTGTGAAGTCTCTGTAGGAGGTGTGCAGCGATTCCAAAGTGGAGAGCATTGCAGAAGTCTTGTCACCTTGTGATGAGGGACTGTGTCACGGGGAGTCTCGAGTGTAGAGGTAGCCACTTGAAGATCTTATGTAGCATGTGCAGAGTGAGGAAGCAGGTGGAGGAGATGGTGTTGATCTTGATTTCATGGTGATCTTATTGTTGATTCTGAGGTTTCTGGCATGGTTGGAGGGATTGGGTGTGGGTCCTAGGTCTAATGGTCACCAGGAGTCATTCCATGTGTTGCTGCTGTTTCCAAAGATGAATACTTACGTCTTGTTTATGTTCAGCTGTAGGCAGTTGTTCTTCATCCAGTCGGCAACATTTGTCCTGAATCTGTGGAAGTTGGTTCGGCTGGTGATGAGGTCGTTGGTAAGTGAGAGGATGAGTTGGTTGTCTTCTGCGTAAGAAATTATCCTGAGACAGTGGGATCGGACAATGTTGGCCAGCAGGGTCGTACATGTGTTAAAGAACAAAGGGCTAAAACCTAGGGCCACCACAGGTAATATCCTGGGGTTCAGATGTGAAATGCGGGATTAGAATCCTCTGGGTTCTTCTGTTGATGAAGGAGGTGACGCATCTAATGCATTCCCTGGGATGCCGATGTAATGGCGTCATTTTATTAGTGTGTGGTGGAATATGTTATGTTATGTTATGTTATTTATTTTCTTCTATAGCGCACGGCTACTCCGAAGAGCAGCCCGGCGCTTTAGCGAAGAGAACTTTCTGCAGAGTAACAACACAACAACTAAAAACTGAAGAGAAAAAAGCCAAAGAACCCCTATGCAGAAAAGAGCCAAGTCTTTAATTCCTTCCTAAAAGCAAGAAGGTTACTTGCCCTTCGTAAAACCAGAGTTAGCTCGTTCCAGCCCCGCGAAGCCAGATATCGAAAAGCCCGGCCTCCAGTTCTGGAACGCTTAATGGCAAGCACAGCCACTTTGGCCAAAGAAGCAGATCGTAAAGCCCTGCTAGGCAGGTAAAAAGAGAAACGTTTCCCAATGTACTTAGGACCGATACTGTGAAGGGCTTTAAAAATCAAAGTTAGGCTTTTGAATAGGATTCTCCTGGAGATGGGCAACCAATGCAAAGCTTTGAGTAACTCAGCGGCATTGGCCCGTCTCGGGAGTCCAAAAATGGCTCGAGCCGCAGAATTCTGCACCACTTGCAGGCGGGTCAAAAGATATTTGGGTAGTTCGCATAGTCCTAACGCGACCCTATTAGAGGCTGCACGATGGTTTTTTTGTGGTGAAGTGACAGCAAAGGAAGAAATTTCCTAAGCATCCTGAGAATGCCAAAGCATTTTCCTGAAAGCCCGATGATATGGGGCCTAAAGGATAAGTCACAATCAATCAGAATTCCAAGATTTTTCGCCTTGACAGAGGCATTGTCCGGGGGAAACATATCCTGTGGCCACCAGGCCTTCCAGCTAGGATCGGGAGTGCAGCCAAAAAAAAGCAACTCCGATTTATCGGAGTTGCATTTGAGACCCTGACATCGGAACCACTCGAAGACAGCATCGACACAGTCCCTAATGCGTATGCCGTTGAAAGTCCCACCTCGGCCACATGTGAACAGAAGCTGGGTATCGTCAGCATAGGATATGATCTGGGCGCCAAAGGATTCCGCAACCGCCGCCAGAGGGGCCATAAAGATGTTAAACAGCATGGGGCTAAGAATGGAACCCTGGGGCACCCCCACCTCTAGCGGCGACATATCAGCAGAAAAAGGAGGCGCCCAGATCATTTGCCGGCGGCCGGTCAGAAAAGATTTAAACCAGCTCAACACCGTCCCCTGAAGGCCGATTTCCCAGAGTCTTGTCAGGAGGCCTTCGTGGGCCGCCGACAAATCAAGCATAACCAACATGGCCTTGCCTCCAGAATCTAAAACCTCCCTGATGGCGTCGGTAACCTCGAGAAGGGCAGTCTCCATGCTAAAATTTGCACGGAAGCCAGATTGAGACATGTGAAGAAGGTCGTTCTCCTCGATAAAATTGGAGATCGACCGGTGTACATGCTTCTCAGTTACTTTCGCCAGCGCCGGGAGGAGAGAGATCGGCCTGTAGTTTGCGTGTATGAGAGGGTCAAGGTTTGGCTTTTTGATCAGCGGTAGGATCAAAGCACATTTCCAGGCCTGAGGAACCACACCAGTGGACAGAGAGGAGTTAAGAAGTGGGTTCAGTAAGGTGTTAAGAACTGATGCCACTCTCCCCAGACACTTCGCCGGACAAGGGTCCAGCGGCGAGCCAGACTTCAAACGGGACAGGAGGTCAAAAGAATTAGTAAGGGTCATAAGAGGGAATTCACACATAAAAGGACCATTGCCATCCAAAGGAGGCAGGGACGACCGACAGCTAACATCCAACAAGGGGCAGGCAGGAGGGAAGGAGTCCTGAATGGATTTAATTTTATCAACAAAAAACTCAGCTAGTTGCTTTATCCAAGCTTCTGAGTGCATGTGAGAGGGAGTGTTTAGGGAAGGAGAAATAAAATCCTTTACAATTCTAAAAATCTCTCTACTAGCGTTGTCGGCCTCATCTATTCTGCGCTCCAAAAACGCCTTTTTCCCCACCCAGATTTGCCTGTGGTATGATCTTGTCACCACTCTATATTGCAATCTCTCGGCTGGATCATAGGCTCGACCCCAGGCCCTTTCCGCCTTCTTACACTCCTGACGTAGGGCCTTCAGATGCGGAGTAAACCATGGAGCGGAACTTCGTCTCTCAGTAGATTTAGTCCTCTTCTCAGGAGCCAGCACCTCCAATCTGGCCGAAAACAAATTCTGGAAGAGAACAAGATCCTCCTCCAAATTGCCAGAAAGTTGGCAAGGAAAACTGAGGAGGGCTTCTGATAACATGTCAGCAGAGATCAAGTGAAAAGGCCGAGAGGTCCTCACGATGTTTTTTAGAGGTCTCGTCCGAGATGTAGCAGTAGAGAGCAGCGCAAAGTTGATTAAAAATTATCAGACCACAGGACAGGCTGCGGGGGAGACGCATTTATTGGTCTTGTAGTAAAGACCTGATCCAAAGTGTGCCCTTTGTTATGAGTCGGCCCCTGAACGAAAGGTACCAGCCCTAACGGAGCCGTAATATCGACAAGTTTTAGAACCTCAGGGTCTGAGTTGTTGTCCATGTGCAAATTAAGATCACCAAGCAGGATACACTGCTCTGATCTGAGACACGGCATGGAAAGTGCCGCTTGCAAGTCATCAAAAAAAGACCCAAGGGGTCCCGGCGTTCTATAAAGAAGGATCCCAGTACAGGCTTGAGAGGGAGAAAAGTGGAGGGTAAAACCTAGGGACTCACAGCCCTGAATATTGTTTACAGGAAAGGTCGTACAGAGGAAGCGATTGTCCACAATCAAAGCCACACCTCCTCCTCTACCAGTCGCTCTGTCCCTCCTAAAGATATTATAATTAGGAGGTAAGGCATTAGCCAAATCCGGGGCAGAGCCTTCCCCCACCCAGGTCTCAGTGAGGAATAGGCAAGATGTATTCGTTTCCCTCAAGAGATTCCAAATGTTGAGGGAGTGGCAACTCAACGATCTGGTATTGAGAAGGAGACAGTGGTAGTGGAGCGGAGGAATATCCAACAAGGGACCCCGCAGAGCTGGAAGACGCCAACCGCACTCCGTACATCCCTTCGTGAGAGCCCGACCACCGGGAAAAACGTGGTGACAAGAACCACGAGCACCACGTAAGGAAAGGAGGTCCTCCGAGGAGTAGGAGAGCATACTTACTAAAGCAGCGGTAACAACAAAGATAGTCCTGCCGTCTCGCCCCGGCCGCCTCCGAGACGCTGACGGGCGCAGACGGGCAGGACTCTGGCAAGACTCAGGCACAGCGAAGGCACGCCCGCTGCGCGATTCCGCTGTGCGGAAAATGGGAGCTTTAAGTAGATATCCCTGAGGGCGTGAGGAGCGCTAGACCGCTCACTACCAGTGTTCCTCGACGTCCACACCACTCCAAGATGGCGCCCATTATCACCCCACCACCCGGAACCGGACCCGCGAAAAATGCAATGATTTCCGATTATAATGCAGGTAAGGGGCCCTAAGTAATAGCAGCTAAGAACAGGGGATAAATGTAACACAAGAAAAAAATCAAATAGGTAAAAGGAGAGTTAAAAGAGCAGCGCGATCGTAAAGCGCTTAGCGTTATGCAGCATTCAGTGTCTTCATCATGGGCTTTCCCCCAAATGCTCGCCTTAAGTAGATATCCCTGAGGGCGTGAGGAGTGCTAGACCGCTTACTACTGGTATTCCTCGGCGTCCACACCACTCCAAGATGGCGCCCGTTATCACCCCACCACCCGGAACCGGACTCGCGAAAAATGCGGTGATTTCCGATTATAATGCAGGTAAGGGGCCCTAAGTAATAGCAGCTAAGAACAGGGGATAAATGTAACACAAGAAAAAAATAAAATAGGCAAAAGGAGAGTTAAAAGGGCAGCGCAATCGTAAAGCGCTTAGCGTTATGCAGCATTCAGTGTCTTCATCAAGGGCTTTCCCCCAAATGCTCGCCTTAAGTAGATATCCCTGAGGGCGTGAGGAGCGCTAGACCGCTCACTACTGGTGGTATGGTATTGAAGAATGCCAAGAGGTTGAGGAGAAACAAGCCGCTGTTTCTCTTTGGTTGAGGAGGGTTTGGATGACGTTGGTAGCTGCAATCAGGGTGATTGTGGTGCTGAAACTGCTGTGGAAGCTGGATTGGGAGGCTCTTAGTTGCTGGTACTGCTGCAGGTGTGACAAGAGTTGATTGATCTTTTCCAGAACCTTCACTGGGAATGTGAGCAGGGAGATCGGCTGATTGATTTTTGAGTTCACTGTGGTTGGCAGAGGGTTTTTTGAGTAGTCATCAGACTTCAGCGTGCTTCCAGGCATTCAATCAATCAAACATTTGTAAAGTGCGCTACTACCCGTGAGGGTCTCATGGCGCTGAGGGGGGGAGCAGCTACTGATCGAAGTACCAGGTCTTGAGGAGTCTCCTGAAGGTCAGTCAGCAGGTCCTGGGTCTGATTTAGGTGGATGGGGAGGGTGTTTCATGTCTTGGCGACAAGGTGGGAGAATTATTTGCTGCCGGCGGTTGTTTTGCGGATGGCTACATTCCGTCTGCCATAATCCCTGGTGCTTCCAAAGCCAGTTGACGATGAGCCTATCAACATCCTCCATCCAACTGACAGACTCTACCACTCTGAAGGGAGAGACAAAGAGGAGGCAAGGAAAATTGGTATGAGCAGATGGGTGAAACTAGAGGTTTCAACGCATCCCCACATTCACAGTTCTCTTCCTGTCCAGCTCTAAGGGACAAGGTTCATCCTTTCCCATTAAGAAGTTCCTTGACCTCTAACTGCCTGCTGTCGAGGTCAAGACCAATATCTTAAAAGAGGTACTCCAACCTAGGGAAGGTTCTCCCATACCCTTGCTCTCTTTTAGCAAAGAGATGTAACTCTACACCACTGGTGCTTTCCCTTATTAGCAGCTCCTCTAGCAGCACTGACTTTTTTTTGCCACACGAGGGCTTCAAACATCACACATTTTTCAAGTGATGAGTAGCTCCAGGCCATGACCACTATACAACCATTAAAACAACAGAAAGAGAATGAAACATTTTTTCTGCTGTAAGCAGTAGTTAACATTCCATAGCACATCAGATGCACAACAAAGAGAAGTGCTGAATTTTCTTTAGCCTAGGATGAGTTTGTCAACAATATGAAAGCTCAATAGCTATGTATTATTTTTAATGACATGGAAACCACAAGAGCTGCACCACATCAGTTTTCACAACAATGCCACAGCAGAAGCCTCCTGCAGAAGGAGGCATGCAAAGGAAGTGTGGCATGAAGTGTTTCCCTATCATAGATTCAAAAACCCTACCAAAGATCCAAATCCTCTTCTGCATAGAATATGCAGTTGTTGTTTACAAACTTACATACATACCAATCCATTTCCATAAGTGTCACATGAGCTTGTTTGTAAATTAGTATAGTAGATCATTAAGGGGACGTGGCTACGGTGCTGGAGGAGATGGCTGCCTGAAGGGTCTGTTCCGCCGTGACCTTCTCTTGAATGGCAAATGTGCTCCCCGAGTCGCTTTTTGCCCGAGAATACCCGCATTAGGCACCGGAACATTTGGTGTCTTTGGTGAGCTGACTTTTTACATTTAAGCTTGTTGCACTTATTTACATTACATTCCACAGACTGCAGACACCTTCTCTTCAGAACGGCCACCATTTTAGGTCTTCACCGGCATAAGGCTCTCACCGAAATTAAACCTCCAAATGTTGGTACATCTTTATGCTCTTCAGCGGACTGCTATGCCTGCATACTGTCTCTTTTAAACTGAGGTTTTACCCGGCTTTCATAACATGTTGCAGAACTCTTTTTGCCTGTTATATTTTTGTTTCATATAAGGGCGTCCATTTTACATTTCGCATTGCCAGCAACTTTTAATATATGACCCGCTATCTGCCTTAACTTTTACTACAGACTATCTGAGAAATAATTGGATATTTTTTACTGTAAATTGAAGCGTCAATGTCTTCTTTTTACATATTTGCACTCATATGTCAGTTCTTCTAGCTCCTATGACATCACAACTTGCTGTCTAGCTTCTGCTTTCACCTGACTCCTGTAATTTCAAGCACATGTAAGTCTATAGAGGCAGTGGCTTTTCTGGAAGACTTAAATATTACAAGTGCCTACAGGTTTGAACAACGTCTACTGTACTTCCTGCGAGACAAATATATATGAGGAAACTGCCCAAACCAAAATTCCACTACTTTGGCAAGTTCTCCTTTCTCGGCATCACACTCTTCTCTCAATGCCGATCAAATGTCTGGAGTATCTTCAAATCGCAACTCCTCCTCACAGTCTGTCTCTACCAAATCTTCTCCACCCATTTCCTCATCTAAGCGTTTGAAACATGACTCTCTATGGAATTGCTCATGGAGGAGATCCACGCTTTGCGCCCACTTGTGTAGAAACTAATAATAAAATGCAATCTCTTGAGGAAAAGTTGTCTATAATGGAAAGTCGAGTGTCTTCAATGAAAGCTCAGATCTCGGAGGTACAGGGAAACTCTCAAAGACTTTCTTCTATGGAAAAAACTGTTCTCAGCCTTCAACAACACACCGAGGACTTAGAAAATTGTAATAGGAGGAATAATCTATGCATTTATGGCCTATCGGAAGCTTTGGAAGGTGATGACCCTGTTTCTTTTCTGTCCTCCTTTCTCCCTAAACTCTTGGATATGCCTCCTACTACTTCTCTTAGCATCCAAAGAGCACACAGACTTGGTCCCCGTCCTTCAATCTCTGCATCTTCGAGAAAACCTCGAGGGGCCATCATCCTATTTTTGAAATTTACAGATTTACTCTCAGTTCTTTCTGCTGGCAGGGCTAAATGACAAATTACTTTGCTGGGTCAGAAGGTGTTTCTCTCTCAAGATGTCTCCAATGCTACAGCGAATAGAAGAAAGGAGTTCTTAAATCTTCGTGCACTTCTTCGAGCTCTTGGCACCAGATGACATATGTGACATATCAAACCATATCAAAACCAAACATGGCCCTTTCAAGATCCTGCGGAACTTAAGAACTTCATTCATATCCACAACACTACTGTTATGGATACTGCTAGTTCTCCAAATGGCTGATTATTAATCTTTTCTTCTTTCTGCAAATTTCTTCATAACTGCCGGGAAAGTTTGTCTGGTTCAACAATGCTTCAACTAGTTATGCTGGTTTTATAAGTTTCGGCTGTTCATTCTTAACAGTTGTTTAATATTTATTGGTCGTCTTTCTTGTTTATATCTTTTTCAATGTCTTAATTTCTTTAGTCTTTCTTCTCTCATTGTCTATTTGTGGTCTTATATTTTGCTAATCCAATCTTTCATATATTGTTCATATTCTGTCATATCTCTTTTCACATTAGTTTGTCAGTGTCATAATATCCTCTGTAATTATTCAATCTTCATTGTTTCTTTCTCTTATTTTTCTACAGGCTCGTTTATGTATTGTCAATCCATTTAATTAATTCCTTTTTCTTCCTCATCCCACTGTGGTCCGGACTCTCCAATTTCAGGCGTCTCGTCTTTTCGTGTGTCATCCCAACATCGTTGTCCCTTTTTTGTTCTCTTCAGGGGTGTTTTTTCAGTCATACTTGTTGGATATGTACTGTCTCTCCTTCCTTCTCATTTCCCTTTTCACTCTTCTTCTTCTCCTGCTCCCTTCCTAATTCCTATTGAATATACCCCTTTCCTTCATATTTCTGTCAGATTTTTCTCTCATTCAATACCTATCTCCTCTTTTATGCTCCTTTAAATCCTTCAATATATATTGTTTATATTGTTGCTATATGATGTTCATTTTTTACAGTTGTTACATTGGAATGTAATAGGGTTTAATAATCCTATAAAGTGGCAGAGAATTCTATCACATTTAGCCTCATATAAACGTGACTTAGTTTTACTCCAAGAAACTCATTTATCTGAGGCTGAAGCTCTCAAACTTAAACGTCATTGGGTTGGCTCAGTTTTGATGTCTCCTACTGATACAAAAAAGAATGGAGTTGTTTTACTATGTCATAAAAAATGTAAATGCTCTGTTTTAGTGCAAGATATTGATTCCGATTGTAGGTGTATTCTAGTCAAATTATTAAACAATAATGTTTCTCAAACTGTGTTTAAGATTTATGGCCCAACTCAACCTGACCCCAAATTTTGGCCTGCCATTACAGATAAGTTTTTATATTAAGTGTTGACTGCAACCAAGTTATAGACCCCGTTATTGATCGCAAATCCCAGGTACGCTTTATTCCCATAAGGCACGTAAACAATTTCTTCATATTATTTCATAGATTCAACTAGTAAATGCCTGGAGAGCATGTAATCCCGATTACTCAGAATTTTCCTTTTTTTCCCCTCCTCATGTTTCCTTATCCCAGATTGATTACATTTTTCTTTCGAAATCCTTGGCCCAGAACCTCATATCTTCCTCGATTGAGCCCATTCTAATTTCAGATCATCCTCCAGTAAGCGTTGACTTTGATTTATTCCCTCCCCGTTCTAAAACACCTAGATCGACATTCAACAACTATCCTCTACAGTACCCAGTATTTTCTTCTTCTTTTATCTCCTTTGCTGAAGAATCCTTCTCTTTAAATGAAGATTACTCTATATCTCCTGTCAAGGTATGGGACAGTTTTAAAGCATCTGCCCGTGGATTTATAATAGACATGGGGCCAGATGTAGGAAGCCTAATACCAGTCGGTAACCGCAGAAATTACCGAATTTCGCCCGTAACCATCTGGTATTAGGCTTTTCAGATGTGGGAGGCCACATTTCAGGATTGGGAAAGTTACCGAATCGGTAATTTAAGAAATCGGTAAATTACCAAATTCTTAAAATACTGCTTCGGTAAATTACCGAATCTGTAATGTAGGTAGCACTCAAGTGAGTGCTTCTTACATTTAAGGATTTGTTATTTAACACCAACTATTAGTTGGTGGTAAATAACGAATTCCTATTAAAAAGCAATTTTTTGCTTTTTATTCAGTGCCATGTGGCAGACATCCATGCCCTTAAGATATGTATGTGTGCCACATGTGCACCCACGCACTATTCAGTGGTGCAACAGGGTGTCAATGTGAAAGGGTTCGCCCTATTACCGATTCGGTATTTACCGATTCAGTATTTACCGAATCGGTTTTTACCAACTCGCTATTTCCCATTCATTCCTATGGGCCTCCAGGCGACATCCCAGACATTATCCCTCACAGCGATCCTCACCTCTGAAATTGCACAGTTGCAAGAATGATTTTCATTGATAACATCCCAAAAACTTTGATACCACTGTGAATATGTGTAAATAAAAAGTAATTCTCTTCACAAGTCAAGACTCTGTTTCCTATCATGTCCTGATAGGCAAATGTATAGCAATTTTAGTGCCTAGAGATGTGAGGATGTATGTGTGTGTGTTTGACATATGTACAAGTGTAATTCCATCATTGCAACAAGCCATAATGTGTAGAGCAGATGACTCGCAAAATACATGTCCATATTTTTTACAAGGATATGCAAGGCGGGGTTTACCCAAAAGTCACTGGGACCTGGGTCATATACAGTACAAAGAGAAGGGGTCCCAGTGTTCAATGACAGTAAATATAACAAAATTTAAATAATATTAGAAATGCAATTCATGAGTCTACAAAGTTTAATTCACAGAGTAGACGCATCAGGATAAAGTATCCAACAATTTTCAATTATAAAACGGTTGATCAGTGCCCAGGAGAGGGGGAGGTGATATAGTGAGGTCGGTGCAGGTAGGGAAAAGTGAGCAAAAAACAGACAGTTATTTGCATCATTAACACATAGATTGAAATGTAACAAAAGAGTAAATCAACTGGATCATTTATAATATCACATGTCCCAAATAGTTCATGAATGTCACAATCTGCGGGCAAAGGGACTGGAATGTAGAGACCGGTTGTCGACGTTTCGACCCACTGTGGAGCAGGAGTTAGTGGGACCCTTGCGGCGGGGTCTTCATCAGGACGGGAGAGGGGCTATCAACCTATTGATAATTAAGGATGGGTGTGAGTTAGTAAGCTAATTATCATACGACCATAGTTCACACTAGTTGATTGAGCACACACTATGGGGTCGATCAGGATGGCGGACGGAAGAGCCACCGCGGCCCTGGAGTAGGCGGAAAAAGCCTTTTCCGTGTCCGCCTGCCGCGGATACTCCGTCCGCCATATCAGGATAGGAAAACGTGTCAAATTTCCGTCCGCGACGGAAAAACACGCTCCGCCGGCCAACTACACACGACCACGCGGCGGACGGAACACATCCGGACGCTCCGCCGTACGCACTGACGTCGAAGACCGTCCCCCAAATCAAGATGGCGGAAAACACACATAAAACCGCTGCGGAAAAACAACCTGTCTTAACACGGCGGAATCCCCACAGCGAACATAGGTGACACAGCCGAGATACCCACCGCAAGCTGACCACCACCATGGACCCGGCGCTACACGCTTTCCCGATGCTCTTCGCGATCCACCACGTCCTAGTCATGGCCTACTATGGACGACGACGCAGGTAAGGTACAAACCATTGGCTGTCTGGAGGGGAATACCAGCAAGGGACGTGACGTAGGGAGGGGGAGTGTCATGTTACCGAAACCACTGATGAGAAGCATATACGAATACACATTAGCAGTACGCAAGCAGGAATGACAACGACAGACCACGAGACTTGATAGACTACCTTTATTGTCAAATAATAGGGGTCAAATCACAGTGTATGCGTGAACATGGGCAAAGTGGGCACCAGAGCAGGTACAACATAGCAGGTAACGAGAGGGCAGCATGCAGTATCAGAGCATCAACAGGGCATTGTGCATTACAGAGCAGGTACATCAGAGGCAGGTAACGAGAGGGCAGGTTGCAGTATCAGAGCATCAACAGGGCATTGTAGAGTACAGAGCAGGTACATCATAGGCAGCACGTGAGAGGGGCAAAGTGCATCAACAGTCCATTGCACAGAACAGGCCCATCAGAGGCAGCACGTGAGAGGGGCAGTATGCAGTATCAGAGCATCAACAGGGCATTGTGCATTACAGAGCAGGTACATCAGAGGCAGGTAACGAGAGGGCAGGTTGCAGTATCAGAGCATCAACAGGGCATTGTAGAGTACAGAGCAGGTACATCATAGGCAGCACGTGAGAGGGGCAAAGTGCATCAACAGTCCATTGCACAGAACAGGCCCATCAGAGGCAGCACGTGAGAGGGGCTAAGTGCATCAACAGTCCATTGCACAGAACAGGCCCATCAGAGGCAGCACGTGAGAGGGGCAGTATGCAGTATCAGAGCATCAACAGGGCATTGTGCATTACAGAGCAGGTACATCAGAGGCAGGTAACGAGAGGGCAGGTTGCAGTATCAGAGCATCAACAGGGCATTGTAGAGTACAGAGCAGGTACATCATAGGCAGCACGTGAGAGGGGCAAAGTGCATCAACAGTCCATTGCACAGAACAGGCCCATCAGAGGCAGCACGTGAGAGGGGCTAAGTGCATCAACAGTCCATTGCACAGAACAGGCCCATCAGAGGCAGCACGTGAGAGGGGCTAAGTGCATCAACAGTCCATTGCACAGAACAGGCCCATCAGAGGCAGCACGTGAGAGGGGCAGTATGCAGTATCAGAGCATCAACAGGGCATTGTGCATTACAGAGCAGGTACATCAGAGGCAGGTAACGAGAGGGCAGGTTGCAGTATCAGAGCATCAACAGGGCATTGTAGAGTACAGAGCAGGTACATCATAGGCAGCACGTGAGAGGGGCAAAGTGCATCAACAGTCCATTGCACAGAACAGGCCCATCAGAGGCAGCACGTGAGAGGGGCTAAGTGCATCAACAGTCCATTGCACAGAACAGGCCCATCAGAGGCAGCACGTGAGAGGGGCAGTATGCAGTATCAGAGCATCAACAGGGCATTGTGCATTACAGAGCAGGTACATCAGAGGCAGGTAACGAGAGGGCAGCATGCAGTATCAGAGCATCAACAGGGCATTGTGCATTACAGAGCAGGTACATCAGAGGCAGGTAACGAGAGGGCAGTATGCAGTATCAGAGCATCAACAGGGCATTGTGCATTACAGAGCAGGTACATCAGAGGCAGGTAACGAGAGGGCAGGTTGCAGTATCAGAGCATCAACAGGGCATTGTAGAGTACAGAGCAGGTACATCAGAGGCAGCACAACTACGTGTCCCTACCAACCCGTCACAGGGACCACAAGAGTGCCACGCAGTTCTCAATGGACACACCATGTGAATTAACATTTGAGTGAAGTGTACAGCACGTCACATCACAGAATCAGGGGGGACTGCGTGAACTACCTGCCTCGGACACACTGGCAGCACCAGCAACAGGAGTGTGAGACACAGCCACAGCCCGAGTGACACACACATGGGCCACGGACCCAGACACACTGGCAGCACCAGCAACAGGAGTGTGAGACACAGCCACAGCCCGAGTGACACACACATGGGCCACGGACCCAGACACACTGGCAGCACCAGCAACAGGAGTGTGAGACACAGCCACAGCCCGAGTGACACACACATGGGCCACGGACCCAGACACACTGGCAGCACCAGCAACAGGAGTGTGAGACACAGCCACAGCCCGAGTGACACACACATGGGCCACGGACCCAGACACACTGGCAGCACCAGCAACAGGAGTGTGAGACACAGCCACAGATGTAGTCACTGACACGTGAGCCACTGACCCAGACAGACTGCCAGCACCAGAAACAGGAGTGTGCAACACAGCCACAGATCTTCTAACTGACACGTGAGCCATAGACCCAGATACACTGCCAGGACCTGCAACAGGAGAGGGCACAACTGACACTGTGCCACCATCTGATACATGAGAGTCAACTGCACCGGCGCCACTGGGACAACTGAAATGATGAGCCACAGGGCTGTATGGGCCAGGAGGCAGGGTGGGCCTGGGAGCTGGGGATAGCTCACCTAGAGCCAAATCGGGGTTTGCAGGTGTCAATGGTGTGTGTCTGCGTTTCTTAGGGAGGTGTGAGTGCACCCTGGACAGGACAGGACTGCCAAGTGGTGGGGACTCCAAAGAATCACCACCCAGCATAGGTGGAGCAACTGCTGCCGGGGATCTGGTTTCGGGGGACGTGCTGGAGCCTGCTTGTCGTTTGCTCTGTGCCTGCCGCCTGGACTCGGAATGATGTGTAATGGGGGATGCAACAACAGGGGACACCCTCCTCTGCTTCTGACTGGCCTGGATGGGAGTGGAGGTATGGGGGGACTCCGCCGCGGAGACATCAGTTTGGCGTTTAGTAGAAAACATCAGCCTCAGTGCAGCCAGGGGTGAAGTATGCCTGTCCTTGATTGCGCCATTGTCCATGCTAGATGCCTTGTCCGTAGGATGTGCCTTATCCTTAGGTGGAGTGTTGTCTCTGGATGTAGCCTGTGCCCTGCTCGCCGCCCTGTTCCTGCCAGCAGACTTGTCGTCTGTGGTGCACCTGCCTCCAGCAGACACCTGCTCCTTGTGTGTGTCGCTGCCCTTGGGAGTGTTCCTATCCACTGCTGTGGGCCTGCTCTTGGGAGTCTCCCTGCTCTTAGTAGGTGCCTTAGTCTTCTCACTGTCCTTGGGAGTGTTCCTATCCACTGCTGTGGGCCTGCTCTTGGGAGTCTCCCTGCTCTTAGTAGGTGCCTTAGTCTTCTCACTGTCCTTGGGAGTGTTCCTATCCACTGATGTGGGCCTGCTCTTGGGAGTCTCCCTGCTCTTAGTAGGTGCCTTAGTCTTCTCACTGTCCTTGGGAGTGTCCCTTACCTCTGCTGTGGGCCTGCTCTTGGGAGTCTCCCTGCTCTCAGTAGGTGCCTTAGTCTTCTCACTGTCCTTGGGAGTGTTCCTATCCACTGATGTGGGCCTGCTCTTGGGAGTCTCCCTGCTCTTAGTAGGTGCCTTAGTCTTCTCACTGTCCTTGGGAGTGTTCCTATCCACTGCTGTGGGCCTGCTCTTGGGGGTCTCCCTGCTCTCAGTAGGTGCCTTAGTCTTCTCACTGTCCTTGGGAGTGTTCCTATCCACTGCTGTGGGCCTGCTCTTGGGGGTCTCCCTGCTCTCAGTAGGTGCCTTTGTCTTCTGACTGGCCTTGTCCAAGGAACAGTCCATGGACATGTGAGTATCCCTTGCCTTCGGAGTACCTTTCGTGTTGAATGCCTGTGTAGCTCCGGAAGGCATGTCCCCCAACAACACTTGTGGATCCTGTGTGTGTACTCCAGTGCATCTGACGTCGTCTACGTGAACAGATTTAGCTGATCTAGGGGATGGGGTCTGTGCCCTGCGTGCCCTGACGTGCTGTCTGACGCTGCTTCTAGTGCAATAACCTGTATTTGAGTCCTGCTCTGAATAATCACTACCCCCTGAGACATCCAGCGGTGTAGATGGGGAAACAGAAGTAGCACCCTGTTCATTCGACTGTACTATTGCAGACGACACACTGCTTGCCAATGACTGCACTGTCCTGTGTAGACCTGCAAGATCGCCATGCATCCCTTCCATGAATGCCACCACCTGCCCCAACTTCCTATCATGATCCTGGAAAGCATTTGTCATATTGGTCTGACCCACACACAGCTGTCGCAGCAGATCAACGGCCTCAGCACACAGTGCATTTTGGCTCACCGTGGCAGGGGCAGCGGTGCCTGCACCGAACGCCACTCTGCTCCCCCTACTCCTTCGGCCACGAACAATACATGGTGCAGTTGGCGGAAGTGTGGGCCCTGTGTGCTGTCTTCCGACAGAAGGTGATGAGTGCCCACTCCCAGTCTGTGACAACAGTGCAGGCTCACCAAGAGTGTCCGACGAGGAGGACGATGGTGTCTCCACATGCGAGTCCTCAGGGACGGTCCTGTCCCCCTCTCCGGCGCTGGCCTCCTCCGTGTCAGTCTGCGTGTGTGCGAAGTCTGAGCCGGACTCATTTCCTCGGCTACTCTCCACCGTCTGTGGCTGAGTGTCCTCTGTCAAAGCTGAAATGCACAGAAAAGATGTGTGAGTCATGGGCACACTCACGTACAGAAGGAACAGGATAGCCAAATCACATAGCAGACAAAGGTTCATGAGCCCTCATCCTGCACATGGCCCACCCCTACCAGTCATCCTCACATTTTCTGCCATGGGGACATGGACCACTAGGGGATGTGCTTTAACACTCAACTACTAAGCAAGTGGCGTGTCAACATGGCGGACCTGGATGTCAAATGAGTACCACCCAATGGGACCAAAATGCCATCACAGGCATATATACGCAACACGGAACTCAATAGTGTGTCTGTGCACCAATACATGCATAGCACTCACAAGTTTCCTACACAGACAGTATGCTCACCGCTAGTTTGCTGTTGATCGGCACTCAGACGTTCGGCCAGTTCAGGATGCGTCACTGCAATGATACGGTGCATGAGAGGGGTCATGGAGCGTCGGGCCAGACGGGGCGTCCTTGGAATCAGGCCCAGTGTTACTTCCGCTACATTCTTGCTCAGCCTGGAAATGTCGTCCCAGCGTTTGTGGCAGTGTGTATGTCGTCTGTTGCACACCCCCAATGCCCGTACTTCCCGTGCTATGGTCCTCCACAGGTCCTTGCGAAGGTGCAGCTTGACCTACCATGATGGGAGACAAAAGGGTTTAAGTCAGTGGACAGGTGGCCTGTCACACACATAGGGGCAAGACGTTACTGTCAGCAGCCATGCACAATCAGGAACATATGTCTAGCCCACACTACACAGCTAAGATATAAATAGGCCTGATCATTTGGCCCCCTCATGCACACCAACATGTCCCACACTGCACTTACCACCCGTCCCGGTGCGCCGTAGAGGCGTCCATAGTTGCGGAGTACACCGTCCACGAGGACATCAAGCTCCGCGGCGGTGAAGGGTCGAGACCGGATCTCTTTGCCACTCGACATGGCAAGATCACGGAGTATGGCACTAGAGCAGCAGTCGGTGGTCAGCTCAGCAGCAGCAGCAGCAGGTCGAGGTGATGGTCACAGGCAGCAGTCGGTGGTCAGCTCAGCAGCAGCAGCAGCAGGTCGAGGTGATGGTCACAGGCAGCAGTCGGTGGTCAGCTCAGCAGCAGCAGCAGCAGGTCGAGGTGATGGTCACAGGCAGCAGTCGGTGGTCAGCTCAGCAGCAGCAGCAGCAGGTCGAGGTGATGGTCACAGGCAGCAGTCGGTGGTCAGCTCAGCAGCAGCAGCAGCAGGTCGAGGTGATGGTCACAGGCAGCAGTCGGTGGTCAGCTCAGCAGCAGCAGCAGCAGGTCGAGGTGATGGTCACAGGCAGCAGTCGGTGGTCAGCTCAGCAGCAGCAGCAGGTCGAGGTGATGGTCACAGGCAGCACTGGTCCCCAGGGTAGGAAGTTTCATGTTGGCCAAGACACATATATAGGGCCCTCAGCACGTGTCAGTGGCATACGTCGCCAGCAATTGGTCAGCCCTGGAAGCGTGATCGTGAAATGGGCCAATGACTGGCCCTGTTGTTGCGGTGCACAGCTTCCGCTACTTGCGATTGGCCGTATGCGGCCAGCGTCCCTCTTCCCATTGGCTGCATGTGCAGGGACCGTGACGGGCACACATCGGCAACCGCACGTGCAAGCTTCAGGCACGGATGCTTCAGTTGCAACAATGTACTATCACTGGCGCCTCCATGGCGGTGCACGTACACAGCGGGGGAGGTGCAGGCCTATACACCCTGCAGATGTACTCAATGGACATGCCAGTTCATGACCCCCCTTACAGTCACCTTGCATCATCCACCGTACACCGGCCGGAGCGGCCGGCCCATGAACATCCGCCGTGCCCGGCCATGAACACAACCGCCATGGCCGGGACCGGCGGTTGTTCATGGCCGGGCACGGCCATGGCGGTTGTGTTCATGGCCGGGCACGGCGGTTGTTCATGGCCGGGCACGGCCATGGCGGTTGTGTTCATGGCCGGGCACGGCGGTTGTTCATGGCCGGGACCGGCGGTTGTTCATGGCCGTGCCCGGCCATGGCGGTTGTGTTCATGGCCGGGCACGGCGGTTGTTCATGGCCGGGCACGGCCATGGCGGTTGTGTGCATGGCCGGGCACGGCGGTTGTTCATGGCCGTGCCCGGCCATGGCGGTTGTGTTCATGGCCGGGCACGGCGGTTGTTCATGGCCGGGCACGGCCATGGCGGTTGTGTGCATGGCCGGGCACGGCGGTTGTTCATGGCCGGGCACGGCCATGGCGGTTGTGTTCATGGCCGGGCACGGCGGTTGTTCATGGCCGGGACCGGCGGTTGTTCATGGCCGTGCCCGGCCATGGCGGTTGTGTTCATGGCCGGGCACGGCGGTTGTTCATGGGCCGGCCGCTCCGGCCGGTGTACGGTGGATGATGCAAGGTGACTGTAAGGGGGGTCATGAACTGGCATGTCCATTGAGTACATCTGCAGGGTGTATAGGCCTGCACCTCCCCCGCTGTGTACGTGCCCCGCCATGGAGGCGCCAGTGATAGTACATTGTTGCAACTGAAGCATCCGTGCCTGAAGCTTGCACGTGCGGTTGCCGATGTGTGCCCGTCACGGTCCCTGCACATGCAGCCAATGGGAAGAGGGACGCAGGCCGCATTCGGCCTTTGGGAAGTAGCGGAAGTTGGGCACCGCCATGGCGGCGCCAAATATGTGATCTTGTCAGACGCTGCACCGTGATGTGTTGTGTGCAGTTGCGTCATGAGGGATGTGAGCGTGATTGTGAAAGGTCATATGTCATACAATATAGCATGTGTGTCCATACAATGGACATCGGTCGGCACACAATGGCCAACAGATGTGCATTCGTACGTGTTGACGTCGGGTTTGACCCTACAGACGTTGTTACATCTTCACAACTACACAGTACATCACGGCTGTGTGGCCAATTCATGCATCTGTTGTCGGTTTATTGTTGTGTCGAGGTGACTACAGTGGTGGTGGTACACATGCATTCCGTGTATGTGATTTATACGTTCTGTCACCATGCATGTCATTACCTTATGCACATCATCATTGGTGGTGGCATTTGTGCTTGATGACATGGCGTGTGTAAACTTATCGTTTGTGTGCATGCAGTTGCATGAGTGTCTGTGATGTGTCTACGATACATTAGGGTGACGACTGGAGTTATGTCAGTAAGGTACACATGTGATGGAGTTGTACACGTATGAGTCGTTTGTACGTTGACCTAAGTTACATCTCTCTCCCACACAGGAGGGCTCCAAATGTGCATCGCCCATACACTCAGCTGGAGGATATGGTAGACGAGGAGGTGATTCGGAAATTCAGGCTGGATCGACGTCGGTTGCTGGAGCTTGTGGCTCAATTGGCTCCTCATCTGCAGCCACGTAGAACGTATCCTGGCTCGTTTACACCCACTGCAAAGGTCATGGCGGTACTACATTTCTTCGCTACTGGCACATTTCAGTATACAGTTGGAGGTGCCGGGGGTATGTCACAGGCAATGTTCAGCACGGTTCTTCGGGATGTGTTAACAGCTATGATGCTGTACAAGGATGAGTACATACATTTCCCACGTCCGGAAGAGTTGCCAGCTGTCAAAGCTGGTTTCTATGCACTGGGCCACATACCTCACGTTGTGGGCTCAATTGATGGCACGCACATCGCGCTCATTCCACCACGGGCACGCGAACAAGTGTTCAGGAATCGCAAACACTTTCATTCGCTGAACGTGCAGGTGGTGTGCCTGGCGAGCAACATCATCTCCCATGTGTGTGCAAGATTTCCTGGATCCGCACATGACGCCCACATCATGCGAACCAGCAATGTCCCACGACTCATGGCAAATCTGCCACCCGGTCAAGCGTGGCTTGTTGGTGAGTGTGCAGTGGGGACTCTTGTGATCTCTGTGTTGCATGTGGTACCCACCATATCTTGTTCTGATGTTTGTCTCTGTCATCCCCCTACATAGGCGACTCGGCTTACCCAAACCGGCCCTGGCTCCTCAGTCCCCTACGTAATCCGAGGACGGCGGGTGAAATGCGGTACAATGAGGCACATGGAAGGACACGGAGAGTCATCGAACGTACCTTTGGACTGCTGAAGTCTAGGTTTCGGTGCCTCGATAAGACCGGAGGGGCACTGCCTTACTCACCAGGAAAAGTATGCAAGATCGTGATTGCCTGCTGCATGCTCCACAACCTGGCAGTACGCAATGACATTGAACTGCTGTTGGACCCTGAAGACGAAGGAGTTCCTCGGCCTCCCATCCCACCCATGTCGACTGATGAGGATAGTGGTGAGGAGGAAGGTGTGGACCAGAGGCGCCAGCTCATTGATCGCTACTTCCCTTGAATGTGAGTATCTGTTAGAATTGGGGGTCTCTGGTTGGCGCAAGTAAGCACTTGTGACAAGCAGGGACCCTCTCCTCTAAGTCAGGGCGAAGGATGACCCCTTAGAATTACCCTTGCTCACCCTCTAGGTGCGTGGCGTGAGCAGCCAAGGCGATTCTCCAGGCGTTAGTCAGTTAAGCATTTGTAGACACACACACAGTAAAATATACCAATCCCCCCACAAATGGACACCAGGCTGTGAGTATATAAAAATACGCTTCTTTATGTAAAATATATATATCTCTTAGGTCAGACTTATCACAAGATCAAATAACGTTTCTGGGGTGCCCACAGGTTGTAAATAGGCAAGCTTTCTTTGTTGTAATTCAAAATGTACTTTCAGTCTTTAAGATGGATGTTTTCCTGCAGTGTACCTTTCAGGATGGCTCTTTTAGTTCCTGGGGGGTATTGAGGGTCACACTGCTCCTTCCCAACTTGTTGCAGCCAGCCCAGGGGCTCCGGGATGCTTCCTGCCCGTTCCGGGCCGAGATCGGGGCCCGACCGCCCAAAGCTCACGCTTCCCGCGTGGGACGCGTTCGGCCCTGCCGGGGCTGTCGATGCGGGCGGCCCCCACAGGTCTTGGGGGCTCAGGCAGGGGTGAGTGTTGGCCTCGGGGCGGCCCACGGGAAGCAAGGGCCAAAGAACCTGGGGCCGCTTCTGTCACTGCGGCCGGGGCGCGGGATGCAGCCGGAGACTTCTCCTGCCCGCCTGGATCGGATTCCAGCGGGAGGGGCTGAGGCGCTCGCACAGAGCGGAGCGGCGCCGCGAGCAGGGACAGAGAGCGGTGCGAGTCAGCTGCGAAAGGCGGCTCGCACCACAGCTGATCTGGAGGCCGGGGGCACTCGTAGGCAGGGCGGCTGGCACAACAAAAAGGGGGAAAACAAACGTTGCGGGCCCCGAGCCCGTTGACGGTCTCGGTGGCGGCTTTCCTCCGGGGACAAAGGCGAGGTGCCCAGCGGCTCGTGCAGAGCGAGGCTGGCACCCGAGGCGTCCGTCCAAGTCGGAGGTCTGTCCCCTGGGTCTGTTTTGCGTCCGGTAGGGATTTCTGGCGGGAGGGTGAGGCACAGCAGCGGGCCCTCTTTAGGCGGTCGACACAGCGATCCCCTCAGCGGGGGAAGAGCGGCTCAACGGAGCGGAGCTCTTCCTCGGCGGGGACGAGGAGACACAGTCGGTCACGGCCTCAGGGAGGGGCTGGGGGGCACCACAGCAGCGAGCCTTCCAGGCGGTCAACACAGCGATCTCCTCAGCGGGGGAAGAGCGGCTCAACGGAGCGGAGCTCTTCCTCGGCGGGGACGAGGAGACACAGTCGGTCACGGCCTCAGAGAGGGGCTGGGGGGCACCAAAGTCACAGCTCCGGCAGTAGTAGATATCCCGGTTAATTACCGGCAGACGAGCAGAGGCAGGTTGAGCCAGATGGTCCTGTGGCTCAGGTCAGGGGGCAAGCTCAGTCAAGCCCTTGGAGAATGTTTAAGCACAAAGCAGCAAAGTCTTTTCTCATCAAGTCTTTTCCTCTCCTTTCTCAGCAAGGCAAGCAGCAGGCCAGTTCTCCCAGCGTCTCTTCTCCTTCTAGTCGGGCAGAGGTCCTTCGTGGTGAAACAGGATTCTAATTCACAAGGAGCAGGGCTCCTACTTTTATACACAGTTTCTTTTGTTCTCACTGGCCAGGGGGGCCTCTGCATAACTGCTCTCAGCTCCTGAGCACTTGTGGTGGGTACTTCTGCTGCTGCATTCAGTGTGAGGGCAGGCACATCAGCCGCTCCCCAGGGGGGCGGAGCCGGCATTGTGAAGACAGGGGCAGCCTGAGCACTCTGTTGACAAGCTTCGGTCTTTCCTGGGCCAGGTGCAGGCTGAGTCATCAGTCGCTCCCCAGGAGGGCGGAGCCAGCATTGTGGTGGCAGAGCACAGCCTGATGCATCATTCAGGGGAAACTCCCACCACCCACTAAGGTGTCATCTGGCTATTCACTACCTGTCAACTCCCAGCCCTGTCACTCACACACACCAGACAGTCAGATCCACATCCAAGCAGAGGCGGGCTGAAATGGTTAGGCAAGCAAATGCTAACTTTCTAAAAGTAGCATTTGCAAACACAGGATATTAAAATAAACTTTACTAAAAGAAGTATTTTATTATTCTGAGTTCAGGCATACTAAACATGAATTTCTACCATGTTCCCTGAGCCTGCTGGGATTATAGAGTGTAATAATTCCAGCAGCCCATCTGGCCTAGAAGGGAACTGGTAGCCTTACAATAGTGAAAAACGAATTTGGCAGTAATTCACTATTAGAACATGCCACACACATCAGGGCATGTTCTACCTTACACTTACAATGCACCCTGCCCTCAGGCCTACCATAGGGGTGACTAATATGAAGTTAAGGGAAGGTTTTAGGGGCTGGCAAGTGTGTGCACTTGCCCAGCCAGGGTGACAGTACCAGACTGCACGCAGGTTCTGCAATGGCAGACCCTAGACACATTTTAAGGCTGCTTCTGTGGGTGGCGCAACCAGCGCTGCAGGCCCACTAGCAGTATTGGCATTCACAAGCCCTGGCACTCCTGGTGCACTTTACTGGGGACTGACAGTAAATCCAATGAACCAATCAGGTATATCAATCATATGTACACTTTACAGTAGGGAGCACTTGCACTGCGGCACGGGTTGGCCGTGGCGCAGTGCCCTGAGTCGCGGACACCAGCAAAAACATCTGAGGCACAACAGCAAAAAGTGGAAGGGGAACTCACGCCAAGGTGCCAGGTCTAACACGTGTCCCCTCCAGCTGAAATGTGGGGGGAACTACCCTTCCCCAGGGAGTTCCACATCACTAAGGCGGAAAAACCTGGACAGACCGTCAGCGTTGGCGTGATCTGTGCCAGGGCGGTGTTCCACCGTAAAGTCCATACCCTGTAGGGAGATGGACCACCTCAACAGTTTTGGGTTCTCACCCCTCATCTGCATCAACCATCTGAGGGGCCTGTGGTCTGTCTGAACCCGGAAGTGAGACCCAAACAAGTAGGGTCTTAGCTTCTTCAGTGCCCAGACCACAGCAAATGCTTCACGCTCTATTGCACTCCACCTACTTTCCCGTGGCAGTAACCTCCTACTGATGAAGGCTACAGGGTGGTCCCAGCCCTCCTCAGTCATCTGTGAGAGAACAGCCCCTACACCATGCTCTGAAGCGTCTGTTTGCACTATGAATTCCTTGGAGAAATCAGGAGCCAGGAGCACGGGCGCCGTGCACATGGCAGTCTTCAGGGTGTCAAAAGCCTTCTGACAGGTGTCAGTCCAAATCACATTCCTGGGCTGCTTCTTAGAAGTCAGCTCTGTCAAGGGGGTCACAATAGTGCCATAGCCCTTGACAAACCTCCTGTAATACCCAGTGAGCCCCAGGAAGGCTCTCACTGCAGTCTGGGTCTTGGGGGGTTCCCAAGCCAGGATGGTCTCAATTTTGGGTTGCAAGGGTGCCACCTTGCCACTCCCCACTTGGTGTCCCAAGTACACCACGGAACCCTGCCCAATCTGGCACTTGCTCGCCTTGATTGTGAGGCCTGCCTTGCGCAGGGCCATCAACACTTCCCAGAGGTGCCGCAGGTGTTCTGGCCAGGTGCCACTGAACACTGCGATGTCATCCAGGTAGGCGGCACTGAACTCATCCAGCCCAGCCAACACCTGGTTGACCAACCTCTGAAAGGTGGCAGGGGCATTCTTCATCCCAAATGGCATAACCCGGAACTGGAAATGCCCATCTGGTGTGGAGAATGCGGACCTCTCCTTTGCCCCATCGGTCAAGGCGATCTGCCAGTACCCAGACGTTAAATCAAACGTGCTGAGGAACCGGGCAGCCCCTAGCCGATCAATGAGCTCGTCAGCTCTGGGGATAGGGTGCGCGTCAGTCTTGGTGACTGAATTGAGTCCTCTGTAGTCCACATAGAACCGGAGTTCCGGTGTGGCTCCCGGCGCAGCAGCCTTTGGGACCAAGACCACGGGGCTGGACCAAGGACTGCTGGAAGACTCAACCACCCTAAGAGCAAGCATCTTGGAGACCTCCTCCTTGATGCAGGCCCGGACCCTGTCAGTTACCCTGTAAGCCTTATGCTTCACAGGTAAGCTGTCTCCTGTGTCCACATCATGGACGCACCAATCTGTGACACTAGGAACCAGGGAGAACAGGTCTGGAAACTGCCCCAGCAACTGGCGGCAGTCTTCCTGTTGCTAAGGGGTCAGGGTGGGTGAGAGGTTAACTCCATCCACTGACCCATCTTTCTCACAGGCCACTAAGAGGTCAGGAAGAGGCTCAGACTCCTCTTCCATTCCATCATCAGTGGCCAACAGCATGCCCACTTCGGACCTTTTCAAGTGGGGCTTGAGGCGGTTGACATGTAAGACCCTTAAAGGATTCCTGGGCGTCTTCATGTCCACCAAGTATGTCACTGAGCTCTTGCGCTCCACAACCTCAAATGGGCCTGTCCACTTATCCTGAAGTGCACAGGGTTCCACTGGGGCCAAGACATACACCTCTTGTCCAGGCTGAAGCTCTACCAGAGTGGCATTCTGGTCGTACCACCGCTTCATCTCCTCCTGGCTAGCTTCCAGATTTGCCTCAGCAAGTTGTCTGAAGCGCCTGGTTTGGTTTCTGAAGGCCAGCATGTAGCTATATACATTCTGGGGAGGTTTCCTGGGAGATTGCTCCCAGCCTTCCTTTACCAAACTCAGTGGTCCTCTCACGGGGTGACCATACAGCAGCTCAAAGGGGCTGAACCCTAGAGACTTCTGTGGCACCTCGCGGTATGCAAAGAGCAGGCATGGTAAGAGGACGTCCCACTTACGCCTCATTGGACCTTCCAGGCCCATGATCATGCCCTTTAGGGTTCGGTTGAATCTTTCAACCAACCCATTTCCTTGGGGATGGTAAGGTGTGGTGAACTTGTAGGTCACACCACACTCTTGCCAAAGGGACTTCATATACTTGGATATGAAGTTGGTCCCTCTGTCGCTCACCACCTCTAGAGGGAACCCCACTCTGGAGAAAATTCCCATTAGTGCACGCCCCACCACGGGGGCCGTCACTGTCCTCAGAGGGATGGCTTCAGGGTACCGGGTGGCATGATCCACCAAGACCAGGATGAACCTGTTGCCCATGGCTGTCTTGGGGTCCAGAGGCCCAACAATGTCAATACCCACTCGTTGGAATGGAGTACTGACCACAGGGAATGGTTGGAGTGGAGCCTTGTTCTTCCCTCCACTCTTTCCACTTGCCTGGCAAGTTGGACAGGTCCTACTATGAGCATCTGAGCTCTTGTGCATTTGGGGCCAGTAAAAGTGGGTGACAAGCCTGTCATAGGTCTTGTCCATCCCCAAATGTCCTGCTAACGGCACATCATGAGCCAGTCCCAGTAGGAAGGCTCTGAACTTCTGGGGTACCACCAGCACACGGGCTGACCCAGGTTCAGCAGTCTTAGGCTCTGAATACAGGAGGTCATTCTCCCAGTACACATAATGTGTTTTGGCCTGAACACCATTGGCCTGGTCTGCAGCCTGCTGCCGCATACCCACGAGAGAAGGGCATTCTTTCTGCTCCTTGCAGAATTCCTCCCTGGAGGGGCCTCCTTCTTGCTGCCAATGGGTCAGCTCAGGCAGGTCCCCCAGTTCAGCAATCTGTTCCCCTGTAGGCTCCAGGGCATCCCCCTCAAGGTCTGCTTCCTCCTGGACCGTGGGAACAGCAGGGGCCGGTTTCCCGCGCCCCCTGCGCCTTCTCTCTAAGGCCGGTTCCTGGGCCTCTCCTTCAGGTCCCAGGACTTCTTGATCACCCCTACTGGCTGCCATTGACCGGGTGGTCACGCACGCCCAGTCAGGTAGACCCACCATCTTCAGGTGAGTCGTTTTCTCCACCTTTTCCCAAGGGGAGTCCTCCAAGTCATTCCCTAGCAAACAGTCAACAGGCATGGCGTTCCTCACACAGACCTGCAGAGTACCAGAGACCCCCCCCCCACTCGAAGGGAACTTGAGCCATCGGACACTGACTCTCTGAATTATCAGCATTGATAACCCTACAGTAGGCATGGGGTACAACCTGCTCTTGAGACACCAGGTGATGCCTCACCGCAGTCACACTGGCTCCTGTGTCTCTAAGAGCCTCAGCTTTCTTACCATTGATGGTAACCACCTGCCCATATTTTTTAGTGTTAGAGGGCAGGTAGTTGGTAGGGACCATCTCACTGTCTCCTAGTGAGACTAGGGTCATCTGAACAGGATCTCCACCCCCCGGGACCATCACTTCTTCTCCTAAGTGAACACTGGTCACTTGTCGGGGCGGAGCACCAGTGGGTGCTGGTTTTCCAAACAGGCGACACTTGGGGTCACTGGCTATGTGCCCCGGGTCACCACATTTGTAACAATTGAAGGGCCCCTTTGGAACAGGTCTACCTGTCGGGGCCCCATTCTGCTTTGGGGGTGGGGGAGGCTGAGAACCCTTCTGCTGGTTCCCTTGGGGATTACTTTGGGGGCCTTTAGGGAACCCTTTCTGTTTACCCCTGTCCCCCCCACTCTTCTGCTGGGGACCCTGCCCACCCTTGGCGGAGTCTCCCACTGGACCCTTGTGGACCCTGGTGCTGAGCCAGCGGTCCGCCTCCTCAGCAAGCTTCCTCGGGTTGGACAGCTTGCTATCAATCAGGTGCTGGCGTAACTCAGGAAAACAGTTATCAGACAAGTGCTCCCATGCAATTAAATCAAAGAGACTTTGAAAATCATTCACCTTGTTACCCTTCACCCAACCATCCAGGGCTCTGCAAAAAAAATTCACATACTCCACATACGTAGTCCCAGGACGCTTTGCACACCCCCTGAACCTCTGTCTATATAATTCAGGGGTAAGCCCATACCTGGTCATTAAGGCCTCTTTCATGTGGGGATAAGAAATCTGTTCTGCAGTGGGCAAATCTAGCAGGGTGTCCCGCCCTTCGCTAAGGAACCTTCCCCACAACCCCGCTCCCCAATCTTTCTCAGGGACCCGGTGGGAGGACATGGCTACCTCATATGCCCTAAACCACTGTCCTATGTCATCCCCCCTAAAGAATTCTTTAACTATATCTTTGGGGATGTACACCTTGGACTCTACCTGCACCGGCGTTGTGCTGCCACCAGAAGGAGCTGTTCCCAAACCTCTTTGATCCAACTCCTTCATTCTCAGGTCATGGTCCAGCTGGCGTTGCTGTGCCTCCATGGCCAATCTTTGCTTGTCCATTTCCAGTTTTTGTTTTTCCATTTCCATTTGCCCAGCTAATCTTGCCATCTCCATTGCATGTGCCCTGTCTGCGGCCCTGTCTGCCAGCTCCTCTGGTGACAGGCCTCTGGGGGGCTCTCCAGCGCCATCTGGTGGAATGATATCCACCGGGGTCTGTGGATCTCTTGACTCCCTCCAGGCTCTCAGCGCCGTCACGAGTTGGGTCTTGTTGCTCAATCCACCTTTGGCAATTCTGCATTTTGTGCAGAGATCTTTCAGCTGGTCATTGGTTAAGCTCCTCAAGGCTCCCTCTCTCCAATCTATGTCATCTGCTCCAGAGAAGGTAGAGAGCGCTCTTCCGGCAGGAAGTGAGCCAGGCATGGCTTCAGTAATGGCAGATGTCTCAACAAAATTAGCAAAAAGGAACTGGAAACCTGTGGCTGCGTTATAGATCTGCTCTCCCTATGTGGTGATCAGTAATTCACTGTATGTAAACTACAAATGCAAATTCGCAAATCCTCACCGCTGCGACCAATGTTAGAATTGGGGGTCTCTGGTTGGCGCAAGTAAGCACTTGTGACAAGCAGGGACCCTCTCCTCTAAGTCAGGGCGAAGGATGACCCCTTAGAATTACCCTTGCTCACCCTCTAGGTGCGTGGCGTGAGCAGCCAAGGCGATTCTCCAGGCGTTAGTCAGTTAAGCATTTGTAGACACACACACAGTAAAATATACCAATCCCCCCACAAATGGACACCAGGCTGTGAGTATATAAAAATACGCTTCTTTATGTAAAATATATATATCTCTTAGGTCAGACTTATCACAAGATCAAATAACGTTTCTGGGGTGCCCACAGGTTGTAAATAGGCAAGCTTTCTTTGTTGTAATTCAAAATGTACTTTCAGTCTTTAAGATGGATGTTTTCCTGCAGTGTACCTTTCAGGATGGCTCTTTTAGTTCCTGGGGGGTATTGAGGGTCACACTGCTCCTTCCCAACTTGTTGCAGCCAGCCCAGGGGCTCCGGGATGCTTCCTGCCCGTTCCGGGCCGAGATCGGGGCCCGACCGCCCAAAGCTCACGCTTCCCGCGTGGGACGCGTTCGGCCCTGCCGGGGCTGTCGATGCGGGCGGCCCCCACAGGTCTGGGGGGCTCAGGCAGGGGTGAGTGTTGGCCTCGGGGCGGCCCACGGGAAGCAAGGGCCAAAGAACCTGGGGCCGCTTCTGTCACTGCGGCCGGGGCGCGGGATGCAGCCGGAGACTTCTCCTGCCCGCCTGGATCGGATTCCAGCGGGAGGGGCTGAGGCGCTCGCACAGAGCGGAGCGGCGCCGCGAGCAGGGACAGAGAGCGGTGCGAGTCAGCTGCGAAAGGCGGCTCGCACCACAGCTGATCTGGAGGCCGGGGGCACTCGTAGGCAGGGCGGCTGGCACAACCAAAAGGGGGAAAACAAACGTTGCGGGCCCCGAGCCCGTTGACGGTCTCGGTGGCGGCTTTCCTCCGGGGACAAAGGCGAGGTGCCCAGCGGCTCGTGCAGAGCGAGGCTGGCACCCGAGGCGTCCGTCCAAGTCGGAGGTCTGTCCCCTGGGTCTGTTTTGCGTCCGGTAGGGATTTCTGGCGGGAGGGTGAGGCACAGCAGCGGGCCCTCTTTAGGCGGTCGACACAGCGATCCCCTCAGCGGGGGAAGAGCGGCTCAACGGAGCGGAGCTCTTCCTCGGCGGGGACGAGGAGACACAGTCGGTCACGGCCTCAGGGAGGGGCTGGGGGGCACCACAGCAGCGAGCCTTCCAGGCGGTCAACACAGCGATCTCCTCAGCGGGGGAAGAGCGGCTCAACGGAGCGGAGCTCTTCCTCGGCGGGGACGAGGAGACACAGTCGGTCACGGCCTCAGAGAGGGGCTGGGGGGCACCAAAGTCACAGCTCCGGCAGTAGTAGATATCCCGGTTAATTACCGGCAGACGAGCAGAGGCAGGTTGAGCCAGATGGTCCTGTGGCTCAGGTCAGGGGGCAAGCTCAGTCAAGCCCTTGGAGAATGTTTAAGCACAAAGCAGCAAAGTCTTTTCTCATCAAGTCTTTTCCTCTCCTTTCTCAGCAAGGCAAGCAGCAGGCCAGTTCTCCCAGCGTCTCTTCTCCTTCTAGTCGGGCAGAGGTCCTTCGTGGTGAAACAGGATTCTAATTCACAAGGAGCAGGGCTCCTACTTTTATACACAGTTTCTTTTGTTCTCACTGGCCAGGGGGGCCTCTGCATAACTGCTCTCAGCTCCTGAGCACTTGTGGTGGGTACTTCTGCTGCTGCATTCAGTGTGAGGGCAGGCACATCAGCCGCTCCCCAGGGGGGCGGAGCCGGCATTGTGAAGACAGGGGCAGCCTGAGCACTCTGTTGACAAGCTTCGGTCTTTCCTGGGCCAGGTGCAGGCTGAGTCATCAGTCGCTCCCCAGGAGGGCGGAGCCAGCATTGTGGTGGCAGAGCACAGCCTGATGCATCATTCAGGGGAAACTCCCACCACCCACTAAGGTGTCATCTGGCTATTCACTACCTGTCAACTCCCAGCCCTGTCACTCACACACACCAGACAGTCAGATCCACATCCAAGCAGAGGCGGGCTGAAATGGTTAGGCAAGCAAATGCTAACTTTCTAAAAGTAGCATTTGCAAACACAGGATATTAAAATAAACTTTACTAAAAGAAGTATTTTATTATTCTGAGTTCAGGCATACTAAACATGAATTTCTACCATGTTCCCTGAGCCTGCTGGGATTATAGAGTGTAATAATTCCAGCAGCCCATCTGGCCTAGAAGGGAACTGGTAGCCTTACAATAGTGAAAAACGAATTTGGCAGTAATTCACTATTAGAACATGCCACACACATCAGGGCATGTTCTACCTTACACTTACAATGCACCCTGCCCTCAGGCCTACCATAGGGGTGACTAATATGAAGTTAAGGGAAGGTTTTAGGGGCTGGCAAGTGTGTGCACTTGCCCAGCCAGGGTGACAGTACCAGACTGCACGCAGGTTCTGCAATGGCAGACCCTAGACACATTTTAAGGCTGCTTCTGTGGGTGGCGCAACCAGCGCTGCAGGCCCACTAGCAGTATTGGCATTCACAAGCCCTGGCACTCCTGGTGCACTTTACTGGGGACTGACAGTAAATCCAATGAACCAATCAGGTATATCAATCATATGTACACTTTACAGTAGGGAGCACTTGCACTGCGGCACGGGTTGGCCGTGGCGCAGTGCCCTGAGTCGCGGACACCAGCAAAAACATCTGAGGCACAACAGCAAAAAGTGGAAGGGGAACTCACGCCAAGGTGCCAGGTCTAACAGTATCTACCTCTAGTGGCGGTTGACAATGCCTCATGTATGTTTTCTGGTGTTGTGTGGATATGGGGTTATTCAGCTGGGTGTGGTTTGTGATGGTTGCACATGTGTGTCTTCATGTCTTTGGACATAGGAGTGTCCATGATGTGTGTGCTCCCATCCCATGCTTGTGTGATGGTTGTCGTTTGTGTAATGTTGCTGTGCATTGTGTTGTGATGTGTGTGAATCTCTTTACTGACGTGTGTTTGCTGTCTCTGGTTTTCTCTAGGTCACTCCCGCAGCGCCATGATCATGTGCGACTATGATCCCTGTACCTGTTTACGTCTGTATCTGATGGCAATCATGTGAATAAACATGGAGGCAAAACATCATTGTGTGAGTAAATGCAATTTATTGACAGGTTGTGCTTTTGTGCTGGTGAATATTTACAAGTAAGTGGGAGGGAGGGAGTTGGAGTTGTAGGTAATGGCAGATGAAATGTCCGTGCTGACACCACATTGGGGGGTGTCAGGCTAGTCCAGCAGACCAGTGGCAATGATTGTCTATGTGGGACAGGATGGTTTGCAGGGTGAATGTCTGGCACAGGCAGTGGCATTGTCAAGGTCGTCCCCTCTTGGAGCGTGTGCCTGGCGCTCCAACACTGCTCTCAGCAACTTCCTGCCTCGGCCGCCCCCTCCGTCTCGGAGGTGGTACAGAGGCAGCTGGGAGGGCAGGTTGGTGATGGGCCACATCCGTCGCCAGGGGCTCAGGTGGTGGTGGCGGCGGTGGAGGCGGAGGCGGAGGTGACGGGGGAGGCGGAGGTGACGGTGGCGGTGGCGCTGACACACATGGTGGAGGGGGGGGGGGTTGTTCCGGGCAACCCATTCCCTCCACATCGTTGCCTGCTGGCCCATGATCACCAACATCTGGCCAAGGATGCCAGAGATCTCGCGCAGGCTGTTGGTGTTGTCCACTGAGTCCTCGTGAACACGATCAGCGTTTGCCTGGGACCGGTCGTATGAGGCCTGGCACCTGGCAAGAGCTTGTAGGGACTGTGCCACTGGCTCGGGTAGCTGTCCCTCCTCTGACCGGCGGTGTGTGGGTCGCCGGATTGGCAGTTGTCCCGTTGCCTGTGTTTGTGGCCCACTCACCCTGCTTGTGTGTGGGGCCGTTGGACCAGCGTTGCGCGCTGGGTCATGCTGGGTGGCACCGGCAGGAGTCGTGGTGCTCGTGGTAGTGGTGGTAGTGGTGGTACTGGTGGTACTGGTGGTACTGGTGGTGGTGGGGACTGTGCAGATCACAGAGACGGGTGCCGCGGGAGTCACACATGCGACGTTGGTCGGTCCCGGGAGTCCCTGTGAGCCAGATGGCCCTGGCTGCGTGCTTGGTCCCGCTCCATCCTCCGCCCCGGAGCTGCCTGTGTCGTCGTCGGCAGAGAGTCCTGTAGGTGTGGGAGGCGAGGCTGGCGGCCGGGTACTGCTTTCCCCAGTCAGTTGACGATCACCTGAGGGACAAGATCGAGCAGGTCAGTAATGTGGACAGTACATGGTTACATTGATTTGTAGACATTTCTGTTTCCTGTCGCACACACCCCACCCTCCACCACCACCGCCACCCTCCCCGTGCACATGGGGGCCTGTTGGGAGTTGTAGTTTGGGCCACTCACACACCCCACCCTCCACCACCGCCACCCTCCCCGTGCACATGGGGGCCTGTTGGGAGTTGTAGTTTGGGCCTCTCACACACCCCACCCTCCACCACCGCCACCCTCCCCGTGCACATGGGGGCCTGTTGGGAGTTGTAGTTTGGGCCTCTCACACACCCCACCCTCCACCACCGCCACCCTCCCCGTGCACATGGGGGCCTGTTGGGAGTTGTAGTTTGGGCCTCTCACACACCCCACCCTCCACCACCGCCACCACCACCACCACCCTCCCCGTGAACATGGGGGCCTGTTGGGAGTTGTAGTTTGGGCCTCTCACACACCCCACCCTCCACCACCGCCACCACCACCACCACCCTCCCCGTGCACATGGGGGCCTGTTGGGAGTTGTAGTTTGGGCCTCTCACACACCCCACCCTCCACCACCACCACCACCACCACCCTCCCCGTGCACATGGGGGCCTGTTGGGAGTTGTAGTTTGGGCCTCTCACACACCCCACCCTCCACCACCACCACCACCACCACCCTCCCCGTGCACATGGGGGCCTGTTGGGAGTTGTAGTTTGGGCCTCTCACACACCCCACCCTCCACCACCACCACCACCACCACCCTCCCCGTGCACATGGGGGCCTGTTGGGAGTTGTAGTTTGGGCCTCTCACACACCCCACCCTCCACCACCACCACCACCACCACCCTCCCCGTGCACATGGGGGCCTGTTGGGAGTTGTAGTTTGGGCCTCTCACACACCCCACCCTCCACCACCACCACCACCACCACCCTCCCCGTGAACATGGGGGCCTGTTGGGAGCCATGGACATGTTAGTGTGTTGGTGTCCAACGTGCATGGGTTGGGGCGTGGGGGATGTTTATTCTCAGTTGTGTGAGCCTGACCATGTCGTGCTGATCGTGGTGCTTGGTTTGTACTCACCAGTCTCTTCTCCTTCGTCAAGGCCGTCTAGGCTCTCTGGGTGTAGTATCACCAGCACCTTCTCCTCCCAATCGGTGTAGGGTATGGGCTCCGGGGGTGTGCCACCGCCAGTAAGATTGGCTCTGGCGTGGTTTTTCGCTCGGATGCCCTTGACCCTGGTCTTAAGGTCATGCCACCGCCTCTGAATGTCGTGCTTGGTCCTCGGCACAGTCCCCGACGCATTCACACGAGTGACGATCCTGTCCCACATGTGGTTCTTTTGCGCCACGGTCGTCTGCTGGACTTGGGCCCCGAAGATGTTGGGCTCCACACGGATAATTTCATCTACCATTACCCGCAACTCTGTCTCCGTGAATTTGGGTTTTTTTTTGGGTGCCATGGTGTGTGGTGCTCAGTGTGTGAGTTGAGTGAGTTGGGAGGTGCAGGTGTGTGGTGTGTGATGTGTAGGATTTGTGTGGTGGGTGTTTGTGTGGTAGGGTGGTGGGTGGGTGTCTTCTATGTGATTTTATGTGAGTTAGCAGTGTCTCGAATGGCCCTCTTGCTGGCAGCAATGCTGTGGTGCAAGGGATTGTGGTTGTGTGGGGGTGTCTTTTTATAGTCGTGTCTCGATGGTTGTTGGCAGTCAGGTGGTAGGTGGGCGTGTTGACTTGTGTGCATTATTGGATAATTGGGACGTGTCATGGTGGCTTGTGCTGGGGGGGGGCCTTGTCAATGTTCGTATGTTTGCTTAGGACTTGCGGTGCACTTTCATACATTTGTTAGGCGCTAGGGATGTTGTGCGTGTTGGCCTTCCGCCCTGATGCTGTGGTTCTCGTTGCATTGTTTCCGCCGCGGACGTGGATGGCTGTGAGTTCCGTTGTACGGGCGGATTTATCCTAATTGCGGCCACGGAGTATTCTCAGGGATGGCGGTACATGTTTTATTTTCCGCGGTCATTTCCGTCCGCGGCAGTGGTTGTTCATTGGACTCCGTCCGCCGCGGACGGACTTGGTTGTGTTCCGTCCACCGCGGACGGTGTTGGTTGTGTTCCGTCCGCCGCGGTCGGAGTTTCGTGACATGAATATCCTAATCCCAACCGCGGTTTCTCCGCGGCGCAGCCGGGAGTAAAATTTCCCCCACCATGGCGGACAGTACCCATTTCCGTCCGCCATCCTAATCGGCCCCTAAGTATGGAAATATGAGCATACCTATCTGATTGGCGCTCAACGTCTTAGTTAAGATAAGAAGGTTGATAGCCCCTCTCCCGTCCTGATGAAGACCCCGCCGCAAGCAAAGCAGAAAAGTAAGAGTGTAAAAATAGCAACAGAGACTAGTTGTGGAGGAAAATACGTTGCTTTCCAGGGACATGATAGGTTGTACTGTGTGGGACTGTTATGTGTCCTGTACACCCCTTACAATAGCTCCTTGCTGCTGCTACGTCTATCAAAACCAGGGGTCAATATGTCTATAAGAAAAGCACGCAACTGTGCACTAAGCAGACCCAGAGTTACCACTGTGCCTTGTTAGGTGGCACACACAGCTCTAACTGGAAATTGATAGCAGTACTGGGTGCCAAAGATACATAGGTTGGTCATGGTATACAACATTTACAACGCAATTTTTACAACGCACTACCATTACAACGAAACTTTTACAATGCAAAATCCATTACAACGCATGCATTTACAACGCAGTCATTACAACGCATGACACTACAACGCACACCACTACAACGCATACCATTACAACGCAGTCATTACAACGCATACCATTACAACGCATAACTTACCATCCAATACTTACCCTACTGTTGCACCCCCTGGAGTTGGAATAGTAATTTTTACCCCTACACTATCCAACACTTACCCTACTGTTGCACCCCCTGGAGTTAGAATAGTAATTTTTACCCCTACACTATCCAACACTTACCCTACTGTTGCACCCCCGGGAGTTAGAATAGTAATTTTTACCCCTACACTATCCAACACTTACCCTACTGTTGCACCCCCTGGAGTTAGAATAGTAATTTTTACCCCTACACTATCCAACACTTACCCTACTGTTGCACCCCCTGGAGTTAGAATAGTAATTTTTACCCCTACACTATCCAACACTTACCTTACATGCAATGTAATGTAATGCGTTGTAATGGTATGCGTTGTAAATGTAGTATGCGTTGTAGTGGAATGCGTTGTAAAGGTAGTTTCAAAGAATATGTTGTAATGGCATGCGTTGTAATGGTGTGCGTTGTAATGGATGTTGGGGTGTAAAAAATGCGTTGTAAAGGTAGGCGTTGTAAAAGTATGTGTTGTAACGTCATACATCCGTTGGTCATTAGTGTGTACAGAGTAGAAGTTCATTAGTTTATGATTACGCCTACCAACATTTTACCTTTTAAGATATGTGCAAATAAATATAGACATACATTGTTCTGTTTCCTGTCCTGTATGTATTAATGTATTAATGTATGACAATGAAAACATGTAAAATAATGATTCAATTAACAGAACAGGATTTTTAGAGCGCTTCTATTTACCCCTGAGGGTTTCCAGGCACTAAGAGCCCTGCTGCCAGGTCTTGATTTCCTTTCTGAATTCCTGAAGAGAGGGTGAGGTCTGGAGGTGGAGGGGGAGGCTGTTCTAAGACTGTGCTTTAGGAGAAGGAACGTCTCCCACTGATACTTTAGTGGATGGAAGAGGTGTGATCTAGAGAGAGGGAGGTAGGCCCTAGGAGTCTGGAGGGTTGGTGGAAGTTCCATCATAGGTTGGTGTTGCTGGTCCTTGATTGTGCAGGGCTTTATAGCCGTGGGTCAGCATCTTGAATCGACATTTATCATGGACGGGGAGCAAGTGGAGTTTTTTGAAGTGTGAGGTGATGTGAGTCTGTTGGGGGTGGTCGAGGAGGAGTCTTTCGTGTGAGTTCTGTATGGTGTGCAGACTCTTCAGGAGGTGTATGGTAATTCCTATGTAGCTTGCTTTTTCCTTATACTATCAGCTAGTGATGAGCGCTTGAGAGACGGTAGGCCTGGTGCTGAGTGGAAGCCACTTGAAGATCTTTCAGAGCATGCGAAGAGTACAGAAGCAGTCAGACAAAGGAGACTGCATTGATCTGGTTTTAGACGGTGAGCTTGCTGTCCAGCATGCTACCGAGGTTGCAAGAAGCTCGCAAGGCTGTCACTAAACCTTTATGGTAAAACTGAGCTAAGGAGCATGGGTGCCAGTAATGTACTTCATGTATCTAATTTATGCGATAGTGACAGAAATCTTACTTGTATGTTTTATTAGTCTGGCATGTTTCACCATTCATAACAATAATATTGGCCATGATGTGAGGGACACCAGATAATACATGGGCCGATGCACAGGAACGCTCATGCGCTGCCCATGTAACGCCTACTGACAGAAGGTAATGCAAGGCAGTGCTATGCGCTGTGTTGTGTTATTATTATTTTAATTTTTACCAAGCCACGTCGTTCAGTATAGGCGCAGTGTGTGCCAGAATAGCTTATTTAGGCTAGCAAGACCAGGCTTATCTGTCTGATTCTTGAGATGACTCATCGTGATAACTGAAAACACTCTCACCATAGAGTGCTTCCAAGAAACACCAGTTGAGGAGGATTGTGGAGGTCTAGCAGGAGGGATGACAACAGGCCCACTGGGTTTCACTCGCTTTCATAGCCGCCATCTGTCCTCAAGCCATGCTGGCCACACTCTCTCAATCTTTTTTTAAACTAACAGAACATTGCAGGGTTTCTTCTGGGCCAAAGAGAACAGCTTTAGGCTACCCACCCTTGGGTCACTTTAAGTCGTGCAAAGGCACTCCTGCAATCAATTTCTTGAATGTTGAGCTTAATCAAAATGCTTTTCTCTCATTTTCACTGCTATAGCTTGATTTTTTCTCAGTTTGTCTGTGTGCCTCCTTCTTGCTTTCCTCTCGTTTTGACTGCTCTCCTCCTTTCTCTTTCCACTTTTTTGGCATGCCTC